>NW_027186352.1:13143045-13143305 GCF_028583685.1 Petaurus breviceps papuanus
TCTCTCTCTCTCTCTCTCTCTCTCTCTCTCTCTCTCTCTCTCTCCCTTTCTCTGCTCTTTTTCCTCTTTCTTCCTCTTCTCCTCTCTTTATCTCCTTTCTCCTCTCTCTCCTTTCTCACTGTTCTCTCCTCTTTTCTCTTCTCTCTCTCTTTCTCCTCCCTTTCTCCTCCTTCTTTCCCCCTCCTTCCCCCTTCTCTCTCTCCCTTTCTTTTCTCCTTTTTCCTCTTCTCTCTCTCTCCTTCTCTCTTTATCTCCTTTCT
>NW_027186352.1:13143405-13199266 GCF_028583685.1 Petaurus breviceps papuanus
TCTCTCTCTCTCTCTCTCTCTCTCTCTCTCTCTCTCTCTCCCACTCCCATCCCCCCACAGCCCTGCCCCTGTGGCTTACTCAAAGGGCAGAATTATTCAGAGATAATCGGCTCTCTGTAGTGCCTACAGCTCTTTCCATTCTGTCTCTCTCTTCAAGAGTGTGTTCCAGCCAGGCAAATGTGGGCTCCCAAAACAGGGAACACAGAAGGCAATTCACATCACCCCTCATTTTCTGCATGCCACAAAATGGCCTGTTTAAAATGAGCCCCATTAAAGTCCAATTTCTTTAAACATCGCCTCAGAAATAAGTTAGTGGGAGGTTTGAGGAGCGCCTATCTGGGCTTTGCCAGTTAGGATTTATTGGGTGATTTCTGTTTGAAAAGTCTCCCTGCCTTTCTGCCAGAGCTGAGAAAGGCTTAGCCCTCCCTCTCCAGACTTTCCCCTCTTCTGCAGGGCAGCAGCAGCAAGGTGCTCCCTCCCTGTGCCCTCTTCCCAGCTCTACTGAAGCCAGGGATGTCTTGGTGAAGGGAGCCCAAAGCCCCAAAGGAGCACAGAGGCTGGCTGGTCTCCTTTCCTTCTTTACAAGCCCAAGATCACTCAGGAGTCCAGGAGCCAATTCTAGAGTCAGACCTGGGTCTTCTGATTCCAAATCCAGTTCTCTCTCTCCTCTGCTAAAGGAGGAAAGCACATAAACACCATTTCCCTAAGTCTTCTGTGGGGTGACTTTCCCTTTTACCTAACAGACTCTCCCTGACAGTCTGAAATTTCTTGATGCTACTCATCGCTTAACTGTGCAGTGTGTAACCCACAAGCCAGGTGGATTCCCTGACACTGAGTTACAGATTACTTACAGCTCAAACCCTCCAGCAGTCAGCGGTCTCATTGGCGTAGGAATTCGCTTCATTGGTACCAATCACTGTCACTCTGGGCTTGCCCATTCTGGGTGATTCTCATTCATAGACTCCCCCAGGTTCACTCTCGTGGAGGGCCAGCCTCAATGGTGCTCACAGGTCATTCCATTCTCACCATATGACCAGTTCATCTATTTTTATGCATAGATTTCTTTGAGCAAAGTTTGGTGACTAGAACTCTGGCCTCAGACACAGGTAGATCTGGGTTTCAGTCCTCCCTCTGGCTATCTGACCCCAGGCAAGTCAACAAATTTAGGAAACTCTCTAAGACTGAGAGTTGAAGAGAAGGTGCTGACCTTCGTTAGTAAAGTTTCCTCACCTGGACATTCCCTACACCAGTGAAATCACAGGTCCAGTCTCTGTTCCCTATCTCCTGACTTCTGATCCAGCCTTCTTCCCTGGACAACCAGAATAAAGGACATGATACCTGGGTCATCAAACCTCCCCTATTCCTTCTGATCGAGCCATATGGTATGCCAGGAGCATATCTTGCTCAGCTCTACCCTCCCAAAAGCTGGGAGGAGCCATGTGGCGCCTCTACCCCAAGCACAGTTAAACCCAAAGGGCTGGGGAGGCATCCCCTTGTTTTCTGAGGAAGGAATGGGCTGTGAATCAAACAGTGCACCCTTGTCATGCTAGGAAGGCACCCTCTCCCTATGGGAACCTTTCCTGAGACCCATTGTAGCCCCTGGAGCCAAGGCTGGGGGTTTGGGGTATTGGGCCCATGGACAAGGCCAAAAATGTAAGTGTGGCCAAACCCCCATCTTGGGAAGATTCTGAAATAATCAAAGAAAGAGAAGACAAGGTACCATTCTCTCTGAGTGGCTCTCCAGATTTCCCTGCTGGAAACTCATTGGACCTTGAGGTAGCTGGGCAGAAGGAGAATGGGAACCTTCCTGCTGTGTGTGTGTGTGTGTGTGTGTATGAAGGTGGTCTGGGAGTCTGAAGCAGGAGACCTTAATCCAGATGGATGGATCAGCTCAGAAAGTCTTCCTGAAGGAGTCCATACTATGGTGGAGAGTGTCATCTCAGAAGTCATAGGTCCTGGGTTCAAATCCTGACTCTATCACTTACTACCTATGTGACCTTGTAGAGGTCATTTTCTCTCTTTGGGTGTCATTTGTAAATAATGGGGTTGGATTAGATGACCTCTAAAGTCCAGCCCAGACCCAGAAATCTATGATCCTATGATGATCTAGTAGCTAAAAAGCCGGCCTACATGGCAGGAAGGCCTGGATTCAAGTCCAACTTCTGACACATAGTAGGTGTGTGATCCTGGGCAAGTTATTTGCCCTCTAAGTGCTCTATAAAATGCTCTAAAATTACAAGTTACAGAGAAGGTACAGACCCGCATTGGTAAAGGGAGCTTCCTCACCTGAAAGCTGTCTATGCCAATGAAGTCACTGATCCAATCCTTACCCCTATTCTATGATTCTATTCACCTCCAAATCCCTCCTTCCACTAAATGTTTGCCACCTCCTTGTCTTCCTCTCCCCCTGGTCTCCCAAAGTAACTCCAAGAGTGAATTCATCATAGGGGACTAGCCAAAAGGAGCTATTTTGCTTGGTTTGGTTTGGTTTTCTTGCAGCATATAGAATCACCATCACCATCATCTTCACCATCATCCTCATCTTCGACATTGCCACCACCTCCATTATCATCACCATCACCATCATCATCATCATCTTCACCATCATCCTCATCTTCAACATTACTACCACCTCCATCATCATCACCATCATCATCATCATCTTCACCATCATCCTCATCTTCGGCATTGCCACCACCCCCACCATCATCATCATCACCATTATACTAACAGATGCTTGTAGAGCACTTTTATGTTTGCAGGACATTTCTCACACTATGTAGTGTAAGCTTCATGATACTCCTGTAAAGGAGGTGCTAGAGTAATGACCCCTATTTTACAAGTAAGGGAATTAAGGCTTGGACAGGTGAAGTGACTTGCCCAGGGTCCCACAACAAATAACTGTTGGAGATGGGGATTTGAACTCAGGTCTTTCTGACTCCAAATCCAACCCCCTTGTCACTTCTCAGAACCAAGGAACAGATGACATCTTTTGCCCCAAAGTGGTCTGTGGACTGAAAAGTCAGGATCCCATCCCAGATGAATTCCAGGATCCATTTGGGTCATGGAAGCCCTGAAGATGAAGAGCTGACCCTAGCTAGCCCCTCTCTGCATCTGGCCTTCAGCATTTGCTTCAAAGAGCCAAGTTAATACTGCATCTGGCCCTGAAATGTCTTTCTAAACTACGACTGGGGACTTTTTCTGTTTCTTCTCTTGTATTCATCCATTTGGAGCAACACTTCTATTTCCATTACTCCTAATTTCTTTGCTTACTTAAATTAATACCCAAATTCATGCCCCAGCCCCCACCCCAAAATCAGGAAAAAGATCATAAAAACCATCCTGACACTGTTAATGTCATTTTCCGAGTAGTCTTCTGTTTCCAGAAGTTTACAGCTATAAAAATTTAAAACAGCAGAAGCAGCAATGACTGCACGAAGGCCCTGTCAGGGAGCACACCCAATTTGAACCACATCTATTCAACCTCTTCTAACATCAAAGCATGGGGAAAAAAATAGGAGCTATCAAGTTTACCCTCTGATTGCTTTGAAACCTCCAAGACCTGGAGCCCCAGTCATCCTTCTGCTTCTTTGGAAAGAACACTGTGTCCAGGGAGAAAGAAAGGAACAGTGAGTGCTCTGGAAGTGACCAGAGATGTAACTGGCATGGGGCAAACAGTTTTGCTCTAGAGAGCTGACTTGGGATGGGACCACTTCCCCTGAGCCTTGCCTGGTTGTCTCCTGCCATCCTGGTGTCCCGTGGGGTTCATCCACTCAGGGGCCACCACCATCAGGACACTATCACCAAGGTAACCTTTGCCTAAGACCCTCCTCCTCATTTTCCATGGACACCAAGATTGTACTCTCTTGGGAACAGACCACCCCTTCTCTGCCAGCTGAAGTGCACCCAAGAGCAGACTGTCCTCTTCTCCACTGCCACTCTCACCTCTCCCTTTCCAATTCAATTGAATCTGCCCCAGGTACAAGAATTCCTAGTTATGGCTCTGGTGTGGCCAAACGCCACAGGATCCCTTACTATGGCCAAAGGGAAGCTCGTCAATAACCCATCGGTATATCACAGTGCCTTTATACATGAACATCATGGATCTATAGCTAGAAAAACTCTGACTCAACCCTCTCATTTTAAGGATGAAAAAATGAGGGTCAGGGAGGTTATGGCATAAACAGTGCCTGGATTAAATTGAATCGAAATGGGTTGGATTGGACTGATATAATTCAATTAGCAGTTCCCAGATATTCATTAATATAAGAGAATGGGATTGAGCTGGTTCTCCTTAGAATATGATGGTTCACACAGTGGCTCAGCTACAATTTTTGCAACAGAAATCAGACACAGGAGACTCCAAAATGAAGGATTTGAGATGCAGATGTCTTCACTCCAAAATAACCACATGTCATGGAGTCATAAAATGTTAGAGTTAGGACATTTGAGAACAGATTTTCTAAGCCCTTTGTTTTACAGAATGAAGAAACTGAGGCTAGCACAATGTTAAAGAGAACACGTTGGATCGAAAATCAGAAGGCCCAGGTTCAAGCCCTGGCTCTCCTACCCATGTGAGCTTGGCCAAGACACTTTCCCCCAGCCTCAGTTTCCCCATCTGTAAAACACAGAGGCTAGAAGCAATGATTCTCATGTTCCTTTCAACTATAAATCTGTCTCTGTTACCTTCAAAGCCTCTCTGAGCTCTAAATTTCTGATCATTTGGCCACCAGGCGATAAATTTTGTGGCCCCGGGGTATTTACAAAGATGAATAGGCTGTAGAGAGGTGGCAATTGGTATTGATGAAGCGTAGCCTCTCCCAGGAGAAAATGAGAGATCCTGGAAGCATTGACACAAGGATGATTCCTCAGTCAGGGATTCTAAAGTCACTGACCCACTCTAAGCCTCAGTCTGCTCATCTGTCAGACTGGGGAGGGTCCTAATGCCCCACCCTGTAGGAATAAGGGTACCAGGCACAGGTTAAAGGCATCACAGGAAAGGCAACTCCTTGGATAATTATAAATGTTATCATATGTAGCAATAATACATAATTGCTATATATTGTCATAACAACAATATATAATATTTATAATTCTACATAATCTTATTATCATTATATGGTACTTTAGGTTTGTAAAGCCCTTTCAATATTTTATTTCATTTGATCCTCCCAAGAACACTGAAGTGAGTGCTATTATTATGACCATCTTACAGATAGGGAAACTGAGGGTCAGAGACTAGCAAACTGTGAGGTTGCTGGCCTAACTAAAAAATATTTCTTCTGGACACCAGACTTCTATTCCCCTTTATGATTCACACTAAGTTTTCAGTTAACTGAAATTCTCATGTCTTTTCTGAATGTCACTTGCATTGAAGCCAATTGCAGGCCTTTACATTTATTTCTTTGAAATTTCACCCAGTTCACAGTGGCTTGTTATATTTCTGCCATTTCTGCAAAAGCAAAGTCTCCATGGAACAATCCAGAGAGAGTCTTCAGATTGCCCCAAAGCTCCCATTTTAATCATCAACCTGGCGAGCTGAGGGGGCCACTCAATGGAACACCAGACAACAGCATCATCCTGTGGATGACCCAGATCTCTGCTTTCTTCCTCCTCATCAGAAAAAAAAAAAGGCTATTCCGAGTGTCAGCAACAGGCTCTGAGACTCTCCAATATTGGCGCTGGAGCCATCCTGTCCCCTCAGACCTCCAGCCTTCAAGGATGATCAGTTGCCAAGGCCATCCTCTTTGCCTCCATGTTCTTTCTAAGAATTTAATCACATATGAAACTGTAAGGGACCTCAGATGTCATCAGGTTCTATCTGCTTCCTGTCCAGATGAGGAAACTGAGGTTCAGCTGCAAAGGGTTGGAGCTGAGAGTCCTCCCCAAATCCTCCATCTCCAAATGCAATGCCCTGTCCATCAAACCACATCCTATTTCTTCTCAGGGCAGAAAATGTCATGCTAGACTGGGCACCAAGACACCTGGGGTTGAGCCCTAGCTCTGACACTTGCTATGGACCATCATGGACAAATCACCAAACTTCTCTAGGTTGAAAGTTTCTCATTTGTGAAGGTGTGGCAGCAAGCACCCCAAGCGTCCTCAGGGTTTGCTGCCAATACAGATTCTTGGATCTGCTTTGATAAAGGAAAGCAACTCAAAATGGGTTAACAAGCTTACTTTAATCAGTCAAACATGTATCATTTACCTAGTTCAGGGAAAAGAGGCCAGCACCCCAAACTTCAAAGTATACAGACAGAATTATCAAGACAGAAATAGATCAAGTAGACAGATTTCCAAACTGTCCAACCCTTACACCCATACCCAATCAACATCTGGGTTTCAACATCTGGGTTTTTCAAAGCCGGGGGGATCTGGACAACGGCTTCCCAGAATCCATATCAAATCACAGAACACTTCTCAAAGTGAACCCCAAAACAAAGCTACACATCAGGGCTTATATAGCCTTCTCCTGGCTCAGAGAATGTAACAACCTTATTGACTCACTGGCCAATCAAGAAGCATCTACTGAAAAACAAGCCTCCCACCCCAGGCTCCAGGTGTACTTTGGCCTAAGGGCAGGGAAGATCTTAAAAATTTACATTCCCATTACAGAAGGCTGATGTGAGGAAAGTGTCTTATGACCCTGACCATGTGAATGATGTGTTATCAAACCAATCCTGGTGGGACCTTTTACAACTACTACAGACCAATACCCAAGGGCAGCCTCTCCAAGAACTTCCCTTTCAGGTGCCACTCATGAGCAATTTCATAAACAAGATGCCACCTTTTGGAGAGAAAGACTGGAAATGGAATTTCATTAGTGGACAGAACTCCCAGGTGAGGAAACACCCTCCACTGATGTGAAAGTTATCTAGAATACTACCCTGGCCAGGGTCACACAAGCAGTGTGTGTGTCAGTGATTGGACTTGAACCCAGATCTCTATCCACCATGCCAAGCTGTCTCTCATTCCACTGATTAGACAGCAAGCAACTCCTTCTGTCCATGCACCAGAAGAAGGTGCCAGTGATTCTGTGTGACTGTCTGGCTCCCTCTCAGAGCAGGAAGAGACCCCTGCTAGCATTTCAGCAAGTCTGTGAGTGCTGACGACTTTTCTCCAATGAGTCATCCCTCCTTCCATGGGCATTTTCCTTCTAACATATCCTCTTGTCAGCAGCTTTCAAAGCTTGAGTGATTCCCTCTCATTGCTAAATCCCACTCCCATTCCTGGAAATAAATACATCCCCCCAACTGAGCAAAGACCTTCTGAATGAATATGCATCAGTATTTATTTACCCAGAGCTTAGGATGTGTAAGAATGTATATTAGTTCTGGCCAATATCTTCCACCCCACTGAGTACGAGAACCAGTGTAGCAACCTTTCCCATCACTTCTAATTAAGAGGTCAAATCAGGATGGAGTGAAGAGAGTGGGCACAAGTAGCCTGCAGAGGAGAAGACTTGGGGGGGAGGCATGCTTCTTTTTTTGTATTTGTATTCCTAGTGTCTGACACATAGTAGGTGCTTAATAAATGCCTATTGATTAATGGAGTGGATTGGTTGATTGGTGTAACTCTTCAAGAACTTGAAGGGCTTGGAGAAGATGTTGGCCTTGGCCTGCTTGTCCCAAGGGGCTGAGCTAGGGGTAGTTGGGTACAAGTTGCAAAGAATCAAATTTAGTTTTTGTGTCAGGAAAAAACCTCTGGACAATGAGGGCTGTCCTGAAGTCGAGCAGAGTGGGTCATCTTACAGGGTAACAACACTGGCGCCATCACCACCGGCAGCCTTCAAGACAAGACCAGGTGACCCCTTGCTGAATGTGTTATAGTGAGGATTCTTTGGGGGAGAAGAAGTATGGGTCAGACTCAGTGGGGTCTGAGGAACCCTGAAACTCTGAAATTCTGTGATTCTCAGATTCTATAACAAAATCATTGTCTTCAAGTTAACTGGAAAGGCCGTGGAGAAGAGGTTTGATTTCTTCAGCTCAGCCTCAAAGGGCCGTACTGGAAGTGGAGTGGGAGAAGTTGGCAAGAGGCAGAGGCTCGAGGCCACAAGACAAATGGGTACCTCTGGAAGCAGAGGGCATCCGCATATCAGGCCTGACTGACCGCTAGCCAAAGTCATCATCGACAGGGTTTTCTGCTCAGGAATATACTGGATTGTATAATGTCAAGGTCTTTGTATGTCTGAGATTCTCCGATGCCCAGCAGCCTTCCTAATATGACAGAAATTTAATACAAAGTGAAAAGATGAGGAGGGCGGAGTTGGGTTGGTTGTCATGGGCGACTGGTCCTGCCCTCCCCCCTCCCAACCCGGCTTTCTATTCCCAGGTATTCTTAGGATGAGATCATACAGCATTGCTTCTGAGATCAGCATCTACTCAGTCAGTCAGCTAGCTTAAACTGAGTTCCTACTGTGTGGGACACAAAGAAAGTCACAGAGATCCCTGCCCTCCAGGAGCCCGTGTCTCAGCTCATCCCAGGCTATCTCCAAAGGAGCCCAGCTCTGGTCTGCCCCAGAGTCACCAGTCATTCTTTGATTTGATAACAATCAATGCATTTGTCTCTGGCATTCAATCCCCCACCCAGCCCTTCCCTGCCTTCCTGGCCTTGCCCCACACTCCTCCCCTCAGTGTTGCTATTATCTCTACTCCATGGGTACTCCAAGGGCACTGACCAGGCCCTTCCCACGTATCTGAATGATCCATTTTCATCCCAAGTGATGAGGTCCTCCATGAGGGTTTTAGCTGTGGAAAAGGAGAGGAAGAAGAGAGAATCTGGGGGAGGACTTGGCAGCGCTGCCCCAGCTCCGAAATCCTAAGAAATTCCGCTTGCTCGCCTACACACTTTTCCCATTTCTTCCCACTTCAATTAGGAAACTGGCTACAACAGCCATGTGGATGGAAGTCGGTCCGTGAGAGGCTGAGCTCACTTCCTTTCAGAGAGCCTCTGAATCAGGGCATCCCGTAAGAGGTGGGCGGTAGGGCTCCTAACTCAAAGGCCCCATCCCTCTCAGGCTGGCCCCAGGCCCAGCCTTGTATTGAATGGGAACAGGGGCTCCCAGCCCCTCAGGCATGGCGAAGCACCCAGGAGGACCATGTGTTTGCTATTAGGGATCTGAAAACAGCCCAGAGAAGAACGAGGGGTGTTGGGCTCTTCCTGGTCACGTTGCAAGGCCCACACAGTTCAAAGGAAAAAAAGAACCATCATCAGACTGACAGAGACCAGAGACCGCCATTACCTTCTAATGGGGATGCCTGAGGGGAGTGCAAGAAACTAGCCCATCCCAGAAGAGGTAGAATGGGGCTCCCCCACCCTTTGTTGGCCCCTAGTGGGGGCCTAGTCTAAGGGCTCAGAGGCTATCGAGTCCAACCATTCATTCCATTTTACAAGTGAGGAAACTGAGGCCCAGAAGAGTTCACCAGTGAGTCCCTTGGTGCTCCTTCCATGGACCCTCCCTCAGTATCGGCTCTCCTACAATCCACCTGGCGTAGTTTCCTGGAGCTTGGCCAGTCACAAAACTCAAAGCGCGCAGCCGCAGCCGTGGTGGTTGAAGGGGCTCGCAGTGAGGCAGGACAACAGCTGGCAGGTCTGACCTCCCTCCTCTTCTACTCCCCCACCCCATTGACAGAGCAGCAGCTACATCACTGGTTGGCTATGTCTTGGCAAGAGCCAAGTCTTACAAGCCCCCCAGTCTTCCACAAGCCCATTAGTGCTCTGCCAGAAGAGAGCTGTGGAGGAAGACAGGCATTGGGAATGCTCAAGGCCACAGGAGGACAATGAAGAGTGGGCAGCTAAGCACTCCTGGTCTGAGACAGATGGTGGAGTTAAGAGACCTTTGGCCTTGAAGGCAGGAAGGCCTGTGTTTGAGTTACTGCTCTGCCATTCACTGACTTGGTGTGACCCTGGGCAAGTCACAACTCCTCCCTCGGCCTGTCACTTCATCTATAAAATGCGAAGCAGCAGCATGGATCCTCAGTAAGAGTGCCAGGGGCACACTCCCAGTCCCAGCTCCCTGAGGTCAGCCCCTCTGGCCCTTCCAATCACTGTGCCTCTCTCACAATTTGGGGGAAGGCTCAGAGTTTTCTATCACGTGCCCAGGGCACAACAACTGCTGGTTACGGCTCTGGGGACAGCTAAACTGTTCTTTGGGCCCCTGGATCTTTCCTTCCTTTGTGTAAGTGAAACCGATACAGGTCATGGGATTTATCCTTCGCCCTCCTGCACAAAGATTTCAATTCAGGCTCACAGTGGTCCACATCAGACTTAGAGCACCAAGGGGCTCTAATCGCTTCATCTAAGCCACTTGTTCTACAGGTGAGAAAAGTAAGGAAAAGAAAGGACTTGTAAAGGTCTTACAGATAGTTATTAAAGGAAAGTATTGAATCCAGCTCATTCCTCTCCAGTCCATAGCATCCTCACTGACTGAGACTGAGCGAGGGGCTTGATACTTTGCTCCTTGGCCATCCTATCTGAGAACAGGTCTGCCTGAGCTCAGTCTATTTTAATTCAGGTTTTGATCATAAATGCATTAGTATTTTCTTTTTAAAAACCTATTTTATTTAGTTTTATTAGTTAAAAATAAAAAATTATTAAAAGACCTGTATTATGTTGAGACAGAAATTATTCATTTTGTTAATGAAATAATCATTATTAAGTTAAGAAAATTAAATTAAATTTTTAAAGACTTTTGAGTTTAAAAAATGGAGGCTTTTATTACTGACATCATTTTTAACTCTTCCTTTGAAAATAAGAACATTGAGAATGGGACAAATGATCACTCTTGGACCTGAATAACTATCTCAGAACCCCCGAATTTGAGAACCAGAAGGAACTACGGCAGCTGTGGAGTCCAAATCATACATATGAAATGAAGCCCCCCACCCCCACACATGCCTGACAAGTGGCTGCTGACACTCGGCTTGAGGACTTCAGGTGGCACGTACTGAGTGAGTATATACTCACATATGTAACTGTGTCAGAGGCATGATCATAGAGCCATAAGGACTCATCTTCCTGAGTTCAAATCCAGCCTCAGACACTTACTAGATGGGTGACCCTGGCCAGGTCACTTCACCTTGTTTGCCTCAGTTTCCTCATCTGTAAAATGAGCTAACCAATCCAGTATCTTTGCCAGGAAAATCCCAAACGGGGTCACAGAGAGTTGGACGTGACAGAAATAACTGAACAACAGCATGATAAGCATATGGAAAACATGCACGCACTAACTACAAGGTAGATGGAAGGGGGCAGTCACAAAGGACTTCATCTGGAAGGCACTGACTGCGATGGGCAGCATCCCACGCTCAGGGCATATATGGAGGAGCAGCAAGGTTTTCAATGAGAATCAATTCACGATTACCTCGCCCTTCACTGTAAGTTAGGCCGTCACATTCGCTAATAGAAATAGGTTCTTACATGGGCCCTAAAAACCCATTTCCTCAGCAGCCTTGCCTTCCTTTTCCCTTCCGTGCCCACACTCTCTGGGCAAACCAGAAAGCTCTCTCTCTGAAGCCAGCCCTGCAATTCTCGGGCCAACAAGCCTTGCTCACACTCACCCCTCTGACTGACATGCTCCCTCTGTGTCTTTGCCCTTCAAGCTCCCATCCATTAGCCTTCCCTCATTCTCCTGGTCAGTCATGACCTTCCCCTTCAGACCTCCATAGCACCTGCTCCTAAAGAACATGATGGAATCTTTCCTGGGATTGTAGATCTAGAAATGGAGGAGTCTCAAAAGCCATAAAGGCTGCTCAACTTGTTTTACAGATGAGGAAATTGAGGTGTGGAGAGTAAATGGGTTTGTCAAATGTCCCAGAGACAGGCAGTGTCTAAGGTCTGGATCTGAACCCAAAGCCACTCTACCCACACAGTCTCCCTAATAATTAGGTGGATGTCTTATCTGTCCATCAAACAGTAAGCTCCATGAGAGAAGGACTGGCAATATTTAAGCCTTAAAACAAAAAACAAAGTCTGGCCTCCCTTCCAGCTTGGCTCGGACAGCTGCAACCCCCAGGCCATCCAAATACTGGAGAGCAGCTGCAAACACAAGTTGAACCCTTCCAGTCCATGGATCCCACCTTTCCATCATTTCTGAAGAATGGGTACAGGGTCTCTACAGCCCAGGCCTTCTCCCAGAATGGCTCCCTAGGTGGGAGCCACCATAAGAGAAGGCTAAAAGGCCTGGCTTTCCCCATCTTAGGAAGGGCAGGTCCATCTCTCATTTCATGAACTTTAGACTGGGCCACCTCCCTGGGGGCATCCACTCCCCTCCCTGCCACTCTCCATCTACCTGTGTGGCCCCAGAGGGCAGCTGAAATTGGCAGATTCATCACTCCAATTTCACAAGCAAGCCCTGGGGGGGGGGCAAGACTTGGGGTACTGGGACACATGAGTATTTATAATTTGTTTGTGTGACAAATGACAAAAATCAGCAGTTTCCCCAAAAGCCCCTCTGGACCAGCTGAGCAGCAAAGGCTGCAGGCTCACTGGTCTGCACACCCATCTGCCTGACACCCAGAAGGAAAAAATGTCCACAGTAGCCATCTTCCAACATGCATTTCTATTAAAAACATTGATATAAATGTATTGTTCCTTAAACTGATTTTTAAAAAATTTTTTAAACCATCCCCAAGCATTATTTGTAATGGGGATAAATTAGAAGCCTTCCCAGCAAGATCAGGTATGAAACAAGGATGGTCATTGTCACCAACATTATTCAATATTGTATCAGGAATCCTAACAATAGCAATAAGAGAAGAAAAAGAAATTGAAGGAAGGGAATAGGAAATCAGGTGATGAGACTATCTCTTTTTGAAGACATGAGGATGTTCTTGGAAAATCCCAAAGATTCAACTAAAAAGTTAGTTGAAACAATTAATAATTTTAGCGAACTAGCAGGATATGAAGTAAATCCACATAAATCATCAGCATTCCTACACATCACAAACAGAACTCTGCAAGAAGAGATGATTGTTTTAAAATGCCATTTAGTATAACTCTAGACATTATAAAACACCTGAGCATATGCCTGCCAAAGGGGACTATGGAAACAAAATTATTAAAAGAAAGCTTTTACACAAATAAAATCATATTTCAACAATTGGAGAAATATTAATTATTCATGGATGTAGGGCCAATACAAGAAAAATAACAATTTTACCCAAATTTGCATATTCAACACTATCGCAATTAAATTACCAAAAAAATTATTTTACTGAATTAGAAAAAATAACAAAATTCATTTGGAAAAACAAAAAGTCAAGAATATCAAAGAAAATTTTTAAAAAAGTGAAAAGGAACAAAGTTTAGCAGTGCCAGATATTAAACTGTATTATGAGGCAGTAATTATTAAAACTATCAGAACTGTCTAAGAAATAGAAAGGTAGGGCAATGGAACAGAGTAGACAAACAATTTACAGCAGCAAATATGCATAACCTTATATTTGACAAGTATAAAGACTTAAGATTTCAGGATAAGAATTCATAATTTGGTCAAAATTATTGGGAAAACTGGAAAGCAATATGACAGAAATTAGGCATGGACTAATACTTTACACCACTTACCAAGATAAGATCAAAATAGATACATGACCTAGTTATAGACATTTTACAAGAAAATTAGAAGAATGTGAAACATTTTACTTATAAGACACATGGATAGGGTGAATAATTTACGAATAAAAAAGAGAGAACAAAGTTAGGTGTAAAATGGATAATTTTGATTATATTAAATTTAACATTTTTGTCCATATAAAACAAATATAGCCAAGATTAGAAGGAAAGTAGAAAATTGGAGGAGGGGGAGAATTTATAGAAAGTTTATCAGATATGGTCTCACATCTAAAATATATAAAAAATTTTGTCAAATCTATAAGAATATGAGTCATTCCCCAATTAATAAATGGTCAAAGGATATGAACAGATAGCTTTCTAATGAATAAATCAAAAAAATTATAGTCACATAAAAATGCTCTAAATCATTATTAATTAGAGAAATGCAGATTCAAAAAAACCTTGAAATATAATTTTATACCTACCAGATTGGCTAAAATTATAGAATGGGGAAAGTGACACTGTTGAAGGGGATATGGGAAAATTGGCAGAGTAATTCATTGTTAGTGGAATTGTAAAATGATCCAACTATTTTGGAAATCAATCTGGAATTATACCCAAAGAATTATTAAACTATCTATACTCTTTGACTCAGCAACACCACTACTTGGTATTTTTCCAAAGATAATAGAAGAAAAGGAAAAGAACCTATGTTTCTAAAATGTGTATAGCAGCTTTCTTTGTGGTAGCAAAGAACTGGAAATCGCAGGGATGCCCACCGATTGGGGAATGGCTGAACAAGCTGTGGCAAATGATTGTGATAGAATAATACTGTGCTATGAGAAATGATGAGCTTGATGATCTTAGAAAAGCATGGAAAGACTTGCATGTAATAGCGAAAAGCTAAATGGACAGAATCAAGAGAACACTGTAACAGCAATATTGCTTTAAGAATGATTAACAAACAAGCTATTTTATCTATTAAAAATACTCAAATTAATTACAAAGGACATATGAAGAAACACTCTATATGCATCCAGAGAAAGAATTAATAAACAGAAATATGTAGAGAATACACACACACACACACACACACACACACACACATATTTGTGCCTAATGGTAGCCATCTGGGGGGGGGGGGGGGGGACACATGAGGGAGAAATTCACATGACAATCTTGCTGTATATTGGAAAGGAATAGCGAGTTGAGGATAGTAGATTTGCAGCTTCATGTGTAATCATCTTTTTATTGTACTATATTATAAAAATGCTTATTTTATTCCATAAATTGAAATATAAAATTTTTAAAAATCTATTGGGTCAGTGGAGGAAGATGACAGCCAAGAAGTTGGACAGGACCTTGGGCTTCACTACGGAGTGTGGAGCTCCCGGGCCTCCAGAAGGGATGGCCCCACTCTCCTCTGTCCTGCTCAGACCACTCTGGTGGTATTTCATTCAATTCTGAACCACTCATCTGAGGAAGGACAAGGGTAATGCAGAGAGCCCCTTGTGTGGAATGGGCTGCCATGGAGGTTACGGGCTCTCCCTCACTGGGGTGGAGGTGGTGATCTCCAAACAAAGGCTGTCCAGGTACTTGTTGGGGAGATCAAAGAGAGGGTTCTTGATCAGATCCTGGTCAGAATCGGTGTTCTCCATGATCCCTCCCAGCTCAGTAATCCTGTAATTCAATAGGCCTTGAGAGAGGCCAATGAACAGCATGAGTCAGAGAAATGGGGAGAGTCACCCCAGGGAAGATGTAGCTTTAGCTGGGGGTTCAATGGGCAAGATTTGAAGGGGATGAAGTGGGGGAAGGCTGGAAATTCTGTCCTGCCTGGGCTCAGAATCCTATGGGGCCAAGTCAGGAGCTAGTGATGTGGGGGCTTAGACCTTTTCTCTCACTTTCTCTTACACACACATAGTCAGATGCACACATGCACGCATACTTAGATTCACACACACACACACACACACACACCTATTTAGGGTCCTAGACCAAGAAGTGCCTGCTACAATAGAGGACAGATGGTAACCCTTCTTTTGTCTTTGTACCCCCACCACCCAGTTCTGTTCAAAGCATAGAGAATTAATAAGTTCCCGAGGAGGCTTTGGAAGATGAAGATGGGGTTGGGGCCTCTTTTGTACCTGTGCACCCCAAGATAGAAAATAGAAGCCAGAGAGCAGGGAGTAGACTCGGGAGAACAGTTTCTATAGCAACCTCAACAATGGACAAAAACCTTGAGCATCTTCAGCACTCTGGTCAGGGCCTCCTCCCTCAGGGCAGAGAGGTGAGGACTGACCAGAGCTGTCCAATGAGAAGGAGGTTTCCTGATGCTACCAATGGGTCCCTTTGTGTTGTTTGACTCTGCTTCTTCCGCACAAGGGAAGGCTCCTATTTTATGGGAAAAGAGGTTGTAGAGAATGAGTCAATGGGTAAGGATAGAAATACAAAGGTTAAAAAAAAGAAAGAGCAAAGAATAAGTTAAACTTGTCAAATAACAGAGGAAAAGAAATTCAAAAGTGACCAGAGTGATCCTGTTACTACTTTCTTAAATGTAACATCCATTTTTTAAATTTGTAACAGAAGCTTATCTTTTTTGGATATTAAAATCTTTGTGTGTTGATTGCGATTAAAATCATTAAAAAGTTGCCCTCTTTCCACTTGGCCCTGTAGCCTCAATATAGTGCTGACTATCTCAAATCCATCCCTACTGAGCCTGCCCCCTCCCCCCAACTCCTTCTAATAACCCCCTAAGGACCAAAAGCTCCCCTGCCTCTGAAGAAGGTGCTGTCCCAGCCAAACTCTTTCTCTCTCCTTCCGGGCTGGAGCCTTGTCTGCTGTCCCCACTGCTGACCAGGCTGAGGATGCCAGCATGACTTGGGAGCCATCAGACATTTTCTACCTACCCCAATCTCACTGGGCACCCAACTAGCCCTGGTGTGTCTTTGAATATCCCCTCCCAGTTCATCGTCCCATCACAATGAACAGACAATAATGACAGCATACCCTTGGGGGTATGATGGGAAAGAATTTAAATCAATCACTCACCAAGTATTTTTTTAATATTTTATTTTTTCCAATTACATGTAAGAACTATTTTAACATTCATTTTAAAAATGTTTTGAGTCCCTCTGTGTGACCCTAGACAAGTCACTTAATGCACATTACCTCACAAAAAAAAAAAAGAATTCCAAATTCTCTCCGTCCCTCTCCTCTTCCTTCATTGAGAAAGCAAGATATTTGATACAGTTTATACATGTACAATCATGCAAAATGTATTTCCAAATGATTAATTCTGTAAAAGAAAATTCAGACAAAAGAAACAGGAAAAATAAAGAATAAAAATCACTCTGCTTTGATTGCATTTAGACTCTCTCTGTTCTTTCTCTGAAGGTGGATAGCGCTTGAGAGTCCTCTGGAATTGTCTTGTGTCATTGTACCACTGAGAATAACTAAGTCATTCACAGTTGATCATCATACAGTTTTGCTGTTATTGTAGACAATATTGTCTGAGTTCTGTTCACTTCAATTTGCATCAGTTCATGTAAGTCTTCTTGAGGTTTTTTTAAAGCATCTTGTTCGTTATTTCTTATAGCATGATAGTATTCCAATACCATCATAAACCATAACTTACTCAGCCATTTCCTAAGGAATGGATATCCCCTCAATTTCCAATTCTTTGCTACCACAAAAAAGTTGCTATAAATATTTTTGTATATATCATTCCTTTTCCTTTTCTTTATCTCTTTGGGATATACACCTAGTGTGATATTGCTAGTTTAAAGAATATGCACATATTTATAGTCCTTTGGGCATAGTTTGAAATTGCCCTCCAGAATTATTGGATCAGCTCACAACTCCACCAATGGTGCATTATTGTACCAATTTTCCCACATCACCTATAATATTTATCTTTTTTCTTTTCTATCTTATTAGCCAATCTTATGGGTGTGAGGTGGTACCTCAGAGTTGTTTTTATTTGCATTTCTTTAAATAATGATTTAGAGTATTCTTTCATAGGACTATGGATAGCTTTGATTTCTTCTTCTGAAAACAGCCTTCAACAAGTATATATTAAATACCTACAGTGTGCCAGGTACCTGTCCTAAGCGGAGAAGACCACGTTTAGTTAACCCACCCATTCATTCACTAAGCATTTATTAAATGCCTTCTGTGTGCTAGTATCTGGGGATAAGATAAAGTTTAGATAGGGCCCTGGGCTTTTATTCCCCCAGCCATAAAATTAAAGTTTTGCTTGATTCATATGGTATGGTGAGAAGATTATAAGATTTGGAGACAAAGACCCAGGTTCAAAGTTCAGCTCTGTGACTTACCATCAGCATGCCTCTGAGTACTTCAAAGAATCATCAATGACCTTAGAGTCTATCTACTCCAACACCCTTCTTTTACAGAGAAGGAAACTGAGGCCAGGGGAGGTGACACAAAATGCTGAAGGTCATGCAGGTAGCAGGTGGCAGAGCCTGGACACAGTCTTCCACTGTAAATACACTTCACTCTCCTGGCCTCGGTTCCCTTCTTTGTAAAAGAAAGGAGTTGGACTACATGATTGTAGTCCATCAGTGGTCATCTTACTAAATAATCTCTAAGGAATCTTCCAGGTCTAATGCTCTTCAGTTCTGGAGTTTCCATCATCAAAAATGGAAGGGTTATTCTATCACAAAGCCCCCTTGAGTCCTCCACTGCAGGCTTCTATCCACCATCCACAAATACCCATGTGCATACTGGTCTTCCTTCCTGATGCCCTAAGTCCCCAGGGGGAAGTGTAATATACTGGGATAACCTGGTGTCAGGTGAGACCTGAGTTATAATCAAGGCAGATGACCACCTCTCCAAGTTTCTGTCTCAGTATCTTCAAAATGGAGACAATAATACCTGTGGTATTTGTCCCACAGGGTCGTGAGGAAGCTCACATAATACGCAGGTAGGTTCTGCCTCAATTACAAATGTTCTAAGTCCTAATGCCTTTATCAGGTGAGAATGCCTCTTTGATAGACAACTTTGTCTGTGCCCTGAGATATAAATTTCCTTGGGTCAGAAAGGAGAAAGAAATGATTGGCTAATCAAGGAAGCCAGCCATGCCTCTGGGATCTTTAAATAACTAAGGAATTCAGTATTTCTCGAGTTTGGAGCTGAACATAGCAGTCGTGGAAAATTACTATTCTGGAGTTAAGGATTCTCATTAGAGCCAAGCCCCTGAGAAGGACTTGCTTCTGGTGGAAAGAAGAATTTCTCCTCTCTTCCTCTCCACCTTCATTTCATTAACAATGTCATTGAAGAGGAGAGGCCAAAAGGAGACATTCTGAGGACAAATGGGCACAAATACAGACATAGATGGACATAGCAGAATCCTTTGCTAAACGCTAATTAAGGCTACTGACTGCTAACCAATGGGAAGCACATTGGTAGGCGTTCATGAACGACAGGACTATAAACCCAGACCCCCAGGGTCACCGTCCCAAAGCCCTGAGAGTAAGCAGTCAGCCAATCTTTTGATGAGCCCAACCTATGAGTGTGAGTGAGGGTTGGGAAGGTAGCCCCAGAGGGGTGCTCCATATGGAAGCAGTGTTTATACATCAGTCGTTACGAAGGGGTGGTGAAGGGGGAAATGGGGGCAATTTATCAACTCTCTCTTGCCAGAGGAGTAACAGAGCGACTGGCAGAGCTTTGACCCCTGAAGTCAGCCAGATGCAGTTTCTAAGAAGAGTGAGCCCTCCCCCGTTCTAAGTACCAGAGCCAAGCATACACTCTGTGCTGCAGATGCTGGAGGGACGCCAAAGCCCTGCACATGTGACCTTCAGGAATGAGAAAAGGGCAACCAGAGAGGATATCAAAGCCTCCTTCAAAGCCCAGGGGAAGGGAGAGAGGAACTGGGACTCACATTCACTCTAGTCTGCTTCAAGTGCCCATCACCTCTCACCAGGACTCTTCCCATAGCCTCCTCCCTCACTGGGCTCCTTCTGCATCTGGAAAACTGACAACATGATGCTCCTAAAACAAGATCTAGCCCTGTGGCTCCCCTGCTCGTGAAACTCCAGTGGTTCCCATTTCCTCTAAGGTAAAATACCAAAATCCTGACTGCCACCTGAAATCTGGCTCTCACCCACTTTTTCAGTTACTTCCCATTATTTTCCTTCTTACACTCTCCATTCAAGTCAAACTGACCAGCTAGCAATTCTCAGCATGTGCCACTGTATGGCCACCACCTCTGAATTCTGACCAGGCTGTCCACCATGGCTAGAATTCACTCCCTTTTCAGCTCTGCTTCTTGGAATCCCATGCTCCCTTCAAAGGCTGATAAGTGTCCCATTAACTTAGAATCTGGTCCTGGCCCAGAAGAGCCAGGCTTTAGGAACATGTCCGCCTCGTGTATTTTTTGGTTTTGGCTTTGGTTTCTTTTTTGTTTTTATTTTTGTCAGAATTGGTCTTTTGTTTCTCTCCCCAAGCAGTATTTAGCTCTTGCTGATTTGGAGGTAGAGGACTAGATAAGGCAAAGCAGCAAACATGATGAACACCATCCCCCAAAACACACACACACACACACACATCCAAGATCATACCTTTGAAATCTCAGCCAGACACATTTAGTTCAATCTCTCTGGGCACCAAGGTGACTAGTTAGATTACTTAGGGGGTTTTTTTTTCATTCCGAGTCTTTCCTCACTTCCTTCCTTCTCTCCTCATTCTCTTTCCTTCTCTTCCCTCTTTTCTTTTTCTATTTCCTGTCTCTCTTTTCTTCTTTTTCATCCTTTCTTTGTCTCTCTTTTTTCTCCTTTCTTTTGATTTATTTGACTTTCTAACTCTTTGCTTTCTTTCTGCCTGTTTTTCTCTTAATCTTTCTTTCTGCCTCATTCTTTCTTCTCTCAGCCTCTCTCTTCCTTTCTACCTTTCTTTTCTGTCTCTCTTCTTTCTGCATCTCCATTTTTCTCTCTTTATCTTTCCTTAGTAACAGAATTTATCAAAATCGTGTACCATCATAGAGTCTGATCTGTTGTTACATTTTTTGAGAGGCACTTTTGCATAAATAGTAGGATAATTGACACTAGAGTCGAGAGAAATTTGGGACAATTCTTTCCTTGGCAATTCTGTGCTGTATGACCATGGGAAAGTTGTTTGCTTAACCTCTCTGGGCCTCAGTCACTTCATCTCTAAATGAGGACAAAAACATGGTAGCATTTAGCTCACCGAGCTGTTATGGGGACCGGGTGAGCTGGTTAAATTGCTCTATGATGGTAGCTATCACTGGGAGAGCTAGGACTTACTAGCTATGAAACTATAGGTACATCTTTCAACCTCTGGGTCTTCCATTTTTTTCTTCATTGGGATGGGGAACAGACTTGTGATTTCATTAGTACAGGAATCTTCCAGTGAGGAAACTTCTCCTACCAACACAGTTCTAAAGTTCATAGCGTTATAGAGTTACCTGAGGGCACTGAGAAATGAAATTATTTGTTCAGGATCACCCAGCCAGAACATGTTCAAAAGTAAGTCTTAAACTTGGGTCTTCCTGACCCTAAAGCTCCCAATCCATCATGCTATGATGTTTCTGGGGACAGCATACTTTGTCAGAATAAACACTGCCCTCAGAAGCAGGAGACCTTCCACTTCTGCCCTCACTATCTGTGTGTCTTTAGACCAGTCACTCACCCTCCCTGTGTCTCACTTATTCTCTGGAAAAATGCCTATCCCTTCCCTCCAGAAGCCAACAAAAAAAAAGGCCATGAATGTGATAAAATATTCCCCCTGGGTAAATGGTGGCATATGAACCATGGAAAATGACAAAGAAGTGGAATTCAGAGAAGCATGGAAGATGTCTTTGGGTTGATGCAGAATGATGCCAGCAGAACCAGAAGGTCAAAATAGACACTTGCTACATTAATGTTAAGTCCAAACAACACTGAATAGCAACTGGATCTCTATCAACTGCAACAAGCAATCTTGAGAACAGACAATGAAACACACTTTCCTTCTGTTAATAGAGAAATGGAAAACTCCAGGAGCAGAATGTTACAGATTCTCTCTGATACAGTCACTGGAATCTCTTGGTTTTATTTAGATGTTTTTCTTTTTTCCAGGGAAGGGTTCAGTGGGTGGAGATGATTATATCAAGTAATTACTGTGGAATAAAAATCAAAAGGCAGCAATAAAACGTTTCTAATTAAACAACAACAAGCATTTATTAAAGACCTATGTAAGAGTCATTGTGCTACATCCAAGGGATACAAAGACACAAAAACAAAAGCAATCCCTGCTCTCAAGGAGGTCACAGTCTAATGACAGGAGACTATATGAAAACCACCATGTATAAACAAGATATAGTCAGGATAAACTGGGTCTAATCTCTGAGCAAAGGAGCCAAACAAAATCAAATCGGGACTGGGTGGAGTGATTTCTGAGTCTCCTTGCTCTCTCTTAGAATCCTAAGTGGACAGAATTTTCAAACCCAACTCCTAAGACAATAAAATATGAGCAAGTCAAAATTCATCCCAAAAGTATGATTTTGAATGAGGTTTTTAATTTCTGTCTGTTCCTCAGGAGAGAAGAGGGAGGCTAAAGGGAGAGGGCAATATGAAAAAACTGAAATTAATTCAGTGCTCAAAGAGGGCTTTTTGCTCTCTCTTGGATCAGGACTCCTTATTCAGGAAATAAATGCAATTGTAGTAGTGATGGTGGTGGTGGTGGTTGAGTACAGTGGATTAAGTGTGAGACAGAAGATCTGGGTTTGAATCCCAACTCTGCAACCTACTACCTCTGGGACCTGGGGCTCAATTGGCACATATATAATCTACTTAGATGTGGACATGTTGTCTCCTCCCTTAAGAGTATAAGCTCCTTGTGGGCAGGGACCATTTCTCTTTTGTCTTTGTATCCCAAAGGCTTAGCATAGTGCCTGACAGAGTAAACGAGTGACCAACTGACTTTGCCTCTCTAAGGCTGTTTCCTCCTCTTTAAAATAAAAGGGTTGGGTTAGATGACCTCTAAGACCCCTTCTAGCTCAACATTATCCCTGCTTCTAGGCTCTTACTAGTGGGAGCTGATAACTGCTGTCTCCTCATGCTTATTTGTCCTGCCTGTTTTCTCATGGACCCTGGGCCCTGGGGAATTCTGCCCCACAGTCTCCACGCCCAGTGCTCCCTAGCCCGCCCGGCTCATGACTCGGCAACAGTCCTGGGTCCAAATGTCTCTTTTTCTTTCTCTCTGTCTGTGCACACAGCCCTGTGGTTTGGCTATTCTCACTTCCCAGCTCGCTCTGATGGCAATTACCAGATACCCAGGACTAACTCGATGTCCGTTTCAGCCTCCGTTAAAACAAGAAAAGAAAAGGGGAGGAAAACAGCCTTGATGATATTGAATCCTCCCAATTAGCATTTTGTAAGAGCAGACACTCTGTGCCTCCAGACTGTGGCCAGCCTACAGAAATAACAAAGGGCGGGTTACATCACCCAGTGGCTGAAGGAAGCCCTTTGAGCCTGGCCACTGGGGACAGGCCAGCCCTGGAAAGCCAATACATTCAGTCACTTTGACCTACAGCAAAAAGGATCCAATAGCCAGAGTGGGTGGTGGGCAGGATCAACAGGCCACACCACCAACCTCTCCCTGACAATGGGCAGACCCAGCAACTACAACCAGGGTCCAGGGAAAAGACTGTCTTGTGTCTGTAGAGAATAGGGCTGCTGAGATAAGTAAGATATATTCCATAGCCAGCTTGAGCAGGCTTCTGCTGAGAGACCCATGCTGGATCATAAAACTGAGAGTTAGAAGGGAAAATAGAGGTTACCTAGTCCGACTCCATCATATTTCAAATGGGGAAACTGAGGACCAGGACAAACAGGCAATATGTAGTAAGCAAGAGCTCTGGATCTGGAGTCAGACAACCTGGATTCAAATCCCTGCCTTGATGCTATCTTTGGAACTTCTCTCTGCCTCAGTTTCCTCTGTAAAATGAGGAGGTTAGACTAGAACAACCCTAAAGTCTGCATCTATAAAGCAATTTCAAAATTTTGTGCCAGATATGTGATCTCATTGCTCTAGAGAACTCCTGGTGAGGAAACTCACTTAACCAATGCAGATAGCCATCTTCACTTATAGCTTCCTGAGGGCCCAGGGTTCCCCAGTAGCCAGGGTTTCCTCTCTAACCACTGCCACACATAAAGGGCCTGAGCTAAATGATCTCCTGACTTCTGATCCCAGAATCTCAGACCTGGAAGGGACTTCAGTCTCCAAACCCAGGGAGCTGCCCACTGGACTGCCCTCCTCCCTCCATTTTCTCATCTCAAAGGGAGCTCACAATAAAGTTGGTCCCATGAAGTCAGTGCTTGCTGTGGCTCCAGGGCTCTGAATCGGAGAGGGAGGAGGGAGGAGCAGGGTCAGATTGACCTCTCTGGGCAGCTTCCTAATCTGCCTTCCTTGCTATTTGGGGCCTCCCAGACTGGCCTCTTTCTGCTTTTCACATGAAGCACCTATCTCCCAGCCCAGCCAGTCTCCCAAGCCTGGAATGCCTCCCCTACTCACCTCTACCTCAGGAAGTCCCTGTGCACTTCCAAAGCTCAGCTCAAGAATGATGCGCCCCACCCTGAACCCCCCGCTGCTGGTGTCTCCCCCAGGAAATGATTATGTAGTGATCCCACATCCATCTTGTATGTACTCACATGCCTCCCTGAGAGAATGTAAGCTCTATGAAGGCAGGGACTAGGCTTTTGCCATTCTTTGTATCTGCACTGACTGGCACACAGCAAGGATTTAATTCATGTTTGTTGCTTTACTGGGTGATACACATTCAGTTCCACCAGGTCTCCCCACCCTTTCCCCATTTTTGTCTCCAAGTGAGATCAAACCTTCCTGATCGCCCTCAGCGCCTCTTGGGCCCCAGGAGCTGGATTCTGGGCAACCTCTTGGGAGAGCCCCCACTCATTGTTTGGGGTTTGCTGAAGAAAAGGAGAGTCTTTAGGGAGAAGGGAGAAGAAGCTCATAGTCAGCCTTCAAGCCGTCTCAGGTGCCAGATATTAAGGACCCCTAGGTCAGCTAGTTTCAAGCAGAGAGATCACCAGAGCCCAGTGCAAACATCTGGGATTAAGGATGGGGTCAGACCATAGACAGCTGGAACTTCAGGGAAAAAAGACATTTCCTCCAACTGGATATGTCTTTGAGAAGCGATTTCAGTGAGCTGGGGCCAGTTTTGCCAAAGTCTTTCTAGACGAAGCAGCCAGAATGCTGAGGAACGCTGCCTGGCCCAGGCAGAGAGAGTGCCAACCCTGTCTGTGGTTTCCTAATGCACTTTCTCTCTCCCAGCTGCAAGTTCAGAGGCTGTTTCCCTTCTTCCTAAAGGCTGAACTCGGGGGCCAACTGCATCTGATGGGCTGCTCTTGGGAAAATGACTTCTCCAAGGCCAACCATTGTCTGTACGACTTAGTCAACACACTGGAGCTGTCAAAGACCTAAGAGGGTAAATCCCCCAAGCTCAAAGAATCATTGAATTGGGGGATTGGAGCATATAAGTAGTCCAGGCCATATGTGAAGGGAATCCTCACTGGAACATTCTCAACAAGGGGTCAGCCAGCCTCTGCTTGAAGTGGAGGCCAACGCCAGCCGAAGGCAGTCCAATCCACTCTGGGATGGCTCTCAGCATTGGGTGTTTGGGGACACCTTCTTCTATAAGGAAAGGGGTGTGATGAGAGAGCACTCTGGGAACCTGACCACCCAGCTTCAGGTCCTGGCTCTCCCCCTAGAGGACCTCAGGCAAGTTACTATCCTCTCTGGACCTCAAAGGATCTCTAAAGCCCCTTTCAGTTCTGGATTCTCAGATCTGAAGATGGGAAGAAAAAGACCAATGAAAAAACCTGGTTTGCAAAGAGAGAAGAGAGCGCTCCCTTACAGCCGTGGTGGCATATCTGCAATGGGGCCTTAACTTTTTTTTAAGATTAGAATCTATAATAAAGGGTAAGAGAGGCAGCATGGCCCAGAACTTGGGGAGCTGGCTTCTTCATGTGGAAGAGTTGAGTTCTAGTCCTGCCTTGGATAGACAGACTGGCTGTGTGGCTGTGAGCAAGTCCCTTGACCTCTCCATGCTCAAAGCAGCTCTCCAAGATGATGGGTTGAAGAGATGCTAATCCACATTGGTAGAGGTTATTTCCTCTCCTGGGAGTTCCCTAGCTGATGAAACCACAGATGTCCAAAATCATAGAGATAAAGGGTAGAAGCACTAAATACTGTATCAAACAACTCATTAGAAGAAAGGGGTCTGGATTTCAGAATTTCCAGGGTCTATGATTCCAGCAGCATCAGGACTCCTCCACCAGTGAAACTGGTAGCCCCTCCAGGCCCAAGGTCTTCTGGAAGCGTCAAGTCCCCCCACATTCAAACTTCCAGGAATGAGGCTTTTTCACTCACCAAGGCCCAGCCCATCAATGGACCTTCAATCAAAACCCCCTCAGACTGAGAGGGCCCACCAATGCTTGGGCCTGAGAATGATGGGTGTGGGGGCTTAGAAAATCTTTCAGGGCCTCACAGACATCCTGGATGTCACAGAAGTGCTAGGTGTCAACTGGTGCCACTGCTGCTGTTAAGATATTGCTGCTGCTGATGATGATAACTGTTATTTCAGCCCACAAAAGCCAAGAGACATCAGAGAGAATTTTAGTAACTGCATCTGTCTAACCCAGTGGAATTCACTAGTGGAGATAACCACCAATCACCATTTATTAAGCACTTACAATGGGCCAGACATTGGGCCAAGCACCAGAAAAGCAAAAAGTGGTCCTCAGGGAGCTTACATTCTAAGTGTGAAGATAAGGGGAAGCCAGAGTATGTCAGGCTTTTAGATTTCAAATCAAACCTTGTCACCATTCATGTATCACAAATTGTCTAGCCAATCCCTGATCCAGCGGCCCCTACTTTTTTTTTCCAGGTCTTTGTTTCCACAAAAAGCACTCCTATGCCAACCCCTTCACAAAAGCCAGGGCCTTCATAGAATGTCATTTCAATATATTGGCTAGTTTTGCTTCTTGTCCTAGGAGACCTTTGTCTGTCGGCACCTGCCTACCCTCGTATTTAGGGCTGACCTCTCAGTCTCCTCATATTACAAGATGGTGGGTGTCATTTGACCCTGCTCTAGAACTGGCCCTGCCCCCTTTTCCAGCAGCCCTTCAGTGACTCATCTTTGTGCATAAGCTTTGATTACCACTGTCCATTCAGAGCCACCATGAATCTCTCTCCTTTGCCCTTTGGGAGACCCTAAATCTTTATACTTCAGAAATTGTGATATTCCATGGTAAAATGGTTATTTAGCATCACTGAAATATTAGTTCTGTTAAAGATTTCTTTTTGCTTTGTTTCAGGGAGAAGCTCGAGGTCATTAAAAACATTGTTCAGTTTACCAAATGCAATCTATCTTCTCTCTCTTCCTCCTTCCTCTTTTAAAATTCTGGGCTTATTCATTTCCCACCTCCAATTCCTATCCAAGATGTTGGAGTCAGGAAAACTTGAATCCAGACCCTGCCTCAGATCAAATGAGATTTTTACATATGTAAAATGCTGTGTTAGTTTTGAATAACTACATCCTAGCTACAACTACCATTATTGTTATTATTATCAATAGACCGATTCTATAGTCAATTCATTCAACTGCATGTCATAGTCCAAATAAAAGACAGTCTTCATCCACTTGGGTTTGTCTAGTGAATTGTTAGGTTTATCTCATTTAAGTAGCGATGAATTTCACTGAGGAGACCTGTTCTACTCCCGGACTTGATGCAAACAACCCAATATCATCCACACACAGAAACATCCAAAGGATCTCGACAACTACAATGGATTCCTCTTACATCTTCACTCCGTGCTGGGCATTCTTCCCTCCCACTCCCAAGCCAATGGCAAACTCCTTTGGAGAGCACATTTCCTCCTGTACCACACTGCCTCACAAGCTCCTCTAAGAAGGAAGAATTTCTGTTCATTTCTCAGGCCAGTCCTCCCATGCACCAAGCCATTCTGCATAAGCTTAAGGCGTTAACCAACTTCTTTCCTTCTCCTAGCGCTTTCTCCACACCACATCTGCTAGAGAGACACTAGTTTCCTATTGAACATGCATGTTGCCCATAGGTGCTAATTCTCTGATCCATATAAGTTCCTGTTTTAATAGTGGGGCTCAATGAGAAGCCACTCCTCAAACTGGGGATTTATGAAATGAAATAAGGCTTAAGTGTTTGACAGTTCTCCATGTTAAGTGACTCATGCAAAGAAAGACATTGAAACAGCAAACACTAAATTAATCGGTTGATTGATTTAATTTAATTGATATGGAAGTAATGAGCATAGGGTCAGTCACATTCTCAAAGACTTGTAGCATCTTTCCACTCCTCCCCAACCCTGGTCTGGGATGAAGGCTGCCCTAAACTCACAACCCTGGTGGTTTAAGTATGGACTTAGTGGCCCTTTGTAGCCAATAGGGAGTCCTGAATGGTCACTGAACTAAAGACTTCAGGGAAGGGCCAATCCAGTCGGATCGCCTGCTTCCCCCACTCCTTTCCAGGCACCCAGGCTGTAACCAGTCGCTCCCCATGTGTCTCCCAGATGGAGTGTCTCCATATGGGTCTCCAGCTCATTCCTCCACTCCCTGGACAGAGAATGTTCATCCAGTACGTGAAGATCTCTTCAATCCTTCCCCATGCATGTCAGCATTAAAACGCTCTCCCTTCTGGGTCAGAGAAGGAAGGGGCTGCCCCAAGGCCAGACACCAGCTCCACACGTGAGAACCACCTTCATATATCTGAAGGCAGGTTGGGTGAGGGGGGAGGGTTAGAGCTGCTCTAGAAACCAAATGAAGTGAAGAACTACATTGGGAGACCCCAAATAGCCCTTAGGAGTCAGAAATCCCAAACAGTCACCATTCCCAAGGAGAGTCAAAGCCTTCTGATTGGGAACTTGGAGCTGTTCCTACTGACCTGGCTATCCAGATTTTACTGTTAGGTTCTGTTTCTAAATCACTTCCCAAGAGCCTTCTGTGCCTGGTGTCTGTTGGTTTGTGTCTGATTCTGGTTGTGGGGACGCAGTGAGGAAACCCACTGGGATTTGGTATCCAACAAGGATGAAGCATTGGTACCATCTTCCAACCTGCCACGTGGGCTGAGAAGTCCATTAGCTCCTTCTTCCCCCTGGAGCCCAGCACACCAGGCATGAATGGGGACTAGCCCTTATCGGTAGAAGGAGCACACACAGCAATGGCATCTCAGAGAAGAGAAGGAGGTCCTGGAGGTGACATTTGACCCTGCACGGAGGGTTTCTTCATCCAAACAGCCTCTCGGCTCCTGCAGAGATGGGCTCTGAGCAGCAGCTCAGGCAGAAGCAATGTGATGGGGAGGTTACCTCAGGAACAGCTCTCTGGGCCCCAGATGGTGACTGAGCAGAAATCCCCAAAGGTGGGAAGGAAGCTTGGCTCCTGTGTCTGTGCCCGGGCTGCGCCGTGGAAATAATGATAACTTCACTGCCCATAACAGCTCGTACATTAGCATGATGATGGGCTTGGGAGGCTTTCCAGAGCCTCTGCTAGTGGGGGGGGGGGCAGTTCTCCTCCTGAAGCCCGCCAGGATTTGTTTTACTAAAGCTAACAGAACGCTGCAGGTCAGATCAATTACGATGAAAAATTCAATTAAGATGCAACCATATGCAGCACTGTAAAAAGTTGGTAACTGCACATATGGCCAGGGCCAGGGTGGCAGCTGAGGGACAAGGGCCCCCAGCACCATGCAATCCATGACAACACATCCTTGAAGGCTTCTGTCTCTTCTCTCCTCTCCCATCTTTCTCTCTTCTCGTCTCTTCCCTTTTTTTCTTTTTTCTCTCTTCTCTCCCCTTGCCTCTCTTTTTTTTTCTTTTTGGAGGGCAATTGGGGTTAAGTGACTTGCCCAAGGCCACATGGCTAGTAAGTGTTGTCTGAGGCCAGATTTGAACTCAGGTCCTCCTGACTCCAGGGCCGGTGCTCTATTCGCTGTGCCACCTAGCCACCCCCCCCCCTTGTCTCTTTTCATCTTTTGTCTTCTCTACTTTACTTCTCTTTTCCCCTTTCTTTGTTTCTTATTACCTCTCCTCTCTTTTCTTCCTTTTTCTTCTAGTCTCAATAAGGAAAGAAAAAATCACTCTACCTTGACTGTAAAAAAAAATCTGTTTACTTTCCCCTAGTATTAACAGCCTACATTTTCAGAGCACTTTCGGGCTTTCAAAACACTTTGCATACATTTCCTCAATCTCTTCACGACAGTCTAGTGAGCTAAGTAATACAAGTATTATCTTCATCTCGCAAGAGGGCAGGCAGCCATCTTTCAGGTCTGTTATAACGCAGATTCCTTTCGCTTGGGGGCTGAGCTAGACTGACCCTGTCTGTGGTCTCTTACACCGCTCAAATTCTGTAATCTCTATTTTACAGATAAGGAAACTGAATCTCATGAAAGTGGAGGGACTCAGTGGCAGTAACCCAGCCAGCAGGCATCAGTCAGACTTACTTGCCCCTACACACTCTGTCACTCAGGAAGCATGAAGAATGACTGCCAAGTCTGTTTCTTGATGGTAAGTCCCTACCAAGCACAAGCTCTGCCCTTTCCAACATCAGGCCCAATGGTGGGCCTACCCTGCTATGTACAAGGAAGCTCATGCTGCCATCTTGGCCACAGCCATTCATGAAACCTGCTAGAAAGTCATATCTACACTGAGGACCTCGAGGTCACTCTGAAGAAGTCCCCAAAAGCCTGGTACAGGGGAAAGAGGGTCATATTTGGCCTTTTGGGGAACCCTGGCATTGCCATAATCCCTGAGCAATGTTGGACAAATCACATCCCCACCAAGGACCCAAATTTTGTCTTCTGTAAAATGAGGGGTGTGAACAAAATGGCCTCTGAGGCCCCTCCTATTATCCTAAATTCTAGGTGTAGGGTAGCAGGCAGAATCCTGGCCTTGGATTCAGAGGACTTGAGTTCCAATCCTGACTCACCCACTCACCAGGTCTGTGTGCCTTCTCCTCTCTAAGCTCCGGAAGCAGAAGGACTCGAGGAGCATCAGCCCCCCAGGTCTTGGTCTGATAACCAGAACCTCTGAAAGATCCTCTGGAAAGAGGCCTGGCAGTGTCTTGAGACAGCACAGTAGAGAGCACTCCGGAGTCAGAGGACTTGGATTCAGATTCTACCATCAATTGGACAATTAAGGGGGGGGGGAGGACAGCAACAGTGGAAAGAATCTCAGCTTAAAATCTAATGGAACAAAGGAAAGAGAGACTGGGTCTTCCCAGCGAGAAGCTGGCATCCCTGAGCGCCAGATGCTCTCCAATAGACCCAAGCACGCCTTCAGGAAGACATCTTCCAACTGGTGCTGAATAGCAGGGCTCCTTCCAAATGCACTGGTCATAAGAACAAGGCCCCAGGCACCAGTGGGCAGTCTCGGTGCTCTCCTCTCTTCACAGGGCTGAACCTAAGGTGAGGGAGGAATAGCAGGTGTCTCCCGCCCAGCCCCGTCCATCAGGGCTGAGGTTTTGCTGAAGGAGATAATGATAGAGCTCTCCCTCCTCATCTCCTCCCGTGGCTTTCTCTGGCCTCCTTTAAGGCCCAGATAAAACCCTCCATCTACAGGAAGTCTTTCCCAATCACTCTCAGCTCCAAAGCCTTCCCTCTCTCATTATCCCAAACACAGCTTGTGTTGGGGATACCTGCCCATTTGTGTGCACTCTCTCTCTCCCATTAGATTGTCAGGTCCTTGAGGGAAGGGACTGCCTTTGGCAGCCCAGTACTTAGCATAGTGCCTGACACATAGCAAGTGCTTAATAAATGTTCATTGACTGACTCACAGACTAATCAAATCTAGGCCTGAAATGAACTTTGAAGCTCAACCTGCAGGATACAAAATAAGTAGAAAAAAATCATTAAGCATTTCTATATAGTACTTAAGAAACCTAGTTAAGATACCACAGTCAGAGAAATTTCATTCAAAACAACTAGATGAAATATCTTGAAGTTAACCTTCAAATACAAGATAAATAAAAAAAAACATATAACTAAGATGTCTCCTTACAAGTTCAAGGGAGAGTTAAATAATGGGAGAGTCACTGCTCGTGGTAGAACAGAAATGACAATATGTGGCCATACTGTGTACTCCACTCTAATGCCCTATACTCAGCTTGTTTGACTGTTCTCTCCAATGTTGCAGATTGCAATGGACACATGCCTGCCCATTCTATGTGACTTTGCCATGTCCTGTGATCACACTCTTCTGATCTGCAGCTGCTTTTCCCAGAACTCTATCTAAGGAAAAGCCCCAAGCATAGGCTTCACCTCCTGAAAGAAACCCCCAAATGAAAATTCCCACAAACATCATAGCCAAAATCCAGGACTTTCATTCCAAAGAACAAATACTGCAAGCAGTCCAAAGAAAGAATTCGAGTCCTGAGGAGTCGCAGCCAGGAGCTCGCAGGATCTAGCAGCCACAACAATAAAGGAACAGAGAACGTAGAATGTGAAGTTTCCAAGAGGCAAAAGATTATGCCTTACATCCAAGAACAAGCTACCCAGCAAAACTGACTATAATACTACAGGAGGAAAAAAATGGATCTTTAATGAAATAGAGAACTTCCAAAATTTCCTGATTAAAAAGACCAAAACCAGACAGAAACTTTAAAATATAAACATGGGAGTTAAGAGAAATATAAAAAGGAAACCTAGTCAAGCCATACAATACTAAATAAAGATGAATTGTTTAAGTTATAATAAAGGAAGATGACATAAGTGTTTCCCCAGAGCCCTAATATCATCAACAGTCATAGAGGGAGTCAAGGAAGACAGAGGATCTGGGAATAGTTTCATACGTTTTGATGATCTTCAAAAAAAGGAGAAGAAGGGGAACAGGAATACAGTAAGGAGGGGGAGGAATCTGGGGAAATGATCTCACAAGGGAGGGTTCAATCTAGGGCAAGGGAGAGTAGAAATAACAGCAATGTATCCTACGTTGTGTGCATGTGTGTGTGCGCGCAAACTATCCATACATATACGGATGTATGGAACAAGCATTCGTTAAGTGCCTGCTATATGCCTTATTGTGTATACACACATATGTATGTATGTATGTATGTATGTATGTATGCACCATTTGTGTTATATTGGATATAAGAGTGCCATGAACTACTAGGAAATGACTAGTTATGCCAGTTTCTCTGAACCAGAGAATATATGAAGGGAAATAATATGAAATAAGATTGGAAAGGAACGGGTGGTATTTAGATTGTGAAGGGTTAAAAGTCTGTATTTTATGCTAGAGTCAATGGGGAGCCAGTGAAGATTGTATATTAGGGGTGTGACATAGTCAAACCTACATTGTAGGAATAGTGACTTGGAATCCACTGTGGAGAGCCAGCTGGAGGGGAGAGAGGTGGGAAGCAGGGAGGACAATGGGGAGATTTGCAGGAGTCCAGCCAGAAAGTGGTTAGAACCTGAATTAATACTGGTGGTTGTGAGAATTGTGAGAAGTGCCAGCAGTCTGGTTTCCACAAATTCTATAGGAACAATGGATGTTGCCCAGGACGTGCAGGAAGGTGTAAGTCAGGATGAGTGAAGGAAGGGCAGAGTGACCCTCTCCAGTCATCCAGTGGGGAGAAATCTGTAAGTTTCCCCATTTCCCCATGGAGGAGGCCTGGGGTAAGCTAGCTCAAACTGGCCAGGGTCAAAGGATGGTCACCGACTTCTTGGTAACACACGTGCTTAGCGGTTATAGCCTCGTATGTACTAGCTGACACAACTCGAATAGACTTAGAGCCTCATTATCTGATCACGGAACCCATGCTAACCCATGTTCAGGAGAAGGGAACACATGAAAGCATAAATGTGTCGTGGGCGGGTCAGAAAGATTGTAACCCAGAAGAGCTGGGACCAAGCCCGGTTCTGACGAACAAGGAGGAAATTCGAATGGAAGCAGCATCAAAGGGCTCTCCTTTGTCTGATTCTCCGTAGTCTTTTGAAGAGGCTACCCATTTACTCAGAAAGAATAAATGTAAGATAAAGGTAATGAAAATCTTCCTGGCTTTCCAATGAGTATTGTTTATTCCTAGACTAAGTATTTAGTTCCTAACAGAATGGAGACCAAAGAGTGGAGGTGAGAGATTCTGTGGAGGTGAACTCAAGACTTGGCACCAAATTATATATGGATGTTGAGGAAAGGAAAGTGTAGAGAATAATCCCAAGACTATGACCCTGGCCACATGTGTGGAAGGGAGATTGTGTCATCCACAGAAATGGGGATGTTCACAAGGATAAGTTTGGGTGGAAATAAAATAGTTCTATTTTAGGTGCATCAAATTTGAGACATCACAGGAGAGCAGTGGAGATATCCAGTAGGTAATTATTCATTGGGACAGGAGAGAAAGAGAGAGAGAGAGAGAGGAGGGAGGGAGAGAGAGAGATTCCATATGTTGATGTGGGCATCAAGGGAAAGGCATCAAGGTGGTAACTGAACCCAGAGGAGCTGATGAGATCCCCAGGGTAAAAAGGTTTGGAGAAAAGAGAAGGTCCAGGAGAGAGCCTGGGGGATGCCCACAGTTGGCAGGGGGAGGAGGATACTGATCCATCAAGAAAGACAGAGGAGCTGTCAGGTCAGCACAGAAGTGGAAGTAAAGTGATAGGGAATGCAGCCACTCGTGAGAGAGAGGATGGGTTCTAGGCCATCCCTGATGCCGCCACCTGCACAGCCAGAGGAAAACCAGTAAGCTCGCTGGCCCACAGTTCCCTCATCCGTATATCAGAGGCCGGACGGGGTGGCCTCTGAGGGGCCTCCACATCTCGTCCGGGATCCCAAGTGCTAAAGGATTGTTGCCGGGAAGCTCGTGGAGGAGAGAGCATCCAGGCGAGAGCCGCACCCACCGCTCCAGAGAGGTGAAACAGAACGCAGACTAAGGAAAGGCTGTGGAGCCCAGCAGGAGGGCGTGGGCAAGCCCGTCCAGAGCAGCACCCTTCCCCCTCCGGGCCTCAGTTTCCCTCTCTGTGAGGGGGTTGTGGGGAACCATCTCCAAGAGTGGAGGAGCCTCTGAGCCAACCCGAGCTGATCTTTCACAGAAGAGGCCAGATGGAGGTCCATCAGCCGGTGCCGAACACTCACTCCCCACCCCCCACCTCCCATTCTTAGGCCTCCTCTGCCTCTGTTGCCTACATTCTCACGTTCTGTAGAGTAGAACGAGGAGGGGGAGGGGAGGAGAACGGAACCCAAAAAGGGGAAGGAGAGAGGCCATGGGGGTGAGATGGCTCTGGACCGATACTTCCTCAGGTGAAGAAGGAAGGCCTGGGGCCGTTGTTGCATCAGAAAGCTTCCGAGGAGGAAGTGAGATGGGGAAGCAGCTTCTTGAGAAGCCCAGGGGACCTGGCAAGAAGGGCTGCAGATTCTCCTCCAAGGAAGCTGCCCAAGGGGGAGAGGGGGTCCCCCTTCTGCTCTCAGCATCTCCCACGGTCCCTGCCTAGGGCTCTCCAGGTTCCCGCCATTCCCTGCTTTAGACCACACTTATCTGCATGTGCAGCATGTCTCCCCCCCAGGACACTGTAAGCTCTGTGTCCTCTGGGACTGGGTCATGTTTTAATCTTTGTACCCACCACCACTTACCACCCTGCCCAGGTCTAGTACAGGGTCTGGAATGTTGTGGGCCCTGTTCGAACTGAATTGAGTTTAAAAAGAGCTTCAGGACAGCAGTCTGGTCACTGGGGAGCTAAGGATAAGCAGGGGCCAACGTTTGAGGTGGTCTGGGGGACCCCTTCCCCCTCTGATATCTTGTTCTAGGCCTGGGGCTCAGTGGGTCTCATCAAGGACAGTCAGACAAAGGGTTACCTTGGTTCTGCTTGGCCTCAGAAGGAAGGACGGGCAGCAGAAGGTGGACGTGCACAGAGGCAGATTTAGTCTTGATGTCAGGTGACAAGAACCAGTGTGGTGGGAACTGTGGCGGGGTGGGGGGGTCCTCTAAGCAGAGCCCCTAGAAATAGACTCGGGATTCCATGGCTGTACTGAGTGGACCAGATGGACACTCGGGCCCCTTCCAGCTCTCCGGGTATGAGACTCTGTGACCCTGGGACAAAGATGGGTCCACAAAAGGACGACTGAGCAGAATGGCCTGCCTCAGCCCAGAGAGCAGAGTTTGGGACAGATCCTGGAGATGCCCTCATTCAAACGTAGCCCAGTCCCCCGGGGGCTCTGGTTACTGCTCCACAGAAACTGGACCAATCAAAACCAGAGGAAACATCAGCGGCTTGAGAGGAAAAAGACTGAGTGAGCCTTGACCTTCTTCTCCCTGAGGCCCTCCTTGGTTGCTCCCTCCTCCACTGGTCCCTCCACACGATACAGGCAGCAGAGACCTGGGTTCAGATCCAGCTCTGGGTCTCAGTGCCCTCATCTGCAGAATGAGGGGGTTGGATTAAATGACCTTTAGAGGTCACTTCCAGCTCTAAATCAATGTTCCTTCATAATTTCATCAAAGGCTCACAGATAACAGGAAGAGACCATTGAAACCAACCAATCCAAACCCTTCATTTTGCACATGAGGACCCTGAGGCACAGACAGGTCTGGTGACCTGCCTAAGCCGCAAGGCTGGGATTTGAACCCAGGCCCTCAGACTCCAGATGCAAGATTCTTTCCCTATGTCACACTGCCCCACGTATTTTAGCTGACAGCCTGTGGGTTTTACCTCTCCCTGGGCCCCTCACAGTAAATGCCAGTTCCTGGATGGCAGGGAAGGGGTCATTTCCCCATGGTGGTGCCTCTCATTGCACACAGCAGGTGTTTAATAAGTAATTACAGCTGGCATCAAGCCACTGGTTCTTCACAGGCTCAAAACTCCAGCCCAGCTAGACATCTAACCATCCCCAAGCGCCCCTCTCACACCCCAAGGAGAAGAGCCCCGGGGGCAGCCTTGGAAGACCCAGGTTCCACCCAGCCAGGAGGAGCCCGTGAGAGATGGCAGCTCCTCAGAGCTCACAGAACAGGGCAGGGGCACTGAGTCCCTAGAAAGAGGAGTCCAGGTTCCAGAAGAGCCGGACGGGGCAGAGTGTGGGGCCAGATCAGAAAAAGGGAAAGGAATGGGGATAGTGTAAAGCCTCACAACCAATCAGCTGCTCTCAGTGGGGAAGGGGGGCCACACAGTGGTCTGGCCCATGACACCCACCTCCCAGCAGACAGGGGACGGACACAATGAGGCACCCACTGGAGGCCAGGCCAGCACAGCATTTGTTTTACTGGGCTATGCACATGGGTCAGCAGGATTCTTGTTCTGTCCCTATTAGAATGTAAACTCACTGAGGACAAGGATTATTTGACTTTCCATTGTATCCAAAGTGCTTAGCACAGGTAGGGAACATGCCTGGTAAGAAGGGGTCAATGTCTTTTCATCCATTCACACATTCACTCATTCATACATTCATTCATTCACTCCAATGATTGCTACCTTCAATTATTTGAAGACCTCTCACCTGGACACAGGGTCAGATTTGTATCAGGAGGGAGGGAAGTTGTAAAATTGTAAACAGGCCCTTTAAACTTAATGTCAGACCTCAGGGCCTGAAGTTGGAAAGACTCAGATCCAACCTCAGACACTTCCTAGCTGTGTGACCCTGGGCAAGTGACTTCACCCTGTTTGCCTCAGTTTCTACATCTGTAAAGTGAGCTGTAGGAGGAAATGGCCAACCACTGCCAAGCAAACTACAAATGGGGTCATGACTGAAACAACAGAACCCTCCTAAAAAGGAGAGCTGCCCCAGTATGGAGCCGCTGCTTTCCCCCACAGGTCTTCAAGCAAAACCTGATTCTTGATGAATCTGGGTTAGTCACTTCCTCCTTGCTGGTGTCAGCTTCCTCCGTAACATGAGGGAGCTGGAGACAGTGACTCCCAAGGTGCCTTCCCACTCTGAGACCCTCAGAGGCCGATGGCGCCATTCCTGAAGCTTGGGCTTACAAAGGGGCCGTGCCACACCCTGTCCCGGACACTGGGCTCCAGGCCGGCCCAGAGTGACAAGCAGCCAGGACTGAGTGAGCCCTGAGGGCCCAAGGAAAGGCCAGGCCGGCTGCTTGGACAGAGCCTCTGAAGGCCGTCTCCTTTGGAGCCCACAGAAAGGATTCATTCTTCACACTTGGATTCCAGTGCCTGGACCAGTCTCTGGCATTTGACTGAGAGCTGGGAGGTGCCTCCTTAGACATCATCTGGTCCAACTCCCTCATTTTACAGGGGAGGAAACTGAGGCCCAGAGAGGGGAAGCAACAGCTGACTCACAGGGACACAAAGAGCAAATGGCACAGCTGGGCCCTGGGCCCAGGCTCCCTGGCACTCCACATGGCACCATGTTTACTGTCTCTGCTTATGGCACTTCCTGTTCTGAGAGAAATCTGCCAGGAAGCTTCCTCCCACACGTATCCAGGCCCTGCATCATGGAAGCCTCGGACCCCCCACAGTGTGTGTCCCCAGCCTCTCTACAGAGCCCCATCTGCACAAGTGGGCAGATGCTGTCCCATTAGCCACCATAGACCCATTCCCAGAACTCATATTCTGAGGACTACACTTGGTCCACAGGGTAGGATGGGGTGGGGGGGAGGAGAGCGGATAAGCCAAGCAGGGCTCTCCAGGGACTGATGTGCTCCTCAGGGAACAATGGCCAGGCAGTGTAGATTCATTTGTCCCAGCAGATGGAAGGCACAGGGCCACAGGCCAACAGGGCAGAAAGACTGAAGACTAAGCCCAGCCTTTCATTATGGAGAGCAGGATACTGAGGCAGGTCAGAGGGCTAGCAGAAGGAAGAGTCAGGATTTGAACTCGTCTCCTTGAGTACAGATCCAGGCCACTCTCACCTAACTGCCCACCAATGCCTGGAAGGATGCTGGCAGCCTCCACAGAAGCTGAAGGGAGAAGGAAGGAAGCTGGGGGTGGGGGTGCAGGGGGCACGGCAGTGAGGTCTGGGCATTTTGAAATCAAAAGGAAGTCATTTGCTTAAGATAAAAAACCCACAACTATTAAGTAGCAGAATCGGGATTTAAACTCGGGTCTCCTGACTCCAAGCCCAGGTCCTTCCTCTTTGCCTTCGGTAGTAAAGAGGATCTTGGTGTGGAAGGGAGCTGGGCAAGTGAATCCAGGCCCCTCCCTCTACAGATGGGGAGGCCACTGGGCCACGCTACACAGCCAGTTAGCTAAAAGAGCTAAGATCCCGATCCAGGGCCTCTGTCTCAGTCCAGGGCTCCTCAGATGGCAGCACCAGGAGGTTTTGTAGAGAAAGAGCCTGGACCTGGAAACTCATTGGGAGAGGGGCTGCCCAGATAAGGAGAGCCCCCTCCCATGGCAGGTCGGCATCTGCTCTGCCCCTGAGAATCTTAGTGGGCTCCTTAAAGACTTCCCAGGGTCACCCAGCCAGAATGTGGTACAGGGAGGGCTCGAACCCAGGTCTTCCCACTTTCAAGGCCAACTCTCTATCCATGATTCCTTTCACTGGAGTTTTATTTATGTAATGAAATTTAACTCAACTGTCAGTTTAAATATCCAGACATAGAAACAGCTGTCTAAAGGAGGCAGCCAGGGGGTTCTCTGCCAGTGTGGGGAAGAGAGGGGACTGAAGTCTTCATCAGCCAGGGAAGGGGGAGAAATCCCAGGGCAAAGCTACAGCCTGGGAGCTGTAGAGAGACATGGAAAGACACTGAGTAGATTCAGTCAGCACCCTGACCATCTGGTGGGGGAGGGGCTGTGGGAGTGTGGTCAGTGATCAGAGCATCAGTGAACATGTATTAAGTCCCTACTCTGTGCTGGGCACTGGGCTGTGTTATATAAAGACACACACAAAGCTGAGGAGAGGAAGAACAAGGTGAAAGCCTGCCCTCCAGGAGCCTATGTTCTATCCATGATGAACAACTGCTTTCCATCCTTATGGGACCACAGGGTTGACAGGGAATGGGACCCACGAGATGAGGGGACTTGGGTTGGGGGGGTCAGGAAACAATAGAGCTCCCCTCCAGGCTGAGGTCCTGCTGCCATCAATCCCATGATTCTGTAACAACGGGAAGCAGTCCCGTGCCCTCTTCCCTGGGACAGTCCACATTCTTGAAGAGAGGAGGGAAGACTGAGGAAAGACCAGAATGGTGATGCTGACCATAAGCTCGGAAGAAAGGTCAGGCCTTCCAATCTCCTCCACTTAGAGACGAAGCATCTGAGACCCAGAGAAGGAAGCGGTGGGACCAACGTTGCACAGAGTGACCTTGACTCCTGACCTGCCACGGCCATGCAAGATAGCGGTCAGAGGGCGCCTCTCACTGGCGTGCTCTCATCCCCATCCTCCCCGATGTCTAGTGACACTAAAGCTTTGGCCAAAATTCAGAGCTTCCCCCTGTCCCTCCCCTTTGTCCACCTCCCCCAGTCAACTCAGCAGCAGGGTATGGTTTGGAATGAACTCGGGAGTCAGAGGACCTGGGTTGGAATCTGAGCTCTCACCCTTCCTAATGGGCATCAACACACTAATTCACACACGTAGTAAACCCTGAAGAGTGTGCACATGGAGCTTATTCCCATACCTGAGCATATAAACTGAGAGTGAGTGCTATTGAGAAGGAAAAAGACCATCTATCCAAAGGCATTATGTGCTGACATAGATGCCAGAAAGTCCCCCGAGCCCGAAAGCACCATGAGTGTCCGTGGGGTAGAATGACTGAGTAAATCGTTGTATATTGATACAATGGAATGAAAATAGACAAGTGGGAAGGATAGGAAGAAAGAAAGAGAGAAAGACCTTTATGGAGTCAAACAGGAGAGCCGAGAGAGTCCACACTGAGCAGAGCCAGGAAAAGACCACAGCCCGAACACACCCGGATGTATGCCAAGTCCCTCGAAAAGCGCGTTAGGCTGTGCTCCGCGGCGGCCGCAAACCATGTCATGTCCCTCCTCACAGACGCCTGTTATGCCACGTTTATGATGTCATTGTGTTGTGTTGTGTTTCTTACATCATCTTGTGTGCTTTGTATTATATCGTTATATCATATCCCACCATAAATATTTATATAACATCATGCTATATCTCACCCCATTGTGTTACATTATATTATGCTATTATGCTGCATTGTGGCACGATAGATTATGTAAGGTTGTATTATATTTCTTATATTAAATTATATCGTATTATAATCCGTATTGTGTTACGTCACTCCACTTTTATCACATCCCATTATATCATATTGTCTTGTTATTACGGTAAGTTGTTATGCTGTTATGCATATTACAGTGTTAGTGTTATTTCCCAACATACCATACGCATTATACCACATCATCTCATATTATACGATGTCAATTATATTAGTGTTACGTTATATCATGTCACATTTCATGCACTGTGTTCCACTATATTATTAATGTTCCCAGCACTGTGTTGAGACCCAGAGAAGACAAAAGTGAAACCATCCTTCAAGGAGCTTATATTTTACCGAGAAAAATGGGTTCTCAACTGTGGGAATGTGGAGTATTTGTTTCCAGGACAGAGGGGAAGCGCTAATAACTAAGGGAATTCAGGTGTGCCTCTTAGAGGAGGAGGTGCTCCTTCTACCAGGTCAAGTTGGGGCATCCAGTAAGGATGAATGGGGTGGGGGAGGGGTTGGCAGCAAAGGCATGGGGTGGGAGGTGATCCCGCTCCAGGGAGCTGGCCACAGCATGTGCTGAAAGGTGTAAATGGGGGTGGCATCTAAGTGAGAAGCCTTGGTGACTGATTAGATATAGACCAGTGAAAGTGAGGAGCCCAGTATGGTTCCAAGGTTGTGAACCTGGCTAAATGGGAGGAAGGTGACGCCTTCCACAGAGGAGTTAAGTTTGAGGGGTTCAGGCAGCTTTAGGAGGAAAGAAAATGGGTTTCCTTTGGAGCACGTTGAGTTCAAGATGCAAATGGAACATCCTGATGGAGATGTCCAATGGACAATAGGTCTCCTGGGGCTCAGGGGAGAGACAAGGGCTGGATACAGAGATCTGGGCATCATGTGCATGAAGATGAAAATCGAACCCACGGGGGCAGATGTCATCTCTGAGAGGGGGAGGCTCCAGTGGGCACCACCGGAGTATCCTGATGGAGACACAGAGGAATTGACTGAATTACTGTGGCATTTTATGCACTGTGATTCACTGATTTAAATGTAAGTCATTACAAAGCAAATTTAGCTGCTTGAATTGATGCTTAATGTTATGTTCATAATAAATATTTTAAGGATGCATGAAAAAATTTTAAAGTCAATATCAGTAAGAAAAGTGAGATCTGGGAAGCCTTTCAAGGAAGCTCCCTTCCTGCAGACTGAGAACTTATCATTAGAAGGCTCTAAAGACGAATTCAATGAAGCATTTGTGATTACTCAGCAAAAACAAGCCTTCTCATTGCAATGATGAATGGAATGACTTTTCCACCTTTAATAAGATTCTATAATGTAGGTGCTGGCTATTATTTTAATGAAAACTCATTAAAAAAAATACACCTGACTACTATTCCAAGAGTAAGGAGCTGAATTTGTCTCTGCTATTAGTTAAAAGACAGAAATATGGGATCTCTTTGTGTCTGCCCATTCCTCTGTTTGCCTAATTGTTCATAAAGAAAAGACAACTTCAGCATAGTGCTGGCCTCTCCAGAGATGCTTAGAAACTGAAAGTGTACAAAGTATTGGCTAGTCCCCAGTTCTGTTCCGTTAAATACTTCTAAGTCATAAGTTCATTCTTCAACTAGCAGGTCCTGGGGGGATTCTTCACAGTGCAGGGAGGTTGAATGGAACCTCCTCAAGGACCTGCTTTGGCCTCTCTTTGGAGAGAATGTGTGTCGTCCATGAGGGTTGTGTGTGTGTGTCCCCTTGGGTTTGTCTAAATTTGGCTTACAGAGACCTTTCCCTGAAGAGACCCTGGGACTTTGTGTGTCCTCTCTCCAAGCTGGAAGCCAGAAAAAGAAGCTGATTCCACCCTTCATGCAGGGCCTGAGAAACAGCAATTGTAGTGTTTGCCATTCAATTTGAAGAGGACCATGGCATCAGGGGAATGATGACATGACTTGCAGTTGCCTTTGATTTGAGTGAGGGAGGGCTGTATGAGGTCACCAGCCTCATTTTCTCCCCCGGAGCCATCTGGGTCCAGCGACTTGATATTCATCAGGATGACTGGAGATGACCCAGGATGCAACAGGAGACCCTGGCCCTTTTAGACTAAGGCTTCACAGACTCATTAGAGTGAGGCAATCCCCATTCAGTGAAGAGGCCTCTTTAAGAAGAGAGTCAAGAGTCAACCTCTTGAAGAAGTGAGCCTGTCTTATTAGGAAAAAAATCAAGGTGGGAGGGGAAGACTCTCAGGGTTGTTGTTCCAAAGAGAAACAATGACCATTGACTTCCTGGGCAGTGGGACTTCCGTAGAGACCACCAAGTTCAATCATCTGCTATTATGGATAAGAAAATTGAGGCTTGTTCCAAGTCACCCAGCCAGTGAGAAGAGCCAGGGCCAGACATCGTCAGCATCCCAGTCAAAGAATTCTGCTTTATGATATTCTCCCCAAGTGATGGTGAAGGATTTTCTTGATTGAGGGTCGTCAGTGCCCTCTCTGTTTCTTCATTTCAGTGGTCCTGCCGGAGCTTTAGCATTTGGAGTGTGATAATAATTACTTTCTCTGCCAATGAGGAGGATGGTGCCAGAGCCCTGGGTTACACTTTAAAGAAAACTAGCTAACATTTACATAACCCCTACTATGCACTGAGCACTATGCTCACCACTCACAATTATTATCCCATTTGATCCTCAGCAACTCAGGGAAGTGCTATTATTATCCCCATTTTATGGCGGAGGAAACTGAGGCAAACAGAGGTTAAGTGACCTGCCCAGGACCATACAGCTAGTCAGCGTCTGAGGCAGGATTTGACCCCAGGTCTCCCTGACTCCAGACCCAGGGCTCTATCTCTGCACCCTCAGTTGCCCCATGTGTCATTTATATCCCAGCATCCAGCCCAGTGCCTGGCACTTAGGTCCTTAATAAATGATTCTTGATTAATTGCTTGATCCATTACCAATGGGGAATCCAGGATTCCTGGCAGTTTGCAAAGTCGTCTCCTCCACTGCACCTCCAGAAACTTCCAAGCATTGACGACTTTGTCCGACACACAGATCAGATAACCCTCAGCCAAAAGGCAACGATGCCATTATTCCTCTCCAAAGGGAAAGATTCTGGGGAAAACTTTCACTTCCCTGTCTTCCTGACAGGACAAACGAACCAGCTCAGAGGTCATTTAATCCAATTACACCTGAGTAAGATTCCCCTTGTAACATACCCGACAAAGGAGCAGTCATTCTCTTTTCCCTTTCCTTCTCCCTCCCTATCCCTCCCTCTCCCTCTCCCTCCCTCTGCCTCCTTTCCTCTCCCTTTATCTCCCTCTCCCTCCCTCCCTCCCTCTCATTCTCCCTCTCTGCTTCCCTCTCCTTCCCTACCTCTCTCTCCCAACCCCACCCTCCCATTCCCCTTCCCCCTCTCCTCTTTCTCTCTCTTTCCTCTCCCTCTCCAGGAAATTCACAGTACTTTGGGATAATCCTAAATTGTAGACATATATATATATATACACACACACATACATAAATCCATCCTTGCTACTACTCACAAAGGGCCTGAGCTGGATGAATCTAGTCCCCTCCCCACCCCATTCTGTAAAAGTGATTTTTCTAAAGGGTAAATCTAACCTTGCCACCATGATCTCCCCTGCTCAGCAAGCTTCTATGGCTCCCTTGTCCCCCCAGGACCAATCACACACTCCATTTGACACTGAAAACTCCTCATAACCTAGCGCCTTCATACCTTCCAGTCTTCTAAGTCAATAATCCTTATTATATATAGTATATGTGTATGTGTGTATACATACATGCACATACATCTCTGTACATATTCACATACTTTCTTCACGTGTGTGTATGTTTCAAAATCTGTTATTCCAACACGTGTGTATACATGTTGTATGGACATGGCTATAATGTAAACTCCCTGAAGGCAGGGACTACTTCTTTCTATCCTTTGCTTACATGGTGTCCGGCAGGTAGTGAGTGGTTAGTAAATGTTGATTGACTCACTCCTGCTGCCTCTCCCACACTCCAGTCAGTCCTTCAGCTCCCTGGACACCCACCTAAATGTTCTCTCTCTCCAGCCTAACAATCCCCAGTTCCTTGGTCCCATCCAAGGGGGCCTGAGCTCAGGCCCTCTGCCCTCCAGGCTGCTCCCTAGCTCATCATCATCCTCCCTCCACCCCCACCTTGGACACACATTCTCCCCGATGTTGTCAGAGGCTGTCTGATAAGGACAGAATGGGGGGAATGACCCAGCAAGTTATTTTAAATACTTTCCAGTCTGCTGAAGCTAAAAATTGTTTTAACAGAAACATTTTCTCTTCGAAGCAACCTCCATGTCATGACAATTCCCCAAGGAACCCCAAAGGGGGAACTTCCAGACATATGGAGAATTCATTGAAAAACCAGGGAGACCAGGAGATTCTGTGGCCCATGGAGCATTGTGTCTGGCTGAGCACAGGGTCCCCATAGGGAGGAAGCGTTGAAGATTTCGTGCCTATGTCTTGGCACCCCTAGCTGTCTTCCCAGCACAGATCAGGGGCCACTACCCATGTGAAACCTTTCCTGATCTCTTCCCTGTGAAATTACTCTGCACTAATTTCGGGGGGGGGGCGGGCATCGTGGCCCTCACTGAACAAGAGTCCTCTCCATGGAAATTTCCCCTTGGGGCAGCCCTGCTGGGCCAACACTGGGCCTGGATTCTGGGATGCCTTTCCAACCTTCTGTCTCCCTCCCCCCTTTATTCCTACTGAAATCTCCCCTGCCTTCTCCCTCTCCAGCCTGACTCCTGCAGTTGAACTCCCTGGTTCAGATGTCACCTCCTCAGGGAAGCCTCCCCTAGCTGTGGAGGAGGGAGCAATCCCTCCCTCACCCGCTCCCTTAAGACCCTGGCTATCAGGGTCTACTCTGTATTATCCTGACTTGGGTGGATCTGCCTCATCCCACCTCAGCCAAGTCACTGACTTGTCCTCGGGCTTCCTCTGCAGATTGAGTGGACGGAATGGGCAGCGCTCAATGTGTCCACCAGCTCTACACCTGGCTGGCACTTCTATGGCGGCCTACTTTACACAGACATGTTATCCTCCTGACAACCCTGGGACGGAGGGGCTATTCTTATCTCCACTTTACAGATGAAAGATTGAGGCAGACAGAAGTCAGCTGACTTGCCCAAGGTCACACAGTTAGTAAGTTGGTCTTCCTGCCTCCAGTCTGGCCCTCTGTTCTCTGAACCACCTTGCCCACTTCCAAGGATGGAGCCCCTGCCCCGCTCCAAGACTGTTATCTCTTCAAGGGCCTCACTTGAGACATAGGCAGAGAACCTGGGTTTGAATCCTGATTCAAGCACTTAACCACCAGACTCCAATGACAGCTTTGGACTGGATAGTTCTTCCTGCTCATAAAATCTATGAGCCCCCTGTAATCTTCCCATCACCTTCACAGCCCAGCCCGGCAGAGGTTCGAGAAATGTTTATTGAAGGAACAAGTGGAGAAAACCATGCAATTTTGCCACTGATCCACGAAAGGAGAAAGGTGAGCACTGGAGGTCTGAGCTGGAAGGGTCCCGCCTCCTCCTTTTGCAGATGTGGCCCAGAGAGGAGGGTGGGGCTCTGAGGAAGGTGCCGAGGTGGGAAGACAAAGGGCTATAAAAATAAAAAACAACACAGAACAAAACCCCACGCAAAGCTACACCCTCATTTTTATGGACGAGGATGCAGAGGGCTGAGGAGACTGAGTGGTTTTGATCTGGGTAACACAAGCAGCAAATCCACTGGTCTTTTGCAATGTATTACGCTGGGTTTCCCGGCTAGGGCTGAAAAACAAAGTTCTCCACTCGTGACTGAGCAGAAATATGTGTGTGTGTGTGGGGGGGGTGTCATTCTGCAGCAGACAAGATGATTCAGACGAGCTTGCTGGTCCCCAAACAGCCCTGGGCACATCCTTCCTCTTAGACATGCGATGTCACCCTAAGTGCCGAACATCGGAAGCTATGAAATAGGTCCTTTCAGAAGATAAGCTCCTGCCTCACCGCAGGATGGCTGGTGGTGTCCTTGCTTCACTCACATCTGAACTCTCAGGCGTCTGCATTTCCTGGGTGTGGTTGATGTAGCGTAAGTGCCTCAAAGCGATGCTAGGAAGACCCAAGGAGGCCCCAGCCACGGGCATCACTTACCTGAAAGAGTTCAAAGAAAGCCTTCTGAGCAACAGCGAAAACCTGTGCTTGGGCTGCCTGGTGGTTTTATGAGGTGTGGCAGCTTTCTGTTCTCTGCATCAGCACTATCTTCTCAAGCTGGAAATGTTGAGAAAAATCCAACCCTCAGCTTGTCAGAAAGCGCATCTATCCTTCCCCACATGCACATCTCCATGTTGTCCGGAAGGACATTTTCCTAATCTCTTCATTTCCTGCCTCCCTCCTAGATTTCGCTCCATCAATTATCCCTTCTCAACAATTATCCACCAATTACCCTCATCAATTATTCCTCCAGGGCCACTCCCCCACCTCCCACTCCCATTGGCTATCCAAGTCTTCAGAGGTGGGCTCAGCCCTGAGAGAGGTGGCTTTCTAAGACTGTCACTCATGAGCCCCTTCAGGTGTGCTCACCATTTATTATCCCCCAGTACCTTCAATATCCTTCAGAAAGGGAATTTAATGAGAAGTGGAAATTGGCATCTACCTTTCAACCAAATCTGCTCTCTCATAACCACCAGAGACAGCGTCTTTTTCTCATCCCTGCCTTTGTGCACCATTCAATGTCATTAACCATGCTTCTTCTGGAAATCTCCTCCCTTCTTTCTAGGATACAGTCCTTTTCAGGTTATCACCATTCTAGGGCCTCCTTTTCTCTTTCTTTATCTTCAACCTTCTACCAAATCTCCTCAAAACTCCTTGAGGGGAATTCTCCTGAATACTCAATAAATAAAAAATAAATCTCATGGATTTCCCTAACCAAACATTCAAATTCTAAGAAACTATTAAATGCATTTAGATTCCCTGACAGGGGAAAGGCAGAATAGCCCCAGAGATCTGGTGCTTGAAGGCATCTCAGGGGCCATCTGGCCCAACCTCTACACTTTACAATTAAGGAAGCCAAAGCAAAAAGAAGTTCAGTGAATTGCCCAAGGTCGTACAGCTAGTCACTGTCCAGAGCAGGATGTGAATCCAGGTTCAAATCACAGGTTCCACAGTGGGGCTGTCTAGCCTGACCCCCTCATTTCATAGATGACTCACAGATTCCATGGATGTTCAGTGGCAGAGCCCAGATTTAAACCCAAGCTGTCTGCCTCCAGACCCAGTCCCTTCTCCACTCCACAAGGCTGGCTACTGCTCTCTCCATCCCCATGCTGCTTTGCACCGGAGGAGTCTCTCCATAGCTCTCATCTGCAAATCCAATTGCTGCTTAGACTACGTCAAAGCCACGGTAGACAACCTGGGTGAAGAGAGGACTCCAAAGGCCCATCACTTAGACTGGCTGAGAGAACTGAGGTTTATTCTAGAGGAGAGAAGACTGCGCTGTCTTCAAGAAGGGTTGCCCTATGAAGGAGGTCCTGGAATCAGGAGGGTAGAACTTTCAGGAACAACAGGTGAAAGTCATAGAGAGGCAAAGTTAGTGTCAACTTTAGGGAAAACTTCCTAAACAATTAGGGCTCTCCAGAAGCTTACTGGGCTCCCTCACCAGGCAGTGGGTTTCCTGTCACTGGAGGTATTCCAGGAAAGGCAGATGACCACAGAGCAGTGTAGAGGGGATTCTGACTCAGATATGGGCAGACTGGGGGCACTTTGAAGCTCCTTCCCCCTCTGATATCCTATGATTCATTCTAATACTGTTTGAAGATTATTTCTGGTGTTGATTTTAGATTTTTGTCACAATGCTTTAGGGCTACTTTGATGACCACTCTTTTCTCATTGCTTCCTAATGCCCATGGAGAAGAAGCAACAGGATTTGGTTCCAAGGAGTTATATTCTCCTGGCAGTTAAACTTTAGAAGAAAAGTGTAGAGGGGAGCAAGATGGAGCCAGTTGTGGTAACTCAGTGCCAGAAAGTAAATGATGGCTTTCTAGCTGGTTCCTGAGAGAGGCTTCTGGATTAGGGTGTCTGTAGAATCAGATGATCAACAAGCATTTATTAAGCACCCAGAAACAAAAACAAAAATGAAAGTTTTGGTGGAGAATTTGGAAGGGATTCTCATCGTGAAGGCAAGCCCAGTTGCTCCAAATGATCTTCCTTTGACATGTCTCCATCCATCTCTAAAATTCTACAACCCCATAGCCACTAGTAGAACTAAATGGCCTCTAAAGTCCTTTCTAACTCTAAATTCTGTGGATTTAGGAACTCAGCAAATGATACTGAAGAAAGATGAGTCGGTCTTGGCCATCATCTGACCCATCCATCTCTAGAATATTCACTCACATATGAAGAAAGGTTAGTGATTTAAATTTTTTAAAACAAACTTCAGGTTTCCCTCTAGTAACCCAAAGACATTTGGCTCCTGAGCCCTGAGAGATTCTGGGTACCTGCCAACAAGAAAAATGCCTGTGAACTGTTCTTTCCCCAGTTAAAAATAACCCTAAACCCAACATCAACATAAAAGAAGGTGTCCAAATTGGGTTCCACATTAATGGTGTTTGGAGAGGCCAGGGCTCGGCCAAAGCTGCACCTGGGACCCCTTGAACACATCAGCATCCCTTTCTACCTGACCAGTGTTCTGTCCCCAGGCTCACAAGAAGCACTTTGAAAAGAAGTGAGGAAATCACACACCACCCATTTCCTGGCAGTAAATTAAGCCAGTCTTTAAAACATTCCAGTGCTGTTCGCTTACCAGTCCCAGAGCTCAGACACCTGCAGTGGGCTGGGCTTTCAAGGTTGGGGTTTAAAGAATCATAACATCATTAACTCTTTTGAAAATACCCCCCCTCCCCCACCTCACCCGAGTTCATGCTGGACAAATTCATCTTTTTCCACTTAGGGAAAAAAAAAAAAACAAGAAAGAGTGACTTAATCTCCCTGGTTGCCCCCACCAAAAAAAAAAAATTTCATTTCTGGGTAGATGGCTTCTCTCACTTCCCTCTTCTGCAAGGTCTCCTGGAACCTCCCTCATTAGGGAGGATGTCCAAAAGACTGAGTAGATTCAGTGAATTCTCAGATGGGGGAATGAACTTGGAATCAGGAAGAGCTGGGCTCAAATCCCACCAGAGTCACTTACTGGCTGTGTTACCCTAGGCAACTCACCCTCTCTGGGTCACTATTTCCTCAGTTGTAAAATGGGGGTAATAATTCTTGCAGGGTTATTGTAAGGATTAAATAATAAAATATCTGTAAAGTTCTTGCAAACCGAGTTTTCTTTCAGTTTTATTAATCTCTCCTCTGATTTTCAGGATTTCTAATTTTACAGTTAATTGGGGGATTTTAATTAGTTCTTCCTCTAGCTTTTTTAGTTGTATGCCCAATTTGTTGATTTGCTCTTTCACTATTTTATTGATGTAAGCATTTAGAGATATAAATAAATGTGGGCATGCTGTCTCATTATTGTCATTTCTTCAGTGAAACTATTGATTATTTCTATGATTTGTTTTTTGACCCACTCATTCTTTCGGATTAGATTATTTAGTTTCCAATTATTTTTTTATTCTGTCTTTCTATGGTCCTTTTTTGTCAATAAATTAAATTCTTTATTTTTTTTCTTTTGGGGGGGAGGGCAATTGGGGTTAAGTGATTTGCCCAAGGTCACATGGCTAGGTTTGTGTGTGTGTGTGTGTGTGTGTGTGTGTGTGTGTGTTGTGTCTGAGGCAGGATTTGAACTCAGGTCCTCCTGACTCCAGGGCCGGTGCTCTATTCACTGTGCCCCCTAGCCACCCCAGCTCCTCATTTCTTACAGCACAATAGTATTCCATTACATCCATAAACCACAACTTGTTCAGCCATTCCCCAATGGATGGGCATCCCTCCCATTTCCAATTCTTTGCCATCACAAAAAGAGCTGCTATAAATATTTTTGTACATATGGGTCCTCCTTCAACTTGTATGATCTCTTTGGGATACACCCCTAGAGGTGGTATTGCTGGGTCAAAGGGTGTGCACACTTTTATAGCCCTTTGGGAATAGTTCCAGACTGCTCTCCAGAAGGGTTGGCTCAGTTCACAGCTCCAACTATGGCCCTTTATTACATACAATTTTTATTGTATCATGATCTGAAAAGAATGCATTTAACTATTTCTGCCTTTCTACATCTGATTGGGACTTTTTATGTCCTGATACATGTTCAGTTTTTGTGTAGGTGCTATGTACCACTGAGAAAAAGGTATATTCCTTTCTATCCCCATTCAGTTTTCTCCCGAGGTCTAGATATCTAACCTTTCTCAAATTCTATTCACCTCCTTAACTTCTTTCTTGTTTATTTTGAGGTTAGATTTATCAAGTTCAGAGAGAGAAAGATTGAGGTCCCTCATCAGTACAGTTTTGTCTATTTCCTCCTATAACTTATTTAACTTCTCCCTTAGAAATGCAGGTGTTATATCTTTTGGTGCATATATGTTTAGTATTGATATTCCTTCATTGTCTATGGTACCTACTAATCAATTGACAAGCAGATATTAAGCACCTATATTGTGCCACACACTGTATGAGGCATTGGGGTACAAAGAGAAAAGTAAACTTTCTCCCATTTCCAATCCCTCCTCAACATAGATGTCAAGGTGATGTCCCCAAGCAGGTATCTGATTGCATCACTTCCCTACTCAAAAAGTATCCCAGGCCCCCTATTGTCACTAGGACCCCTCGGTTGGACATTTAAAGCCCATCACCATTAGGCAGATTACCTTCCCAGATTTATTACACCTGGTACTTTTGTACTCCAAACAAACTGAACTCCTGGCCCGTAGCAGCATACAACATTCCATCTCTCACCCCATGCCTGGAATGCCCTCCCTCCTCTTCTTGGCCTCCTGGAGTTCCTCACTTCCTTCAGGGTTTAACTCAGGCACCACCTCCTAGAACCTGTCCTTTCTTGCTGCTGCTCTAGCTGAAGGATTCACCCCCTCCTTCCCCACCTCCCCCCCAACAGTCAAGAGAAGCCTCTCTGAACTCATGTAGGCTGTTCCTCAGACAATGGGTCCCTCATCTAGCTTGCATTCACAGACCTTCAAGGCCAATGAGACCTTCCAGAATTTGCCCCACATCAGTGCAACCTTTGAGAACCCAGGATCCTCTCCATGGCTTGGTAAAGCATCTATGGAAAGTTCTGTGTTTATTTGTACGGAGACTTTTTTCCTTTCAGAGGCTGAATTTTAGAGGGTGTGGTCTGTATGTGGGGGCAGCCTCCTATTTTGAACCAATGTGGGAAAGTTGAGACACATTTTTGGTCCTGGACCCAAGATCATTAACCCTTCTGCTCCCCACCACCGACAAGGTGGGAATTTTCTTGGGCTATGTTGACCCATTGGGACCATACCAAGAAAAGGCCAGTGAGTCAGAAACCGCCTGTGGGAAAGAATGCCAGCTCAGAGCCTGGCTTCTCAGCCACTTCAGACCTTGCATTTCCCCACCGGGTTTGCTAGAAAGTTCCCCATATAACAGGCTAATTTACAGCTTGTCTTGAGCTGCCAAATCAATGCCCTGTAGACTGTCTCTATTTCCCCTGCCCTGCTCTTGGTGGATGGTCTACGGCCTCCTCTGTTGAGAGAATCAAGAAGCCACAGTCTGGGCCAAAGTTTGGACCCCCCAAACACAAATAATCTTCCCACAGCTCACTAGCCACATTTGGCAATTGGCAGGGACCGCGTGGGGGGGGTCAAAGCATGAAAGCAGGGGCTTGGAGGTTCCATGTATGAGGTCAATCCTGAGCTCTTGCCAGAGAAAGACTGAAACAGGAAATGTTTTAGAGTAAATAGAGAGTCAGGGTAGCTAGGAGCCAGAGCAGAAGGTAAGCCCCCAGAGGGCAGGCTTTGTTTCTACTGGAGCCTTTTGGGATAGTGGTTCAGATTTGTGGCTTCATGGGTACAAGGAATCCCACCAAGGAACAACCAGCCTGTCCTGATGCAGTCTCTGTGTTAGAGGCAAGACTGGAGGCTACTGGGGCATAGTGGAAAGGATGATGGGTTCAAAGTCAGGCATCTGGATTTGAACCCTAGATCTGTCACCCAGCACCAGGGAGATTTTGGCCAGGTCACCTAACTGCTCTGTGACTGTTTCCTCATCTAGAAAGTAAGGATGCTGAGCTAGAAGGCCTCTCAAGCCTTGTCCAGCCCTCAGGCTAGGATCCCATGATCCCAGGTCTTCCTAACCACTACAGTTACATGATTGGATTGGTCTGGACTTGGAATCAAGAGACTTAGAAATGAAGCTTGACTCAGGCCCATAATCCTGTTCTTGAAGAGTTTCCAGTTGGGCTTTCCAGAACCCAAGGAGCCCTCCATAGAAGGAGAGAGAGGATGATGGAGAGAGGGACATGGCAGCAGAATTTTAATGGAGGAATGGCTGTTTTGTTTTTTTTTCATTTCAAGTCAATCTTTTAGAAAATGTCCTTTCCTCCCTTGTTCTCCTGCCCTCCGCCAAAGTCCGGCCCCCACCTCCCATGCCACCATCCTGAGAAGGGAGAAGAGATGGGCCTGGGCTCATTTCCTGTGGCAGCGGCAGCGGCCTGCTGCACCAGCTCAGGGTCCACGGGGACACTGGGCTGACTCTGTACCTGAGGACCCTGGACATGAAAGTTCTCCCTTCACTTTTCATCCTCTTGTGTCTCAGACATCAGAGGCAGCCTTGGAGACCAGGAACAGATGTTGGGCTTGGCCTGCTTCCCTTGAGGAGCCACATCTGCTCGCCCCCTCCCAGATCTGTTGTTTGGCTGCAAGGCTAACCCCAGGGAGATGGGGGAAGGGGGATTGCTGCAGGCTGACCCCAGGGGGATGGGGGCAGGGGAATTGCTGCAGGCTGACCCAAGGGGCTTCAGCAGGATTATCCAGATCCTGGCTGGTCTCTCCTTCTGGCTTTCACTGGGCTCACTGTGTACACTACATGTGCTGTTTATATCTAAGCCTTGTGAACATTTCTAATTTCCCTCCCCAAGACCAGGGCATTGCCAGCAGCCAAGGCCGACACTGGTGGGGGAGGAAAATCTTGACAAGCCTGAATGCAAGTGCCCAGAAGCAGAGGGCCCAAGGAGGCCAGCAACCTTGGGGGACTGGGGGCTGAAGGTTTCAATGGAAGCTTGGCTACAGCCGAAGAGGGTGCCTGGAGAGAGGTTAAGGCAGGCAGCCCACAGTAAGTGGCTTAGACACTCCCATGGCTTGAACTCAGAAGTGGGGTGGAACTCAATTTTTAATTCAGCAAGCCTTCATTAAGCACTCATGTTTGCCAGACACTTCGGTGCATGCCGGGGAGCCTCCCCATCTTAAAAAATGAAAGTGTGCTGGCCCTCAATAAGTTTTCATCAAATACCGCCTACATGCCCGGCTCTATGCTGGGTGTGAGGAGACGGAATAATGAAGCAATCCCTGCCCTCAGGCTGCTTACATTCTACAAATCAATCATTAATCGGCTTTTATTAAGCACCTAGTCTGAGCCAGTGTGCTAGGCACTAAAGAGAAATACAAATACAAGCCTAAAATCATTCCTGCCCTCCTGGAGATTAAGTTCTCCCGGGAAAACAAGATGAACACAGACAACTAACTACAAATTATATGGTGGGGGGAGGAGGAGAAGAGGGGCATAGGAAGAAGGGCGCTCCCATATTGGGGGAGGAACCGATCAGGCAAGACCTCCCGGAAGAGGTGGCCCCTATACCTAGAAAGAAGCTAGGAATTCCAAGAGCGAGAAGTGAAGAAGAGGGCCAGAAAATGAAGCCCCTTGGACAAGGGTGCCGGAGCCGGGCCTCACAAAACTACTCGAGTGACTTGAGGAAAGTATCCTGGGACGCATTGCCTGTGTAGGATTGGAGAGAGGACAAGAATCGGACAAGACAAGGAGGCTTGCGATCTGCCCTCGTGGAGGGGTCTTTTTACTAATGAGATCCTTGATCCTTTAAAGAGGGGAAAGTTCAAAGATAAACCGGCGCGTCCGATGATTCCCCTGAGAGCACCCTGGTGCCCCAAAGGGTGGGGAGGGTGCTAGTGGAGCCAAAGGGCTCCGCTGGGCCTGGGGAGCCGCGGGAGAGAAGCCAAGGACTGGAGAGGGCTGGGGGCATTTCTGTAGCTGCCCCTGGAAGGTCCTGGTCTCTACCTCCTACAGGAAGCCTTTCCCGACCCCTCCAGCTGATCTCTAAAGAGATACTCAGTCTGGACCAATTGAAAACCTTGTACGTCATTTCTCCGTTAGAGTGTGAGCGCTGTCGGAGAATAGGGGCGGCTTTTGCCTTCTCTGATCCCTAAACACGGTGCTCCGCACGCAATAAACCCTCCTAGGTGCTTGCTGAGTGATCTTTGAGAGCCCATTTCACGGGTAAGCAGCCTGAGGCTGAGATGAAGTGACAGCTCGCACGGACCGGGGGCGGGATCCGAACCTTGGGTCTCCTCGACTGCGAGGCTGGTGCTCCATGCACTACGTGACGCCACGTGTCCAGAAATCCTCCGGGGCCGGCCAATGCCCAGGAGCAAACTGATTCTCAGAAAGGCAAAATGCCTCGCACACAGCAGGCGCTTAATAAATGTTCACTGGCTTGCACCAACAAGAGGAAGCTTGGCGTAGTGGATGGGCTGCTAGGCTCGGGGTCAGGGGCCCTGCGCTCGAATCCCGGCGCGGGCATTCACTAGCTGTGGGACCTGGCCGCGTCACCGGACTCCTCTCAGCCTCAGTTTCCCCGCGGGCACAGTAAGGAGGTTGCAATGGGCGCCTTCTCGCTCCAAATCGGTGATCCTGACAATTGTCGTACAGCTAGCGAACAGCAGGGAGGGCCAGGATTAGAACCCAGGCCCTCTGAGTCCAGACCCAGGGTTGGCTCCACTGCACCAGGCTGCCTCGGGAAGAGAATCGGCCGCTCGCTACCAAAGCCTCTGCTCTCGCCTGGCAGCCGAGCTCCTCCGAGCTGCTTCCAGCTGCTTCCTGGGGCGTCACTGCGGAGCGCTCCGGCTTTGTGTGCGCAAGACGCGCCGGCCGCTGCAGCCTCCGGCCGCGGGCCACGGCCAAGCGCCGCTCTCCCACGTTCTAGGAGGAGAACGTGCCGGGCAGCGTGTGCTGCAGAGGCGGGGGAGCCACGCGGCCGAGGGGCGGCCCTGGGGTCGGGGGGCAGGCACGGCCG
>NW_027186352.1:13199276-13215449 GCF_028583685.1 Petaurus breviceps papuanus
GGCATGGGCTGCATTCGGGGGGTGACAGGTGAAGCCCAAGGGTGCGGGGGACACAATACAGTGGAGCCAGCCCTTGCGCCTCGAGTATTTCAGGCACTCAGCCATTAAACCTACGCCAAATGGAATTGATGGAGTGGGGGGAGCGGGGAAGAGACCTGCTTTGTCACGGATGAGCCTAGAGACCTTGGGCGAGTCGTTTGCTCTGGACATCGAGATAGTTCTATCAGGAAGGCAGGAATCAAAACTGGCGTCTGATCTAAGACAGACACTATAAGCAGCCATGGAGCCTTGGTTTAAAGACCCCTCCAGTGAAGGGGACTCCCTACTTGAAGATAGCTCTCATGGTGAGGAAGTTTTTCCTTACATCCAACCTAAGCGCCTTCCAAATGCTCTGCCCGAAAAGGGAGGGGAGAGCGAGGGAAAGGAACCACAAAAAAGCCCTTTAAAAACTTAAAAATGACTATTTTGTCCCCACCTGCCCACCCAGTCTTCGCGGGAAGCTAAGGAGTGACACATTTCCAGCTGCACCTGGAGCCCGAAAGACCCGAGTTCGAATGCTGCCCAGGCACTTGCTTGGCGGCTGTGGGATCTGGAGCAAGTGACAGCCTCTCAGCCTCAGCTCCCGGGTCTGTAAAATGGCCGTGATGGCAATAGTGTCTACTTCACAGAGTTGTGAGGACCAAATGAGTTAACATAGACAAACCTTAGAGCATTGGATAAATTAGACCCATCCAGCAGATTATTATAATTCTATTCCTCTTCAGGCTAAACCTGCCCAGTTCCTTTGGACAAGCTGCCCGGGGCTTTCCTGGGCCTGGCTGCCTTTAGATGTTCTACAGACTCTGGAGGGGCTGACCGAGGACACAGCCCTGGCCCCTCACTGCAGCCTCTGCTCCCCACAATGGCTGCCCAAAGCCTCACAGTCCGCACGGCCGAGCTTGGATGTCACTAAACTCTACAATCCTTATCATACAATTGTCATCTCTCATCTTATACTTGGAAAACTGACTTCAAAAATCCAAATGGGAGACTTTCTATCTGTCAGTTATATCTCATGCCTTTTATGGCCAATGTGCTTATCTTCTGGGATCTTTTCAGATCATCACTGTCTTCTAACCCATTAGCTACCCCTCCCTAATTTATGTCCTCTGCATATTCAATAGGCATGCCTTTTATGCCCTTAACCATTTTATATGTGTGTATTTATATATGTGTGTTTATAATAGCGCAGAAATATTTATAGATCCCTGAGGCACTCCGATAGAGACCTCCTAACATGACCTCCAGCCACTAATAAGAACCCTCTTTTCTTCTACAAAAATGTAGACAACCTTTGCCCTTCTCCAGTCCCCAAATTCCTCACCAGCTCTCTCTGAAGTGGGATTTCCCCATCAGTGGAGTCTTGTTTGTGGATGGTGTTATACTGGTTTCATGGGGCCCCACAACATTGTGGAACCTCCTTAATGAGATCCATGATTATTTAGAAGAGATCAGCCTCACAATCCACACAAAAAAAGCTCAAAGGATAACAAACGCCTCTTTGTCCAGACGGTGACTCGCTAATGGATGGCCGGTCTGTTGAGCTAGCATGTCAGGACAAGGGGGAGCTCAGAATAGAGGATGAGGAAGAGCCCAGTCTGGGTTTCCTTTGAGAAAGGGTGTAGCCCTCTCAGGAAGCCCCAGTGGCTCCCAGAACAGAACCCTATCCTTGCATCACAAACATTCCCCCTGCAAAGCTATATGACTGCAAAGCTGGGAATACCATGGCCTCTGATGAGTGAACTGCAAGTGACCCAAAGGGCAACAGAGAGACATATGTTGGAGGCAAGTAGGGCACAGTCTCATTCAAGAGATGACCCACATGCAGAAAGGGGAGTGAGGGACATTGAAGAAATATATGCTTAGCAAAGGAGACCAGCCACTTCCAAGGCAAGAGCTCAAGCCCATGGGCTGTAGCGGTGCCCATGAAGTGCCCAACACATCTGCACCATCCTCCATGGAGGATCTATGGAAGACCATGGAGAAGAAGCGTTCAGGATGAGGAGGTAGAGAGATCCAGGCTGCACCAGCCCAGCGAGGTGGGTGCTACTGTTATCACTCCCATTTTACACATGAGGAAACTGAGGCAAGGGCATTTGCCCTTTAGTGACTGTGTGGCCTTGGGAAAGTCTTTTTGCGACTCTGAGGCTCGGTTTCTCCATCTGTAAAATGAGGAGGCTGGACTAGGTTTTCTCTGGGGTTCCTTCCAACTCTCAGTCCTATGCCTGGTAGGATCGTGACAATGATCGTGGCCATCCCAGCTGGCGCCCATACAACATGTGGAAGTCTGTAAAGCCCTTCTCCCAACCCCCAGCCAGGCCGGGCACTCAAGCAGAACTGGCCTTTTCTTTCTTGTGTGAATTTCTCTTCTTCCTGGTTTGGGCCAGCCCCTTCAAACCAGAACAGTCTGTCTCAATGTTTCAGCCCTTCCGTTTCCAGGCCCAGGAGAGAGCAGGAAGTGGGGAGGGAGGGAGGGAGGAGGCCTGTGTGAAAATTTGGAGAAAAGACTTGACCCGAGCCTTCGCAATGACATGCCCTGGGCTTAGAGGCTCCATTTATGGCTTGTGGCCAGCTGGGCATCCCATCTGCCTCCCCCATGCTTTGGCCCAGGCACTCCCTCCTCCTGGGGAGGAAGAGAGTTTATTTCATTCTATGTGCTTGTATTCCAGGGCCTGGCACACAGGAGGCCCTTGGATGCCGCATCCCAGAATCCTTGGCTTCCTTAAAGGCTCATTTCAGAGGCCCCCACCCCACCCAGTCATTGGCAATGTCTCCCTCCCCATCGATTCCCTCCCCCAGCTCTTCCTTGGCCTCTCCCTCCCTCCCTAGCTGGCATTTAGCTGGGCACCTGCTGGTTGGGGACTTCTTTAAGGTTCTTCCACCTCACATGCCAGTACCCAAGGAGACTACCTAAGACGTGAAGTTAAGAGCTATATGAATTATATGTAGCTTACGAGTTATAAGTTTTTGGTAGAGGGAATTCCCAGGCTGGGAGTTCTAAACACTGATAACATCACAGGCCTGGACCAAAGAAAAGTGTGCGAGGCTTTTGGGGTGTTCTTGGTGCCCGCTTGGGAACTTGGTCCTCTGATGCCACATTTACTGAGCATCTGGCAGAGTCTGGGAAGAAAGTTCAGATGAGATGTGGGGCAAAGAGACTAGGAGAGGAATGAAGGTCCAACCCAGACCCCAAGACCACACGAGACAGAACTGCTATAGAAGGTAAACTCCTTGAGGCCAGGGACTGCTTCCAGAGGCCTAGCCCAGTGCCCCACACATAGTAGGGGTTTTATTAATGCTGATTAAGTGATTGGTTGATTGAATACAGGCTCTGTGAGGTCCCTGAAGATCTTGACCTATGAGGGCAGGGAAGCATCTGAGTTGGGCTTTAGTGGATTTGTAGGGAATCATTTGGGGAAAGAGAAGAAGGAACAGTCCAGGTAGAGGTTGCCAGAATTTAGAGCCAGACTAGACCCCCAGAGGTCATCTGGCCCAACTCCCCTCTTTTTACTCAGGGGGAAACTGAGGCCCAGACTGGCCCAAACTCAGGCACATTTATAGGAAGTAGAAGTAGGATTGGAATCTGGGCCGTGGGACACCACCAGGGCTCCCCTTGACCACATCTCCAGCACAGGGAACACCCTGACCCAGGGTCCCCTGGGCTCGTGGTGGCTCATGGCCTATGTGAGGACCAGGCTGGCTCAGGTGGCCTCCCCAACCCCAGACACAGTTACCCAGAACGGGTAGGACGAGCAGGTGTGGCCTCCCCACATAGCATCCACCAAAAATTGGCAAGAGGAAGGATGTTTTCTCTCCCAGCTGTGGGGAGGGGGTGGGAGACGGGCAGCAGAAGTGAATCAGGATGAGTAAGCCTGAACAGACCAAGGCAAGCTTGGATCAGGGCTCAGGGTCATGCTGAACCCAGAGGCAGATGGTAGAGAGAGAGACAAACAGGGAAGGGAGCAGACCCCTGCCTTCCCAAGCCAGGAAGGAGGGGCCTCAGAGCTCACTCAGACCCATTTCACAGAAGGGGAAACCAAGGCCCAGAGAGAGGAAGTGACCTGAGAGGTCACACAGTGCCATTAGACCCTGGGACTCCATCCTGTGCAGATCATGCCTCCCACCCTGCCTCTTTTCCCCAACTTAATGCCCCCTTCATAATGTGGGGTCTCTACCCTCCTTTCAGCTTAGACCTTTCCTCAGGTCCAGTTCCACATCTGAGCCCAGGAAATCCCCCGACAATGAGTCAGGGAAAGACTCTCCCCCTTGATCCCATGCAGGCAGTGAAGACACACCTGGGACCCAAAGCGGGGGCTGGATTCAGTCGCCCACCTCTAAATCCCTCTGACCTCTCAGCCTCAATGTCCTCATCTGAAAAACAGGGGAATTGGACAAAAATCTCTGAAGCCACCTTCAGCTATCAATCCTAGACCTCTAATGGTGGAGAAAGAGGCATCCAGACATGGGAGAGAGCAAGACTGACTGAAAAGAGAGCCCCAAGTAAAGGGGCAGGGCAGTCTGGCGCCTGGAAAAAGTACTTTCCTGTGGGGAGTCAGGGAAGGCTCTCTGGAGGAGGGGACATCAACATGGAGCCTTGAATGACAGTCTGGTCAATAAGCACTTAGTAAATGCCTGCTGTATACCAGGCCCCGTGCTAAGTTATGGCAATACAGAGAAAGATTGTTTAAAATAACTATCCCTCCTCTCAAGGAGCTTATAATCTAATGGGGAAGGAAATAAGAAACAATTATGTGGAAGCAAGCTATCTTCAGGATGCACAGAACATGATCCAGAGAGGGGAGGATCTGAATTGAGGGGCTGGGAAAGGCTGCAGAAGGAGGGACTTGAAGGAAGCTGGGGAAGGTGGGAGTCAGCACACCAGGCAGGGGGCACAGCTAGCAAAAATGCCTGGTGTTGGGAGATGGAGAGTCTTGTGTGAGAAGCAGCCAGGATCCAGTCCTGGTGGGATGTGAGAGTCAGAGGTGACCTTGGGGATCCAATCCAAACACGTAAGGAATTCCCTCTGTGACCCCCAAGGAGGGCACCCTGGTGCCTCTCTGGGCAGTCTCAGGCTGTACCCCCTTGGTTTTTTTTAAAGCAATTGGGGTTAAGTAACTTGCCCAAGGTTACAGGGCCTACCCCCTTGGTTTTACGGAGAGAGGCAGCCATTTGCCTCAGGTCCCTGAGTGGGGCTCCTCCTCCTCCTATCTCCAGGCTCTTGCCAGGATCCCCCACTATCTCAAACTGCATGTCCCTCTTGCCTGAGATGCAAGGGGCACACGGGCACCGACTGGCACACAATTCAACCCAGAGTTCACAGAACCCTTGGGTTTGGGAAGGAAATCGCTGTTAATCAATTGCAGTAAGCACATGGGCCCTGAGCCAGGCCTTGCATGAGTGGTGCTGATCCGGCCTCCTGAGTGGAGAAAACAGACCCAGGTCAGAAATGGACCTCAGGGCAGGGCGGAGAGCCAAGGGTGCCAGCCGGGAGGGAAGAAAGCGAGCAAGCTGGCCCAAAAGGTGCTTCTCTTCACCCTACAGGCTCTGGCAGGCCTGGGGGCCGGGGCTCCCCCACATGGCCCGTTTCACCTTCTCCTCTACTGCCTCGACCCCTCTCTGAGACAGACATTCAGTAGCCTTGGTCCAGAGGACTGAGGCAGAGTCAGGAAGGCCCAGGTTCAAGTCCCGCCTTTGACATATACTGGCTGTGTGACCCTGGACAAGTCACTGGTCTCTCAGTACTCTAGGCAATTCTCTAAAATGATAGAGGCCTGAGAAAGCACTGGCTTGCATTGGTAGAGTTTCCTCACCCAAGAGTTCCCTAGCTATCCCTGTTAAATGAATATCTGGTCCAGTAACAGGTCAGAAATGGCTTCCAGAAGGTTCTGAGGACCACAAGAGGCAGTGCAAAGACACCAGAAGGCCTGGGTTCAAATCTTGGCTCTGTGTGACTTTGAATAAGTCACTTCCTTTCTCTGGGACTCCGTTTCCATATCTGTCAAATGTGGGCCTTGGAAAGGATCCTCTCTGAGGTTCTTTCCAGTTCCAAATGTGGAGCTCTATGACACATCTTCAGATAAAAACACAAAGGAGTTCTCACCCCCTGCTCTCTATCTGAGGCCTTCCACACCCATTTCATGTCTGTCTCCCTCACAAGGCCTTCCCTGGAGGATTCAGGTCTCACAAATCTCTTGTTCCTCTGAAGGACTGTAGTCCTTGGGCTCCTTATCTAAGAGCTGGAAGGGGATTCCATGGCCAGGTAGTCTAATACTCTCATTTACAGATGAGGAAACAGAAAAGTAAAATGAGCTACCCAAGGTCACACGAGTAAGAAATGGCAGTCAGAATCTGAACTCAGCTCCCCTGACTCCAAAGGCACCAAACACCTTTCCACTGTCCCACACTGCTTCTATCGCTTCATTGTATCTGAAAACCATGAAAGGGCTTGCTTGGCTTAGAGTCCTAGACCATCCCCATGGTTCCTTCTGAATTTCTGATGATTTCTCTCCTTTACATACCATAACCAAGCCATTCTCGGCCATCCAGAGACAGATGGCTACTGGCCACTTCCAGGGGAGAGCTCCTGCCCGAGGCCGAAGCTGGGTGAGTGGGGCCAAGGGGCAGGTGGTGGCTTGGGGAGCGCTGTGTTTGCTCGGGCTTAAAGGCAGAGCCCAACACGCAGGAAATTCTGACCTCGATCTGCAGGGAAGGAGGCAGTCTCATCAGCAGCATTTTTTTCTTTTTGTCCAGCAGCAGCTCCATGCTAATGTCCTGAAGTCAGAGTCGGAGGATAAACAAGCCTTCCAGAGTTCACATTTGTTTACTTTGGGCAAAATGTGAGTTCCTGTTTGAAAGCAAAGAGGCAGCGAGGCTCTCTGGGAGCCCTGGGAGGCCGGGTGTCCCCCTCCCCACGACTGATCATTGAGGCAGAAATGAATCACACCATGTGCTGAGGGCTTCCCTTCCCTTCCAAAGCCCCATCATTTTAAGAATGGGATGTCTCAGCAAAGGCAAATCAAGTATTAGAAAAATGTTGGTCTGCTCCAGAAATCCCAAACAGGATCCCTGCTCGGGCTGTTGCATGTTCTGGAAGCCGGAAAAATAGTCCTAACAAATGCAGCCCAAGAGTGTGTGTGTGTGGGTGTGTGTGTGTGTGTGTGTGTGTGTGTGTGTGTGTGTGTTGTCTCCCCAAAGCAGCCTTGATACTCGGTTAGAAGACTGAGATTTCAGTTGCCCAGAAAGCCAGAGAGACGCAGTTTTCCCACAATAGACTTTAACCATACCCCCTAGCAAGAAGACAGCAGAGTCTGGCTTTGGGGTCCACAAAGGCTTCCCCGATGCTGCTGTACCTGGCCCTGGCTCTCCCAAAGCTCTTTCCCCAGTCAAGCCCTGGTGCCTGAGCAGAGAGGTGGGGGAAGGTGTACGTAGAGGGTTTGTTCTAGGCTTTACAGGCCACTGAGAAGAGTCAAGTGCCCATCAGCCATGTAGATATGGTATCCCACCCTGCTCAAGGAGCAGCTCCTTGAAGGCAGGCCCCCTTCTTATAGTTCATCGCATGCAGTATATGCACGCGGCCATGAGAAATGTGTGTGTGTGCATGGGTTGGCTCCCGAGAAGGCAGAGATATGATCTGAGGTCTGGACCACGTCTCTGGAGAGGAGAGTCAGCAGAGCAGCTGCAGGCGGGGGAAGGCAACGCCCGCCCCAGCGCTGGGAGGCTGGGTGTTTGGTGTTCTCTGCCCTAGTTTCAAACAGCATTGTGGCCTAATATCGTATCTATCTGCCACACTAAATGTCGCTGGTCAAGGTTCACAACAAAAACCACTTTCCTGACTGCTCTTAGGGGGAGAAGACCATCAGACATAGGGAACCACAATTAAAGCCATTTATCCAAGCAAAAAGCAGAGGGAAACCAGAGAATTCAGATATGCCAGATAATAGCCAGTGATGGAGCCGAGTCTAAACTCAGAGAAGAAAGCGCCCCCAATTTGGGTTACGTTTGTACTCCCCATAGGGCTGCCATCTTGGTGCTTTCAGCAATTCAACTAATAAAATGATGATTAAAAGTCTGTTAAGACCCCACCATGGACAGTGAACTCTGCTCAACGTTGAGGATGCCAAGGTGCAATGCATTTCAACCGGTCATGAAAAGGCTCTTATTCATTTACTATCTGCCAAGTATTGCTGTTAATCGATGGAGATACAAAAAGAAAATTTCCATATCTGCCACAACTGCTCCAGGCCTCCATTCCCTCATCTGTAAAATGGACTCTCAGTCCTAAACTAGGATTCTGTGAGCACATCCCTTCAGTAGCAGACACACTGGGTAGAGCGCTGTATGCCAGGAGTTAGGAAGACCTGAGCTTGAATCCCGCCAGCTATGTGACCCTGGGCCAGGTACCTAATCTTTCTCAACTATAAAAAAAAAAGGGTAAGAATAGCTCCTGCCTCCCAGGATCATTGGAAGGATCAAATGAGATAATATTTATAAAAGTGCTTCACACAGTGCCAAAGAAATCACTTTTCATGTATCCACTCACTCATTCATATCATGTTTCCTGACCGGTTAATTGAAGAAACAATGCATGTCCTAGAGAGCAAATAAGGAAATCCCACCTCTTGGAAAAGAGGTGGGGGACCATGGGAGCATAATGGTGTATGTGTCATCTGGCCATCTATGATATATTAGGTACTTTTTTTTCTCATGTTACAGAGGAGGGTTTAGCTCTTGGGAGATTTGTGCGGGTACATCCAGAATGACAAAGATATTAAGACAAAATGCATCAATCCTACTGTAAAAAAAAAAATAAGCAGACATTCTGAGATCAAAGTGTCCCAGGACTCCCAGACACTTTGTCCTCCTCCGGAGGTCTCTCCTGTCCTGACCCGTTCCCTGGGAGCCATTTTCCACTTTAAAAATTCCTCCCCGAGGTTTTCAAGAGTTCCTCGGCTTCAGCTGCTGCCGCCGCAGCCACGGCTATGGACAGCCTCTGCTGCTGCCCACAGCCCAGGCAGGCCATCCCAGACCAAGCCAGGCCACTAACGCTCTCATTGTTTGGAGGGCCTCGAGCAGCTGTTTAAACAGGCCAGACCATATCAAAGCCACACTAATTAACTTCCTGCTTCTCTGGGACTTCAAAGTATCTGAAAAAGTTTTAAACAGGGGTTTTACAGAGCATTTGACCTAATATTTGAAGAAAAATGTGCAAGCTTGCCTGAGAGATGCCCCTCTCTCCTCCCTACCTCCCCCTCACCCCCTAAAGCCCAAAGGACTGGAAGATTAGCCATGAGAATGCAGGGGGAATGGGGACTGCCCCCCTCCCCCTTCCCAAGATAAAGATCTCCAACCACAGCATCCTGGCTCCCAGGGCACTGGCCAGGCCAAGGCTTGGTGTCTGAGGCGACTTGGAGGCCAGCTCTTCCTGATCAGGGATCTTGTCCACATCCATGCCATGGCTGTGCTTTGGTGGGTAGTCATGTTGGCCGTTACGAGTTGGCGCTGACTGGTCTCATCCTGCTTGGTCCCAGAGTGCAGAAAGAAGGGCAACGAGCAAAGCCACTGGGAGGAAGATTTCAGCTTGAGAGAGGGAAGGATTCCTCAGCATTAGCGCTGCCCAAGTGGAGCGGGGTGGGGGTCCCCAGTGCCCCGCCACCGGAGGCGCTCCAGCAAAGGCTGGCTGACAGCTGTTTGGGGACCAAAGCATTGGGCAGACTTGGCTTCCGAGGGCCATTCTCCCTCAGGAGACGTCACCCTTCCATCACCTCCATTTCCCACCAAAATAGTAGTCAGAGGATGCTGCCTAGGGACTGAGATTTCAGCCCCACTTGGCCCCTCTCAAGTTCAATCCCAGATGTAGAACCTCAGGGTGGGAACAGACATTAGAGGCCATTGTGTGGAACCTGTGACTGGCCATCAATCCCTTCTGTGACGTGCCCTAAGTGGTCTTGGCTTGGAGACTGCCAGCCAAGGGGAAGCTGCATCTGCTGTCCTTCCTCTTCATACTGTTGGGGCCAAGGACAACAGGGGAATCCCTCTCCCATGTGGCTGCCCTTCAAATACTCAAATTAAGCCAGCATGCCCCAGCTCCTGGACGAACCAGCCACACTAGAGAACACAAGGTTGGAGCCCTTCTCCTTGCCTGCTCTTCTCGGGAAGCCCATCTGTGTTCTTCCTAAACCATAGTGCCCAGGACAGGACAATCCTCCACATAAAAGCTGACCAGAACAGAAAAGTAGGTCAGCAAAAGTGACAGCCACGGTCCCTTAGTAAGCAGGTGCTGGGCACTATGAGCTGTGCACTATGCTGAGTTCTGGGGACACAAAGGATTACAAGAAAACAGTTCTGCCCTCAAGGGGCATACACTGTAATGGAGACAAGCATACAACTAACAGACAAGACATCGACAGGACGAACTTGGGGTAATTTCAGAGGGTCAAAAGGAGCCCTGGGGAGACCAGGAAAGACCTGCTGCCCGAGATGGGATGTGAGCTAAGTTCTGAGGGAAATGAGGAGAAAGAAGGCAGGGGAGGGGGAGGTGTTGTGTGTGAGGAAGCCCAGGAAGGCCAGTGCTGCCGAATGTAGAATGCAAGCTGGAGGAGAGAAGAGTGAAAAGACGGGAAGGCAGGGAGGGCTGAGGCTCTGTCCTGGCTCTGGACCCTACTTCTGTCCTGAGGAAGTCTGAGATCTGGGAGCTGTAGGCTGTTGCAGCTAAATGGCCCCCATCTGCCCTATCGCGTAGTTATGAAGTGACTATTGTTTTTAAGCCCAAATGGAAAAATGACCCTTATTCAATGATTTATTCTTATGCCATTCAGTTCAATATTCCAGCTGTTTTTGGATGCCTCTGGATCTGGTCTCCCACACATTAGCTAGAATGACGACTGCCAGTTTTGTCACACTCTCAGGTTTGCAAAGCATTTGTCAGGGGGATGGACCGGCCTGGCAGGACCAGTCCTTGAAGCCTTCCACGTGACTGTGTAGAATCTTGGTGGGGAGGGGATGGAGGCATAAGTTTCTAGCCATAATGACTCAGGAGTTAGTGCTGTGTGGTGACAAAGAGTCTTCTAACTGACCACAGAGCTGGAAGAAGTGATAACCACAGTTGTTGAGCTGGAACTAAATATGGATGTGAAAGGGCAACTCTCCCCTTCATGATGCTCTTTCCTTTGTGGTTTCAAATGAGGCAGGACTACTTTGAGCTGGTCCTGATAGCCAGGTGGGGGAGCGACGTCAGCCTTCTCTGTTAGCCACCTGGGGTGTGACCACTTGTGTCTTTGTGAGGGTTTTTTTTCCTAATATTAGGTGAACAAAATTCCTAAAATGGAAGTAGCCAAGAGACTAGAATGTCATTGGAGTTCCCATTAATGGCTGGAGATCAATTGTGTCAGCCACACGCCGTCCACTGGAGAACTCACAGCTGAGAGAGGTGCAAAGTGAGCAGCCCAGTTGCACAACAGGTTGGCCCACATGAGCAGTGGAGTGACTTGTCCTTTACTAACTCCACACCCCAAAACAAAGGTAAAGGGAGGGGTGCTTCTGGGGCCAGAAGCTGAGAGGTCCATATCATCTCTCCACCACTGGACTTTGTGAATACTGTTGAGAAGATGTGACACCGGGTTTTAGGGGACCATGTTTTGTACCAACTATTTTTTCTATACCATCTTAGTAAATGCCTCTTCTAAAAGCTAATTGGTGTCTACTGGCTCATTGTTAATGAGGGAACACAGTGGTGGGGGCTCAGGAACAATGGTGTGATCACTGGGGACAAAGGCCTTGACTTCTTCTTGGTGACACCTGAATCTCAGCTGCCTGCCAGTCCAGCTTCCCCACTGTTAGAGAGACACAGACCTGACATTGAGAATTGAAGGGAGGACCAAGCAGGGAGACTTTGGAGACCCCACTCAAAGAAGGCTCTTGTAAGGATCTGGGTTTTTGAAATCAGCTCCAAGCTCATTCTTTGTGCACCAACTCCTCCCCATGCCACCTACCGTAAACAGATGGGGAGCCTCAGTGATTACAGTAATTCCCTGAAGACAGGGCCAGCTGTGGCCGAATGGGTCACTTAGATTCGCTCCATGGACTATCACAGCAGGACATACTAAATTAAGGCAAGCCACTTAACTCTTCTGGCCTCAGTTTTTCAAGCTTAAAACTGGCAGGTGAGACTAGATCAGCCTTAGGGTGGCTTCCAGTCTTGAATCTAGGACCCTATTAGACAAAGAGCTAGAAAGGGGACTTATCTAGTCCGCCCCCTCACTTACGAGGAGGGAAGCGACCGGCCCAAGGATACCCACGAGACCAGCAGAGGAGCTGAGGTTCCGACCCACATAGCTTGACTCCAAATGCAGGGCTCTCTCTGCCTCACCATCTCCTGGGAGATCAGAAGCCAGCCAAGTCTGGGCGTTGGTGAGCATTCTCCTGGACGACTGCTAGTTTTACACACGTGCATGTGGCCTCTCCCCAAGCATTCTGAGTTGTTTTTGTCTGGAACACAGTAGGTGCTTATACACACTGACTGATGGGTTGAGGGAATGGGGGTGAGGGGCCCTAGGGCAGGGCAAGGCTCCCCCAGAAGCTTATGCTGAGTTTCTTTCTTGTGTGTGTGTGTGTGTGTGTGTGTGTGTGTGTGTGTGTCCAGTTCTCTTCTTTGATGGATGAAAAGGCCTTTTCCCACATATACCAACCGGCTTCCAATCGAATAGTGGGCAGACCCCAGGCTCAGGGCCTTTCTTCTAGCCACAGTGAGAATCCAGAAGAAAAATACAATGTTTTTTTCCCTTATCTCCCTGAAACCACAGCCTCTGGAGACCACTCTCCACCCCCCAAAGTCGTCCTGAACTATCCCCAAACCAAACATACACCACTGCTGTGCTTTGTTTCATGGGGAAGTTTTTTTCCCCTCAGAAATATTCTTGCCACCAAAAATAGAACATTTTCCATTCCAAGGAACAGTCAGCATCCATGGGAATTAGAGCAGGGCTTTGTGCCCCCCCTCACCCTCAGCAGGCTTGCAAAAGCTGGGCCTGAGAGGGCTCCCAGGAGGTGCAGAGGCCAGCCACTGGGGATTAAGATCTGACTACTGCTTTCTGTCTGAGAAACTGAGCCAGCGAAGGCTGTCGAGGTGCCCCTAGGAAGCTGGGCAGGGAACACGACACCCCTCCATTTGGGAAAGACAAAGACCCCCAATTTCCTCCTCACTCTTTCTCCTGGATTCTCCTTTAGCCTGAATGGTCTAAAATCCCAGAGCTTCCAGCAGCCAAGTTCACAACCTCTATGCCAACGAGCATGGCGGGTGCTCAGGGTGGCCTCCATGGCTTAGTCTGGAAAGACAGTCATGATGTCAAGATTCATCACAGGATAGAATGAGGCAGTGACCCCTAGTAAGGTCCACAGAATAGTGGAAAGCTTTCAAGTGACCAGAGAATTTGTCCTCAGGGCATGGAAAGCCTTCTGTGCTCCCGATGTGCCCACTTTCTCCAGGCTTGTTCTTCTCCATAACTTTGCCAGACAAAACGGCTCACTTTAATGTTCCTCATGGTGGACAGTCAATCTCCCATTGCCACACCTTTGCACAGGCTGTTGCCCTGTCTTTTTGCCAGATGCATTCCTGCATCTTTTAAGCAAAGTTACAAAGTGGGCCCAGGTGGTGAGTGGGCCCCGGGGGGAGTAATCTGACATCCTCCATCCAGAAATAATGGCAGAGTTGATTTGATCAAGCTTCATGATTCCAGGACTGGAAAGCATTTGGGGGCAGAGAGGAGAGAAGGAAAGTAGACAGACAGAGACAGAGAGAGAACATTTATTAAGAAGTACATACTATGTCCAGGCAGCTAAGGGACAGGCATACAGCTACAAGCAATAAAGAGAGTCCCTAGCCTTAAGAAGCTTACATTCTAACAGGGACAGACAACGCATAAAAGGGACCTGGAAAGCTGGGAAGGGGGAGGGAGAGGAAGGCCAAGGCTGCCAGGGAGGAGGTGGGAAAGTCCAGGGTCAGGAGTGGAGCCCGCAGAGAGGTGAGCATGAATGTCCTTGGGCATTTCATGAAACGGTGGTATCAGACAGGAGGAACTCCCCAGTGGAAGCAGTGAGTCCGGAGTGGAGGCGGGAGAGAAGTCCACATCCTCGGTGGTTCATGAGGCTGGAGAAAAGGGAGTCAGGCAGAGCATTTCTGAAATGGGGGTCCTAGAGAGAGTCTGCAGCCAGAACTCGCTACCTGTGCTGGTGTTTATGGCCAGGAAGACAGACACACCCGGCAGGGACATGAGTAAGAGGCAACAGGCATTCGTGAAAAGTCCCCAGCCCCAGAGGAAGACCTCCAGACTCTGGGGAGGAGAGGCACTGAGAAGTGGAAGCTCTCATGGAAATGCTGCCAAGCCTTGGTGTCTCCTAATAACCATAACGTGCAGACGGCACCTCTCAATGGAGCCCAGCAATACGGGCCACAGGCTTCATCGTCCCTTTTCAGCAGGTGGGGAACTGAGGTGGGACACTGTCCCCCAGGCCTGGGCAGGGCCGGGTGCCCTACCACCTCTGGTGCTGTCTAGCAGTGGCTATCAGCAATGTCCCCTCCGCTCACGTTCTCATGTCTCCCCAAAGGCGTTTCTTAGAACACAAGATTTCACTTCAGTGCGTGCAGGGAGGTGGAGGAAAGCTGAGCCAATGGGAAGGCTGTTGGGTTTAGTCAGAAGCCGTGAGCGGATCCACCATCAGCGTGGCCTTGGAGAAGTCACCTTACCTCTTTTCTTGTCTGAAAAACAAGAGACTTGGACGAAATGAACTCGAAGGGCCCTAATAACTCTTTATTCTATGGTCCTCTGACCCTAAAATGAGGAAATCAATCATGATCTCAGGAGGAACTCAGGATTCAAGATTACCAAATTAATATGAGTAATGTTACTAGCTTCTGGGCTAGGCACGAGCACTCTCTTGAGACTGCGCCACAATGGCGGAGCAGCAAAGGAGAAATCCCATTCAACAGACATTTATTAAATGCCTCCTGTGTGCAGGCAGTAGGCTCCAGACTGAACAAAGGCCGAGCTGCGCAAGGTTTGCTGTCCCTTGGCCACCATCGCTCTGAGCACTTTCCTTCATCTCCTCTGTCCTTCCTCCATGTTTAGGGACCACCCGGCTCTCGGGTTGGGCCGAGGCCCTCCCTGTCCCCCACCAGCCTCCACCATCTGCCTGAGGCTCAGCACTCTGGGGCTGCTTGTCCTCCCAGTGGGAGAGCTGGCTCCCAAGCCCCCTGCATTCCAACCTCGGATGCTTAAGACTCTTCTGTTTTGGGCTCCAGTCTAAAGGGTCCTCCCCTGGGGGAGTAGAGAGGAGGAAAGCAGAGGTTACTCAGGCACGAACATCCCTTGGGTTTATTCCTGCATAGGAAAGCAATAAAAATTGCAGAATGGTCGCCATCAGTCTAAGCCTTTGGGCTCATCAGCTCTCTTATCTCCACTGAGCCACTGCTGTCCTTTGTTCTCTAAGAGAACCAAACTAACATGGCTATGTTGGGTCCGACTGGCTGATCAGGCCCCTGGAGCTCGGAAGGCTCCACCGGGGCCGACACAACCAGCCCCTATGAGCATCCACAGCGGACACAGCTCTAAATTCGGGCAGCTCACGTTCCTTGTGAGCTTCACTCGTGGATCACAGCGCCTTCTTTGAAGTGGGCACACCATGTGAGGTGGTCCGGTGCCAGGGCCTCCCATGCCCAGTCAGTACCACCCCCCCAAGTTCTGCTCTTCTCTTGGCTCTCTGACCACCCAGATTCCACTGTGACCGCTCTGGTTGTCAATATTCCACCTCTTGGGTGCCCAGGCCAGGGAAGATACCAACAGCCTGTGAAGATCTCACAAGGCCCGGTACCAAAAGAAGACACAAGCTGGGGGTATCCCAGACATAGGCTTGCCAGGAAGCCACCCACTCCAGGGGGACAGCAGGAAGGAGAGACTGAGAAGTGAAGACTGGCCTTTTAGTCTGTCCATGGAACCATGGCACATCAGACAGTTAAGTGAGCCTGTGTAGTCAAGAAAGGGAGCAAGGGGATAGACTTTCCTCCACCACATGTGCCCCAGGGGAAGGAGGGGTTATACATACTGTGGAACAAAAGGAACAGAAACCTCCATCAAGGAAGAACCC
>NW_027186352.1:13215849-13221736 GCF_028583685.1 Petaurus breviceps papuanus
AGAGAGAGAGAGAGAGAGAATGAGAGGGGGGGAGAGGCACAGAGAGGGAGGAGAGACAGAGAGGAGAGGGATGGAAACAGATGGGGAAAGAGAAGAGAGACAGAGAGATGGAGGGGGGTAGAGGAACTGAGAGAGAGGAGATAGAGAGAATATTTAAGTACTTACTACACTGCTAATTACTGGGGACACAAAGGAAGACAGGAACCTTGCCTGTGCTTAGGGGATTCACAATCCAGGGATGACAGCAGCAGATTTGAAAAAGAAAATAATAAAACATTAAATATATCCATAAGAAAAAGAAAGCTCAAAAAGGGACAGGAACAGGGCAATCCTATTTCTACCATGTGGAACTTACTGTGCTTAACTTTAAATATCTGCACCTGGAGAAGTTCGCAGCTCCATAGACAATCCTCTTGTTCTCTGTCCCTTGAAAAGCTCCTCTTTGCTGTTTTTTGGTAAATTCTCAATGAAAAAGAACATTTGAAAAGAGAGCAGATGCAGGCATGAGAAAGGACAAAACCAGTGACTAGAGTGGAGGAGGGTGATCAGGGGAGAGACTCGAGGCAAGTCCCATCAGAACGGGAAGCGTCCCCTGCCTTTCTGTTTCATCAGCTGCCCTGAGTCACCTTTAAAGAAAGACACTTTAAAATGAGAATTCTTGGCCAGAGGAGGCTGGCAGATGTGGGCCTTGTGAACCAGGCACCGCTCCTCTTGCTGCTAGTCTGTTTAAAAAGTCGGATTTTCTAGCATTTAAGCAGAAGTGGTGAGAGTTCCCCCATTCCTCACTGTGTACACCTTGGATTGAGGGATTTTTGTTTAAACAGAAATTTATACTGCCCCCCCCAGCCTCCCGATTCCTGCATGAAGCAGCCTCCAGACGCGCAGAGCAGGCACTGGGCAGCCTTTTGCCTTGGAGACCGTGTAGGAAGGGCAGAAGCTACCCATAGCATTCTTCTCACCCACTAGAGCAGTAATCCTGTCAGAAAAGGAAACAAGGCTTGTGCAGCATGGTCTGCCCTTGGCGGTCATATCCCCCATCCTAGATACTGGCTGGCAGTCTCTTTAATGATCCCTTCTAGGGGCCCTGTACTGGGACTCCACCCAGAGACCACTTCTGGCCCCAGCCCCAAGCCCCCTTCCATCTCTGGAAGAAAGGAGCAAAGACTTGGACCTGGACATCATCGTCTGACTCGGTCCTATGCTCCCTGTCCTCTCGTGGACTGCTTCTTAGGAGCACAGATGGAATTTGGAGAGAACTCCACATCTAGGTACAGGAGACCTGGGTTCAAATCTCGGCTCTGATTTACACCTGAGATGTGAAGGCTGGGTTGGCTGAGCCCTAAAGGGACTTGCAGATCATCAGGGCCTGGGTTGTTTCTCCCTCGGCTTCCTTTTCCTCTAGTTAAAGGCAAAAGTGGTTCTGTGGTTAGAACAATGGCCTTGGAGTCAAGATGATCCGGGGCTGAACACCTCAGATACTCCCCTGGCCGTGTGACCCAGAACAAGTCACTTCAGCTCTTGGGCTCTCATCCTGACAAGGCTGAACCCAATGGCCATCACTTCCAGCTCTAATTCTATGACCCTGTCACGGCAGTGGATGACCCTTCTAACAAAGAGATGACATTGGTGGGAGGTGCAGCCCTCTGGTGAGTTTTCTTCTTGTGCTGGTGAATGCCGCAGAATTTCTGAATTAAGGACTTGAGGTCATCTGGTCCAACCCACACTGAGCTGAAATCCCCCAGAAGGACAGGGCTGGAAGAGAGACCACCTAGCCCAACCCCGGCCTATTCTCTCTCCTTCTGGTCACCCTTTCCTGCATCCCTTCTAACACATCAGACCCACAGCTGAATGACCCGGCCGGCCGCTCCACCTCCTGAGGTCAGACCCACAGCTGAATGATCCAGCCGGCTGCTCCACCTCCTGAGGTCAGACCCACAGCTGAATGACCCGGCTGGCTGCTCCACCTCCTGGCCTCCCTGTCTTTTTTCAAGTCTCCATTAAAATCCCATTTCTGGTCCTCCCAACATTAATGTCTTCCCTCCGAGATCACCTCCCATTCACCCTGTACATACCCTGTGTGTATACAGTAGCTTACACATTGTCTCCCCTAGGAGGACACTGTTCCTTGAGGGTAAGAACTGTTTTTTTTTTTACCTTCTTTGTATTGCTAATACACACAGTGCCTGGAATGTAGCAGGTGCTTAATAAATGCAGGCTGCCCTGTTAACTGTTGGCTGGCATGTCCTTTATTCAGACAGTTTTTCTCTTAATTTGCAGTTTCCCATCCACACACCTTCATCCCATCTTCCTTGTGAACAATGCATTTAACACGCAGTGGTTGGCTGAGGTGGGAGAGGGAGGTCCCAGTGTAGCCGCAGGCACAGAGTGCACCACCACTAAGCCCACCTCCACAGCCACAAGAGGCTCGAGTCCATAAGCTGAGCCTCTCACTAACTGAACCCAGAAGCCACAAACAGCATCAGCTTGGTTCCTCTTACTCTTTGCAAACTCAGTCTAGCAGAAAAAGGGGAGACTAGATCTCATATACATGCAAACCTACTTAGGGGGTGGGTGATTTGAGGCTCAAACATGGGACACTTGACCTTTTGCTCTGATGCCATAACTTAGAAAAACATTAGTTAGCTAAAGGATCTCTACTGCTTATCTCATCCTCCTGTGTAAGCTCTACTGGGGTCACAAGCATTACCTATCTCTAATGAAGGCTGAGAAGTCTGAATTGTCTTTGTGGAAACTTCAAAAGCAAAAAAGTTTTAAAAACACCCTATCTTGCCTTGGAATTTCAGCAAACTGATGCATTAAATGTGATCTGTTCTTAGACCAGAGTCCTGCTGTTCTCTGGTCAAGCCCCGTATGGAGTCTGGTTTTCTGCTCTGGGAGTTGCTGCTTAAGGGGTCCAGGATCAGGAAAATCCTGGAACCTATGTCACATGGGATTGCCCTCCCCCCACCCCCAAGAGAGAAGGAAATATGTGAAAATCAAGACAATTCTCTTTGACACGAGCACCTGTCTCAAGACATCCCCATATGGGCAGTTCGGGGAACAGTCAGTGACCCATTAGTCTGGAGCAGAGCCTGTGAAGGAGGGCCGGAGAAACGCGGCCTGGAAAATCGGAAAGTGGGAGCCCAATTGTAGGCAGCCTGAAATGCCGGGAAACCTGAGGAACCTGGCCCAGAAGGTGAGAGCAACCGGCCCGAGGTCCCGAGGTCACAAAGGCAACAAATGATAGGGCTGGCACTAAAACAGGCCCTGAATCTATGGCTGTTCACATTTAGCTCTCCTTAGGACTGAACAGGCTGCAGAAAGCCCCAGGCCCACAGCCAAACTTGGTGGACTCCAGCTAACTGGCCCCTCAAGCCTGGATCTGCCAGGCACGAAGCTTGAGGCCTTGGGGAATCAGGTTCTTCAGGTCCATCTCAGTTCTCCAAAACGCCCAACTCTCATAGACTAAGCATAATGTGGGCCTGGGCAATGTCACCAGGAAAGAAGGAAAAGGCTCCTCCCCTTAGCCCTGAAGAGTGCTTTGCTGCCCATTCTCTTATACAGAGAGAGAGCTCAGGCATGTCCCTCAGGTCCCAACCACCTCCTCTTTGATACTGTCCAGTATTTTGGGGTGCTGGGGGCAAGGACTATACATGTTCCCACACTCAACTGACTGACTACAAGAGTCGAGGCCCACCTGAAAAAGCATTACAACTCACCCATGGCAAGAGCCGACGGAGACACTTTAGATACCTCCTGGTACCAGCTACACTGGCAAAAATATACCAAAATGGAAAATTCAGCCCTGGCAAGACTGTGAAGAAACAGGCACATCATCACGGTGTGGGCACTGGGAGTTGGGAGAACCAAAATGGTGCCAGATAAGAATCACCTGGTGATTCAACTTCTTGGGATTATGGCCTGGGAAGATTATTAAAAGGGTAAAAACCCCAGAGTCTTCATCAAAATGGCCTCAAAAACAGTAACACAAACCACCTACGCTCCCCAGTGACTCCGGGGACTAGCTGAAAAAAAAAAAACCGGCTCCAGAATGTCATGGTTGTTATTATTTCATGCAAAATAAGAATTAGGAATACAAAGAGATATGGTAAGACTTACATGGACAGTGAAGATGGAAGAAAGCAGAATCAGAGCTTTGCCCACTTCGGTAATGACCATGATAAATAACACCAGAAACACAATGCCCTTTAAAAAGCCAGAAGAAAAGCAAGGGACACACCAGCAGCTCGGGTGTTTCTGTCATTATTTATTCAGTCTATAATTTGGGAAGTTGTAAAGAATTTGGAGTTTTTGGTTTTATATGTGCCTTTATTAGAGGGTTTGAGTTGATAGAATAGAAACAATTTTTTAAAATTAAGTTTTTTAAAGAGAAGGGACCCCCACGGTGCTGCTCACTGACCTGTGAGCACAGTCACCCACAACCTAATGAGACACTAAGCACAGTGCCTTGCACACAGTAGGCGCTCAGTAAATGCTCACTCCCTTCATTTCCTGACCACCTGCCCTACCTCTGACAGAATCAGGAAGTTCCCATTAGCCTTTTCCTCAGAGCTGAAGAGCCCGTCCTGACCACCCTAACGAAGGCCTTTCAGTGCTCCCACTCCTTCCTGGACCAAGGCCATTAAGTGATGGTCATGTGTACCTTGGGCACTCAAGGTGGTTAAAGCAGAAATAATTATCCAGGCAGGCCTCCCACTGACATGTCTCTGACAGTATTACTCATGACAATAGATCCTAAATACTTTTGTGGTGGGGGCCAGGGGCAGAGTTAAGTGACATGCCCAGGGTCACACAGCTAAGTGTCTGAGGCCAGATTTGAACTCAGGTCCTCCTAATTCCACAGCTGGTGCTCTACCCACTTTGCCATTTAGCTGCTCCTAATAGGATCCTAAATCCAGATAAATGGAGGCAGGCACAGGCATATGGAAAAGTTAATAGTTAATGGATGGACAGCTGCCTCTCAGGTCACACTGGGATGTTCTGCACTAAGAAGAAAGCTGAAAACACGCTAGTCAGGAAAACCAAGTTCAAGCTTCAGCTCTGAAGCCCACTGTCCAACCATTCTGAGCCTCAGTGTCCTCATCTGCAAAATGGAAAAAGAAAACAACCCTGTACTCGTGACACACTGAGAGGAAAACACTCATCGTGCTCAAGGAACAGTTTCTGTGAGCACCACCAGGCAGGAAGCCCATCCTCCCCAGCCCTGAGAGCGTTCTTCAGTGGGGCTTGTCTCCCAGTGGTGGAGATCTCTAGGAATTCATGCCCCTGCTGCCAGCACACCATGGGCTTCTCACCCACATCCTCCCACCAAGTCCACCCACCCAAGGAGAGCTCCGAGAGCCATCTTTGTCTCTAAACAGTGCAGGCAGGGGGGACCAGCACATGTGGAGACCTCCTTCTGGTAGGTCTCACTTTCTCTCTGTGGCCACATGCCCTTTCATCTCTGATATTTGAATATTGCTTCCTTGCACACGCCCTTTGATATTTGGGGTAGTGCTGTCCCCAGTAAGCTGCTGTGACTATGTCACCCCTGCCATGCATCTTCCCATGACTCTCTGGGAGGTGGCATTCCATGATGGGCAACCATACCAGCCAACCAACAAGCATTTCTTAATTGGTTACTATGTACCCGGCAGTGTGCTAAGCACTGGAGATAGAAAGGTCCCGGCCCTCAGGGTGTTTATTGTCTAACCAGGAGACACAAAAAGGAAATAGGTACAAATCACCTACCTAAAATATGTCATCATCCTAAATGTTCTAGCAGCTGTGGAGCTTGGGAAAGGAGTCCTGCTGAAGGTGAGCCTTGAAGCATGGACAGAATGGGGGGAGACATTGACCTTGGGCTGGAACTAAACAGGAGGAAAGA
>NW_027186352.1:13221746-13256013 GCF_028583685.1 Petaurus breviceps papuanus
ACAATACCCATAGGCCCCCACCATGGTGGCAGGAGGCGGGGGAGGGACAAGGCAGAGTGGCATAATTTCCCAGCTGTTTAGTTGTTTCTATTCACAAGGTTATGGTCATTACGGCTATCTACTATCCGGCACTGTCAAATCCGGCACCCTCCCACAAATCTCCTAAACAAAACCCCGTTTTTAAGACTGTTCTTTTCTGCTCGTAGACTCAGACATATACAATATACGTAGTCTAGTCTGCAAGGTCACAGATAAAAACAAATAAAAGATATCCACAAGCAGGGTTACTGCCATTCCCAAGACAAACTTGTCTCGGGAATAATATTCCAGTTAACCGAACGAATGCAAAAGATGTGTGAAGAGTGTACTGAGTGCATAATGACATAAAATGCTACATGTGAGACGTCTGAGACAAGAACATTTCACAGAGGAGGGGGCATTTAAAATGAGCCTAGAACTGAATTTACTGAGCATTTATTCAAAGCCTGCTATGTGCAAACGCCATGCCGTATGCACTAGGCATACAAATACAAAACAGTACCAGCCCTCAAGAAGGCTGCATTCTGCCAGGGGAACACGATGCGTACAGAGAGAAGTAAATACAAGGGAACTGGGAGAGAAAAAGCACAGACAACCAGAGGGAATCTGGGAAGGCTTCCTGTAGGAGACAACACCTGGACTGAACCTTGACCAAAAAAGGATTCCTGTCAGAGTGGACCCCTGAGCAAAGCCACAGACCTGAGAGGAAAATGGTGATTTTGGGGAAAGTGAACAAGTAGGTCAGTCTGGTAGGATTACAGAATACATGACAGAGAGTAACACGAAATAAATCTCAACAGGCAGGCAAAATCAGGACAAAAAAGTCAAAATCAGGACAGCATTCAAAGCTGGCGATATTAGCGGTGATCAGGAGCGACTGAGGATTTCTTGGCAGCAGAGCGATGTGGTCAGACATGTCTTAGTGATGTTGTACTTGAATGGACGATAGATTGAAGAGGGAGGAGAAACCAGATATAGGGGAAACCAATGAGAAAAATACTGAAAAAGTCTCAGAAAGAGAGATACCGGGGAGACGGTGAGAAAAGAGAACGGGTACATGTGGAAGGACGGATTATGTGAAAATAGAAATGGCAAGATTTTGCAAGTGAGTGAATACATGAGTGAGAGGGAGAAGCTGAGAACTAAATCAACCAAGATGTATTTACTAAGTGTTACCATGTGCCAGGCACTACTCTAGGCCCTGGGGATATATGTAAAAAGAGGGAAACAAACAAACTGGCCTACATTCTACTGACGGGGGTGGGGGTGGAGGGAAGCAAGGGCATATAAAAATATAGAGATATTTTGTATGTTTTGATAATCTTATAAGAATGACAGGAAAGGGGGGAGGGATACATTTGGGAGGAAAAAGGGAGAGCAAGGGTGGTGAAAATTACACAATCAGGGTTCATAAATAGCTAACTATAAAAAGGAAGAAGGGGTAGGGGAACCAGGCAGCACTTGAACCTGTCATCTGAACTAGTGAGAGGAAGGGAGGACACACACACACACACAGTAGGGTACAGAAACATATTCCACTGAACTGGAGAGAAAAGGGATAATGGAATGTGCACAAAATAAGAGGAAAGGTAGATTAAGGGAGGAATTAGTTCCAAGCAAAAGAAACTACTAAAAACGGTCAATTTTGAAGATGAGCTTTAAAGAAAAGAAAGAATAACAACCTAGGTTGGCTGCCACTGTATGAAGGAAACAGAAGGGGAGCAGAAGCAGATTTTACCAAATCTAGAATCCCAAAGGAAGAAAACAAATAGAAGGAAAAAGTATAAGAGGGCAGAGGGAAGCAAATTAAGAATAATAATCACTCTGGATGTCAATGGTATGAACTCACCCATAAAACTGAAGACAGCAAGAATGGATTAAAAAGGAGATTCCAAAAAAATATATTGTTTACAAGAAGCACGTTTGAAGGGAAAAAAGATTCATGCAGAATCAAAATAAGGGTCTGGAACAAAATCTATCATGTTTCAGCTGAAGCTTAAAAAGGGGGGGGGGGGCAGATATAGTAATCATAACCTCAAACAAGACATAAAAACCAGGCTTAATTAAAAGAGATAAATAGCAAAAGCATATTTTGCTGAAAGGTACTATAGACAATGAATAAATATAAATATTAAATACATATTCCCAATATGTTAAAGTTAAATGAGTTACAGGGAGAAATACAATAGAATCATAATAGTGGTGAATCTTGATTTATCCCCCCCTTTCAGATCTATATAAAACTAACAAGAAAGAAACAAAAGAAGGAATGAAGGAAGAAAGGAAGGGAGAGAGGGAGGTTAGAAGAAAAGAAAGAACTTAAAGATATGAAAAGAATTTTAGAGAAGCTACATATCATAGTCCTCTAAGAATTTTTAAATGGTAATAGGAGTTTGTATATTTCTCAGTGGTTCATGAAAGCTTAACAAAAATTTACCATGTATTAGTGTACTAGAAAAACAGAAATGCTAAACACATCTTTTATAGACCACAGTACAATGAAAATAATTTTCACTAAAGGGTCACTGAATAAATGACTAAAAATTAAATGGAAACAAAATAACAATTCTAAAGAATTGGTGTTCAAAAGAACAAATCATAAGAAATAGCAAATAATTTCATTAAAGATAATGACAAGAATTAGTTAATTTGCCAGAATTCAGGAAATGCAACCAAGCATCCCTCAGGGAAAATTTTATGTATCTAAACATTTTTTTGTCAATAAAAAAAGAGAAGATCAATAAACTGACCATGCAATTTAAAGAATCAGAAAACCAATCAATTAATGACCCTCAATTAAACATCAAAATAGAAATCTTGAAAATCAAAGAAAATATTAACAAAATTGAAAGCAAAAAAAAAGCAATTAAATAAAACTAGGGACTATAAAAATACATAAGATAAACCATTAGCTAATTTGGATTTTAAAAAGAAACAAAACAAAATTACAAATATCAAAAATGAAAAAATAAATTCACAACCAATGAAGATGAAATAAATTATCAGAAACTACTTTCTAATTCCATTCCATTTCCAACTATATGACAATATAACTGATAAGCTAAATGAATATTTACAAAATTACAAAATGCCCAGACTAACAGAAAAAGAAATAGAAGACAATCTGATTTCAGAAAAAGAATATGAACAAGCCATAAATGAACTCCCAAAGGAAAAAAAATCCCAGGATCGGATGGATTCACAAACAAATTCTATTAAACTTATCATGAACAATTAATGCCAATAGGACAAAACTTGATTTAAAAAAATAGAAAGGGGATCCTCCCAAATTCCTTCTATGATACAAATAGTCTGTGATAAAAAAGTCTTGACACCTAAACCAAGGAAAACCAAAACAGAGAAATAAAACTATAGAATAATGAATATCAGTGTAAGACGATTAAATACATTTTCAGAAATCAGACAATAGCAACATATCACAAAGATTATACACTATGACCAAGTTAATTTTATATCAGGAATGGAGGGTTGGCTCAATATTAGGACAACCAAGAATATAACTTACCATACTAATAATGAGAAAAACAAAAACCAAATTAATATATCAACAGATACAGCAAAAGCTTTTGACAAGATGCAACATCCATTCCTGTTTTCAAAAAATAGAAAGTTTAGGAATAATTGGATCCTTCAGTAAGATGACAAATAACATCTAAAACCAAGAGTCAGAATTATCAGTCATGGGAAATAGAAGTTTTTCCAATAAAAACAGGAACAAAACAATGATGCCCATTATTACCACTACTATTTGATATAGTGCTAGAAATGTGAGGTGTAGTGATAAACAGAAATAGAGGAAATAAGCAAAGGCAAAGAAAAAACAAAATATTTATTGCCTTTTGCAGATGATTTGATGGTTTTCTTAAAGAATCCTAGTCAACTAAAAATTAATTGAAACAATAACTCAGCAAATTTTCAGACTATAAAGTAAACCAACAAAAAATTGTCAGCATATCCATATATTTCCAAGCAGAAGAGAGATTCCACTTACAATAACTACAGAAAGTATAAAATACTTGGGAGTCCACTAGCCAAGACACATACACAAAGGAACTTATGAATACAACGACAAAACTCTTCCATAAGAAAAAAATATATATAGCTCTAAATAGTTGGGAGAAATAGTAATTGTTCATTATTAGGCTAAACAAATGTAACAAACATGAAAATATCCCCTAAATTCATTTACTTGTTCAGAGTCATATTCCCCTCTCCCTACCTAGGGGAGAAAAATTCCAATGGACTGTTTAATAGTTTAAAAAACAATTCATCTAGAAGAACAAAAGTTCTGGGATCTCAAGGGAAATAAAAGAAGTAGAAAAGAAAGGGGTCCAGTAGTATCATATCTCAAACTATACCACAAAACGGTAATCATCAAAACAACTTGGAACTTGTTAAGTAATAGAGGTTGGTCAGTGGGGTAGATTTAATACACGATATGCAGAAGTAAATGAGCACAGTAACTTAATATCTGACAAACACAAAGATTGGATTTATCGGTATAAGACTTCAACTTGACAAAAACTGTTTGAGAAACTAGAAATCAGTCTGGCAGAAACCTGATAAAGATCGACGTCTTTATACATCCATATACCAAGAGAAGCTCCAAATGGATGTGGTTAAGTAACATTATAAATAAAATGGAGGAAAAGGAAAGAAATTTCCCGTCAGAGCTACGGCTCGGGAAGAATTTGTGACTATACATGAGAGGATCCAAGGAGGTAAAAGAGACAAGTTTTGATTACATAAAATTAGTTTTTGCAAAAATAAAACCAATGTGGCAAAAAAATAGAAAAGCAGAAAATTGGGGGTAAATCTTTCCAATAAGCTTCTCTGCATCAAAGTCTCATTTTCAGACATACTAAGAACTGGCTCAAATTTTTAAGGCTAAGAGCCGTTCCATAATTAGTAAATGGTCCACGGAAAGGAATAGGCAGTTTTCAGAGAAAGAAATCTAATATATTAAGTCATATGGAAAAAATTTATTTAAGTTATCAATTAGAGAAATACAAATTAATATTCTGAGACCACTTCACATCCATCAGATTGTCAAAGCTATCAAAAAAGGAAAATGACAAATGCTGAAGGGATTGTGGGAAAACAGGTCCATTAACATACTACTGGTGGAACTGTGAACTAGTCCAGTCATTCTCGAAAGCAATTTGGAATTATGCCCAAAAAGCTATTAAATTGTGATACTGGGTTTATACACCAAAGAGTACGAAGACGAAAAGAACTCACATGTACATAAATATTTTTAGCAGCTCTTTTCACGGTTTCAAAGAATCAGAGAATGGCTGAACAAGTAAGCTGTGGTATATGAATGTGATGGAAAATTATTGTGCTGTAAGAAAGGGATGAGACTTGTATGAACCAATGCAAAGGGAAGTGAGCAGAACAATTTATACAGCAAAAACAATGTTGTAAAGACAATTGTGAAAGATTTAGGAACTCTGCTCAAAATAGCGAACAACTACAATTCCAGAGAACTCATGATGAAACATGCTACCTACCTTCACAAAGAGGTGATGGAGTGCAGTCTGAGATGTGGTTTTTGTTGCTGTTGTTTAGATGGGGGGAGGGAAACATGACTAATATGGGGATTTATTCTCCTTGACTGCATGTTTGTAACAGGTTTTGGGTTTGTTTGTTTTTTCTTTCTAAATGGGGAAGTTCAAAGGGAAGAAATTCAGGGCTGCTCAAAGTGAATTTTTAAAAATAAAAGTTATTCATTTCATTCATTGTATCATTTTTTTCTTCTTATAAGAGCAAAGATTTAGAATTGGAAGAGAATCTTAAAGGGCCAATGCGTCCAAACCTTTCATTTTACAGATAAGAAAACCGAGGCCCAGAGATGTATGGTATCTTGTCCAGGGTCACACAACTGGAAGTGTCAGGTAGGATTTCAACCCAGGTCTTCTGGACTCCATGCCTAGTACTCTTAAAAGGTTACACCATGCCACACTGCTTCTTTCATCAACAGTTTTGTTTTCTTTTAAATGCACAATTTTAAGACATTTATTCCATTTTGAATGTCTTAGGGGAAAATCTTCATGGGGACTCACATTTTTATTCATCATTGGAAAAATGAGACTAAATACACATTTTAAAAATCAAATTTTGGTGTTACTCGATTCTAAAAATGCATACATTCAATGACAACTTCAGATAACAATCATCTAAAACTACCTCAAGCATATATAGTATCTGACCTGTAGTTCATAGGTCAACTAGGTTGGACTAGCTTTACTTTTCCTATTTTAAAGTTTTTGTTATAAATGCCAAGTTTACATAAGGACGATGCAATGCTGAACATCATCCTGGGAGTCCAAAGACCCATGTTCAAATTTTGGCTTTACCCCCTATAAGTGTGGTCCTGGTTCAGTCACGTAACTCCATTTCCTCAGGTGTACATTAAGGTGGACAGAATGATCTCAGGTTTTCCTTTTACCTAGAAATCTGGTATGGAATATATGGAATTATAACTCAGCTAAAGAAGCCAAATTCCCAAGTTTAGTAGCTAACACCTATCAAGATCACCCTAAATCTATTTCTGTAATCTTACTGCATACCCTTTGGCAAGGCTGTTAAATGGCAACAAAAATGACCCAGTTCAGGCAGTCACTGATTAATAAGAGAAAAAATGAAGGGCACTAGAAGATTTAATCTATGTGTACGGAAAGAGGAGCCAAAATATGCTCACCAAAAAGAATTCCATGGTAGCAGATACATACATGTCCATGACAAGCAGCATAGAATGAAGACATGTCATTTCTAAACTTTAAATTTTTAAAAACTTTTTTTTCATTCATTTCACCACTAATACTCCTGATTCCACGACCTGGGGAAGGAGTCTGTCTAAATCCTTAATTATAGATGAGCTGGCCCTGACATGAGCATTCAGGTTATCACCTTTACCATGACAAAAAGCGTAATAAATTTCAGGGTTGGAGGAAAGCAATTCATTCAAGAAACATTTGCTAACGAAGTTTTAAACTGAAATAGGAGAGGCCATTCGAATACCGAGACTAGAATTTAAGAATCCCTCTGAAGATCAAATTGTGTCAACTTGATAATCAGGATGAAAAATTTTATTTCAAAGCAAATCCGTAACATCCACTTACAATTAGTTGTAAAGTGTGTCTACACATAAAGAAAATTCTTATTACCAAATACATTTCTTTCCATTTGAGACACGTTGTCCCTCTAACCTATTAGAGTGATAATCTAGCTTATATTAATTTTCTTTGAAGTTGGAGGGAAAAAAATCTTCCTGTAGATGAAATCATTATACATCGAATAATTATCTGGGTTTTTTAAAAAGCAGGAAAGTGTGAGCTTTAATTTTTTCCAGCCCCTGAAGAAGAAAAAGGAAAACCAAAGGGAACTGTTAATCAAAATTTAAAATTTTGGGGCAGCCAGGTGGTGCAGTGAGTAAGAGCGCCAGCCCAGAGTCAGGAGGAACGGGGATCGGTTCTGGCCTCAGGTACTTGGCACCCACACAAAATAACTGGCCGCGTAACCTTGGGCAAGTTACCTAACCCCAATTGCTTTAAAAAAAAAAAACCAACTTAAAATTTTCCGTATTTACCTGGCTGAAAGTTTAATTTTTTTGTTAAAAAAAAACTTCTATTTCCTAGCTATAGTTGCTAAAAATTCAAAAGTACAAATGATTTTGTTTTAAAAATATTACACAAAATTGAAAAATTAAATGCAGGACCTTCATTTTAAGTATCTGGTTTCTGGGGTTAGCTGCCATCCTAACAGCATGGCAAAAGATATTCACCAACTGCCCATAATTAGCTTGTTTAAAGTACAAAAATCCCCAAACAGAGCAAGTTTTCCTTAGCTTAGATAACGAATAACCGAATCATCAAACTTATCGTTAGTCATAACCTGAAAAATCATAAGCGGGGAAGAATGAATATGAAGATTAAAAGGTCACAGGAAAGCATCCTTAAAATAGAAACCAGCCACCCTAAGAACCAAGAGGTCTCTCCTGTTCATGATGAGCTGCCATTATTACGACGCCGTCCCATATAAACACCCAGGTTCTGACACTTCATTTTACCCACAGCTAGGAAAATTCTGTCCTCAAGCGTTGGCCCCAATTGTAAAAGTGTTAAAAATACCACCAAATATGTGTGCATATGTGGCACATACATACACCTTTATGAGAGGGGCCAGTAAAAGTCTGATATTCAACAAAAATACTTCTGGGCTAATGGAAAAAGAGAAAAGCCATGGTAAAATCTGGATTTATATCCTAACCTTTAAAACTGTGAATTAAACATTGTTATTGGCTGAGAAGTAGGAAGGTGGTACCACAAACCTACATATTTTACTATATAATCAGCACCTAAGTAGATTTCTATTACCAACATCACTTTAGGCCCTTACCCCTCTATCTTAAGAACTGACTGGGGGGGGGGGGGAGAATGGTATAATCCCCACATGTCTCTACATTAAGAGATATGCAAATCAAAATAACCCCAGAATTCACATCATTCTGCATACTAGCAAAGAGAATAAAGATAGCAATGGTCAATGCTGGAGGGGTTACAAGAGTGTAACAATTGTGCATTTTGCAAATAAGGTCAACAAAATGTCCATATTCTTTGACTTAAGAGATACCATTACAACCTATAACCCACACATTGATAAGAAATCCTCATATATAGCAAAGTATTTATAGCAGCATTTTGATGATAGCAATAAATTGGAAACGAAGTAGATTGCCCGTCAAACTGGGAAAGTCTGAACAAACTGTGGTACATGAATGTAACCTTATTATTGTGCTGTAATGACAAATAATGAACACAGAGGGAATCATGGGAAGATCTACGTGAACTAACGCAGAGTGAAGTAAACAGACCAAGAAAACTTGACGTGCACCTACAACAGTCCATTAAATCCCCAGTGAATGCTGCAGAATTACAGCACACGGATGGCTACATGGAAGAGATAAGACACCCCCACCCTACCCCTTCGGAGATACTGGGAGGTCCAGGAGTGTGGGGGTGCTTGGCATTCAATCGTGTCTGACTCCTGGTGACCCCATGTGGGGTTTTCTTGGCAGACACTGGAGTGATTCGCCATTTCCTTCTCCAGTTCATTACACAAATAAGGAAACTGAAGCCAAGAGGGGTAACTGTGTCCAGGTTCACACAAGCCAGTGCTGGAGGCCAGATCTGAACTCAGGAAGATCAGGGTGATGCACTGCACATATTTTTAATGTGTTCTCACACTTTAAAAAAAGATACTAATATACAAGATGGCTAAAAGAGAGGAAGGACCAAGGATGATACTAAGGAAAATTTTGGTGAAGCACAAAACATTAATAAGAACTTTAAAAAGTCTCTGCCCACACTTACACATTATTCCTTAACTGGCTACAAGATGGTGTCAGTCGAGTTATAACTAAGCCGTTTGTCCACTGAGTCCAAGAGACGTGGCCCAACCAACCAGAAAACTGCCCGCTGCAGTCCTGGCAGAACTCAATGCAAAACCGGAAATGGCTTCACAATTCCAGCCCACTCAAGCTGGAACCCCTCTGACTTCTGCAAGTCTCTGGAAACCTGCACAACCCTTGGGATTTTTAAGTTCCCCCACAAGTGGCGATGGCCCCTGAGGACTACACAGCGCACATCTCTAGTAAAGTCTATACAGCGCTTCTGTGTTTTCTTAGTCGAGCCTCACAACAACCCTGTGAGGTAGGTGCTGTTATGGTCTGATTTTATAGATGGAGAAACAGACGCAGAGGTGAAGGGACTTGCCTAGGGTCATCCCAACGATGTCTGGGGCAGGATTTGAATCTAAGCCTTCCTGGGGAATCCAAGCCCTGTGCTTTCATCTCTGTGCCACCAAGCTGAGTGGCAGCAACGCACAAAATGCTGGCAGCAAGAGGATAATTCCACTTCCGCAGTTTCCTCAGACCACTACCAGCCTACGTTCCTTGTTCAAGTAGCATCCGTTCATTCCCTCACAGCCCCATACCTAACAGGTGTCACCGTCCATCTAGGCTGATCTCTTTATTTTACAAGAGTAAAAAAGCCAAGTCCCAGAGTCGTGACTTGCCCTGGTTACCTAATCTGCAGGTGGCAGTACCTGGATTCAAACCAAAAACCACATGCTCTAGGCAGTTATTGGAAACCATTAGGCCTGACCCAGGCACACACAGACAGTCCTTCAGACTGCCCATGCTGAAGTCCAGCACATTCCTCGACTTCACGGCTCCCTCCTGTGTCTCGGGGGCTCTCCAAGACTCATGCCAATGGAGAGCTCTGGGTCTGCGCCGGCAATCACCTCCGACCCAGGGCAGAGCCAATCGTGTGTTTGGGACATTCCAAGACCACTCCTGGGGCAAAGAGAACTCCATCAGGCACCAGAGAAATCACACATGGCTCAAGCTGGAGGTTTGGGCCCAGAGAGGACTGTTTCTTTCCTGCTTTTACAATACAAACTGAAGAGATCGATCCATTCTTGGACTGAATGGCCTCAAGAGGACGGGGGTGGGGGGTGAGGGAGAATACCCAGACATAAACTGTAGTTTAGTACAACCCTCACTTTTTAAAAGTTAATAGGATCTTTCCCAGGATGTTAGTGCATTTAGAATTCTTTTTTTACCTTAAACAGAAAGACCTCCTAGCTAAAGCCTCCTCTTCGACTCCTGTCCTTAGCCGAGGCCCACCATACTTCTGTAAATACACACTATCCAATACACCACCAATTTAAGTTCAAAATGCTCATTTAATAAAACACCCACACAGTGACAAGAATGAGACTTTAATCAGTTTTAAGTGGAGTTTATAACACTAAGAGATAAAGGGTTAACAAACACAATAACAAGGGACATCTGATTGGTATGAGGCATTAATTATCCTGTACACATCGTATGGTGGTGGCCGTGTATCCTCAGTGCATCCAATTACACAGAGAGCCACTGAGGCACAGCACTAGAGGGTCTCAAGAGGCTGGATCCGAGTAAGGCTGTTGAACAGACTGGACTTTTTTAGGATATATACTCTATAGGGAAACAGACTGAAAATGTGACCGGGCAGAGTAGAGGCCCCTCGGAAGCCCCCGTGTCAGGGCCCAGCTCCACCCCTTCCATCTGCATGCAGGACACGCTCTAACAGTATTTAAAGGTGAACGAGGCACTTGGTGGCAACCACAGCCATCGTTAACATATTGCACACATTTTCTAGAACTAAAACACGGACCTTGCACCCTAATTTAATTTTTTAAAGCTGAACCATCTGAGGCTGCCTGTAAACTCCACTGAGGCTTACAGCCCATGCCACAGCAAATCATCTTTACGCTCTCTGTTCAACTGCCCTTTGAGAATGGTGGCAAAAAAGAGTTGGGGGGGGGGGCTCCAGGTGCCTGGGGAGGCCCCAGGGCCCAGCAGGGAGCTCTGTGGAAAGGGATGGATGCCTTCAAGTAATTTCAGACATGTGAGCTGCTGCACATCCAGAAAGTTGAAGTATACAGTCCAGAAACTCAAAGAGATGAACTACAGAATGCATCTCAGGCTACTTGTGAATACTGTCATAAATAAAGTTTTCATAAGGACTCAAAAAACCTTTCAGTCGTAGTAATTCTTGTCAAGTTCTATGGGGATGGTAACTGAAATAAAGTATAGGAGAGTATTATAATATATATTTATATATATAATATATATATATATAATGCCATTTTTCCATTTCCAATGACTACACCATAAAATGTAAGCAAGGCTTCTCAAAAATGCGGAAAACATTCAGAATTGAAACCCTCATTCAGACCTTCACATTCCAAAGGAAAAGGAAGCAGAGTGCAAAAGCCCATTAGAATGTCATCACTTCCAATCCAGTCCTCAGTGGGACCTGTTGGAAAAATACAAATTAAATTGTAATGTCTTGAGCCCAAACTGGAGCAAACAGTGTCAATAACTAAAGTATTTCAAAGCGTGAACACTGAATTTAGTCAGCAATACTTGCTTTTCTTGAGTGGTGGGAGACAAATTTCATGTGTCTATCTTGGGGGTGACTATCTCCTGCTGGTCAGATTCACCAGCGTCACTTGTGAGCGCCAAAGCAGTGTCTTTTGTACATAAAGATCGTTATATATAAATGTGTAAATCATAAGAGCTGGGGAAAAATTAATCATTAATCTGCTGAATGAAGCTGACCAACAGATATCGATAGTGTTGCACTATCGACCCAGATTCTTCAGATGACATCCTGCCAAACCCAATCACATCCAAACTCTACAAGTGCTGCTGTCCTAGGCCAAATGCATTCTAAATTCAATACATTAATGAGGTCAGACCACAGCTGATGAGCAATGTCAGCACCAATGAGTTCATTAAAACGGGATTTTACACCAGAAAGAAATGCTATTCCGATTTTCTGAAGATAAAAGTATCGTTTGAAGTACGCCAAATTTCTGGGGGAAAACAATGTCAACAGCATCCTCCCATCTGCCAAAGCCTGCCTACCAGTTGTTCCTGCTGATCTCCTGGAGTCTGGGCACGCTCGTCTGACTACAGGCCTCCGAACAAAGGACACAGCACTGCCAGTTCAAACAGAAATCGACAACAAACACTGTCTGAGCAGGAGGAGACAAGACCCCTTCTCCTTACAGCCGGGCAGTGCTGAGAAGTTCCTTGTTTCCTGTTTACCGTGTGTCATGGTCTTTCTTAATATATAAATATTCTAGGTGCTAAGTATTTTTCAAGTAAAATTCCCTAACAGTTAATGACATTAAAAAAAGTGTGCAAAACTGCAAAACTCATGGTGATCGAATGTGTGCGGTCCAAGGGCAGAAGAGCTGACAGCTAGGTGCCTGAATCAATGCATCATGAGTCTTCGGTCTCGCTTACTGGGGAATCTCCCATGGAAATTTTCGGTGCAGCGTCACAACCGCGTTCCTACTTAAGGAGGACGCAAAGCTTGCAGGCAGCACGTGAAGCAGCCACAGCAGGGAGGGGAGCTGGGGGCTGAAAAGTGGGGGGGGGGAGGGGGGCTAATGTGTGGACTAACAACCTCTGACCTTTAGCACTGGCCTCGATTACACGGGAGAGGGCACAGTCGGGACAAGCGAGAAAGCACATTTCAGAGCGCACTGCCAACGTCTGTCTCCAGCCTCCACATTTGTATGGTGAAGTCACTGCTGCTGTGTTTCTTCTTTGCTAAGACCCCCCTTCGGCTTAGACCCCTCACCTGTGGGGCTCTAGGATGTCGTGGAAGGTTCATTCCTGTACCCCTAATACAGAATCACTCCTTCTAGCTGCCTTTTCTAGCACCAATATGCTTAAAAAAATAAAACGCACAGACAACAAGCAGTGAGAGCGGCCAATTTCTCCCGTGTTCAGGATTAATTACTGTAGCATGCTAAGGAGAGGTGCCTGTAGAACAGCTGGAGAGGGTGCCTGGCCCAGAGGCCAGCATCAGAGAGACTCCTTTCTGAACATTCTTTCCACTCCCCTGACCCCAATCCATGCAATATCACAATGGAGTCAAACCCTTGGGAAACTCCTCGCCACCAACCGCAGCCCTATCTGTCGCCACGTGAGTGCAAAGGGGCAGGCTGTGAACCGGGACAGCTCGGGAGCTCTGAAGCCACATCGGGAGGGGACAGAACACAAAGGGACATCCCTACGCATCACACACCAGGTCTGCCTCCACTTGTATAAAACTGGAAAAAGGGAAAGTGCCATCTTTATTTTTCCTAATTGAAACTTTAAGCGTCCTTTGAACACAAAAGGTATATACAGATGATACGAGGCAGCCTCCTTCCCACGGAAGGACGAGCAGTGCAAGCCTGCCGCCGGTGGAGAGGCCCCGACGAAACTGGTCAGGGAAAGGTCACTGTTCCTGTCACTGGTCAGCTGACACAATGTCCTATTGCCATTAAAAAAAAGGTCCTTTTTCAGGTTCTTCAAGTTTGTCTCTGATATTTTTTCCCTCTTGATAAAAAAAAATATTCAGACTTTTGTGATCTGTGTGTGTTGATCCTCATCAAAAGGCTCGTTCTCTGGGTCAGAGTCAGTGGTGTCCGAGTATCTATAATGATCGGGCTCATTGTCACTAACGTCCGGCGTGACCGAGGTGGAGCTGCTGGCCTCTGGGTTTGACGGCTCTTCTACAGTTTTTGTGAAGAAAAGCTTCACCTAGAGGACAGAAACACAAATGCAACCCGCAGTGAAAACCTGTGCCGAGAGCAGCGGACAGATGGGGCCCGGCCCTCTGGGCGCCTGAGAGCAGCTCCAGGGAAGAGCCTCGCCACGCAGGACCGGGAGAGCCCAGGGCCCAGCAAGTAAAATGATCTTTCGGAGCAAATCTCTAGTTTTTTAGAAGCTCACAATTCTAACATTTTCATCACTATTAAAACGCATTTCAATGAATGACAACCAAGTGTTTGTTTCAGAATTAAATGATACCAAGAAATGCAAATGGGCTAAGGGCCCGAAGTTCCTTCACAACCTGCTGAAGTTCTGTGTGGGAATTCAAAGGCACTTTCCCATAAAAATAGATGTACGTGGTGCTCACATTCCCAAGTTAGCCGAATTAACCCATAACATACTCAAAATAATTTTACAATGAACAAAAACAGCAGAATTATGTTCTTTAAAACCAGACAAGCAATAAGATTATGAGTTTGTTTTGAATGCGGGACTTTTGTGACTGCTGTGGCTATGGGGGAGGGAGAGAGGGATGAGCATTTCGTGAGGTAGTTGCTGCACCCGTAGTAGATGAGGATCAGAGTCGGGGCCTGGAAGAGACCCTGAAGGTTCTTTAATCCTCTCTCCGTTGTATAGACGAGATGGGCCCGCACAGGGCGAGCAGCTCACCCTGTGTCCGCTATGGCATTTGGGCTAGAAGTAGCACAAGCAGAGTTTGAACGCTGAATCACAATTGTCTGTCACCCTTTGAGTTAGGAAAAGTGTTCAAGTATCAGTGAATAAAGAGGCCAGGGGGGCTCTGTTATGGAGCTATCTGAAGGAGACATTAAGAAAGGCAGGTAGTGTGGTCCAGCAGACTGTGATAAACCTGAAATCACGAACACCCAAGTTCAAATGCTGCATCAGCCCCTAAGCGAGCTGTGGGATGCCTCAGCCTCTTTGTCCGTAAAGTTCTTAGGCCCCTCTCAGCTCTATGCCTGGGGGCAGGGGACTGGTGGGTGTCCAGGACAGTCAACCTTCCTGAGACACAGAGGCCTCACTAACAGTAAACATCCTTAATCCTTTTATGACTCAGAAATGGAAGAAGAAAAAAGAAGTGTAGAGGAGAAGACAGCAGAGGAGGCTGAAAGCTGAGTGGCGCAGCCCAGCCTCGAGGAGTCTCTCCCTGAAGGAATCCAGGAGGACCGAAAGGACCGACCCCGACCAGCAGGGAGCCTCAGGAGCACAGAAAAGCAGGGAGTTATTTATCAATCTCAGGATCCCTTTATAGTCATAAAAAGTTAGGACGCCCAAAAGCTTCTGTTCATATGGGTGTTATCTACTGACAGCCCATGCTCGACACCACAATGTCTTAGTATTATTACAAAAATCGTCTGGCCACTGTAAGCCCCTGAAAGAGTCTGCAGAATGGCCTTTGTGAGAAGCACTGCCTTCCAGGAGGGCTGTGTCTGAGACGATGCAGAAGGCAGTGATGGGCCTTGGAATGTGGCTCCCAAGCACCCCTGCAGCTCTCCCACTGGGCCCTCTGCCCTCAGACTCATGGATATGGCTTATATGGGCCCCGATACACTTGGTATCGACACTTCAAAGGGCCAGGGTGTTCACTCATGGATGGTTCCTGCACGAATGCAGACTGCCAAGGCATCCCTTCTACAGCTTAAGCTGCTTCATGAGCTACTATAGCTGGGAAAAAATGACCTGCAATTGCACAAGGACTTCCATAACTTAGGAATGATGTGGGGGCCCAAATTTCTTTCATCCCAGAAAATGTGAATTAGAGGGACCTTACGGAAATCTGAAAAATCTAAATCCAAAGGTCCCAAAGTCATTCCTTGCAGCAAGGTAGAGGGAAGGAGCCCTGGGTTCTGAGTCACAAGTCTCAGGCTGGAGGCTGGCCTTGCCACTTCCTTCACGTGTGACCCTGGGTAGGTCTCTTCCGCTCCTCAGGCTCAGGGTCTGAACTGGAGTATCTCACAGGCCCTTCCAGTTCTATCTCGAGGATCCTTGGACCCTGATCACTAACAGCTCAGAAAGAAAACAGACTGAAATACTTTGATGAGCTAAAGCTGAAGTGAGCTGAGATGAAGAGAGACCAATGCTCTGACTCCAGAACACTGACAAATATTGCATGGCAAAGGAAATTTCTTGCAGTTACAAACAAAATTCATCCACAGAATCAAGATGAAAACAAATGCTAACTCGAAGAATGACAGACAATTGTTGTGATTCAGTGTTCAAACTCTGCTTGTGCTACTTTTGGCCCAAATGCCACAGCGGACACAGGGTGAGCTGCTCGCCCTGTGTGGGCCCATCTCGCCTATACAACAGAGAGAGGATTAAAGAACCTCCAGGGTCTCTCCCAGGCCCAGATTCTGATCCTCCTCTACTACAGCTATAGCAGTGATCTCGTGAAATGCTCATCCATCCCTCTCTCCCTCCCTCCCCCACAGCCACAACAGTCACAAAACCCACACTTTCCTCTGCATGGCTCTATTTATCCAATATGATGGAGCTAACAAACAAGCTAGCATCTTGATTATACACAGAACCACAGATGCAGGCTAGAAGAGAACTGAGGCCATCTAATCTAATCTGCTTGTTTTACAGATGGGGAGGTGAGGTCTGGAGAGGTTGAGTCACTTGTTAAAGTCACACAGGGATCAGTGGATGAATCAGAATCCCAACTCAAGTTCTTAATCAAAATGGACGCCTCTCTCCTCTGTGTTCTAATCTTAAATACAGAACATAAACACATCAGGAAGAGGCTTAATTAATGCTTACAGAACTAAAATTGAATTTGCTGATAACAGGTTTATGTTGCTTCTTTAGAAATTCCTCAAGAACCTGAAACACATTATTTTTAGATAATTTCACATGCCTCAATCTAAAAGGAACTGAAGCAATTCCTTGCTCTATGTCTAATTTTTAACATGAAGAACTCCACAAGGATTTACTGACCTTGAAGTTTGGAGAAAAGTATCTGTTGGCCTTGTCTTTATTCGCTTTGTCAAGATCGTTTTTGGACAATGTGAGTATGAGATATTCCTTGTCATTATCCGACCGCTCGGCACTGCAAATACTATCAATCTCTTGATCTCCACAAAGACTTCCATTTTCTACTTTGTCTGAGTTTTCCTCTGGTCCTGGTATGAAGAATGTATTTACCCAAAAGTGAAACATTTTGTCCTAAAAAACAAAAACAATTTATAAGCTTGTTTATCATCAACTGATGTAAAAAGAAACTGCCTCACACATCCCAACTCTGACACCAGAGCACAGATAACTCCCCACATAATATTTAGGATTAGGACAAAGGTTATAGACACTAATGCCTTAGAATACACGTAAGGAAAACACATCTTCACCCCTTAGTCATTTTCATATCAAGAATCAGGATTTACAGCAACTTATTTTGGCTTAAAATATCAAGGCCCTTCTCCCTTTCTAAGATGATGCCACAATGTGTGGGCCCTGAGCATCCGCCGTTACAAGCACCATGGTGTCCAAGCACCGTGATAGCAGAGCAGAGCCCCTTAGGGCAGCCTCACCTGAAAGGTAATGGCTCTCATTTCTGACTGGAACAGCCACTCCTGCCCAGGTGATTCCCTGGACAATTCATCCCACCAAGGACGTCCTTCTATTTGCTGACCTGAACCTGAGACGCCTCACTTAAGCGCTCCTGTCTTTTTGCCCTCATCATTAGCCCTCTGCAGAGCCTGACAAAACCACCAGTTTTCAGAAAATGGTGGCTTGAGTCAGTCTATCCATGTATGTCATGCAGTCTGTGACTAGTCTTTAGAAGAGAGCAAGCCAGTAATTCTTACAGATTTCCAGGACGTCTGTCTGGTCTTTCTACCGACCAAAGGTAAAGCACTCCTCTAAGCTGCTGTTCCCCCTCTGCCCATCACAGCCAAAGACCAGCAACAAGCAGGAAAGCCTCATTCCAAAGATCATGTGCCCACTTTATGCTGCAAAGTACCACAGTGTGTACAAAGAGATGGGATGTAAATATGTAATCCAGTCTCTATAGGTCAATATTTAGACATGATGACATCATGCAATCCTTCACACTCCTCCAGGGGCCACGTCCTTCCCTGTCATTCAAGCCTTGTTAAAGGCCCTCAGCAACCCTCAGTTTATGTAGATTTTCTAGAAAACCTTCCTGGAGTCTCAAGAAGAAACATTTCTTATTGAAAAGTAAGACACAGTTTAACTTCTACTTAAGTCTTTCATGAGGAATGGGGGAAGAATGGTATGTTCTATTTCAAGTATTGTTGTTAATCAATTGGTGTTTCCCTTGGGAACCTTACGGAGCTTAAAGAAACGGGGATGGGGTGGCTAGGTGGCACGGTGAATAGAGCACCGGCCCTGGAGTCAGGAGGACCTGAGTTCAAATCTGACCTCAGACACTTAACACTTACTAGTCGTGTGACCCCATATTGGGCAAGTCACTTAATCCCAATTGCCCTCAAAAAAAAAAAGAAACGGGGATTATTTTATGGATAGTCCCTAGCAAACTGGGTGATGTCTTTACCTCAGGGCTCTGTAACATACTCCAAGGACACCAACTATCTAAAATGTCTCCTCTGTTCATCTAAGTTTTCTAGTTCTTGAGATGAAGTTTTCCATTGATTTCTATGATTCATCAAGCTATTAAAATATGGGTTTAAATGAGTGAAATCCCACCTCTTGCCCTTACAAGGGGGCAGTCCTAAAACAAGTTAAGGATTAAGATGAACTAAACTCTCTACCATGAGGTGTACTCAACTTCAATGCTGTCATCTACAAAAACACCCAAACAGGAATTAAAAGAAAAATAAGATAATCACTGACATTCCCCATTCTCGATCAGAATCTCGATTTTAAAAGCCTCACTTAATATGCCAAGGTTCTAAATGGGAGTCCATTTAAAATAGGCCTATGCAATGCTCTCAGTGCTGGCCAGACAGTCTGGCAAAGGTCAGAAGCCTCTCCCTCCCTAAACCAGAACATTTCACACGTCCAGCCTCCCCCTTCCTGCCTCGTCCCTCGCTCACCATACCTTGCTCTACAAGCTAACAGATCTCAAGACTTCCTTAGGGAGCAGGAGATAAAGTCAAGTGCCTTAATCCCTAAAGTCTTTTCCTCCAAAAAGAAGAAAGCATCAGAAGCAGGTAATTCAGTACTTATGTCCCCTAGCCTAACTTCATTTAGTGCTGCGACCCAGCAAGGGAGCAAGATGAGGCCGTGCCTTCACTGCTGCTTCTCGCCCTCCTGCACCTCACTGCAGCCAAGGCAGAGCGAGGCCAGGCCCCCGCCCCGGCCCAGGCCCGGGATGATTTCTCCCCAGTAAAAGCAAAGGGCAAACCTTCTTGAGCATCTTGTTCTGCTTGTGGAAGAATTCCACTTTGATGTCACCACACACGGGCAAAGGCTGTGGGAACTCAAAGTACATGTACTTGTCCTCCCGCCTCGTGGGTCCTGAAGGGGATGTGTAGATCTTCACCTTCAGCTGGCAGACCACGAACTGAGGATCTGTGTGAGGAAACACCCAGGCTTGTTACGGGACTGCCAGACACACAGCACGCGCCCCAAACCTCCCAGCCCAACTGAGACCAGCAGCTAGAGATGAAAGCTGGTTATGTCCCACCCATGTGGATACAGAGTATACTTCAATGCTTTGATTTAAAGTTCACTCCACTAGAGGTGGCTAGGTGGCACAGTGAGTACAGCACAGGCCCTGGAGTCAGGAGAACCCAAGTTCAAATTCCGGCCTCAGACACTTGACACACTTACTAGCCGTGTGACTTTGGGCAAGTCACTTAAGTCCAACCGCCCTCCAAAAAGCAAAAAAAAAAAAGTTCCCTCCACTAAAAACAATCTGTAGGTTCAATGTTTCTAGAAATCTCTACAACATTTTCAATACTCTAGAAGATTTAATTTCCCCAAACAAAAGCTGTGCAATGTCCTTGGATCCCAATTCCAGGCTTCTTGATACACGTTTTCCTCCCACAAAATCAAAGTATGTCTTAAGATGAAAGGAACCCCAGTGATTAAGACTGCTTAGTCCATAAATAAGTTTTCTGAATGGCTGAAAGAAAATAACAGTGAACACAATTACAAATTGCTATAGAATGAAGGTATGAAACCTGAAATGCTCTGACAGCACAAATATGTTCACTTTTTCTTTTTAGGGGGGGTGGGAGAGGCAATCGGGGTTAAGTGACTTGCCCAGGGTCATACAGCTAGTTAATTGTGTACGGCCACATTTGGACTCTCATCCTCTGGCCTCCTGGGCCGACGCTCTATCCACCGAGCCGCCTAGCTGCCCCCATGTAGGTATTTTCAAGAATATCCGCCACATTTCACGTTAGCTCTAATACTGTATTTTATTCTTATAAAGGATACAAAGCCAGAGTCCAAGGGAAAACAAGAAGGGAGGAGCCATCAAGCAGAGAAGGAAAGGGGGGAAGTTAACAATAACCCATCAAAGAGTAAAAACTGAAAGAATGTTTTAAAAATCTAATGGGGTTGCAAACCATCTTCTCAACATCACTCTCCAAAACCTAGCCTCTCAGCACACCATCCTCTTCACGCTATTTTAATGCCCAAACAGAAAAGCTTTGTAGGCTTATTTTTAAGGTACCTCTTATGCCTACATGCATATAGCAACAGGTGAAGCTGTACGCATAAGAAATTCTAAACCATATCAAATTAAAGTATGGAACTTTTAAAAAATAATTTCTTCTTTTAGAATGCTGAGTTTAAAAATTATCTTCTTTTCTTTCTATTCTAGAATTTAAATCTATGCTGTCAACAAAGAGAAAATGCCTATTAGACAAACACAAAGTTTCTCTAAAAATTAAATCTGGAAAAAATGACAAGTATAGATAGCTATTCTCATGATAGAGGCATTTCAAATTAGATCATTTCTGAGAGGGAAGCCCACCATTTAAAAAAAGCAAAGCAAACAGAGACAGACAGAGAGACAAACAGAAATGGCTTCTTTCTTTGCTGAAATCCAGGCTGGTAAAATGGTTTGGCCCTGTTTTAAATAACTTTTTTCTCCTTAAACAGCGTTCAAAAGAATTCAAGGCCTTAAAAACAGAATTCAGGGAAAACTGAATTGTGAAACAATAAAGAGTGGAAACAAAGTTGGTGCCCATCAATTGGGGAATGGATGAATAAAAAGTAGCATCTGAATTTAGTGCAGTATTGAGCTATATGAAACTATGAATATGAAGAACCCACATAAGCACTGAAAGACTCCTATGAGCATTTTAATGTAGACAAAGCAGGACCATTTATACAATGACCATAATAATGTAAAAGTCAAACAACACTGTCTGTCTGTAAATATGACACACTTCATGTGTTCCAGGCCCCGTGCCAAGCACCCAGGATACAAAGAGTGAAAAAACCAGTCCCTGCTGTCAAGGAGCCATCGCCTAGTGGGGACACAACACACAGCTAACTAGATGCAAACAAACCGCATACAGGGTCAACGGGAAGACTCCAGACTTAGTCAGGCCTCCCTGTGGGCTCTGCTTGTCCCTCTCACCCCAGATAAGCATCAAGTGGCCAAGTCTCGGTCATCACAGAGCTGCTGAGCCAGCAGGGGAGCGGTCAGAGACCAGCCCAGCCCCAGCCCCAGCCCTAAGTACTCTGGGGGGAAGGGGGGGAGGGAGGGACGGACCACAGCCTGGGGCTCAGGACCAGAGGGTGGCTCACTAGACCCTGGCGATGGATGAGTCCGGGAAGAGTGTCAGTCACCGGGAGCTGCTCCTGCTGCTGCCAGCCAGAGAGTGGGGGGCTCCATCTGGACTCCCTTCAGACTCCCCATATGGGTGTCTGCAGCAGCACCAGCAGCTACAGAAGTCAGCCTACTGATCTGTCTATACTTGTCTCTGTCACCAGCACCTAGCAAAGTACCTAGAAAACAGCAGGGGCCGGGCCAGTTTGGGTAAACCAAATGGACAATGTGACACATGAGTGGCTATTTGGGGGTGCGCCTGAGGGATGGAGGGACCTTGGACAGAGGATGGTCAGGCCTGAGGGCAGGTTCGGGGGAGATAAGAAGCTAAGTATGAGGTGCCCGGGCAATGTCCTGGGCAGGGGCCCAGAGGCGGCCTTGTTGGCACTCTCCTGACCAGTTGAGACTCCTTGGTAAGGTTCTATGTGGCCACAAGGAAAGGGGAAAAAATGTTTGTTCATTATAATCAACATATAAGTTAGCAAAAAGCCTTGAGAAACCAAATGTCTAATTATAATGTTTAAGTATTGTGACACTGTTGAGCCTAAAATTATAAACTTACATAAAAATGCCCCCAAAATAAAACTTTTAAAGCTATGCTAAAAGTCTCTAAAAATCATAAAATATCACCGAAGCACAAATATTAGCAGACCAAAAGAAGCAGTGCCGTGCAATCCATCTAGAAGCAACACGACTACACTTCTGAGTACAAAAATCAACTAAAACTTTAAAGATAAAAACACAGGCAACTCACTTCCAACCTGTTGTAGAACATTCTGCTGAGTATCAAACCAGGCGTCTGACTGAGAAATGATCGCTATCCCCTCAAGGGAATCTACCAAAGCCACCACTGATTCAGCCTCGCTCACACTTCCAACATTCTTACTTAGCAATCGAGGCTTTCCAGAAGAGAAACAAGAAGTTGTGCTGGCAAGGCTGGAGACAAAACCCAGGCTGCCTTTTGGCCGAGATGCCTCTGGGGCCCACCCATACACAGCCAAAGACGAGGCTAGAGCCTCCTCTAATTCAAGCAGGAGGCTTGACCAAGGGAAGGAGACAAGGGCGTCAGGATGTTTAAAGCAGGTTTGTTAGCAGGAAGAGCAGGAAAATAAACGAGAAGTGAGCTCAGCTTTCTGGCTCTCCAGGCAGACAACCAACCTAGAACTTAGTAATAAGCACCTACGACGTACCAGGCTTTGCTGGCACAGGGAAAGAGCGTGGACTAGACCACGAACTCCGGCAAATCACCAGAGCAACCTTGACTGCAGTTTCCTCATCTGTAAAACTCCATGGGGCTTTTCAACCCCTATGGAAGTCTCCCCTCCACCCTTAAAGAACACTCCTGACACCATTTCCTCTTCACAGCCAAACTTCTCAAGAAAGCAGCCCACACCCCTCAACTGTCTTTCCTCTTCTTTCTCAGCCTTCAAACTTGTGATTCAAAAAGAAACTTCTCCCTAAAACTACCAACCCCTTCTTCATTGTCAACCAAGTCAGAGCCCCTGTCCCCCTCCCTGCTCTTTCTGATCACTGCTCCGTCACCCACCCTGTGCCCCTGGGGAGCCCAAGGTTCAGCCCTGGCTGGGTTGCCATGCTGTCTCTACCCTCTGTCATTTGGCGACCACCTTCACTGGCTTTTAGAGGGCTGTTTCATTAGCATCTCTGTGAAGATGACTCTCATCTATGCCTCCATCGCTAGTCTCTCTCCAGCTGTCTGTCAGCAGGAATGAGAGAATCATCGTTCCTGACAGACCAACCCCTCTTCTGAAATTGCTTGTTGCTGCTGTCTGCACCACCCTTCCCATCAGCCAGGTCCTAACCTTCGGGTCATCCCACCAATCCAATCAGGAACCCCATCTCAGCATCCCTTCTCTCCCCCAGCCACATCCCTCATCCAGGCCCCAAGGCCTAGCCTGTTTACAGTGCCTTTTGTGTACAATGCAGCAAGACTGGCCTTCCTGCCTTCCCACACACCTGACACTTCACCTCCCTGAGCCCACAACATACTCCCTCTTGACCTCTGTCTCTTAGACTCAGTCTAAGGACCACCTCCTGCAGAGAGCTTTATCTGCGCCCCAGCCCCAGAAGCCCACCAGGGATTCCCATACTGACCTTGGACTTTGTGTGTGTGGGTGTATGTAGATATGTGTACTGATATGTATGTATGTATGTACATGTATGTGTGTATATGCAGTTTGCAGACACTCACAGATGTACCTCAGCAGAGTAAGTCCTTCAAGGGTTTAATTTCTGTGTCTGTGCCCCTTGTATAGCACCTGGCACACAGTAGGTGATTAACAAATGTTTATGGATCAATGGGTTGGAGCTAGCCTGAGGAAAGCACCTGGTAGATTACAAAATAAAAATGCCCAGTAAACGTCAGTCAGTCAACAAGCCGACCACGTGCCAAGCACTGTGTCTACACCAAGCTAAGTCTCTACTCTCAAGGCACTCCATCTAATGGAGAATACAACGTGCAAACAGCTCTGTACCGAGATAAACTGGAAAGAATTAACAGGCCCTAGCATTGGTGAGAGCTTTCACCAAGTAACAGGTTCTTAGCTACTGACCACTCCAGCTCCAGCAGCACTGGCTCCAGGGGCCTCCCAAACGCCCTCTCACCTCCGCCTGGCCTCTCCCTCACTCCACCCACCACACACCTCCAGGGCCCTCTTCCCTGGAACTTTCCTTTAGTCTGAGCCCATCCCTTCGGTAATCAATGCTGAGCCCCTGGGGTTAGTTATCACCCTATGGTCCACATGATCTCATGTGTAGATACTTTTTTTTTTTTAAGCAATGGGGGTTAAGTAACTTGCTCAAGGTTACCAGGGCAGTTATTTCTGGGTGTGGTGCTGAGTATTTGAGCCCGGATTCGATCTCCAGGTCATCCTGACACTGGAGCTGGTGCTCTTACTCACTGAGCCACCTGGCCGCCCTGTCATGTATAGATTCTAAAGACAGACTGGGGTGTCCTTATCTTTCTCACACAAATTCATCTTGTACCAACAGGGTGTCAAGACTCAAGACAGACACTGGGGTGGCTAATCCATACACGGTAAGACTCCCTGCAAGCCACATCTTCACTTCATCTGATAATGTCCTGCTACGTATCCATCTGTACCTGTATATTGTATCTTAATGGGGTTCAGATGGCCCTCAGGAGTGCTCACACCCCTACAGCAGACCATGACCTGGTCCATTTCCCCCAACTCTATCTTTGATCAGAGTCTTCCCCTGCTCAAAATTCGTCACTGGTTCATCTCTGCTTAAAAGAAAATCCAGCCTCCTTATGCTGGTATTCAAGGCCTTCTCAATGCTGGATTCACTGGCCTCACCTTCTGCTAACAGCCCAGACAGAACTACTCCCCACTCATCGCTGCACATTCTCTTGTGGCCTCTGCCCCCAGAATTCCCCTCTTCCCTGCCCATGCTGCTCTGGTCCTCTCAGTGTGAACACCTCACACCACTTACTGGACAGTAGCTAAATGATGTTTTGTGGCACATCTCTCACAGTTCTTATATTTTTTTATTTAAATGTTGCATTAGTTGACTTTCCACACATTCATGACTGGCCTTAAATCCTGAGCTGCCTGAGGCCAGAATACTCATGTGTGCCATGCCTAGCCCAGCTCCCTTCCACAAAGCTGCCACTCAGTGAGTGCTGATGGAATGAAATATTCCCAGAATCTTCAGAGACAGAACAGGAAAGTCTGATCATTTACTTTAAAAATTCAGCTTTTCCTTGATTCCAGAGAACTGTAAGGAAAAAAAGATATTCTGATAAGTTGCTGTGGGTCTCAGAGCGCATGTGGGACTCTAACACAGGGGACCGTGGAGGTTTTCAGGTGCCAAAGGCTCATTTCAGAGATAAGGAAACTGAAGTCCCAGAAGGGAAATGACGGGTAAATCCAGGTCTTAAACTCCAAATCTAATACTTTCCCCACCACAGCAGCCACCTTAGGAATGTAAAAACAAACAAAGTAAAGTGAACCCCAATGAGGGTAATGTACCAATAAAGATTCAAACCAAAAACATGAAAAGGAAAAGAAAGAAGTTTAAAAGATGAAAAAAAAGGTTTTTGGTGATGTAATACTGCTTGGAGCCAGTTTTTAGTCATCTGTATATTTGTTCTACTCAAGAACAGTAGTGCAGACGCAAAGACAGCAGCAGAGTGATAGTGAGAAGCTGAGGGTGAATGAGCGTAAAGGACCGAGAAAGATGTCGAGCCTGCTCTCCTGCCTCCCTGGGACCGCACCCCTTCCCCCCCCCCCCCCCCCAATGACAGTTTGGACAGAAGCAGCAAGAGGGAAGAGCTCAAAGGAAGTGAGCAGGGAAACCATCCCTCCCATGACCCGGGTGAAGGCCTTGCTGCTGACACAATTCACAAGTGGGCCCAGGACATTAGCCTTGAAGCCTCAATCACTCCTAAGACATCTGATCACTCCCCTGAAAAGCAGCTGTCGTGATTTTAATCTGGTAAATTGTTAATGCTCCCATTTAGATGGTGCTTTAAGGATCACAAAGCCTCTCCTCACCATGTCCCTGTGAGGCACCACCACAAATACATTCATCCTTACTTGAGGGACATGAAAAAGGAGGCCCGGGGAAGCTGTGGTTCTCACTGAGCCACGCTGGCCACCCCCTGCCGTTCTGTCTGTCTTAAACCCTGCATACACTGGGTGACCCGAAAAACAACAAAACCTCTTCATGATCACCATCCCCCTTTTCCTACTTCCCTTGGGTCATGCAACAGAATCCCTGATAACTCCTGGGGGGCAAAGCCCTCTCTGCAGTCCAGAACAATGTACCCATTCTGCCTGACTGTCCAGCTCACCGATGCCCTTCCCGGATTTTTACGATTTTCTAGTTCTACAAAGCAAAGAGTTACAACCAATAAGGAGGGAAGGGCTCTTACTGCAAGTCCCACCACTGAACATCGGGATTGTTTCAAACATCATCTTGTGAAACAGCAGGGCCACTGGTCTGTAATCCAAATGGTGCTTCAACAGGTGGCTGTAGTAATAGACATAGCGCCTCTGGCTGGGAATAGTCACTCCCTGTAGAACAGAAAAAAGAACACAGAATCGTCAAGAAACTGTGAAATGCTTCGTCAGTCACTCTATTAAGTGCACCAAGTCATCACCTCGCTATCAGATAATACACACTGACATTGGAAGAAGACAGTAGAAATGTGACCTTCGTTACGGCTTTTTAAAAAATCCAACTGACGATTCTTGAGAACCAGACGATATGGTCTGTTCCGATTACGTTACAGATAGCGCCAAGCCTTCCTGCAAGCACGCCAATGCTCTAGAATCTGGCGGTGATCGCTGAAGTAAGCAAGACAAGGCGTGTCAGCTCTAGAAACAGAGGTCCTCTACGCTCATGCCCCTCTGCCACCTCCATTTCCCAATAAGCAGGGTCCTAGCCGATGGGAAGCAGACCAAAGAAATAGCTTCCTGTCAGCAGTAAGTCCTAATCAGGAGACTGTTCTTGTTATAGATGCCATTATAGATGTTATACCTGCTCTAAGGACTCCAAGAAAGGGGAGCAGTAAGGAGAGAGGGCAGTCCAGGCAACAGAAAGACCAACAAAGAAACATGCTCATGGGTACTGAGCAGGAGCCCCTGGGGCTGACCAGAGAGGAGGGCAGTTTGATCACTCCAGCAGCTGATGGAGACACACCTGAGACCAATGAAGAGGCTTCTGCAGGAGCTCAGCTGAGAGGTGAGAAGGAACTGGAGTGAACCTCCAGAGAGAAGGGGGCAGACGCCAGGGACACTGGGGAGGAAGAAACCCAAACTGGCATGTGGGTAGGTAGAGGGGACAAAGGAGAGCAAAGGATCTGCAGGAAAGGATGCCTCCCTTGGTGCTGGACACATTGAGTGGAAGGCGCTTCGCTTATGGGAAAGCAGGTTCCAAAATTTCCAGGAGACAAAGAGGCCATGTAGACCTGGAGCCCAGGAGAGAGACAGGGCTGATACCACAAAGCTGAGGATCATCTTCAGAGAGAGAACACCTGAATTCATGCGTGCAGCTGAGATCCTTGGAAGAAAGGGAAAGGAAGAGATTCAAACCTGGGCCAGAGACCTTGGCCTGAATCACAATTGGGGGATACAGCATGGGTGGTATTCAGGAGTGCCTGTATATTCAGAAGGCAAGGAAGTGCACATTTTACATATTTCTAGAAAATAGCTAAGATTTTTAAAAAGTTTGGGCATTTGAAGGATTAAGCTTAAGGTATCTAGAAGATGAGTTTCTTTATTAGACTTCATGTATTAGGTAAAGCCTGACCAAATGAGGCATTACTCTGCTTACTAAAGTTATTTATCCATCTAGCTCAAATGAACACAATGCCAAAGTCTACAAAACCAAACATTTAATTCAGTAAGAAAAAAATTTGACTTCCCCCAGCCCAAAGAAGGCAAGCTGCTGAAGGAGCTCTGATGAAACAGGCCCTGATTTAGGAGAAAAGGCTGACTGGTGACGGTGCAGAGGCAAGGGGCAGTAATTTCTAGAGAAAAACCTGGGCAAATCACCAGTGGCATCAAATGAAATCCAGGACGTATTAGAATTAAGGAGCAACCTTTTTCTGTCACTTTCACCTGATTTTTACAGTCACATTCATTCCAAATGTATTGCCCACTTACTCACACAGGAAGAAGATGAAAAGGCAGTTCAACAAAACAAACGACCACTACCAACCATGCCTGCCAGGATGCTCCCTATTCTACACCTACAGCCCCTCACCTTCTCCTCTGAGGCTAAGGTTAGTCATTTCCAAGACCCGTAGGAAGTGCCTGGAGCATTAGTGCTGGTTCTGGAGACCTTTGTGCCACTGGCCAAGTCCCTTAAACTCTCTGGGTTCCCGTCTGCTCATCCTTAAAATGAGGGTCAGACTGGATGATTTCTACCCCATCCCTTACCTTTCCCAGTGTTCTCACACCTTACTCCCCTCCGTGTTCTCAGCCATCCTGGGACTCCGGCCTCCTGGGCTTCTCTTCACACTGACGGCCCATCTCCGTACTCTGGGAAACTTTCTCTGGCTGTCTCTCAGGGCTGGAGCTAACTCTCTCACTAACTGTCTCTGCCACTTTCTCTCTCCATCATCATCGTCATCTCTTTCTCCTGACTTCCTCCAAGGCTCACACCTGCCATAAGAAGCCTTGGCCAGTCCCCTTCATGTTAGTGACTTCCCTCAAACAGTCTCCAATTGTGCTTGTATGTACTGGAGCGTATGCTGTCTCCCCCATTGGACGGCAAGCTCCATGAGACAGGGACTGCCTTGTAGCTTTCTTTGTATCCCTAGGACTTGGCACCGTGCTGGGCACACAGCGGGCACCAGGATCCCACGATCTGGGGTATCAGGCACCAACTGGGGGTTAGCAGCACTGTCCAGGAGACACAGTTTGCATACAAAGCCCCCAAAGCTTCCACCCATAAAGGAATTCTCCGACTGCCCACGCTGGCTCTTCCAAACCTACCAGGTTTGTGGTCATGTCACCCCAAACCTCCCATGGCTCCTCCTACCCCAGACCTCTCAGTTAAGATTCCTGACTCATATTTTAAAGGAAAAATTGACCATGAGCCCCCTCTTCTCTCCTCCTCATGTCCCCTCCTGTCTCACGTGAAGAGGCAGCCTTACTCCTCACCAAGGCTAACCTCTCTCACCTCCTCCAGTGACCCCATACCATCCTGGCTCCTCCAGAAGATCGACTCCTCTGCCATCCCCCTCACTCACTTCTTTTCAATCCCTTCCTCTCTCCTGGCTCACTCCTTACTGCCTACAAACATGTCCATGTCTCCCCCATGCTCAAAAACCCCTCACTTGATCCTCCCATCCCCACTGTCACCCTATGTTTCTTCTGCCCTTTGTGGCTAAACTCTTCACAAAGGCTGAGAAAGTAGGTGCTTCTACTTTCTCTCCCCTCACTCTTCTTAACCCCTTAACCAGCTTCATCATTCCATCAAGACCGCTCTCTCCAGAGTTACTAATGATCTCCTCACTGCCCATCCAGCGGCCTCTTCTCCGTCCTCATCCTTTCCGGCCTCTCTGCGGCCGGCCGTGGACACTGTTGATCACCCTCTCTTCTCTCTAGGTTTACAGGCCCGCCCCCTGCACTCCACCCCCCTCCCAGGCCTGGTTTGCCTTCTCCCTCTCCAACCATTCCTTCTGTGGCCCCTTTGCTGGTTCCACATCAAGAGCGCCTTCTAACCTGAAGTGTCCTTCAGGGCTCAGTCCTGGGTCCTTGTCTCTTTTCCCTCTATAACACTTCACCTGGTGATCTCACCAGATCCCATGGATTTAGTTACCATCTTTATGCTGATGATTCTGCACTCTACCTCTCCTGTCCCAAATTCTTGGCTGACCTCCAACTTTACATCTCCAACTGCCTTTCGGACATCTCCAACTGGAGGTTCAGGAGGCATTTCAAACTCGTTACTTCTCCCCATAAACCATCCCCAACTCCACCTTCCCTATTACTCTAGAACACAGCCCTATCCTCCCTGTTCCTCAGGCACGAGCTAGGAGCCATCCTGGATCCTTCACTATCTCTCACCACCACTACCCCCACACCCAATATGGTGCCATGATCTATTGATGTCACCTTTGCATTATTTCTAGACTATGCCCCCTCCTAACACTCCCCACACCCTGGGGCAAGCCCTCATCACCTCACACCTGGATTACAGCAAAGGCTGCTGAGGGAGAAATCCTGGCTGCCTCAAGTCTCTCCCCACCCCCATCCATCCTCCATCCAGCCACCAAAGTGACTTTCCTAAAACAAAGACTACTCACGTCACTCTCCCTCCTCAACAATCAACTTCATTGGCTCCCTATTGTCTCCTGGAGCAAATACAAAATGCTGTTTGGCCTTCAAAGCCCTGCATAAACAGCCCCCTCCTCCCTCTCCAATCTTCTCACACCTTCCTCCCCAACATGTACCCTTTGATCCAGTGACACTGGCCGCCTGATGGTGGCCTGAACAAGACATTTTATCTCTGGGCTCCAGGCAGTTTCTCTGAGTGTCTCCCATGCCTGAAAATTCTCCCTCCTCACCTCAGCCTCCAGGCTTCCTTTAAGTCCCAACTAAAATCCCTGCTTCTACAGGAAGATGCTTTCTAAACCCTCTGAATTCTAATGCCTTTCCTCTTTTATTTCCTGCTTTTCCTGCATTATACCTTGTCGGTACATATTTAATTATTTCTTCCCCATTAGACTGTGCGCTCCTTGAGGGCAGGGACTGTCTTTTGCCTCTTTTTGTATTCTCAGCACTTACCAGTGCCTGGGACATAACAGTTAATAAATGGTACTTAACAAACGTTTACTAACTGAAAATAAAGGCAAAATAAACTCAGAGATTCAGCTGTAAATTACACAAAGCTTCATAGAAGGCAGTCACTAATGCTAGGTCAAAAGATTATCTTTGAATAGGCAATCTACACTGACTGAGTCCTTGTCTGAGACAGATAGCAGAGCAAGCATGGGATCAGAGGGCAGACACTCATACACTGGACTCACAGTGAGAAGACAAGGTGGTTTAAATGCCACCCCAGACACTTAACATAATAGACTCATCTGGATAAGTGACTCAATTCCTTTAGTATCTAAGCCTCACAAGACTGTAATGACCATAAATGAGAGATTATGTGTAAAGTGCTTTAAAACCTTAAAGCAAAACATAATGATCCACTACTCCCAAACTTACCATCAATGATAATGGCAAAGAAGGCCTGTCTCGGGGCGGCTAGGTGGCACAGTGAATAGAGCACTGGCCCTGAAGTCAGGAGGACCCGACTTCAAATACAGTCTCAGACGCTTAACACGTACTAGCTGTGTGAATTGCCCTGCCCTCCCCCCTCCAAAAATTAAAAAATAAATTACAAGGCCTGTCTGTAGACAGTCAAGGATACAAATCTAGGTGAGGCTGCTAATTTGTTAGAAAACAATCTAAATTCAATGAGATCATAGGCTAGAATAGGAAATAGGCAGCTCAGTTCTCCACTGAAATGTGGCTTACTAAGTACTGGTGTGAAAGAAAGAAAAAGACAAAATTTCCATTAAATAGAAGGTCTGATATGAACAAAACAGTAAGGACCTGGCTTACAAAACAGTAAGGGCCTGGCGTAAAACAAGCCAAATGGAGCCGTTGGCTGGATCAGGTGCCCCAGAGAGGCCAGCAGCATGCACCTGGCGGGGCTGGCACTGGGCAGATCACACTTAAGTTAAGGCCAGTTAAGGAGTTAAGGCCAGTCTTAGACCGAAACCATCATTTAAGACCTTTTCTGCTCATAAACAGGTGACCATGGAAGCACATTCTCTGAGAAACTGCAGAAGGAAGTGGTAATATTTCACTCGACTAGGATAGGCTAAAGGGAGATGCAGCAGCCACCTCCAAATCCCTAAGGAGCTCTCCCAAGGAAAAATGAGCATTCCAATGGTCCTCCCAGGAACAAAAAGGGAAGCAAAAAAAGGTCAGATTTTTGACTCAAAACAAGAACATAGGTAATGAGTTGAAATCAATCTTACACTGTTTGGATACGGCTAACTTTATTACAGTAGAATTTTTATGTTTGAAGCCTGAATGAGAAAAATAAAAACAAAATCAGAGATTTTTTTTCCTCCTCATTAGTAATTTGGAAAGAAACTGGATGAAACTTTCAAGGCAAACTGAAATCGTTTGTCTACACTTCAGGAACTTAGAGAAATACTGGGAGAGGTTGATTTTTATACTTTTCTGCTGTTAGTCTTTTTCGGGAGAGGAGCTGTGACTGACTAGACGATCAAAGGAGGCCACCCCTGCCTAGCACAGACACCAGGAAGCACAGAGGACCAGACACCCCAACAGCTCAGAGAGAATGAGCTTGATGCACAGGAGCGCTCCTACCAACTCTTCCCTCCCACCCCCAAATAAACCAGATTCACAGTTGTAACAGAGACTAACAGCAAGTTTAGGAGATAATCTTTAGAGTACTGAAAAGGCAAGAAATGAAGTCATAAATAAAATTTTCAGAACCAAAAAAATACCAGTTTAATGTCAAGTTTTCCTAAGAGCATGGGATGAGTATTATCAACCAGCACTGTCAGACTAACATAAATTGATCCAGTGGAAAGAAATGTGACTTGGGTCTCCTGCTCTGCCATTTTTCTTGGGCTTGTGTCCTGGACAAGTCACAAACTTACTCAGCCTGTTTCGAGATCCGTAAAATGCTATCTTAAAGCTGTTTGAAAAAAGGTATTTTGTAAATTGCAAAGTGTTTTATAAATGTGAGCTAATATGACTGTTCTATGAAAAGATTCTCATTTCAATTTCTCAGTGTAAGATAACAGATATACAATTTCTTTATTTCAGTAGCTAAAGTTACATGAAGATGCGCTATCACCACATGGAGGAGACATGGGGATCATGAAGGCCGTACAAGCTGACAGAAGGCCAGCAATGAGTCCAGGGCTGGGGAACCTATGGCCTCAAGGTCACATGTGGCCCTCTAGGTCCTCAAATGTGGCCTGCTGACTGAATCCAAACTTCACAGAACAAATCCCCTAATAAAAGGATTTGTTCTGTAAAACTTGGACTCAGTCAAAAGGTCGCACCCAAGGACCTAGAAAGTCATATGCGGCCTCAAGGTTGCAGGTTCCCCAACCTTGGTCCAGGAGTTCATTACCAGATGAATGATTGGTTCAGGAACAGCAAGTGACAAAGTCGATGTCCCCAATGACAAGGGGACAAATACGCTGTGGTCAATGAGAGAATATTAGCTGTGTCAATGATATCATGAATCCTTGTAGAAACCAGTAGGGTTTTTAGGATATTCCCACCCCACCCCCTTCTCGTGACATACTGAAAAAGGGAAAGTATGCATCCCATGACATCACCATTAAATACATTAATTGGAAGGAGGTCACAAGTCACCAGATTCTTAAGTCAGTTCTAGACTAATATCACCCAAACATTCTCTAACAGTTTGGATGACAGAGTACGATGGTGACTGCTTTAGCCTGAGAAATGGAATTCACTACTAGATGAAATAAAACAGGAGTGTTCCGCCAAGTTAAGATCCGAGGGATACTTAAGTCATATAATCCAGTCTTTCCATCTTTCCATTAAGCAAATGAGGCTGGGACACTGTAGTGACTCGCCAAGATCACACCAGCAGCAAAACGCACAACCTTTGCCCCCACGTCCTGCGTGTTCCTTCCACCCACACCCTAATTCCTCTCACATACCACAAGATGGATTTCACTAAGAGAAGCACCAAGAGTTACAATGGGCAGCAACACACACACACACACACACACACACACA
>NW_027186352.1:13256023-13308429 GCF_028583685.1 Petaurus breviceps papuanus
ACACACACACACACACACACACACACACATTTCCCCAACAAACTGCACTGGAAATACAATCCACTGCAACAAGCAACCATGCCAGGCTCCGGAGAGAAAATGGTCAAGATAAAAAATGGTTGCTTGCCATCTAGGAGCTGGGATCCACTGGAGAGGACAGCATGTTCACAGGGAAGGATACACACACTAATGTGAGGAAGGACAGAGCACAGGCAGGAAGATACTGGGATGAACAGAAGACATTATGTGAAACGGATGGTGTTTTAGGGCCCACACAAAGTGAGGCAGAAAACATCAGCAGGAGAGTGTGTGCGGCACCGTGAGTCCTGAGCCAGGAGATGAAACAAGTTCTCCCCTTGCAGACAGACTCACCACTTCCACGGTTTCTGTTCCAGCTCAGGAAGCTGAGGCCTGGCATTAACTACTTGTCCAAGCTCAGAGAATCCCTTGGTGCCGGTCAATGTCTGGGCTCCTGACTCCCAAACAGAACGCCTCCCATGGAGGCACCCCATATCTCCACACTACCGACTGCAGCTACTGTCCCATCTCTCCCAGAAAGACAAACCTATGTCCTCACTCCTGCGCAAAGTTCCAATCTGACCACTTAGCCGTAAGGCCACAAAGGAACCCAACTGGGCTCATCTGCAGGCATTTTCTGTCCTCCCTCCCCTCAGATTCTAATCTCTTGCTCTCCTCAGGCCCTCCTCTTCCCTTTCTGACCACTATTTCTCAGCCCCCTAAGCAGCTGCTGCCTCACCCTTCACCACCTGCAGGCCCTGGGATGTGCTATCCTTTCTCCTCTCGGGGAGAAAATTTCACTTCTCTCTGAGGACTCATCCATTCCCAGGGGCTGCGAGCACCTCTATCTGGATGACTACCAAATCTATGGAATTTCCACAAAGATTTCTTTAGATAAACTTCCAGTCTGTACCACTAACGCCTGCCAGACATGGCCACCTATCTGTGGGGCCCATCAGCACCTCAAAACTGATGTCATCGTGTCACAAGCTTGCCCAGACTAGATAAGCCTTTCGCCTCCTCCTCACCTGGACTCTCTATCACAACCACCCTCCCCACTCAGCCCTTAGCCAACACCGGGACCTCACTGACAGTGTTTCCTCTTTCCAATCCAATCACACGTTGGTTAAAATTATCTGACAAGAGATCCACAGCTAGAAGTGCCCCCAGAGGCCACCTACTTCAACCTATTTGTTTTAGGGTTAGGATAAACCTATCTGTTTTACAAACTGAGGAAACAGAAGCCTAGAAAGAGCAGGGAACTGTTTACAGGGGTGATTTTCATCATAAGCAATATTAGAAGCCAGATCCTCCAATCAATCAAGGGCAGTTCTTTTCCTTGTACTATGGTTTCTCCTGGAGTAAAAGTCACTCTTCTGACGACCTGAAGAGAGAATACAAACTCCTTCCAAACTGGCTCCAACGTAACCTTCTGGTCTTTTTTCATGAGTTCCCTTCCTGCACCAGGCATGTGACTCCTTGGATCCCCAAAGGAACCTAAGACAGATACAGGTTGAGCAATGAGTTTGGAATCCATAGTTTCTTATAAAGTTCAGATCAACTGTGAACTGGTTCAGCCATTCTGGACAGAAATTTGGGACTACTGCATCCTTAGAAAGTTGTTAAACTGTGCATACCTTTTGGTCCATTTGTCATCATATCATTACTATGCCTATACCATGCAGAGATCAAAGAAAGCAGAAAAAGTCTTCTATCTACAAAAATATGTACACGGCAGGGTTTTTGTGGTGGCCAAGAACTAGGAGCTAAAAGGGTGTTCGTTCTTTGGAGGATGGCTGAACAAACGGTACACGAATGAAAGGGAAAATGTGCCATAAGCAATGAGAGTTTCAGAGAAACTAGAGGACTCATGAACTGATGCAGAGTAATATAAGCAGAATGAGAACAATCTACACAACATCAACATTAAGAAAAAACACCTTTGAAACTCGTAAGAACCAACCGTGAGCTCAGAACCTGATGCTAACGCGTGCTACCCACATCCCACCAGAAAAGCGATGGAGGCAAGACGCACAATGAGGCAGCCCCATGGCCACAGCCACTGGGGGTGCCTGCTCTGGTGGGCAGCATCTCGACATCTGCTCATGGCCTCCCACGACCCTCCTCTGGGGGGCTATGCAAATCAGACACCATTCCAAAGTTCCTGCTACACCCAGGGCCTTCTAACTCCCTTCCTAAAGGAATCACATATTTAATTAAACTTGGGGCGAATCGACAAGCGTGTGAGCTCATGTCTCAATCCTAAGCCACATTTTCCAACATATCTTTCGCTATATTCTCCATTACTCTTTGGCAAGAAAGTAGTCAATTATTAAAGCCTCTGTTGACTTAACTGGGAGAGGACCATCAAATGTTTAGTGACATTCTTGTTGGGTTGTGCCTGACTCTTAGTCTAGATCCCATTTGGGTTTTTTCTTGGCAGACACTAGAGGTGTTTGCCACTTTCTTTTCCACCTCATTTTACAGATGAGGAAACTGAGGCAAACAGAGTGAAATGACTGGCTCAAGGTCACCCATCCCATCAGTGTCTGAGGTCACATCTGAACTATTCAGGCTGAGCACTCCATCTACTGCATCATTTGGCTGCAAATGTTTAACCAAAAGCTCTACCTTTTCAGCGCCTGTAGGGACGATGAGTGTGGTCACTGTGCCTATGCTCATCGTGACTCGTGGGAAGTGCAATGGTCAAGTGCCTCATCAAATGGATGCTTCTGTAAGTGCATAGAGAACCCAGGAGCTGACCTCCTTCTGGGCTGCAAGGTCTGTCTACAGTGACTCAGGTCTCTAGCAGGGCATCAGCATGGAGTTAGGAAGACTTGAGTCCAAACCCTCCCACCAACACTGATTAGCTGAGTGACCCTGGGCAAGTCACTAAATCCCGTTTACCTCAGTTTCCTCATCTGTAAAATGGGAATAATAAAACCTAACTCAGGACCATTGTGAGGATCGAATGATACATACAACCACTTTGGAAACCTCAAAGCACCATAAAAATATTTGCTATTATTATTATTCCTCTAACTCTAACATGCAATGGACACCATCAGAGGCTAGAGGCTGTCAATCACAGCAGAACCTGCCCAAACCTTATTACACAAAGTTGAAACTATTCCTACTGATGTAGGAATGATTGTCACCTCTAGGGGTACAACCACACCACTAATTCACAGATCAGAATAAATACCACTTAGCAAAGTAAAAATGTGAAGATGTGACAGGCAACTGAGACAACACAACCTGATGCTTTCAACAAGATTCTGACGCTGAAAAAGGGGAAACGAGTTTTAAAAAAAACAGCCCCACCATTAACAGTCACTATTTCTTAAGGAAGTTTAAACAACATCAATCAGTGTTCATAGTAAGATCAAAAGAGCCTTAGAAAACTGCTTCAGCCGCAAACACAAAGAATGGGCCCCCACTGCACAGAGGGCCGACAGAGAAAGGCTCATCCTCCGCTCTTCCTGCCAATGTCTCCACCACCGCAGAGGCTGGGGGCCAGGGCCAAAGACTCCATCACCCAATGGGCCAGCCTACAGAGGAACAAGCCCTCAATACTGAGCTAGAAAGCACAGTCTTGTTTCTTGATAGATACATGCACACACACAGGATACACAGTGTAAGTAAAGAAACAAGCAAAGGGCCCTGTGACCTCCTCACTGTGGGTCGACCTTCACACAGGGACTCCCTCTGCCAACACAGATCTTGGCCCATCAAAAACTTTGTTGACCAATCCTAGGAAGTAGCCTAAGGCACAGAAATTAAACGACATACCCAGTATCATACAAGGGCAGGGGCAAGGCCTGAGCTTGGCTCTACCTGCCTCCAGCTCGTTACCTGACCCAAGAACTCTCCAGGCTGCCCAATGGTTCATCCCCACTGAACTTTTTCTATCTTGCCCCTGAAAGCCCTTTACCCTAGAAGCTCACTCCACGCCCCCCGCCCCAGACTCCTCTCCAGCCCTGAGGCTTCTCCTTCTGATTGGCCAGTTATGCCCAGACTCTCCAATTCAAGGAGCTGGCCCAGGCCCAGATGGCTCCATTCCTCTCTGGGCTGCAATGCTAACTCTCCACTTTCCTGAGTCCTGGTGGAGTTATCTTCCCCCATGAAAACATAAGCTACTCGAAGACAAGGACTGTGCTTCTATTTCTATTCCCAGCACTCAGTACGGTGCTCAGGACATCCTAAAGGTTTAATGCACACTTGCTGACTGACTGTCTCAACTCCATCACTACGTCTCTACCTTCAAGCATAATCCCTGGCACATAGTAGGCACTCAACTTGAAAAATAGTTACTGAATTGAACTGAAATAGAATAGGTGGCTGTTTTTAACACCCTGGGATGGTCATTGTGGGCCACAGGCATTCCCCATTTCCTTTTCTTCATCACTGTGAATAGTCAGTGGATCTCCTTCCTATCACTGTAAGACTGTCTGTTGTGTTCCCAGGGCAGACGCAATTCGTACAAGCACAAATAGCCAGAAGAGCTCAGGCTCAGGAAGAAATCCTCTTGCTCGGATTCTGCAGAGGACATGGGATTTAGACCTGATGGGGCCTCGAGGCAGGCCTTCACCGACACTGGGGAAGGCACGATGGGAGAGCTGGCATAATGGTCTGTACCATCCTGAACAATAATATGAAACACAGAGCTAAGGCAAGTTCTTAGTTCGGTTCAAGTTCAAGTTCAAGTGCTGTGTCCCCAAATCATATACAACACTAACACATGCACCCATAAGGAGGGCCTTTAAGGCTATATTATGCTCTAGGGAGTTTTTTTTTTAATTAACAAACAGAAACAGGATCCAAACTCCTCTCCACCTCAGTCAGGTGTGTGACCATAAAGATGCTGTCCTCCACAGAAAGTAATCCCCAAAAGGCTTTCCCCGCCCCCTTCTCGTGTTTTTGTTAAGGAAATCTTCAGAGCATTAAGACTATTTTTAAAGATTTTATAGAGATGGGAAGGCAGGTATAGTTGTTAGCTATTGAAGCCTTCCTGATTATGCTTTTGGGGAAGGCTACCCTCAGCAGTCTCTTTTCAAATTGCTTGTTTTTCAGACTTCTCAAAAATCTGGCTCTGAAAGGTTTGAAATGATTTTGGCGGCAGCATGTATTTCTGTGATCTGGTCAAGTATAAATAGGCTGTAGCCTCTTCCTAAGGACAGCTTCTGCATGAGATATCACCCAGGGCTGTCACTAGAAAAGGAAGTAGACGACTCACCTAAGAGGGAAGCCCCAGAGCTGTTGTTCTGGTGCCACTGAAACCTCCTAACCCCGCAGAGGCCCTGAGCACCTCGGGCAGGCAGAGCAGAGGAGCTGAATCTCAGCAAATGAGGAGGTGTGGGAGGGCCGGCCTGTGTGCCAGCAGGGGCTGAGCTCATCCTGACTTCACAGTCCCCAGTGCTCCTTTCACCGCCTGGGAGAAGAGAAGGTGGCTCCATCTGGTTTCTAGCTCTCGGTGCTCTCAGGATGCCCCGGCTCAGCTAGGATCCCACACCCAGCTCGGGTGAGCTCCTTTTCTTCTCACAGGCTCCTCCCTCAGGGAGGTCAGAGGTGATGGCCTCATGTTCCCCAGACCAGCCGAGCTGTTGGGGCTTTTTATTCGACCAAAAAACTAAGGCAGATGATGACATGTCCTCAGTCATGACAGGCCACAACTAAGTGCTACTTCATCTCTGACAGTGGCATCTTCAGCGGTTCAAAACCCTTGTATGTCCAAGGCCACTTCAGTAGCCTGGAGAAACCTTCTCAGAATCAGGTTTTTAAAAGAATTAAGATACACAAGATTACAAAGGAAACCAATAATGTTGAAATACAGCTATCAAAATACTTTTAAAAAGGGGAAAAAAAACAAGTTCGCAGACTCGAGGTTAAGAATCCCTGACCTAAAGGAACCAGTGTGGGCAGCACCAGATCCAACTTAAGTTAAAAAAAAAAGAGACAAAAGAATGGGCTACAAAAGGATGAATACAGCGAATTAGAGGGCACCCCAAAGAATAATGTCAGGAATGCTAACGAGAAGGAGCTCGGAGAGCTGGCTGGGTCTCCAAGGTACATAACATTGTTATCATTTAGATGCAAGCAAACCAGAGGAGAGGCCAGAGTGGTTGTTCAGGGAAAATGGGATAAGAGGAGCCGAAGAGAGCCAAGACTATTCAACTGTTACTTTGCTTCCTTTTCTCTGCAAAGAAAATGTCTGGAAGAACAAAACGGTTAACAGAGCACAAAAGGAAAAAACCAAGGGAATGGATGCTAAGAAGCAGCTTCCTTGGATTTTCAGGGATTCGGGAGCACAGCTCCCAGGCACACGGGACAGCTGAGCTTCTGGGAGCTCGGAAGAAGAATACAAAGGGGGAGACAATATGACTGCATTGCATAAAGGCAAAGATTTTTCTTCCTTCTAGAAATAGTAAGAAGATGGCTGAAGAATTTGACTTCTATCTCTCTCCAATTTCTAGAATGCATTATTAAAGAGCTGATGTGTAAATGGTGACCACTCAAGGTCAGGAGGGATCAAGCAGATCGGGGATACACCAATCAAGTCTCCACGACCTCCTTTCCTGGGGCCACATGGAACCTGACCCCAGATCTTCCTGGCCCCCAGGCTGGCTCCCTCTCCACTACAACACACTGTCTTTCATTCTACTGTGCCAATCAAACAGAACAGTGACTCTGAACCTAGCAGGACCGGCTGGAGAAACACAAGAGTTAATACTATCCAGTTGCTTGGTGTGTATTACATTTTTAAATACTCCTAATAAAGTTAGGATAACTCTTTATCTACTGAAAGAAAAGAGTTCGTGGAGAATTTACCAAACAGGCAAACTTACCTTCCAAATGCACTTTATTTCCAAGCACCCTTGATATATCAACCTGACTTGTAACTCACAGGCTTCTATATGTAATGCCTCATAAAGACTCACAACAATAAAGTGGCCATTGCATTTGTGGGCAAGAAAGATACACCTAGATCTGCCTGAAGGCATCTGCGTGCTCACAGAAACTCAATGAACCAGCCAATACCTGCTTGCTCATTTGAAAGAAACACCATGGGTTTAACACAAAATCTGAAGTAAAGACGCCATGCAATGTGCTCTAAGCAGACAACCATACTCCCTGCGGAACACTGGGTGACTTTCTGGTGCCTGGACAAACGAATAAATGTAATGTGTTTGTCTGAGGAGGGGGCGTCTTATAAAAACAGGGAGCCCAAGACCCTCGGGAAAGCGGGGCCTACAATGCCCACATACAACTCACCTTTTTGTCTCTGGTCCTTACTTCCCCATAGAAATCTAGAGCCTCTTGTGCCTTTAAAAACTTTCCTCGATGTAATAAATACGCACAGATCATTACACCAGTTCGTCCCTTTCCCGCTTTACAATGAATTGCTGCAACATGATTGTCATCTTCACTTAGCCACTGGTCAAGGTCCTCACAAAAGGGTTTGATGAGCTCTAGCTGGGGTGGGTTGTGGTCTTCAAAAGGATACTGTGCAACTACATTGGAAAGAGAAATGGTCCCATTAGACAATATCCATCTTATCAAACACAACTCTTACCCTAAATCGTTAGACAGTCAGAGGTGGGTTAATTTGATAAACACTCTTTACAACAAAGATTTTCTAAGTAAGGAGTTTAAACCATGAATAGCAGAATTCTAGAGAAAGCATACTGTCACTCCATACACTAACTAATCCATCGTATTCCTCCCCTTACATTCCATTAGACTTCTAGCCTTGGCAAGTCAGGCATCATCCCTACTCCCTGGCCACAGAGAGCAGCACCAGGCTGAAGTAGGTCAGCCAGCTGACCCCACTACCTACAAAAAAGTGCCTCCCATCAAAAGCAGGAACATCTTCAAACATAGCTCATCCTTTCAAAATATAAAGGATATGTAGGCTCAGATGAATGACAAAATAGCTCTTTCTTTTCAATGTTACACAAATAACACTGGCTTTTTAAAGCTGTTCTATCAATTACTAATGTGAGTTCTATCAATTACTAATGTGAGAAATAACAAGTGATTTACTAGTAGCAAATACATAATGGCCAGAAAAATAAAAGTATTCTCCACACAATTTTTTCAAATGTATCACAGATGGATAGACAAGAGCCAAGCCAAAGTGAACACCAAAGGTCTGTCTCCTACACAGTATTTCCGCAGCACGGGAATCCCATCCCACCGAAGCTCCAGAACCCAATCACAATCTCAGGGTGGGCAGTTTTCTAACAGCATCCTGGGGGACACTTTCTCTAACATCCTGAATTACTCCCTGAGCAGCAGAAGTTTGCCTCTTCATTTTTTAAACTACAAACCCAAGCCAATGGCAGGCCCTGGTACTTACCTCTACAGTTAAATTTGGTGGCATCATAATGTCTTTCAGCACATCTGAAAGAAAAGTTAAAATGGTCATTTACATATGTAAAAATCTCCTTTCAGATTCTCAAATGCTAGAGGCTCCAAGTATTCTGGAGTTGTCCACAGTTAAGCACCAGTACCAGAAGTACCATAAAGCTACCCCCTCACCACAATCCTGAGGCAGCAGATAATGCAAGCATCAGCACCCACTTTTAAAGTTGAGGAAACTCAGGGTTAGTGAATTTCCACCTAAGAATCAGAGGATCCAAAGCTTGAAAGGATCCTGAGATTTTCTGGTCCACCTGCATGCGTGTGCCACCCCCTTCCCACCACTGTGGTACAGGCAGAAAAACTAAGGTACAAAAAGGGGAAATCACTTAAGGAAAAAGGAAAGACAAGACAAAGCACAAATCCTAAACCAGGGCTGCAGACACCAGGAAATCCAACATTCTTTCCACTGTGCCCAAGTGGCCCAGAGCAGCCCCTAACAGCGCCAGCACGGACCAGCAGGCTCCAAACCTGTCTGTGAGCCCTTTTCTTTTCCTGAATAGCTTAGGAGGTGTCCACTGTTTATGGGCATCACCCTCAGGCTCAGGTAGTTTTGTTATAATCTATTAACATATTCTTTTAATGTAGACTCCCCAAGTCTTTGCCTCTCAACAGAACTTGTTAACAAATTCATCTGGAGGGTGGAATTAATAAGACCTAATTTAAATGAAAGGCAGGGCATAATGTATGTAGAGCAGGCTGATCTTGGGTTCAAGTGCTACCTCTAAGACATCCTCGGTGTGGTCTCAGACAAGCTGGTCCAGCCCCCTCCGTGTCTAAGAGCCTGGGAGCCCCTGTGCTGAGACTCCACTCCCAAAGGAGACCACAGGTTCAGAACTATGCCTTCCCACACAGAAAATAAGAGAGAAAACTAATACAAGTTCAGAAAAAAATAAGAGGATTCTGGAAAAATTTATTTTACTGCTTCATAACTTGCTCATTTACATATAGCTTCTGAAATAATCCTGGTGAGACAAGGTGGGCATCACTTACCCCCCTTAAACTGGGGTCAAAATATAGAATGGGGGAAGGAGGAAAATGCAAGACCAGAAGGGCCTTCTTGTTCAGGCCCAGGTTGGAGGCCCTTCCAACTGCGCTTTCTATATCATAAGAGGTCAAACTGATCTAATCTTTAAAAGAAACAAGGAATTCTTATAATATATCAAGTATTTTCAAATGTTGTACAAATGTTTGAAACATATATTTAAAATATATCAAGTATTTTCAGAATCTTATTTATTACCTATCATGAAGGAATGGGACACTCTACTTACATTTTCTAGCTGACTAAAATTATCCCTCTAAGCACTAAAGCTCATTTTTGATTAACATTTTCCTAAAATATATACATATATTACTGTCCTTTTAAATAGCGTAGTGAATATACGTTGAACACTTCCTGATGACCAAGATTCCTTTGCAGATTTCAAGGTTACAAAGCCAAGAAGAGCCAGGTTTCACCTTTGTTCAAGCTACAAAACTATAATCCCTGCTCATTCTTTTCTGTCCTGAGCCTTGATCAAATGAAGTCAGTATTTTCCTTGTTCCTAACTGCTAGCTACCACTGCCAGCATTCCCTCAGCTGCTCACACTTTAAGCCAAAGAGAATAAGTGGCAGCAGAAAGGCACAATGGAAAAAGTCCTCCACTGGAAGCCACTGGCCTGACTTCTCCTATTCACCAGCTGTACAGTCTTGGCCAAGCCCTTTCCTCGATGGGCCTGAAGAGACAGCCTCAGAGCACCTCCATCTGGAGGTCAACAATCCCATATCCTCAATCTGCCCCTCACGAGTCAAAAAGAAGTGATTCCAGAGCAAAGAAAACAAGAAACCTCCACAGTAACTCACATTGAAACGGCCCCTTTGGGGCTCACAAAATCTGTTCCTTCTAACCACCCTGGGGAATGGCGAGGGCCAACAGTCTCTACTTTCCCACTTTACAGATGCAATGAATGAGCGACCTGCCAGCGGCCACACAGCCCACATGGGCCAGGTAAGTTCTAGGTGTCCTGACACTGAGCTCTCGTTGTTCTCTTTTGAAAATAGCAAGTTACTACATCTTGCTTTTGATGCTGATTTATATAACATTCATCCCAAGTATAAGTACAGGGATCAAATGCTCTGAGATAACAGAAATCTCACTGCTACAGAGTGAGATAATTAAAATATACAATAAAAAATAAAAATAAATCATTTTGGAATTACAAAAGGTTTTTTAAAAAGCATAAATGCCTAATCTTAAACATATTCTCATCTAAACAAATTAGTACACAATTTCTGATGGATTTTTTTCCCAAAAATTTTCAGGAGGAAAAAAAGCTATCAGAAAAACCTGCTCCCTTCCAAATATAATGGAACTAAAAATGGGAAAAATCTATTTTCCCCTGGGGCCCTCACATCACCACTAAGAAAAAAAAAAGGAGACAAAGTTGCTTACACATAGAAAATCCCTGTAATACTGCCCTAGAAAATAGAAACCACCCAATCCAAGCGTTCAAGCAACATTTCTGAGTTCCATAGAGAGGCCAAAAGAGTGTTCTGACGGCATCCCCATGGAATGGATGCCAAGAACAAAGAACCACCTCTAACTCCAAAGTGCAGGTCCTGGGGAAGGCTGGCAGCCGAGTCATCACTGCCTAGGAGCAGGCAGCTCTGCTGGGAATTACCCTTCCAGTGACCACGTGGTCACAGGCTTTCAAGAACGGCAGGATGCCAAGGCATTTAAAGCAGATCAAGTAACAGGAATCCTTGCCAACACCCCAGTTCACCTCATCACCACACTTGCTAAATGAGCTAATGATATTTTCAATCAGACTTCTTGAACTAATTGTTTTACAAATATAATTCAGTAAAATAATATCTTTAATGATAGCTCACCCTAGAAAGGAAATAACTTTAAGGGCTATTTTTAGAAGCAAGGAAACATACTTACAGATTGTATATCTTGTAATGATTTTTATGCTTTGAATCCAAAAACCTTCAAGTAAAGAAAAAAAGTCATTATTAACATAAATAATTAACTTAATGTTAACACTCAAGAAAACTTTGAAGATTGAGATTTTTTTTCTAACTTCAAGCAATCTTTACATTCAGTGAGGTAAGATTCCTGAAAAACCTTCCTCAGTATGTACCAGGGCAGGGGTTGGGGGAGTACATATAGTTTATGTTACATTAATGTTATCCTTAAATGATGCTACTATTCTATCCATTTATGTATGGTAGAGTGAGGAAAGCACTTGATTTGAAATCAAAAGCCCTTCACTGGAATCGCAGCCCTGCACTTATTCACTTAAATCCTGGAATAGGTTTTCTCATTTGTAAAGCTTATGAGGAAGGTACCTCCCAGCTCTGTACCCTTTGATCTAATGGCCTTGGGTGGTGAAAAAGTTGCATCTTAATGCTCACTCATCTTTAGTTGTCTTTGTAACTCTATATAGTTTATCTCATGCACTGAAAAACATTCTGGTAAGACACCCATCCACAGGCTTTACCAGACTGACCACAAAGGGGTCCTTGACACAAAAAAGGTGAAGAACTCCTGAACTACAAAGAAGTCAAAGCAAGAGAAAGCAAGAAATTACTATGATGGTGTTAATGTATTGCTCTGATCAGATCTGAATTTTAAAATAATTTTATACCAGCATCAAAATTTGGTTTGAAAAGAATCCAGCTTACACAGATGTTTTTTTTTAAAAGGATTCGCTCTATTAAATGGGAAATATCCAGACACACATGTTCACATGCATAAACCTGAAATTGCACTGAAGCCTTTGCCCCTTCTGAGGAGCAAGGCTGCCTCAGCCCAGTGACCCTGCACAGCCCAACATGGAGTGATGTACTCTCTCGCCACTGTTCAGACCATCCATGAGCACCTGGGGGAGGGTCTTGTTCCAGAAGCTCTCTCTTCTCTGTTCTGTTCTTTCCCACCAGTCCTCATACTTTCCCCCTGGGTTTCATAGTTTCTATTCTGGAGTGACACCCACAATATTTTTTCTTCTGTAGGAATACTTTTTGTTGTTGTTATTGAGTGGTTTTTCAGTCATGTCTGACTCTCTGTGACTCCTTTGGGGGTTTTCTTGGCAGAGATACTGGAGGTGTTTGCCCTTTCCTTCTCCAGCTCATTTTACAGATGAGGGAACTGAGGCAAACAGAGTGAAGTGACTTGCCCAGGGTCACAGAGCTAGTAAGTGTTTGGGGCCACATTTGAATGACCTCAGGTCAGGTGCTCCAGCCACCGCTGCACTGCCTAGTTGCTCGGGGTGCCTATTTATGTTTTACAAACAGCGTAGGGGCCAGAAACGAAAAAGCAGAGGCTCGGGAGGGCCTGAGTTCAAACAAGAAACTACACCTAAACAAGCTGGGCAAATGGAAACATCCAGCTGTCAGGGAGCTGAAGTCAACCTTGCTATAAAGATCCACTTTTGTCTCCTTGGTTGGCAGTGCAGGGTAAGGAAGAGTACAGTAAACTTCAAGTGACAGCCCAGTCACTCCAAAGGCTCAAGAGAGCTGAAGAGAACCCCTGGATTGGAAAGCAGAGGGAGAGACATCCCAAACCCCAGAGTCAGCCAACGGCAGAACTGAGGCAACAGCTCCAATTTCTTGACTCATCATTCAAATTCTCTTTCCATTCCACTCTATTACCTCCATGGTCCAGCTTTTGTTCATATACAATTGCTCATTCGATGATTTCCAAATTGTCATAAGCCCCCAAATGCTTGTAATATAGAACAATGAATACCTGGACCCTTAAAACAACAAGTAGAAGAAGTCATGTGAATCAGCCAATAGCCATCTATGAAAGTCACTCATTACAGTGAGGGCCAAGTCCCAGAATCCTCACCTCGGAACAGCATCCTCTCAGAGCCAAGTGTCGGATTATGTGTGCATCAAAAAAAACAATACTACATCAATATGAGAAAAACTAGGCGAGATTTTTGCCAGAACATATAAGTTCTAAAAACTCTGCTTATCTGTGACTGCCAAACTGTTCTTCCAATTTCTTCAAAATGTCAATAATTTCTACCTAGTTTACTATGCATGCCATTTCTTCCTCTAAAAATAAGCAGATGACTGCAATTTTGGTGCAAAGGATAGTCAAATCAAAAGAAAATACCATAATTATATAATGCATATGTTGACGTCATACACACATAATAAACGCTAAGACCTGACATTAACAATACTTCACATCAGCCATGGCAGGATATGTTCAAATTCAATTCAAACATTTATTAAGGAAGCCCTGAACTGTGCAAGATACTGCACGAGTCCCCAGGAATACAAAGACAAAAAAGTAAACCATTCTCTGACCTCAAGGTTGTATCGCACATTCAAACTGAAGGGAAGCAAGCTGCTCGATCTCAGAAAACTAAACCAAAACAAATTTGAGTTCTCAGTTCCAGTGCTCCAGAGGCATTAAGCTAAGATCAAACGTATACATGTGAATATCTTTCAATAACAAAAAAATCCCATATCTTAACATTCTCTCTAGAGCAAAAACCCCACTGCTGCCCAGGAGAGGCTGCTGCTCTTCCTTCAGACACACCATGGATCCTGGTCTGCTTCGTATCCACAACAGTTTTTTTTCCTAGGGAAATTCTCTTCCAATTTTATAAATCTGGCAATTTTCCTAAGGGATGATAGATGACAAAATTTTCCACCTTTTCCAGGTGGAAAATAAGACAGGAAAAATAGGGCCATTCAAGGTTATGCAGTAAATACGCCAAGTCACTGGTTCAAACAAAACTGTTATCTACACTCACAGTGGATGACTAACCAAAAATGGTGGACAGCGCATTTATTAGTAATAGGAATGCCATCCATCTGCCAGGAATAGTATTAAGGACTCGGGATACAAATACAAACAGTCTCCATCCAACAAGAGACAAAGGGAGACAAAAGGTGAGATAAGGGACCTTCAGCAATGGAGCAGTAAGCTCTCTCAGAGGTGACTACCAAAGGAAGTTTCCTTTTTAGTTTGGGAATGAACCATTCAACATTCAGGTTATTCATCCCTCCCAATATAGAATCATATAAAGCAAAGTTGATTTTAAAGTTTTTTTGCTCTTTCATGAAGTGAATGGTAGAGATTTCTATCAGACACCCTGTCACTGCTGGGAGACCACCGCCCACTCGACTTAAGAGGGCGGCCCCTCCTCCCACATGCCACGCTTCTTCAAACACAAGTGGGGAACCAAAGCCAAGGGCCTTTGAGTCGCTGACGCTTTGGGTTTTGTACCGCCCCTCCTTCCACTGAGCCACACTGCCTGCCTGATTCTGTTCCTTGCCCAGTAGAGGGCCTCTCTTCCTATGTTTTGTTATTATTCAGTTGGGTCCAACACCATTCAGGGTTTTCTGGGCAAAGATAGCTGAGGGGTTTGCCACTTCCTTCTCCAACTCATTTTACAGATGAGGAAAGTGAGGCAATCAAGGTGAAATGACTTGCCCAGGGTCATATGGCTAGCAAGTGTCTGAAGTTGGATTTGAACTCATGAAGGTAAGTCTTCCGGACTCCAGGCTCAGCAAGCTATCCACTGCCCCTCCTAGCTGCCCTCTCTTCCTCCTATGTTAATGAAGATAAAAGGACCTTACAGCAGTAACCCAGTTTTAATCATTAACCCAAATCTAGAACATCCCTCAGTTTCTACCCTTTTGCTTTACTCAGAGCCCCTGCTTGTGTCCTGACACCCCCACTCCCACCTCTGATCATTCCCTCTCTTCCATCTTCAATCTGTTCATCGCCCAGGAGTCCTCACCCTACCCCCAATCCTTTATTGAAACAAACCAACAACCAGTCCTTCACCTGCCTCTGCCACCCCCACAAGCTTTGGTTCTATCTCTGCCTTTCCCAAATAAACTTCATCTCCTCATCTCTCACTGCTCTGTCTCCCTTTGGATCCCCCACTAAACGCTCTCCCCCACGTTATCAAAGATCTCTTATCCAGATCTGCAGACCCACAGGGCCATGCCACCATTCGGTTTAATTTCTCCAGCTGTTTTTACTGCTGGCCACATCCCTCCCCCAAAATACTCTCTGGCCTTCCCTGGGCCATCCTCCAATGTCATCATTCCTTTGGAAGTGTCCTTTGGTGGATCCTCAGCCATCTCCTGACCACAAAGATCTGTCCCAAATCCAGCTATCTTCTTTGTCTATGCTTTCCCTCAGTGATTTTGTCATTTTCCATGGATTAAGTGAAATCTCTAAAGAGAACATGCTCAAATCTATGTAATATCCAATGCTAATCTCTCTCCGGAATGCCGGTCCTGTATAATCAGAGCCGCTTTATGTGTATATCTACTGGCATTTCAAACTCAACAGGTTGAAAATGGAATTCATCTCATCTTTCCCCCAAATCCACTCCTTCCTAGACTTTCCTATTTCTGTTCAGTACATGGTTCATGAACTCGGAAACATCCTTGACTCTTGACTCTTCGTCAACCCCTGTAACCAATTAGTTGCCAAGTGTGATTGATGCTACCTCCACATGTCTGACTCCAGTGTCTCCCTCTCTAGCTCAGGCCCTCAGGCCTTCTCTCTGTGACTATCACAACAGCCTCCTCAGGAGTCCCAACGCTTCTAGTTTCTTTCTTCAATCCATGCTCCACACAGATGTCAAACTGATCTTTCTAAAGAAGGTTTAGGTCTGACTGTTCCATTCTCATAATCAAAGTCTCCGCTACTGCCTCTAAAATAAACAGACACCCAACTCAGCATTTACCACCCTACTACAATTGGGTTTTCTACCTCCTTTCCAGACACTGGTTCCCCTTCACGTTCCACACTGCAGCCAAGCTAGTCCCTGATCTAGCCTCCAAACCTGCTATGTCATCTCCCCTGCTAGAAACAAACTCTCTCCTCTCTTCCATCTCTTAGGATGGATTGCTGCCTTGTACAGTATGTCTTCCATGATTTCCCACAAAGACGAACATTCTCTCCTTCCTCATATTACTTTGTATTTCTTATCTGTGAATGTGCTGTATCTTCCCAGTTACATATAAGTTCTGTGAGGAACGAGCCCATCTTGTTTGTCTTTGTAACCATCTCTTTCTCACACTGGTGGCAAGTCATACATATTCAATGTTTTAACATTAACCATTAAAATGCTGAGTGACTGGCTTGTATTTGGAATAGCATACTGAAAACTGAGTCAGTCCAATTCGTGCAATACAAAACACCTCTCAGGCTAGTTTTTCATAAAATTAAACTTTGGGTAAACTGTTACCGATGAGAAATCAAGTGCAGATCTGAGAAAAGCCAGCTTAGTTTTTAAAAATTGCATAAATTCGCCCGATAGAATTCCAAAAGGGGATATATAGAACATTGACACTTTTTTGTAGCAGAGAGGCTCCAGCCAACTCAGCAAAGTGCTTGTGGTAGAGGGTTCTTCTCCAGGTGATGATGCCCTCAGCTCTGCTCGGGAGCATCTGCTGTGCTGAGATCACTTGCTGCCTCACTTTTAGTCACACCTCCCAAAGAGGACTGAGCACAAGAAGAGGAATTCAGTGAGTACAAGGCACTTTCCAAATCTCTATTCTATTTCGCCTTTATTTTAGTTGGGTATACCATGTTAGGGTCCACAGCCAGCCATACAGTGTGCAAGGTATGCCTTTAGGAGTTAATGATTTCAAAAGGCACACAGCAATGCTTCATAATCACACCTTGTTCCAATTTTACAGAAACCCCAGGTCATTCCCTTATTATATAATCACCACTGCCATTTTCACTATTTGCTGATACAGCATATACCAAGTATGTAATTTAGATAAGCAAAATTTTAAAATCGAATACAATGTAGTCACTTATCCACTTTAACAACAGGTTTCTAATTAATAAGTTCATATAAAACAGATCAATGCTGAATACTCACACTCACTAAAATGGGATGCTACCTATGACAATATAAGGCAGGAAAATAATGCGAACATCTGAAAAATACAGTTGAACCATTTAGGGAAATCAGACTGGCCAAAGCAGCAACAGCAGCAGCGACTGAGAAGACAGAACACCTTTTATCTGAAATCAAAATATTCCTGACAAAAAAACTTTGAAGGGTTTGAGAACTCTGATCAAGCAACATCCACGCAGGACTCTCGCAGAGCCCATCTTCTGACAGAGAAGTGGGGCCTGACTTTGTCAGTCTTAGCCAAGGTAGTGATTCGTTTTGCTTGACTATGCATATGTGTTACAAAACTTCTGTTTTCCTTTATTGAGTATAAGGGCAGAGGAGGGAGAAGGGGAGGGGAGGGGCCATTCAAGTGCCTCTTATAAAATGGACAACGGGATGGAAAGCCTGAAAGAAGCAAAAATGAGCAGAACACCACTGAATTTATTGTATGTTTAAAGTAATGCAAACTGTACATTAGACAGCTCTGTCATGTCATGTCATCCTCTTCTGTTATACTCTGCCTATGAAAATGCTCCTTCTGTCTGTTTGGATGAGGAGAGGCAAAGAGGGGAGGGGAGAGGAGAGGAGGAGAGGGAGAGAGAGTGGAGAGACAGAGAGAGACAGAGAAGGGGGAGGGGGGGAGGGAAAAGGGGAAGAAGAGGGGGGGGGAGAGAAGAGAAGAGAAGAGAAGAGAAGAGAAGAGAAGAGAAGAGAAGAGAAGAGAAGAGAAGAGAAGAGAAGAGAAGAGAAGAGAAGAGAAGAGAAGAGAGAATTCTTTTTTGGTCAACACAAAAAAATTGACTCAGTACAACGGACAGCTCCCCAATCAGGACCAAAACAAAGAATTTCAGCATAGAAAAGAGGGAGGAGGGAGAATTATGGCATCACAGACTTAAGAGTTGGAAAGCAGCCCTCCTCTGGTGAGGTCATTTCCTCACAGTACACAAACTGAGGCACTCTGGAGGCCAATGCTAGGCTTCAAGTCCAGAAGTACTGAGTTCAAATCCTACAGACATTGTGACCCTGGGCAAGTACCTTCACCCCTCTCAGGCTGACTTTCCTCATGTGTAAAATAGGGCCAGCCCCTACTTCCCAGGGAATAGGATAGCTAGATGGGCCAATGGATAGAGTGCCAGGCCTGGAGCCAGGAAGACTCAATCTTCTTACATTCAAATCTGGCCTCAAACTGTGTGACCCTAGTCAAGTCACTTAACCCTGTTTGCCTCAGTTCCCTCATCTGTAAAATGAGCTGGAGAAGGAAACGGCAAACCACTCCAGTATCTTTGCTAAGAAAACCCCAAACAGGGTCACGAAGAGTCAGACACGACTGAAACAAATGAACAACACTACCACTTCCCAGGGCTGAAATGGGACATATGAGATAATATTCATAAGGCACGCACCATAATTTCTGGAACACAGTAGGCCTAATAAATGCCCGCTCCCCTAGGAACTATTTAAGAGGAATATGTCCCCTGATTTTTGGAAATCTATTCAATACTGAATAACCAGGAATCCTGTTCTAAAATCTACAGAAAAATGTTTTACCTGACTTACACATGTGTAAATTTACATCAAACTGTTTGCCTTCTCAAGGATGGGGGAGGGACAGACAGAATTTGGAAATCATCACTTTTTTAAAAGAATTTCTAAAACTGTTCTTACATGTAATTGGAAAAAATTTTTCAAATAAAATTTATAGTCAATCTTTGAATTTCTATTTATGCTACCATCTAAAACTGCTTTTTCTCTTAACCCAATTAAAACAAAATCAAGAAATTCTAATCCTTAACTACTGGAATTATTTTTTATGTTCCCAGGAAAAAAGAAAGGAAAAGCTAAGATGGGCACACAGACACACACACTCACAGGTGCTCCCAACACAGCGTCACCTAAGTCTAAATCTGCGCTCAGATCCTTGGACACTCTTCATGGTACACTGACCATGTGCCGTGTCACCTGCCTGTACAGCGCCACTTTCGGGAGTAGTTCCATTTCACTTCTGTATTAAACAAATAGGGAAATGCCAATCAACAACTATCTAATTACTCTATCCAGACTCTTTCAAACGAAACTGCTGCTGATAAAAACAATAACAGCTAACATTTCTAGAACACCTAATACATGCTAGGTGCCGTGCTAAGTACTTTACAATTATTCTCTCATTTGGTCCTCAAAATAACTCTGGTACACATTATTGTCATCCCCATTTTACAGATAAGAAAACTGAGGCTAACAGCTAATGAGCTGCTGAGGGTCACAGAACTATTAAGTGTCTGAGGCTGGATCTGAACTCAGGTCTTCGCACCTCCAGGCCTGATGTTCTATCGACTGTACCACCAACTTGACCATTATGATTTTCCTTCAAGAACTAGTAAAGATTTGATAAAATAGTAAAAAAAAATGTCTATCTTATGAAAAGTATTTATTGCCCTTGCATTTCATTTTCCTTTTTTTTTCCTGTAAAACTATTGCACTGAGATTGAAATACCAAGCTCCAACCTGGTCAGCTCCTTATTTCACTGGGACCTTGGGGAAGCCAGAGCTGCAAAATCAAGGTAGTGCACACACTAGGTCCTTAAGATAAAAATTCTACATTGCTAGAGGAAAATTTTGACAACTTGGCATAGTAGGATTTGTTTATCTTTCAACATTTAATGATTCTGTAACAAAACAGAATGTGTTCAGTAATTCATTTTGTCTGGTTTCCTTCAAGAAAAATCCTTTAAAATCAGCTCAACTCTTCTTGGGTAGTATAAATTTGAGTTATTCTTTAAAATTTTCATTTCATCAAAAAGGATAAGAAAGTCACATAGAGAAACCTGATGTGAAAAGTAAATGGCATTTGGTCTAGCTTCCCCTCCCCTCGCTCCAGAGGGGGCAGAGTAGGCACACTGATTTCAGGGTGGTCTCCAGTTTTCTTTAGAATTCACAGAAATGACTGAAAGATTTCCCCACCCCCATTACAATTCACTGTCCTTTTGAAGCTACATATGTTAGCTGCCCTCCTGGCTGGAAGCAGAGATGGTGCTAGAGGAGAGATCATACCAAGCCCAGCCAAGTTCGGAATCATCTTGTTCCCACTCACTGTTCTCATTCAGCCCAGTTCCCTTTTCTTCTCTCATGTATTCCCTGGATAGGAAGAGGTAATCAAGCATTGCTTTAAATGGCTCATGCTGGGCAGCAAGTTGCAAGGGAAAATGAGAAAACGGAGTATGTCAACACTGCCCCTTTATCATATCCTCTGCTCATGTTGAAATTTGTTTTTTAAAAAACAAATCCATCAGATAAAACAGACACAAATATCTGAATCAACTGTAACAAAGTCTGAAGGTAACAAATCCTTTGGGGATATTATGTTTCTTAAATAATTTCTTTCTCATATTGTGGATAATCAACAAATCATTTCCATTCCTATAATTTCAAGAAGGAATCTGTTACATCTAATTTGAAATGTTACCTATGCTAAAAAATATAACTTACCTTGTTAAGGCAATGATTAATCTCTTAAAAAAAAACCTGAAGGTACAATAGATTATACATTTTAAATTTTACTAATTTATTTGGAGGAAAACATGCCAACTTTCAATTTAAAAAAAAAAAACCTATGCCATTATCCCTTCATAAGCAAGTAGGTAAAAAAGCAAGGCTAGATTGAAAAACATCTCTTAAGAAAAATGTTAATGACAACATCCTTCTTTTTTTTTTTTTGTTTTGCTTTTTGGAGGGCAGTGGGGGTCAAGTGACTTGCCCAAGCTCACACAACTAGTTTTTGTGTTAAGTATCTGAGGCCGGATTTGAATTCAGGTCCTCCTGACTCCAGGGCCAGTGCTCTATTCACTGCTTGCCGCCCCCATGACAACATCCTTAATTGCTGATTATAATGTATATATCATTATATTACTTTAAAAGTTAAGGGGAATAGAGAAAAAACCCTAAAGTCATCTTCAATTTAAAAGGAAAACTTAAATTGCAAATAATTAACAATTCAATTCTGAAAATACCTCTTCTAACAAGAAAAATTAATTTTAAATAAAGGCAATTATTTATCTTGCATGCAACAAAATTATGGGTGTGACAGACCACAGGAAAATCTAATAGTTGGAAGGACCCAGCATTCAGTCCAACACTCTCGTGAGACAGAAGACATCTGAGGCCCCAGGAAGTACATACTTTAACCATAGGTGGCATGGGAACCCAGCTCCTCCTGATGCCCACTCCAGCATGTGTACTGGTTATACCATGCAGCCTGCCTCATGGTTTCCCTGCTAGGCCCACTGCTAGAGTCTCAAATTCCAAATTTTTACACCATTCAGATGCATGTGCAATGCCTAATAGTTGAGAGCCCCGAAATAATTACACTTAAAGCTGCCTTTGGCTCTCTGACCTTGAATAAGACAAATTTTCTTTTTAACAAACAAACGTGACAATTATTCTTCAGGCAAAAACTCCTTCCATTACTCGGTGGATCATCTGTTTTCTTCATCAGTCACAATGGATTCTCTGCATGTTATCCTGAGTCTAATTATGAAACACTTAATTCAGCTTGTTGTCCTCCAAAAAGCCTCAACAAGTCCACTGAAAGTTCAAATTTCTAAGGGCATTTCACCAAGGAGCTTCCCGATCTGGCTCAAGTCTGCCCTTAACCTTCTCCCTCCTCCACATCCAAATCCTGGCTCTTGCCAAGTCATGTGACTCATGCGACACAACTCAAGCAGACTCGAGACTTGGCTTGTCCAGATTGTCCTCCTTGCCTCAGCCCCACTGGCCGCCCCACCCATGGGGCAGATCAAGTGCCATCTTCCATCACCACAGCTCTCCTCGGCAGAGCTATCTGCCCCCACTACTTCATTATGGCTTTAAACATTACATGTGTCCATATCTCATTCCTCCTCTTTCCCTCTTTCAATGATGGCTCCTGTCAGAGAATAAACTTTATTGGGAATGAGGAGACCTGGGTTCCCACTCTATTCCACCATTTCATGGTTCATGTGGCTTTCAAAGTCACTCCAGCTTTCTGGGCCTCGACATTCCTCATGTGTTCAGCACAGTGCCCAGTACACAGGAGGAGGCTCTTAACCAAGGCTTGCTGTCCATCTGACTTGGAAAGGCAGGACCAGAGAGGGCGGAGGATCCCCCCCCCCAGCACTGGCTATAAAGTCCATCACCATTTGTTTACTTCCGTGATTCTCAGCCCATGAATAACACTTCTTTTGTATATTATTCCACTGGCCTTAGCACTTCTCAGTTGCCCAATAAATACACTGTAAGTAAATTTAGAAATTTTCTTTTGCTCCCTTTTGATACTTGTCCTATCAGATACCTTATCTGGCACCAATGGGCAACAATGAGATTACTGAGGAAGCAAACAATTAGTTTAACAAAAAAAATAATCCTGCCCAAAAAAAGGAGGCTATAATCAGCCTGAGAGAATATCTGGAGACACATTCACTGCCAGCGCTGCTGCCTCAACCTCTTCCTCTTCTCCTCTCACCAGGATTTCATGCCCACAGCTGGCAGACTGCCTTAGCAGACCTAGACAATGGAGAGGCGGAAAAGGCAAGCAAACAGGGCTTTCTAAAGGGAAACGGGAAGGCTTGTCTCCACATTGTGGGGGGAGAGTATAAGAACCCAGGAAAGAGGCCATCCCCAAGAAAATGACAACCTGCAAGGTGAATCCATGCACGAATCCTACACTGTAATGCAAATCCATCAAAGGAAAACACAAATGTATAAACCAAAGATATGGAGGTCTGATTAACTCACTTTCCTGAAGGATGGCCCATTATACTATTAATAGTTCACTGTATAATGTAATTATAAGAACCCCAATTCCACCCCTCACACTTAGGAGTTTGGTTACTAGGAACCATTCGATTTTCCACTCTTGTCTCAATATCCTTGTCTATAAAATAGGGATAAGGGGCGCTAGGTGGTGCAATGAATAAAGCACTGGCCCTGGAGTCAGGAGGACCTGAGTTAAAACCCGGCCTCAGACACTTAACACTTACTAGCTGTGTGACCTTGGGCAAGTCACTTAAGCCCAATTGCCTTGCCTTCCTCCCTCCAAAAGCCTAAGACAGGGATAAGCCCACCTATAGGGCACACACCGTAACACTGGGAGGATCAAGAAATGGTACATTTGGCAGTACTACCATGATTTGTAGGCTTTAAGTAGATATTTGTCAGCTATTATTCTTAGATTCCTTGAAATAAGGCTCTCCCTTAATGGATTTCAAATGATTTTATTTATAGACAACTCTTCAAGAGCCCAAATCTTAGGCTCAGAGCTTTTCTACTAAAAAGGACCTCAGACCAGTATCCTCAGAGCCTGAGAGCAACTGGTCCAGCTCCTGGGCAAAGTACATGTGAAAGCTCAGCCAAGAACTAGCCTGAGGTTCCCTGAGCTATACGGCCCAGATACACTCTGCTCTGTCCAGTCTTGGGATCAGGTGAGTCACCATTTAGATCAGCATCTGCTGCCTGGTGACCTGGCTCTTATGTGTGTATTGAAGCATCAGAAGGAACTCGAACCCTGACCATTCTGGGCTGGGATGCTCTCCTTCTCCACTAAGCTCAGTTGCAGTTCCTAAATACATTATTCAGTCAATACCAAATGGTGGGAGATCCAACCCAAACTTTCCTGCATCACAAAGACAGCAAACATCAAGAGGTCAATGGCACTCAGGAGAGAGGTGGGGAAACACTATGACAAATTCAGAGATCCCTCTCCTCTCCTCTCACTCTAAAAACCTCATTGTTATCTAGCTGGTGGTGAGCAGTTACCGATCTACTGAGAAGGCAACTGTAACCTCCTGGATGAAGAACTTCCAAAATAAAGGCCATCATTATTTTCAAACCTTTCTTCTCTTTACAATTCCTCTTCAGGGGCTGACTTAGCAGGAGGAGGGGAGGGCCATAGCCCCGCCCCTTCAGGGAAGAAACTGCAGAATACAGTAATATTTTAAAAAGGATCCTAGAGAGAATGCTGCACCAAGTTCATGCAGATGGAGCAGAGAATACCAGTTATTGTACACAGAATCCACTGAGCTTTCATTCTTACTGGGTAGTCATACCCAAGAACACAACGACAACGGTCTAAGAAAATGGAATGACCATAAGAGATCACCTAGCTCAACTCTCTTATTCTACAAATGAGGAAACTGAGGCCCTACAAGTTAAAGTAACATGTCTAAATCAGTGAGTGCCAGCACTGAAATTCAACCTTAGGTCTACTCTATAGAGAAGGAAATGTTGGGGGGCGGGGGGGAAGAGGGGAGATTGGAAGCATTTTTCTTGTAGAGGGAGGGGGACAACAGAAAAAAGAGTCATGGGAGGGAAGGGGAGGGGAGATAAGTTGGGAAAGTTAATAAGGAAGAGGAAAAAAGATGAAAGTCAATCAAGGAACTTCAAGTTTGGCTGAACCAAGCTCCAGGTTTTTTGAAGGTTGTGCTGTCTAGGAAAGGAAATGTAGCATGCAGAAAAGGTTCCTAGGCTTGGACCTAGTGGGGCTTAGACATCTCTCCACATTTTTCTCCTAGTTGTAAAATGTTCTCATGTTACAAAAAGGTGGACCCAGCCTCTCCTCCACAGGCTCTACACTTGCATCTAAAGGCCTGGGAAGCAGTTCCTAGACAGAAAAAATTCTCTCTCTCTCTCTCTCTCTCTCGTCTACACACCATGATGATGTAACATGTCATTCTATAACTACATGAAAACCCTCCATGTTTTAATGAAACAGTATCAAATGAAAAAAGTTACAAGTGCTCTTTGGTTCACAACTAAGTAATTCAAAACCTAAAACACAACATGGCAGCTGATGACTAGAAAATAATTTACTCATGACAGTGTTTACATGATGATTCTGAACTCATGAGACTAAAAAAAGATGAGAATATTTACAAAATAGTCCAATATATACAGACATCACATGCTCACTGACACACTCCTAGTAATAATAATAATAATGATAACTGTTCATCTTAGAACAGGACATCAACTTTTAAGGTCCCAGGATTTCTATTAAGGATTCTTAAACTATAAAAAAGGGCCTTGAGGAATGCAGCCTGAACTGCCGAGTCAGAGAATTCGGTCCAGTCTGTCTGTCCCAGACTCTCCGAACCAGCCTCCTTTTCTGCACCTGCTCTCCCCCTCAGGGAGCCTTGGGGCCCTTGGCCTCCTTGCACCGACACTGCCCAAGCCAAGCCTGTGCTCAGGAAAGCTGCCTGGGCCGGCCCCCCGAAGCACTGACCCAGGTACCACCTTCTCCAGTCTCTGGATTTTCAGGACACAGTTCTGTTGGTTCACTGACCAATCTGACAACTCGTCTTATCTTGGCTCTCCTTTGCTGGTCCATGGTTTCCATCAAACCCCTAACTGTGAGGGCCTGGCTCAGTCCTGAGCTCGCTTAATCTCCTCAACTGTCAAGGGTTGAATTACCCTCTCTATAAAGAGAGCTTCTAAATCTACATTTCCAGTCCTAAACTCTAGAGCTCCAGGGCCCCATGAGATCGATTTCCCAGAGATGTCAACTAGAAATGTTAACAGAGTCCATGACCTTTCCCCTCAACCTAGCTCTCTTTAGACAGAACGTCACCATTTTGGTTTGGACACCACGATCCTTCTAGGAATAAGGTTACAACCTTAGAAGTCACCAAATCTGATTTCCACATCTACCATGTGGCACCCCTTCTCTCTCCTCACACTGCCCCCACCTTAGTTCTGGTACTGTCAACAGCCTTCTCACCCGTCTCACTACCATTCCAATCCAACCTGCATATAGCGGCCAAAGTGATTTTCCAAAAGTTTAGGTCCCATCAAGTCGTTTTCATATTTAATAAAACCCAGTATTCCCAACTATCTCTAGAATCAAATATAAACTCATTTTGTATTTAAAGTTCTTCATTACCTGGCCCCATCCTGCTCTCCAGTCTTAGTGCAGACTTATTTAAAGTTGATCGTACCTCAATGTGACTGATTAGAGTTAAGACAGCTAAGTCTCCTAAGAATATTTGCATTTTAAGTCCCATAGTGGCTCTAATTCCCTTAGTAAAGGAATATTAAGCATCAATTATCTAGACAAAGGGGGTTATTGGTTGGAGGGCCTTCTCAAGGGCTCTGAAAACACACTGCACAACAGTGTACAATCCACTTAAAGGGAGCTGTTTTCAAATTTATATTGGGAGAGATGAAATCACATTAAGTCCCAAAACAAGTGTTCTCAATCACCACAAGTACAAAACATGCATATATAAAATAAAACATTCTTTAAGTTGTAAAACTACTTTCAAAATTAAGAGCAACATGATGCCAGACATCCCACTCAGCATAAAAGACAAGTGTCCAAAAGGAAAAGGTTCTTACCTGACTACATCATCGATGTTGTTCCTGTAAACGCCTTCAAGTCTTTCTGCAGGAAACCCCATAGCAATGATGTTTGGATAAATATCTGAGCAGTTCAAAGTTAGGGAAATATGAAAGATACATTTGTACTTAATCCTAAGACACTAGCTGCACTACTAAATAACATTTATATCAAGTTTGTCAGTATCATTTATCAAAATGGGAAATTTTTCAAAATATTAAAAAAGCAAAATTAGTATCCTAAAACAAGCTCCACACACGAAAACATTCTAAAAAATATATTCAATACACATGATTTAAATATACTGAAACCAAAACTACGAATGAATTGAAGCATGGACAAATGGTTAAAATGATTACGATTTCTTGTGCAACCCCCACCCCACCCCCACACACCGCATCTTTTAATTGCAGAAGGCCAGCCCTGGTCTCCTAAGCAGGCGAGATTGTCCTTACACACACTCGCTGCCATTCCATGCTGACCTCACAGTCCTTGCATTCCATCAATAGCCAAGAGAATAGGGGGTCAATACTTGTGCCCCCTCCCCCATGGCAATGTGGGGAAGAACAAATCAGACAACTTAAAGCCCTCTGCAACCCGGAAGGCAGCACAGCAATGTCTGCAACTGTTACTGTTACATATCTCATGTCCCAGTAAAGAAAACTACAAAAGCACCGAATAAGAGAGGGGCTAGAGTGTTAAGCTATAACCTCCATGAGTCCCAGTGGCCCACCACAGCCCAAAAGCTGCCCAGCTCTCAGGTTGCACTGAGTGAAGGCCTGTATCCAGGACACTGGGAAGGCCTCCCAGGCACATGCCCTGTGCTGGGCATACTACATGTGAAATGACTCCTGCTCTGGACGTGACATTCTGGGAAGGATGCTTAGGCTGGCCCCCATTCAGGTGCATGCTAAGGATGTCTGGGGACTCTTTAAAGGACCTTGAGAATACTTAGCCAGGAGAAGAAGAGACCTGAAGAGGCTGTCCACCCTGTCTTCAATCACAGAAGGGAGACTCAGGCCAGAACTGGCAGAGATGAGGAGAAGCAGCCAAAAAGCAATGTAGAGCCCAGTGAGGAGGGAAACCTTCTGCATGACCACTCCAAATAAAGGAATACTTACTAGGCACTCACTGACCATGCACCGACCACTCGGCTGAGGGTGATCCCAGGGGAACAAGGAGTCTACATTCTCTGAATAATGCTAAGGCCTGCCTCTAAGTGCAGTGCTAAGAGGCAGCCTGGTCCAGGGGAGTACAGCCTCTGGAGTCCACAGCCTTAGGCAGGGAGCAGGGATTCAGGAAGCATTTGGTATTTGCCAGGAACTGTGCTAAGTGCTGGGGAGACAAAGACAGGCAAAGAACACAAGACCCCTGCCCACCTCTGATGGGGGAGACAACATGAAGAAAGAACCTATATGTGGGTGTACAAACACACACGGGAATGAAGCAAATGAAAGGTGATGGAGAATAAAGGAAGATGGGAGTGTGGAGTCAAGGAAGAGCTTTCCAGGCCTGGGGAAAGCCAAAGAAAAGATGGAGCATCTTGGTCACAGACCAGTCTAGCTGGATCAAGTTTGCGACGGTGAGGAATTCACAATGTCCCACAAGGCTTTCAGCAGTTTTAAGCTATTAAAGACACATGAAAACTAGAAAATAGGAAGAGTAAAGCCCTGAATGACTGATTGTAAAGGACTTTAAATGCCCACAAGAGGAGCTTATCCTTGACCCTGGAGGGGTCCCCATGTTTGCTAAGCAGAAGATGGGGAGGAGTGAGGCTGTCAGCAGGAGCACAGACTGGAGGGGAATAGGGCTCAGAGCAGGGTGGGCCCCGTCAGAAGAGAGCACGTCCCATGGCTTCATTTCGGAAGCCTGAAGGAGCCTGCCTACACAGCCTCTCCGGCTGCTGCCTCTGCTGAAATTCTGTATTTGTTCCTTTGTCTGTCAAACTTCTCCCTTGAAACCAGTCCCATAGGCCTTTATTTCACACTTTGATAATTCATTACTCTTTATGAAGTTCAGCCCTCTATTCTAACTCTCCTCACAAGAAGATAAGAATTTATATTCCCAAAGAGAAAAGCATGCTTCAAAAGAAGTTTACCCAAAAAAGACTTAGTAAGGAAATAACATATAAAAAGAGAAATTTTTCCTTAAAAATCCACTAGCATTTAAAAAAAATGAATTATCAGCAGCTATTCTACTATGGTCTTTTTTTCCACACCATCGGCACCATCGTGAGCAGTCAATCCCTTCCAATGCTCCTATCCAAATTACACCATATTAACCAATATACCAAACACAACAAAATATCCAATTACACCAAATATTTTTGATATAATTCTTTGTAAACTAAAACTGATTTAGGAATCAATGCAACCAACTCTTTAGACAATGCAGATAGTGATACCTCACAACGTTGCATTCATCAAATAAATGATAAGTCTGCATTATAGACTATTTAACAATCCAACCTATCATCAAATTTATGTGACAAATCCAAATTAGGTTAAGAAGAGGCTGTTAATGTAAATGGTGACTTTGACAAATCTAAAAAATCTTGTCAAATTAGCACACCAGTTACATGTGAATTAGGACTAGAGAATCAAAGAAACTGAATGAAGTCAAGACATTTGCTTCACTATCTAACTTACAATGCTAAATTGCTTCCTAAATCCTTAGAGAGAGGTACCACACCGTCAGGGCCCTGCCTCATAAATATGCCACAAAACCAAATGTATCACCTAAAACAGACCCAGGGCACAAGCTAAATTACTTCTCCCTTCTTGGGTGGTCAGGAGTTCCAGGAGAGGGAAGGGAAAGAGCAAGGTGTCAATAAGACACACAGCCACGTCCAATGACTGCTTCCATTTAGCACTAGACCCATTTTACCAAAGAAATCAAGCTCATGTGTGTCTGAGTTTCCAGGGTGGTCACTAACAACCAAGGTTAACACAGAATGGAGCTGAATTGTCTAGGACTCCAATGTTGCTGATAAGAGACCATCACAGCTCAGCTAATATCATGAGTTTCGATGGGTGGCCCTGGCTAAGCTGACTGTTGTTGAGATAATATTATTCCAAATCCCAAAGTTTGGGAACACAGTTTTAAAGCTGAGAACGAATTCTGTAGTCCAGTAAACTCCTTGTCTCCCATGACCGAGCGCCAATGGCCCCGTCTGGCCTCTTTGTGAGATGCCTTTGAGATCCTGCTTTTGAACCCCGGCCTGCACTCCCACAGCTCCACACCTCCCTGATATCAAGTGAAAGGGACCGCTCAGTATCTTTCCTTCGCCCTGTTAAATTCTATTTCATATCATGATTTCATAGATCACCCACAGCTCGCTTAGAGGTTAACTCCTAGAAGATGATGAATTACTTTTTTCTTGGTGTATCATCAGCACCTAGCACAGCGCCTTGTAAATAGTAGGTGCTTAATAAATGTTTGGATTTCATTTATTGCCTACAATTATGACAAAAATATTGGAACAGAATATTTGTATTATAAAGTAAGTTGGCTTTATATACTATATAAGTATATATTGGCTTTATTATTTATTTATTAACTATTGGCTTTATATACTATAAGTAAAAGAAACCAGTCTCCAATGAATTAAAATTATGCTTCATTTAAAAGGCAATGGGGGAGGAAGGCATGAGTAGGCTGAACTACTTAGAAAATGCTTCAGGATCTTCCTAAAAAGATAAGGACTGGAGGAGATGAGTCAATGTGGAGCAGAAGCAAGAGCAAGGAATAACCAGGGACACAGGCTTCCAACTTCCTAGGCAGATCCCTGCAATGCCAAGAGATGCCGAAACAGCTGCCAGCATGGCAGGGGGACCCACATGGAGAATTCTAAGGAAAACAGAGGCCCTCAAGATGAAAGGACAAAGAATAGTCATGTTCTGCTCCACTGAAAAAAGGACTCGGATCAATGAGAGCAGAGACCCAAGGAACCAACACATCATAGACCAAAAGACAGCAAAATGAATCCATTTTTATTTAAGCCCATAAGAGGATGCTGTAGACACTGACCTTACACACTCAAAAAGAAACAGATTCTGTTCCGTAGTTTGGTAGGTTAACAATGCCATGGTCTGAGGACCAAGAACCAGGTTTGAGGCCTGGGTCAGCTACTTGATAACTGCAAACTCAGGCAAGTTCTTCAGTTGCCCAGGGTCTCAGGATGGCTTGGACAGACAATCCCTAAGGGATTTTCCAGTTCAAAATCCTGTAACAATTTTACAAAAACCCATCTTTTTAATTCTGTTAATAGAATCACAATGCATTAGAGAAATCTTATATTAATAAAAACCTATTGTGTGTGGATCCTTTTATAAACCAAATAATCATCTTCTACTCTACTAGTTATGTTTCTATGTCTATAGAATTCATTTCTTTAAAACAAGGTAAACTTTTACTACCATAAACATATGGATATTCCTATTCGAAAATTATACTCCCCCCTGGTGTGTGTGTGGTGTGTAAAACTTTGGAGAAATTATGTCTACTGTGATTCCAAAGGACCCATGATAAAAAATGCTCTGTATATCCAGAGAGAGACTGATGAACTCTGAATGCAAATTAGTTTTTTTATTTTATTTTTTTCTGGATTTTGTTTTCTCTGTGTTTTCTTTTATAACATGGCTAATATGGAAATGTTTTATATGACTTCGTATGTATAATCAATATCAAACTGCTTGCCTTCACAAGGATGGGAGGGAGGAAGAGAGAATTTGGAATTCAAAACTTTTAAAAATGAATGTTTAAAAAATGGACATGCAATTGGGAAATATTTAATGAAATAAGAAAAAAAAAGAAACTATGTCTACTCACCAATAACATTCCAACTTATTATACTATCATTTTACTAAAGAAAACAAAATACAAATATTCATCAGGAATAATAATAAAAATATTAATTACCCAAAATAAAAGCTATGAGTCAAAAATCTGCAATTAACTGAGCAACTTTTAATGGTGAAAAAATAAATGGATTCTCATAAGGAAGCTATAAAGCTTTTTTTAAAGTAACCAAACTCAGAGAAACAGCAGCTAAGATAGAAATCTGGAGTAGTTCTGACTCCAGCTATGTATGAGCTCTGGCTGGAGGTTGAGGAAAAGATGAGGAAAACAGGGCTGCCAACAGATGGCAAGGAAAGTTAGCTGGCTGCAGGACTCAAAGTTCCATAGGTTCGTTAATATTTTCATTTCTATCTCTGTATCTTAAACCCAATTTAACAAGTATTATCCAATTATCCCATTTTTTTAAAGTCACTTCTTGTATGTTTCTAATTCAATTCAAACATCTGTTGAATATTTCTATTAAGTTCAGGGCCTCATGCTAGGGATATAGAAGAGAAAAAAAAAAACAGTAAACTGACCCTAGGCAGCTAGGTGGACAGCAGAAAAAGGCTGAGGCTGGGCCAGGAAGCCCTAGGTTCAAGTCTAACCTCAGACACTTGCTGGCTAGCTGTATGATCCTCGGCCAGCTGCTTGTAAAATGAGGATAATAACAGCATCTCCCTCACAGGTTGTTGTGAGGATCAAACAAGGTGCTGCTATCTGTAAAATACTGAGCACAGTACCTGGCACAAAGCAGGTACCATATAAAAAGGCTTATTCCTTCCCCACTTTCTCCTACCCTCAGGAAACTGGGGGAGATGCAGGTAAGATAATCAGCTCCATAGTGGACTGCTGATCCACTTGACCTGGAGTGAATCTCTCAGGCCATCTAGCTGGTCCAACCTGCCATTTTAGAGAAGAAAAAACAGAGGCCTAGCAATGTTAAGTGATCTGCCCCAGGTCAGGTAGGTAAGAAATGTCAGAAGAAGGATCTGAATTCAGGTTTTCTGAACCTCTCCACTGCACTTTATTGTTCTCATGTTGGGGGGGGGGGGGCGGGGGAGGGCCACAGGTAGAATAACTACCCAGTTAGATATAAATAACAGGCAGTCAGCAACATAACAGAGCCCAAAAGGAATCTAGCAGCATGCATGGAGGTAGGAGACATAAACACAAGGGTACAAAGCCACCACTTAAAAGACGGTATAGAAAAAGAAGAGGCCCTGGTCAAAGCTGTGATGGATCCTCAACAAGAGGGAGGGAGGAGACACATGTGGATTCAGCAAAGGTGAAGAAGGGACAGGCAGAGGTCAGGAAAAGCAGAGTGAGGCGGCTGCTTAATGGTACGAGAGCAACAGAGAATTCCCATGAGATGAGGCCAGCTGGACAGAGCAGTTACCAGACTGTTTGTTAGCAGCCCTTAGGAGCACAATCTCAGGGTAAGTGATGGAGACTAAGAAATAAGCAGTTGGGGCGGCTAGGTGGAAAGCACTGGCCCTGGAGTCAGGAGGTCCTGAGTTCAGGTCTGGCCTCAGACACTTAACACCCACACAAAAAAACTAGCCCTGTAACCTTGGGCAAGTTACTTAACCCCAACTGCCCTCCAAAAGGCAAAAAAAAAAAAAGAGCAGTGGGGGAAGGGATGGGGGCCGCTATTTGTTTTACCTCCTCCCAGTTCCACCTGCTAGTCCCCCTCATCCTCCAGCTCTCAAGTTTCTCTGCTTCTTCAAGATTTTACTTTCCCTAAGATATATAGGCAATGGAGCATAGAAATCTATCTTGCTCTCTAAGAAAGTTAAGGGGGAAGGGGATAAAGAGGGGGGTGATAGAAGGGAGGGCAGAACTGGGGGAAGGGGTCATAAGAATGCATGCCATCTTCTAGTGGGGGGGGAGGAGATGGGGAGAAATTTTGGAACTCAAAATCTTGTGGAAATGAGTGTTGAAAACTAAAAATAAATGAATTATTTTAAAAGAGATTTTACTTTCCCACGGGGCCAAATGTATTTATTCAGCTTCAGCCTCAAGAAAAAAACAACTTTATGCTTATATTTGGACAAGTGTCTCTCAAAACACACTAGATATGGAGTCAATGGTTGGGAATGGTTATTCTACTGAAGATCTGTATTGACGAATAACAAATATTTGTTCCTACGTGTTGCCAGTTGGTAAAGTACCCTATAACATAGCTCTTACTATTTGACATAAAAATCACACATGAAACAAACTGTTTACCAAAAAAAAACTTAGGACCTAAAAATGACTGAGGGCGGGGGTCCAAACACCAAACCAATCTGGTGAGGTTTTTTCCTTCTCTACTATGGGCATTTTACTTACAAGAGGCAGCATGAGATCCATGGAGCAGCAGATTCAGTCACATGACTGAGACCTGAATACCACTTCTGACACTGGCTGCTGTCAACCCTGAACTGTCCTGGGCCTCGGTTTCTTGGTTTCCTTATCTCAAAAATGAGAATGCTACTTTCACTGCCTACTTCATAGGAGTGTGAGGAAAAGACCTGGCAAACCTAAATACGCCACTGAAATGCCTGCTCCTGATATTAAGCTACCCGTGTTTCCCCGATAATAAGCCCTCCCCCGAAAATAAGCCCTATTGAGATTGCTACTGTAGTGCAGGTGATCCCCTGCGCTACACCCTACATTACGGTCCCCCCTCTCTCGCCCCCCCCCCCCCCCCCCCGGGTGAAACGCATGTCCCGCTCCGAGCTGCATCCAATCAGAGCTGCAGCAGTGAGCGCGTCATCCTGTTCTTCCCCAGTGATTTGCTTGCTGGCGCCATTGAGAGCAGTGCCGCGGAGGAGAGCTGAGGCAGGACAACATAAGCCCTCCCCTGAAAATATGCCCTCTGGTGTTTTTCTTTCCAAAAAAATTAATAAGGCAGTGTCTTATTATCGGGGAAACACGGTATGTGTCAGGGGGCCAAAGGTAACAGAACTGGATGTGGTCCTTGCCCTCCAGAAGTTTTTAATCTTAGATGGAAGATCAGACAAGAACACAAATAAAGGCGACAGAAACTGTATCAAGTCCGAGAGAAGTCCAAACAAAAATGTAATCAGAGATGTAAAAGGGGCTGACACTGACTTCCAGCTGGGGGAACCCGGGAAGCTGGCCCCCCATCAGACAAAGAACAGCACAAATTCAATTCCACATCTCTATCATCCTTTTTGCCCCAGTTTAAAAAGCAGTGATCTTCAAAAAAATGTGAATGATCCTGTAACTATTTGGTCTTAACAGACTGGTCACTTCTCCATAGTGAATTCTATCTTACTGTGCATTTAATCTCACATTTGTCTGGACTGGAAATGCCATAACCTAAGAGAGCTAACCTCTTAAGTCTCTGTCTGAAATGTGCCTACTATCAACCCTGCCTATGTGAAAGCACTTTGAAAGTTGCAAAATCTTTGCAAATTTGTGGTATTTGTTTTAAACTACTTGTTTGCTTCAAAACTTAATTTGATTACAGCAATTCTTATAAAACCTACCTCACGGGGGTTTTGTGAGGAAAGAGCTTGGTAAGAAAAAAATCACTGTATATGGTAATTTAAGGCAATACTATATTTGCTGATGAAAGATGACATAAGTTTTGTGTTATCGTCTCTATACTGAATTATCACAAAACAAACTGCTATCCAGCATCACCTGGACCTAACACTGATTCTTAAAACAGACAAACAACATTTTTAATAGCCGTTGTCTCCAAACCAAATACTTCAAACAACAAAATGCTTCCAAATTAGAAGACGACCATTCAGGAATTAACCAAAAAGATGCATGTCACGTGGCCACATCTGCTGTTGGAGTTCTACGTAAGGCTGACTTCCCTGTGGAGACCATCTCTGATTAATCCTGACTTTAGTTTACCTGCACAGAGCTTCTTCAGGTGGTCTCCCTCATTAGACTGTGAGCTCCTTGAGGGCAGGGACTGGTTTTTGTTTTTCTTAGCAGTGTGTGGAACATAGTAGCCACTTAATAAAAGCTTACTACAAGCACAGGGAGGGTGAGCTTACATTCTAACAGAATCATAGACCTAAAGTGGGAAGGCACCTCAGTGGCCATATAGTCCAACCCCCTCATTTTACACATTTCTTCAGCAACAAAAGTCAGTTCTTTTTTCTACTTGTACTTATTCACTGAACACCTACCAAATATAAAGGAATCATAGCAGGATCACAGCTTGCCTCAGAACCATTTCAATATGAACCGAAATAAAAAAAAGATGAGACTTGACATCACAATAATAAAATATTCTAACAAAACCCCATACAATGAAACATTGGGCCTATCACCATAAGGCAGCTACAGAAAGATTATACCTCTTAGTCACAGAGGAGAAAAAGGATTGACATATACTCTTAAACCCCATGCTGAACAGGTCAAAATCTAAAGAAAGACTTCTGTAAAAAAAGACATCATCACTTCACCCACCAACAGGAAGGGGTGATAAGAGGTATGATCCACTGGATGTGATGAATGTAATCAGAAGTGGTTTACCTCAAAATGAAGCCTATGAAATGGCTGAAATCCAGAATGAAATCAAAAGGCTTCCATGAGTGGAATGTATATATGTAAATTATATATAAATACAATTTATACATGTAAATTCAGCCAACCATGTTAGTTAATTTGTTTTAAAAGCATCAAAACAACAGCAAAGTCATGAGGATTTGTTTGTAGAAATGGAAGGGTTTATAAAATAGATGACTTACTACCGGAAACTACAAAGTGTCTACACAGACAATATTAATGCAACTAGGATAAGAAGAGAGGTAATCAAATTCAAAAAAAACTTTTTATCAAACTTCTGACAAGAGTCTGGCATCTAAGATAAATAAACAATTTATAGATATAGCTATGGATATGGATAAGACTAGCAGCCATTCCCCAACAGATAAACTGTCAAAGGATATGAACAGTTCTCAAAAAAACTGCAAAGTATTCACAACCACATGAAAAATGCTCCTAATCACAAAGGATAAAGAGAAATGCAAATCAAAACAACCCTGATGTTTTACCTCACACCCAGCAAAGTGGCAAAAATGAAAAAACCAACAGTCAATGCTGGAGGGGTAGCAAAATGATAAGCACACTAATCCATTGCCAGTGAAGCCATGAAATGGTATAAGCATTTTGGAAAGCAATATGGGATCATGCAAATGAAGTGACTAAAATGTCCACACCCTTTACACCAAAAACTCTGTTATTGCACTTACACCCCAACATAGCCAGCAAGAAGAAAAAAGTTCCCATAAAACTGCAAGATATTTATAGAGGAACTTTTTGTGATAAGTTAAGAATTGCAAACATAGTAAATGACCATCAATTGGGAAATGGCTAAACAAACTGTGATCCATGAATGTAATACCAAATATAAAGGAATCATAGCAGGATCACAGCTTCCCTCAAAACCATTCTCTCACAGAAGCAACTACTGCTCCCAATCACCTGGACAAAGTACTGATCCATAAAAAGTTAAAAACATTATTTTTAATAGGCATTATTATCTCAAATCCTTTCCCAAGTTGCAGGAAACAGAAATTCAGAGAGACAACTGTCCATCAGAAGAGACCAAAATGACACAAGGACAGCAAGAAGTTCACACACAGCCCTGTCTGCCATCTGGTTGCTCCTAGAGCTGAACCAAGGGTACTTGGTGAGAGCCCACAGAAGAGGCACTCCCATCTCAACACTTACTCAACTACAAAAGGCCATTATGTTATCCACCTGGGGGAAAAAAAAACATTATAAAAGAATAATAGCAGGACAGTAATTTCTCTGAGGACCATTTCTATTGGAAGCCCATTAAAGAAAAGGAGAAGATAAGGATGATGAAAAATACCCCCAGAGCTCTAGCCAAAACATGAGCTTTCCTCACACTCACTGAATTCTCTGCCCTCAGCGCCAAACCAAACAAGTGGATTTATCACCTCCAAATATCATTGTTTGTTCATTTCATTTCCCCAACACCCTCAGTCCCATTTCTTCTTTCCCCATTTAACAAATTTACTCCCATCAGCATTGCAGTACAAAGATTCACACTAGGCTCCTCAGTTATTTTTTATACACCCCACGACAGCTCAATAAACTGACATTTAAAATGTAAAATAGTTAGCATAAAGACCATCTATCTTCATATTAATAAGCTAAAAAACTTTTTAATACATGTTATATACTAAATACATACAAAGGATAAAATTCCACACATTATAAAGTACATTTCATTATTGTTTTTCCTAACAGAAAAGACTTGCTTCCACTGAAGTCTTCCTCCAATGACCCAATGACTCACTATGAAGATGATGACAGGTTTTCAAAGGCCCTGACCCCATGACCACAGCAGACAGATACTATCAAGCTAGAAAGGTTTCCAGTACAGGCCAGCTGACAGTACTAAGGTCTAAGAACCAGCCTAGCTAGGACTGCAGACTGCAGACCAAGCTGCCCCTAACCCTAGGCTTTCTGGACAAAGGAAATTTCTAAAAATATTAACACTAAAAATGTTTTGATCTGCAGTCATTGATGGAGTATGCCCCCCACATGAAATCACTTTTCATCAAAATATTAAATATCTAATCATAAAGAAATTAAACCTGCCTTTAACACCTCTAGCACATTTTTAAGGGCAATGAAAGCAGGCTGCACTCAATTTACTGAACTGAACATAAGCTGAAACAAATCAGAACTACAAAAATTTTATTAAGCAGATGACTGGAAATGTTAGCAACCTTAACCTACTAGGTCTACTAAGGTACCCTACTAATAGTTTGCTTCAACTAATTTAATGCTTTTTTTTTTTCAGTAATTATGTAACAATATAACTACAACTGCTCACACTGCATCTGTAAACCATGAAATGTTTTGAGTTGCCCAACTAACTGGTTTTTAACGAGTACACCCAACAATTACCCTCTTCCTAGGTCTCTGGATGAATATGATAAGAATGGTTTCCTGTTTCAGAACAATGCTACTGTTAAAAAAAGAAAAAAGAAAAGAAAGAAACAGAAACAAAACCCCTTTGGTTTCTAGCTTACATTCAAAAACAGCTAGGATTAAACACCATTGCCAAAGAAGCCAAGAGAGCTCCAACTTACATCACCACTGTCATGACCATCAGTTTCACCACAAGCATCAGAAAAGAGCTGAATTTGACTTAAACTCACACTGAGCCTCCATGTTAAGGCCAGACAAAGAAGGCCAAAAAGCATGTGAAAGACTCCAAACCATCAAAACCTGTTTCTCAGACATAGCCAGCCCAGTCTTGCTAAAAAGCATACAGGACTAAAAGCAGGCTGATCTGTAGCTTTTAAAACATTTTCCCCTGAAATAAACGCCGTGCCTCACACACTTCCATCCAAACCAGCTAACTGGGGGCTACCATGTGATTAGGCCTCCAAATCCTCTACTCAAAAATTCTCCAGGGGTGAGAGAGGAGGCTGCATTAGTCCAAAGAGTAGGAGTCATGAAAATAAGGAGCACTGAATGTACCCAGGCAGAGAAAATTTTTTTTTTTCTTATACAAAGATGGTGGAGCCCTGAATTTCTAAAATGAAGCGTAAAAGAACTGAAATCTGATTTTTCAACAAATTCATGTTTTAAGAAGTTTTGCTAAATGTCATAACTTGAAAACAAAACATCTAACACCAAAAAACTTCCAATGAGAACGACCTAGCTTATTTCCTTTTGCATTTAGTTTTCGCAAAATAAAATCATGATCGCTTTTTGTATTAGTATTTAAGATCTAGGTTATGTCACAGCTGCAAAATATCTTGTTCTCATTGTTTCCAGTGTCCCAGGGAGGATCCAGACTGAGGTCTAAGCAGGAGGGTCATTTTTTAAAGGGTTTGCCGAGGTGGGGAAATGAACAAAGCAGTTACTAGGTTGCTTTACAAGTCCACCTATCTGTCTCCCCAGTATTGAGCCCTGCCCTGATTCTAGGATAACTGGTGGACGTCTTAATACTAACATTGTACTTCCTAGTTGGCCCATTTTTAATCGTCCTCTGCACTTTAATGGAACAAAAACCAGTCAGTTCACTCAATTATAATTTTTAAGTACCTACTATGTGCCAGGGACAGTGCAAGCTCCAGGGATGCAAAGAACAAGTCCTCCCCTAGCCCCCCAAAAGTCCCTGCTCTCAAGCTCACGAATGAATGAGGGAGACATATGCAAACAACTGTACAAGACAGAAACAGGAAAAACCGGAGCTAGTCAATGGAGGGAAGGCACTAGCATTAAGGGGGATTTGTACAGATGACCTAAAGAAGGTTGAACTTTAACTGGGACCTGAAGGAAGGCAGGCAAGGGAGAAGCTAGAACTGGGAAGGGAAAAAGTTCTCAGTTACGATGGACATGCCTGGAAACACCCAGGAGCAGGAAATGGAGTGTCTTTGAGGAATAGGAAGAGTATATAATGAGAATAAGAATAAGAATACTGGAAAGGTAGAAAAGAACCAGGTTATAAAGGCTCTCTGAATGCCAGAGGACGCAGTCATAGATTTTGAAGGTCACAGGAAGTCACTATCACAGGGGAGTGATGTGGTCAGTCCTTCATTTTAGGAAGATCAGATTGAGAGCTGAAAGGAGAATGCATTAGTATGGGGAAAGACCTGAGGTAGGGAGGCCCACCAAGGACTACTGCAAGTGTGAGGTCTGGAGGACATGGCCCAGGGTAATGCCAGTGTCAGAAGAGAGAAGCGGAAATGAGAGATGTAACTAAAGTGGAATCAAAGGGCCTTGGCAACTAAGTGGATATGGGGGGGAGAGGGGGACTGTTAAAGAGGTACAAAACAAATTACTCCTGAGTGGGAGAAGGCCATTATCTGACTGGGGGCATCTGGAAAAGAAGCTAACACTGATGTTAGAATGGTGGGGGGAGGGAGGAGACAGGAATGTACAGGGTAGCTCTGGGGGAGAGCCAAGAGAGAAGCCCAGTACAGGAATGAGTGGTCAATATGTATCTTAAGTCAGAAAGAAGTCTGTCCCAATTAGAGCTATCCCCCAAGGAACAGGCTCCATTTCAAAGGCTGGGGAATGATCAGTGGGACTGCTGTTCAGTGACAGGCAGGATGAAAAGATTGGCAATCTTGGAGGCCTTTCCAACTCGAATGGGATCTGACCAATATCACAGCTCGGTGGAACCAGGACTAAAACCCAGGATTTCTGACTCCAAGCCTAGTAACTCCTGTGTTCTACCAAGGTAACTATCCATTACATTGGACCTTAATAATTTCAGCAGCAAAGACGTTAACTCAAACACAAATGCTGCACGGGTTTCTTCCCTTTTCATTTTTTAAACAGACCTTCCTCTCTCCACATCCTCCACATTTTCTATTAAGTAAAATCCAGCAGCACCCACACAGCCATGCTACTACCAATTCCAACAGTAAGTGAAAGAGGTGTGACCTTGGAGGGAGGGAGACCTGAGTTCTGACATGGCCAGACTATGGGCCTCTACCCCATAACCATGCAAAGCCCAAGCAGCTCAGATCCAAGCACAGACCTACAAGGTAAGGAAGCGCTACCCTATCAGCAGCTAGCTACAGCCCTTCTCTTCTGCAGTCATATCTGAACAAATGCTAATAATTATGGCAATTCTGTCAAAGAAAAATTATTAAAGCCAGTGTCCAAATCACTGCTAATGGCTCAGACTTCAAAAAAGATAAAAAGAAACTGACATTCTTCGCTTGGCAAAAGCCGACGTATGGCAAGCACATCTGATACAGCTACAATGTTATTTGCCCTATGACAAATCTTGGTAAAAAAAACCAGTCGATGAATTCTCAAGCAAAAGAAATCTATTAAGTCTAAGCGCACACCAAAGGTTCACCAAAGAGGAGGAAAAATCACCTTGGCAGTCATAAAAATCTAGAGGGTCACGTTACTTTCCAAGTACCAAAGTAAAAGCAATACTCTCGGGGCAGCCGGGAGGCGCAGGGAGTAAGAGCACCGGCCCCGGCATCGGGAGACCCGGGATCGAATCCGGCCTCTGATACTCGATAACCGGCCAAGCAACCTTGGGCAAGTTACTTAACCCCAAATGCTTAAAAAAAAAAAAAAAGCAATAATCTCACACAAACCAACCACCTTGGACTACTCAAGGAGAAAGAAATGCAACAAGGACACAACAATGAAAATCCCACGACACTGAAGGACTAAATTGTAATTAATTGCTTGAATTGCTTAAGAGCATAAAAATTATAAATTAGTAATAAGGTATAAAAGATGAGAGGGCCTTTTTTGTGGCTGCAGTTATCACACATAATTTTAAACATACAATCAAAGTTGAGCCCAGTTTGAGTTACAATGTGATGCTACTTTTCTATAAATGAATCAGCAAAAAAGGCTAAAGACTCCAATAACTTATCTATTACTTTCAACATTTTAATGATTCCTGTTTTCAATGCAGGTCAATTCCTCCTCCAAAGTCTATGAAAACTCCCTGGAAGGCTGAGTTAATGGTTTCAAATTTCACAAGGCTGTCCCTTGGACAACAGGACATACCGTCTGCTTACCAAGGCCCTAAGGAAGTTAGTGTACCTTTATGATTCCTAGCTTTTTGAGGACCCAGGGTCACCTAACAACAGGCGAGACTGTGGTATCAAAGGAGAAAGAACTGAATAGAGAGATGAGTTATTACAGTTAAAAAAAAATCTCCAGTTTTTAAAAGTCAAACATCTTCTAATAGTTAAATGATCCTTAATCCTTTATATTTTAAATACTAAAATAGGATACAATGACATTTTAAGTCACTCAAAACAGCATTAAATAACAGTCACTATTCAAACAAAAAACTGAAGTTGTCAGATACTTTAACAAAATCATTTCCAATTGTTTTTTGGAGTTTGAAAAAAAAAAGTTTTGAAGTACCTACCATGTACCCAAATTTTCTGATTATCAAACAGCATTCAATCCAATACAAAATGTTCATTCCCTTTAACTTAAAAGTGCCCTTGGATTTTTTTTTTTTTTGGTTAAATTGAGACAGAAGGGAAGTACAGGAAATAATCTGCAAAATCAAGTGAATTATTATCACAACAAGCAACTGGTTCCTAGAATATCTTCTAGTCATAATGCTCCAACCTTAAGAAACAAAAGAAACAGGGGCGGCTAGGTGGCATAGTGAATAGAGCACTGGTCCTGGAGTCATTAAGACCTGAGTTCAAATGTAGCCTCAGACACTTAACACTTACTAGCCGTGTGACCTTGGGCAAGTCACTTAACCCCAACTGCCCTCCAAAAAATAAAGAAACTAACAAAATATGAGTAGCTACTTTATGAAACCTCCGAGACTGACCAAATGGAAATAGTCTTCCATTCTTCTAAAATTTTTAAGTTAAACAGCAGATTCTAATCAATGAGCTCACAACTGAATAAGGATTTATGGTCCTACAACACTAACATGGAAAAATATGTGAATCACTTAATACTTGTGATAGGCTTAAAAGCAATCTGAGAGGGCTTTTAAAGGAAAGTAAAAAATAAATTAAAAATGTAAAAGCCACTTCCAAATTGACAGTATTTACATTACTGGTATCCACTGTTACAAAGTAACAGTATCTGGTGCATAAAAGGGGAAAAAAAAACAGATGTATTCAGAAACATGATTTGAGATTTTACACTTCATACTTTTTATATTTTAAACTTCATGTCATTCAATGTTTTAATTTTCGACACTAAAAAAAATTCTGAATACAAAACAATGCTAGCCCAAAAAAAAAAAAAAACCAAACAATAACTCAATTCTGATTCACCAGGCTCAATGATCCCACAGAGGGAAGGTAGGAAGTTAAGGATAATCCTAACCGCCACTGACAAGAATATAAAATAGAGCTTTTCCTTTTGAAACAAATTAGACTGAAATTTCCAAGAAGATAGTAGGAATATAAGCCTATCTATTAATATCCTCCTCCAACAGCAAAAGAAATGAACAAACCAAGAAGAGCTCCAACATGGGGGACAGGGAGAGTGGAAGTCTACTGATTCAAAGAAGGAAAAGCAAAAAAACCAAACAAAAAAAAAACCCTGTACTGAAATACCAATAGTAACATCAGAAACAAAAGCAGAATTCTCAAGACACCTAATGTACATGAACCAAATCCTATCATTAGATGAAATAAAGAAGAAACCAAATGCAACAAGGAAATCTCATGACCAAATGATGATGGGACTCAACAATTTACAGATATTCACAGAAAAGAAAACAAGTTTCAAAAGGAAGGAATTATTTTACAAGAGTTCAGAATTGGTGGAAGAAACAGTCAAACAAAATGGCCAAAAAGCTCAACTTGAAAAAGCTTCAAAAGCAATTGAGACAAGAGTGACAGGTATAAAGTTTTCTCTCCTTGATCTGTTCTTCAGCACAATCTGCTGCCTGTATTTCATAAAAGCATACCCTAAATATTTCAATTTAAGGGCAGACAGGCTGAACTCAAAGGACACCAAAGGAGACATCCTTGAAATTCAACTCTTCCAAAAACTTCAAGACCATGGCATGACCCTCAAATAAACCCAAGGTCTCTATAGGTAATAACACGATTCTTTCCTTCTGAATCATATAGTCAATTATACTTGTAAATAACTGCAGCCTCCCCCAAGAGATCAAGGCCACATCTTTAAGCATAGCTCCCAGCAGCACAATATTAAGAGGCATCTTCAAAACCCCACACGAGGGAGGTCTGCTCTTTACTGGATCATGTATCTGTAGCCCAACGTGTCAAATCTACACAAGATGTTCCTTAGACTCCTACCTCGGAGAATTTGGCACCTTCATACAATAACCATAACTAGACACTGAGGACTCTTCTTCCATGAAGGGCTTGATGCTAATATAGAGGGACTAAGCACCCATCTTCAAGAAAAAAGAAAAGCATTTTACAAAGAAAGAAAGAGTTTACAAACTGTGCCAAATGACAGGTCTCTTCACTTCAGGACACTCTGAATTGCTCAGGAAAAGAGGCTAAGAGGGGAAAAGACTGAGACCAGTTCTGGACTCCACTACCCGTGCTGACTCCAGACAAGCCACTTTTATCTCCTAGGTTTCAGTCTCCGTGGTGTAAAATGAAGATGAGCCAGATGACCCTGAAGGTCCTTTCCAATGGTGGATGCTGTGAAAACTCTTCCTGGATAACTCAGCAGAAACCAGAGCCGGAGACACTCTCTTGTCCACTGACTCAGGCTCGGTTCACCCTGCACAGGCTGCCCAAGCCACATTCCTAAAGCACAACTCTGGTCCCCCTATTCATCAGACACTGAAAACTGCCCTCTCCCACCTCCGTTCCCGTAATTCAACAGGACACCCGTAAGGAACTTTCCTAACTTTTCCCAGATTTTTAAGGGAGCTGCTCCTCAAAGGTCCCAAGGTCCTCCCCCCCCATTCTCTCCTCTCCCTTAACAATCTCATTCATTCCCTGGACTTCAACTAACACCTCCACAGGAATGAATCTCCGGTTCCACCTGCTCCTTTTAGCTGCACACAGGCATCTCCAAATGTCTTCCTATCAGTGCCTGGATGTCTCAAATTCAACACATCCAAAACTGATCTTAACAGATTTCCCTCAAAACCAGGTGTACTTTCTGTGAGTGGCACCACCACCCACATTCAACATCTTGGTGTTATCTTTAGATATTAGGGATGAGAGATGGCCGAGTCCATCTGTTACCAAGTCCTGTCAGATCCGCCTCTGAAATGCCTCTTCCTTTCTAGCCCGACTGCTGCCTTCCTCATACAGGCCTTGATCATCAGCCTTCTGAAATGCCTCCTAACACCTGCCTCTCCCTGCCACTCTCTAAGAGCTCCATCTTTCACACTATCAGATGAATCTTTCTTAAACTCAGACTTGGTCACATTACTCCTCAAAACCCTTTAATAGTGATCTGCCTACCAAATAAAGTAGCGACTCCTTTGGCCTGACATTCAAGGTCCTCTCTAACGGAGAAGCACTTTGCCTCTTGAGGTTTATGTCACCCAATGGCCTTTTGAAGAATCCACGCTCCAGTCAGACTGAACCATGGAGACATATGCACTGCCCTTGCCCATTTTCCATTTCCTATGCCCACAAAGTCTTCCCAGGACCCAAGGTGTGCCCAAGGGTATTAGGCCTCTTAATCACTTCTTCTTAAAGGGCCAGTGAGCCCTATTAGCTCGGTCTGAGAACAGCCTTGGGCCTGAGGATGACCTAAGCCTCTCCATTTTCCAAGGCACAGCCTTCAGCCCTGCTCCAAGGCAACACTGATTTTTTCTAACCTAAAACATCTTACAGTAGGAATACGCATTTCTATAGCACCTACTACGTGCCAGGCACTGTAAATGGAAAGCGCCAACACACCACAACCGAGATGTACTGACTGCACCTGATCCCAAAGACCATCTGGGAAGAGGACACCCACTCCCGACCTCAGCCCTCTCACCACTGGCTAGGGTACAAGCTCGGAACATCAGACTTGTTGCAATTTTATTGCTTAATTTTACTGAACCGTTTCCCCTTCCACCACTAAAACATTGCCCCTCCCCCCATTTTTAGTCTTTATTTTAGAAGGGCTGGTTTTCTGAGGGGAGGGAGAGGAATCATTAGGGAAATGTGGATGATTGATTCAAAAACAAAAGCTATCTATTTTTTCAAAAATTTTAAGAAAAATGCTTTTCATTACCTACAAACATAAATCTCTCTTTTTTTTGTCACCTTCTTCAAACTGCACCTGGTCCACAGAAGATTGGTTACCCACATAATCGAACTGCTTCACCCCTGCCTGGCACACCAATTCATCACATATGTATACAACAATCACGTCCTCCTTAAAGGCAGATACTACACACAGGGAATTAGGCAATAATCCTGCTACCAAGGAAAGTCACAGTCATCCTTAACCTGAAAAATTGGGCACATAAAAAATCAGTGCTAGCCTCTGTGATCCTTTCATCACTTCTCATCAACTTTTACTTTTAGTTACAGAGAAGAACTAAGTGATGACCCATAGGATTCTATTAGCACCCCTTTTCAAAGACAAATTAGGGGGCAGGAACCCTATTTTTCATCCTTAAATTTTTCATATAATAGCAAGTCAACTTAACCCTAAAGGCAGGAAAGTAAATAAAGTTGTTGTGATGTTACGGTGTGAAGCTCAAGACCTTTCACAAGAAATCTGGCTAATTTCTATCACACAGAAAATGTAAAACATGACCTATTAATCATCTAATCTCATAGGGCCTTGTAAGATCAGAAAAAAATTCTACAAATTCTCTGCCTAGAAGATAAGCTTCACTAGGACAGGTAAAGAAGACAACCAGCATACTCAATTAAAATTTTACTTTTACATTGAAAGGTACAGAAATAAGGACTGATTCCTTCAAAGCAAGCTTCCATAGACACTGACTACAAAACATTAGGATTTACTCCCCAATTCCCTCTAGCCATTACTTCTTGGATAAATCTTTAAAAAAATAATAAAACTGGAAGGAAAACTGCTGCCCAGTGTTCTATCTTCTATCTTCCTTTCCATCTCTAAATTTCAGAATTCTATTAGCAAGCATGACAAAATACAAAATGCAGATCAAAATTATAGGATAAGGTTTCATACCAAATGTTAGATTCTCATGCTATATTAATGTAGCCCCAAATGAGACTGGTCAAAATTCTCCTGCAATCATCATGACTTTACATAAACAAAAAAATGTCTACTTAACTCCTACAAAAAGTTGAGATTTTTTTACATCTAATATTTACTATTTCAATTTAAAAAAAGTTCTCATTTTAAGAGAACTACATGAGTTTTAATCAAAATAACTAAAGACTTTCTTGAAATAAAAAGTTAAAATATTAACATATTCTGTGTTTCCACTGGACCTCTCAATTTAAATTTTAAGGTAAGTTAGCTGTTTATATTCACCCACAGCAATCAGTGAAGTTTACTGAAGGTACTTAAATCTAAAGGACAAGACACCAAATGAGTTATAGGACCTTTCAACAGTAGCATGGCATAGTAATACAGATAGAGTCCACATCTTAGTTATGTTAAATGAAAATTACATGTGCAAATCATTCAATTTTTTACAAAAAGAAAGGTCTACAGATTCTCTCTCTATATATATATGTCCTTCTGTTACTCTCTGCATCATATCAATGCCATGAATGGCTTTCTTTGGGAGCCTAGATTTTCCATCACATTTGTGATGGATCAACCAAAAAAGCAACAATCAGGGAATATTCCCTTAATTAAGATGCACAAAAGGAACACTGATTAACATACGTGAAATTTCTGGTTTCGTTCCTATAAGTTTAAAAAATACACAAAGCTCACTTGGAATGAAATTTAAAATGTTAAGATTTTCTAAATTAAAGAAATTCATTTTCAAGGACTGTCCTTAAATATAATCTGAAACAGATGAGGTTTAAGATACTGATTCATGCTTCATCCAATTTAAAAGTTTTATATTTGTTACGAAAAATCCAAATTACTGGCCAATTTCTGAACATGAGAATTTATCTAAATATTAAAATTTTTCAACAGTTAAGATTTATCTTGGCCCTGAAGAACTAGTTAGCATTGTTTGACACGTGATTAACTCTTTTAATAGCCAGATGGATTGAGGAGCAGGACTGACAAAAAGCATCTTCTCCTTCCTCTGTTGAAGGCACCACCCCATATGGTGAGTCATCAGCCCTCCCTGAGCTGTCACTGGTCTTTCCCACACCAGACCAGGTGAAGAATGCCCTTTCCTAGACAGTGAAGTCACTGCTTTTGGCCAGATGGCATTTCAGCCTTATTGAATGAAAAGTTGCCCCATGTCTCACTGCGGCATTTCAAGATCACTCAGTAAGCCTTTATAGGGAAGTGAACTCAGTTGCTTCCACTAGCCAAAATACAGGCTAATCCCTAGCATTTGTTAAATTTGCCCTCATATTTAAATTTAGACAATATACTATATTCTTAAAAAAAACTAATATAAATTGTTTCAAAGGAACCAAACTGCTGCTTTCTAGCCTGTAATAAAGAGTGTAGATACTGAGGAAATGGTGAGTGGCCAAGTCCAATATATTTCTTTACCACTTCCAATATTTTTTATAAACTGAAAAGTACTTTATAAAAGCTGAGCAACTACCACATTTAGATAAACTGCATCTACAAAGAAAATCTCTATGAACACCAACTTTTCTACAGTGACATCTAGGAAAGCAAGCAAGTGGGAGCCACACAGTCTTCACAAAAGTCAATGAGCAAAGCCATCGATACTTTTCCACAATCGTGGACCATTTCATCGAATTCCAACACTATACCACAACATCTCATTTTTTTTCAGGTCAAAGCTGCCACCTACAAAGCCATCTGTAAACCAAAAATGAACCCTCACCACCAACGGCGTCACCAGTCCCAGGAGTTCACTAGCAAGACGCAGCATTAACATTTCCATCACACTCTCAAAGAATGAATTTTACCTATTCCCTCTGGATCTGTGACAAGCCAAGGCCACACGATTCTTTACTACAGATTTCATTGGAAGAGGAAAGAAAATAAAGGTAAGGAACCGAGGATGCTTGTTTTTCACATCCTGTTCATACAAACTATTTTTATCTAGTCACACAGTATTTTAAATATTACATAACTGGTTTTTACCAAAATGTTTTCTAGGTCCTAAATAATCACAAGAGTTATTATGCTCATAGCACATAAAAATTCACATGAAACAAAAATGAACCATATATTAATTTGTACCTAATTTTGTTTTCCATAAAAATTAAGACAAACTATTTTGCATTTTTGCTTGTACCAAGGCAAGTTTAAAAAGCAAAAATAAACAGCGGAATATTAGTACCTTCATAAAACAGGCATTTTCTCACAAAAATGCTACACACAGCTGTGAAGGACCTTCAGAATTCCCAGCACCCACTTCTTTCACATACTCAACACCTTCTCACATGAATTTGCTTTCTAGGAAAAAAGTTCTCTCATCAAATGCACATTAACCAAAATCAGAGGATATACACAAAATAAACACATCTTAATAAAAACCAAGAAACTGAAAGCCGTCTGCGGTTACTTCAAAATCAGGAGCAAGTCATTTAAGTGACTTGTGCCCTTCACGAAAAAAAAAGGACACATTACACTATATAAAATGTCAATTCAAAACACTTATACTACCAGATTTCCCAGTATTTACAACAAAATATAGCAAAATCTGAAGTTAAAGTTTTCCTGTTGTCTAACCATTAAAACTCTGCTCATCACTTCCCAATATATTATGATTTTAATCACTTATTAATCTTTATATAGTATAAGTACTTTAAAACCATCTAAATCCTATTTCATGAATGTCAAACAAAAAAAATTAGAAATAAATTTCAACAAAACTCACTTCCCCTTTATGAAATGTAACAATGTAAATGACAGCTTATCTACTTCTGTAATTCTTTATTCTTGTATAAAGCTGCTAGGGCAAAACTTGCTAAGGAATTATAACAGCTTACTAGGTGGCCAAGTCACTGGGGGGAAGGAAGATGGGGACAATAACAGATTTAAAGCTATAAGTGGGTAGTCACCCAAAGATCCATGAAAAATATTAATCTGGCAGTCACTTCAGAGCCATTACGGTGGTTCTGAATATGAATTCTTGTTCAGAGCTGGTTTTTATAAGATGCAAATAAAGCCTTAAAATGTCATACTATTCTAAAGGAGCTTTTATTCTCCCACATTAAACTCTACACTAAAGTTTATCACCTTTGGATAACTTACAAGGCTGCTCAAGGTGAATTTAATCTCAAAAAATTTAAATAACCACAAAAACATTCTTGAAATTCACTCCAGAGCAGTTGCCTGGCAGTGAGGAGAATCTTAACGATTTACTTTTACTTAAGAACCTAATCAATGTAGTTCACAGCCTTGATTCCAGAGGTACTATTATAAAGACATGATGGACAGGAGATGCAGGCCAACAGGGAATGTTAGGCTTGATTATGCGTACTTGTTACCAGAGTTCTGTTTTCCTTTTTTTCTCCCTCAATGGAGAGGGGAGTTGGAAGATGGAGAATATAAATATTTTAAATAAAATTAATTTTTTTCAGGAAATAAGATTTTTCTACTTTTCACAGATTCAACTTGAAGTCACTTTTTTTAAAGCCACTACTGCTGATAATGTCTTCCTTACTTCTCACTCTAATGTTTTCCCACAATAATCAGAAATAGAGCTGGTCCAGAGCAGACTCTGGCTGCTCAGGAGATAAGCTCCTGTATGGCAGTCTGCTTCACCTGCATCTTCAACACCCCACACCACATACTAGGTGGCCCTCATGAATGCTTGGGGGTTGATTGACAGTGAAATCAAACACATTTTTTGGTGCATCAAAAATTGTTGGGAATAGAAGCTTCCAATGATCTTTTTGGTTTAGTGACTGTTTTTAAGTTGCATAAATTTTATGTGCAGATGCCAAAAGTAGCTGACCATAAGACCATTAGATCCCATCCCCCCAAGGACAGCATTTTATTGCTCACATAAGAACCTGGTAGAGTATTTGCAAAACGACTATATATTGATATGATCTGGAAAACCCTTCAGAGGGCCCTAATTTACTCCATCAAGTTTAAATCGTGCAGACATCACTAATTGAAAGTTGACATCATCGTAGTCATATTTAATGATCCAAAAAGGCCACAAAAAGGACTTAATTAGGAAAAGGTTTTCTTCCTAGTTCTCAGATAACCGCTATTATAATTTGACCCCCAAAACGAACTACTGGTAACACAAGTCATCAAATGAAACCTGCAATGAGCCCTCCTCGGCAGTGCTGTCCAGTTCAAATATGTCCATGACGTTCAATTAATGCAGTCTCTTACAATTTCTGAAGCTACTTCAAAAATACTAAGTTAAGAATTTAACAGGAATATGTATTGTTTCCCTTTGTTCAGTAACTTCCTCTAACAAAATATGCGCCTACTGTTCTTAAGACAAACAAAAACACCTGTGTCTCCGTTCAGGTGACATAAAAATTAATATAAATTTTAATAGAACAGTAGAGGGCTGCAAAAGCACAGGTGTAGCCCACAGGAAAGGGGACCAAATTCCCTTACCATTCTCCTCCCAACTTTTCCAGGTCACGGAGTAATTGAAATGTCACTCTCCCACGGAATGTTTCACTGACCCTTCCTGAGGAAGGAGAGTCGGCGCAAATGCATCAGGCCACCTGAGGACTTCCCTATGGAAAGGCAGCTGCTCCCGGGGAACTGTCCAGGCACACCGACGGCTTTCTACCTTAAAAGCGCGCCCCGCTCCCTTTCTCTTCCCCCTGCACCCTCCTCACGCTGCTACATTCACACCCAAGGCCCAAAACGCCTCCATCACGCGGCCCGCCGAGCCCAAGACTCCCGGGCTGACAGGGAATGGTTCGGCCGCCCTGCCCTGCCGGCACTAAGGGCGGACATCAGAGTTAGCGAGCCCCGAAACAGCGGCCCGGTCTGACAACAAACGGAGCGCTAAACGGGCCTCCGCAGTGAGCAGGGGTCCTGCCGCGGCGCCCCGAGGCTCAGGCCCGGCCCGCACAGCAGCGCGCGGAGGGACAAACCCCCTTAACAAAGGCCTCGCACAAACACGGACGCCGGCTGCCCCCCTGGCACAAGGGGGGGCCGGGCTCGAGCCCCTAGGGAGACAAGCCGATGCCGTCCCGGGCCGCGCAAGCCGAAGGCGGCCTCGCCTCCAGACCCGCGGTCCGGCGGGGCCTAGCCCGGGCCCGGAGCGCGCAGCCCCCAGCTAGGCGCCCGGGCAGCGCTCCCGGGGGGGGGGGGGGGGGGGGGGGGGGGGCGGGGGGGGCGGACGGAGGCGGCTCGGGCGGCGGGGCCTGCTCAGCAGCCGGGCGCCCGGCCTGGGCCTCGGCCCGCGGCGCGG
>NW_027186352.1:13313429-13340703 GCF_028583685.1 Petaurus breviceps papuanus
GCCCCCCCATTGTGTCTCCGGTCTGCGCTCCCCACCCCCGCCCAACTTCACAGAGCAGCCTCCTGCTGCGTCCCCCGATAAGGGGCCCACCTACGGTAGTAAAATCACTCCCCCCCACCCCCTTCTCCCCATGGCTGCGCGAGCCGTCTCTGCCCCCTTCTGGAGGAAGGTCTGCCGCAGTGGCTTCATTGCCCCTGCTTCCCTTTCCACGCTGGGTCCCCAGGAAATTGCGTCCAGGCTCCGCCTCCTTTGGGCGGCTGGGAAAAACCGGTCCGGAGTGAGCCGGAAGATCCGCGCCTGGCTACAGTGCGCATGGTCGGCAGGGGGCGGGCCTGTCCGAGGGGGCGGGGGAGGTGGAAGAATCAGCTAGTCTAGCCGAACTACTTTCGAGGCAATGTCACGTGGGGGGCGGATGTCCACGCTCCCCCTCCGTCTGCTTGAGGGCGGTGTTCAGGGCCGCTTGCTTCTTAGGGCCTGAGCATTGGCTGAGCTGGAGGATGCCCGCCCCCTCCTCGCCGGGGCGGGTCGTGCGGCCTACCAACGCGGCGGTGCACTGCCGTGGGGGGGCTGGGAGAAGGTTGGGGGTGTTTTATTTCAGGCCTCGGGCCTGCACACAGAAGGGGCTTAGTAAACGCTTCTCGGCGCCCCCTGCCCTGGAGGAACAGACAGATAGACGTGGGGCGCAGACACGCGGGGGAGCCTGGGCCGGACCCGGCTGCCTGACCTCCTGCTGGGATCGGCCCGGGCGGGCCGGATCGCTGCCGGATCGATGGGACGTCGGTGCCCGCCCCGCGGGGGGGCTCGTTCTCCCGGGGCCGGCGCTATTTCTGTGGGCGCCCCCCACCCCCGTCGTTAGGTCTCCGCCAGTGCCCAGCTCCATTAGCTTCTTCACTCAGACGTCCAGCGGGGGCCCTTCCCGGATCTGCCGGCCTTAGCTCTCCTGCCAGTGCCGGTACCGCCAGGCCGTGCCCGGCCAACTGACCCGTGGTCTCCCGTTCGGGCCCCCGGGGCTGCTGTCATGCCGTTCTCCCACCCGCCGGGGAGGAGGGGGGCCGAGGGCCTCTGGCAGCATTGCCTCTCCCCAGGTGCCATCAGCCAAAGCGCGCAGGGCATCCCCAGCACCAAGCTGTAGTGCAAATAGGCCGGGCCGAGGCGAAGAGGCCCCTGGTCTGTGGGTCTGTGCAAAGCACTTGGTAACGAGTCATCGATGCGCCTAGAAGGAGAGACCCTGAGGCACCCCACCCGGGAGCCGGACCCGAGGGCCATCTGCAAACCCGAAAGAAATAATAATGAGCAAAGACGTTAGATTTTTACTTCGTGCCCGACCAAGATGGCAAGTGGGTCCTCCTTAAAGCACCAGAACATTCATTATTATTCCTTGTTCTGTTGCTAGAATCCAGCTGCCAGCAAATAAAGCGAATTGTTCAATCCAGCTTAGAAATCACAAAGTAACTTTAAGAGCCCACTTTACCAATCGCTTCCTTCAGAAGGACCCTGAAGGGTTTTCCTATTTTGTAAAATGAGCGGGACCCATCTAACTCTTGATCATTCTCATCCCCATTTTATAGAGAAACAAAAATGGAAAGAATTAAGTAACTTGGTCCAAGGTCACATAGTCAAGTGACAGGCAAGCAGAAAGTGATCCCATGCCTTCTGAGTCCATATGCAGTGCCCTTTCCAGCATACCCCACTGGAATGGTCTTTTCTTCTAAGAGAGGGGCTCTCCCAAGATTAGCAAGGTGTCAAGTAGGAGTGCATAGCCTTAAAGGATGGGGGGGGGGGGGGGGGGGAAGGAAGCAGAAGTTGAATTGTGACTAGTGGGGTGGCTGGTTTTGAAGTCATCTGACTCTGCTGAATTACTCCGAAGAGCAGCTAGCAAAATCAGGGACTTTTCTATTCCTGCCATCGCTTTTCTGGGCCCTGACCTTGTTTCCTGGTTCTAAGTCACTGCGCCTGCCCTACTGAGGTATATATATATATATATATATATATATAAAATCACCCACTGAGACTTAAAAATCAGAATCAAAATCTACCTTTAAAATTAAAATTTCTTAAATATTTTACCAGAAAATAATGAACATCAATACAACCAACTAAACTTGCTTAGTAATATTTACCTTGAAATCAATTTCAATGCACAAAATATCCCAAGGTTCTTCAGTCGCTCTCCCTCAGAGATCTCGATGCAATCATTTCTATTTTGCCCAGCTTCCTAGCTAATGCATCCTCCATCCTTCTAAATGTGCTTCTTCTGATTTCTAAAGGTCCTGCAGATTTCTAAGTAGGGTTAGAATTTGTCAGGCTTCACTGGCTTATACCATCCCATTACTGTAATGGACCAAGAGGTATAAAACCATTCTACTCTTTATGTTCTACATACTTTTCTGCATGTGCTGCATCCACTGCCCCTGCACTGCCCAGTCAGAACACGAATTTCCTGAGGTCAGGGTCTGTCTCATTTTGGCCTTTCTCAGGAACATAGTAGGCACTCAATAAAGCACTCATGTGACTGAAACTGAATTCTATGCCTTTTTTTAGAGGGGAGGGGGACAGGTTACATCTTATTCTGAGTGTCATGGGGGCCCAGACGTGCCCTTCCTGAAGGGTTATACGAATTACCAGCCCATTTTCTGTCTAATGTGTAGAGGTTTGGTGAGCCAATTTTTATTGGTCATACATGACAGAGTGATTGGTACTGTGCAGTGACAAAAACCTGCTCTTCCAAGGGTCAACACAGTAGAGAACAAGTGTTTGCCCAAAAGGCTAGAGGATAAGTTCTCTTGCTATCTTCTCTGGTCCAATGGCTTCCAGATAACGATAGAAGAGTGCCAGGCACACAGTACCGGGCATAGAGTGAGTGCTAAATAAACTGCTGGGGTGGGGAAACATCAGAAAGCTGTACACCACCACAACCCCTACACACACACACACACAGCACCACGTGTGTATCTTAGTCCTTGTTTCTTCTTTCTTGGGCTTAGGTAAAATGTTCTTTTGAATGTTCAGGGGAACAGTGAGACTGGGAAAGCCATCAAAGCTAGCTGAGGACCCATGGACATTGAGTCCCAGAGCCAGTGGCCACAGTGGCTGAACCTAGGAAGGAGCCAGCCAGTGGAACAGCTGGCTAGCCTCTTTGCCCCAAAACAACAGTGGGTGAACCTGTCAGCCAAGACACAGGATCCTAGAAGCATCCAATGGAACGGAACTAAGGGGCAACTCCCTTATCAACAATTCCGCACTGACTTGAACCAAGGTGAAGGAGAAAAAGGAGCTTCAGGGGACCTCTTGGCCCCATGGACTGCCCTATACATGTGCCGCTCTATGATGGGGATTTTAAATTGGAGTCCACTCTTCTCAAGGCCCCTGGGTGTTCATGGGCAAGGGGAAAGAGTGCCCCCAGTTTGTGGAGATGCTTTTTTTTAACTATTCTTGCTACTCCTCAGTAAATTCCCCTTTGTCAAACTTACTCATCTGGTTCCCCGCTCTTAAGGAGAACAGCACCAGTGGAGCCGTAGAACCCTACAGAGAAAAGGGGTCAATTGCTTCGAGGGGACCTAGCCCCTCATTGAGTGAGATCTGGAGAGATACCAATGGGAAGCAGGAGCCAAGGGAGGGTTTTCCTATATTCTGGCTCAGTTGCCAAAGTCTTGAACACCTCAACTCTCTGGATTCAAAGTAACCTCAGGAACAACTGTAATTCAATTGTGTCAAATTCAACCAACCTTAATAAGCATTATATGTCAAGCACTGTGCTAGAGGTAGCTAGAAAGAAAACAATGGAACAGCTCCTGCCTTCAGGAAGCTTATATTCTATGGATTCTACTTGCTGTAAGCAGCTACATTTGTAGTAAAATCAGCGTCCCATAAAATATGGCGAGAAGAGCTGACAAACGTTGAAAGCAGTTGATAAATATCCCTTAATTAGAGCTGAATGATTTCTATTCTCTGCTGCCATGTGGCCTTTTGAGTGAACACCCCTTTCTCCTCTCCCACACACTGACCTTTCAAGGAGAGGCCTGAATCAGTGGCTTTCATTTGTAGCAACTCTCTGAGTTTTTATCCGTTTCACTGCTAATCCCCTAAGTAATCCAGAATATTAAAATGCAATGAAAAATGTCTAAACTGAAATAGAAACAAGTATTCCAAGGAGCCCCGAGTTCTTCCCTGTCTCATGTATCCACACAACTGCCAGGTTGCTCTACTCTACTCCTCAGACACCTTTAGTAACTTCCTATTGACTGCAGAATAAAATAGAGAATCCTCAACCTGGATTTAGAACCTTTTACAGTTTGGATTCCATTTCATTTTCCTCACCTGTCGTACATTGCACCTTTTCACATGTTCTCCATTCCATTCAAACTGACCTGTTAACTGTTCCTCTTACAGGACATTTCATCTCCCTCCTCCATGCCTTTGTATAGGTAGGTCTGCCTTGCCTAGAATGCTCTCCTTCTTCATCTCTGTCTTGTAGAATCCAGAGCTTGCTTCAAAACACACCCAAATGTCACTTCCTACATAGAGTCTTCTGTGATCTCCCTGATCTCCCCATTTCCTCCCCCTGGAAATAACATTTTATTACTTTATAGGTATCTTGCATTTACAAATCTCTGTGCCTGTCATACCCTCCCAATAGAGTGGAAGCCCGTTGGCAGTAGTTAGGATTGTTTCAGTCTTTGTTTCTGTATCCCTAGCACCTAAGAGTGCCAGCTACCCAGAAGGTGATGAATCAAAAGTCTTTAAAGGCAGATGCTATGGGAAGGTTAAAGTCACCAAACCTAGAAGACACTCCTTCTGGCTTCACTTCCCCAATCTACAGAATGAAGAAGTTGAACTCCATGACCTCCACGGTCCCCTCTGCCTATAAAGCTGGGATCTGATGAAGAAAAGGAGGCCTTTTCTCTGCCTTTTCACTCACTGAATCCCCACCTATCCTTTAAAACTCAATTCAGATGCCATCTCTTCCATGAAGCCTGCTTTGATGGCATCCCTCCAGGGGTTATTGGAGCTCTCAGAGCACTCAGGTGTTGTGGAGTCAGCCCCCAGTGCGACTGCAAACTCAATGAGGGCAGGAGCCCAGGCCTAGCATCTGGCTATGTGCTGTGTGCTGTTTGCTGTGTACACAGGAGCCCACTAAATAACATCTAAGTTGGAATGGCAGGAGAAAAGGAATCCAGTGCCCATTAGAGTGAAAGACCAGGGGGAAAACTGGGGAGACGGTTCCATCTGCTGGAGAGTGAGGAAATAGCGAGAACGATTCTCTGCTGGAGGCTGAACAAGCATACCCTGGGGAGCCTGCCCAGAAGGGATGGGCCAGCGTGCAGAAAAACTGGGGCGGTGGGAAGAGGTTGGCAGGAAGAGGGCAAGGTTTCCTGGGAGTTCCTCTGCTGAGAGTGGAATAAGCCATGTCTTCTCTGAGCCTGTTTTCTTTCTGAGCTATTTAGAGCAGCCCTTTGAGACAAAGCAGGAGCCTGACCAGGGGGAAAATGATGGCAGGGGTCACGCTGCGTGAATGGAGTCAAAGAGTATTTTAGAAACAATAAAAATGAGCTCTGCAAGTCTAAACAAATGCCAAGGGACAAGAAAGTCGGTACAATGACCATTGTCAACCAAAACAACAAGGCGAGGCCTTCAAAATCAGTTGTCATGACTGATATTGATCTAAGACAACAGATGGTGAGATGCTCCCTTCCATTCTGTAGAGCGGTGAAGGGTCTGTGGATATGTAATGGTGCATGTCCTGTTGATGCACTTACTTTGTTCATAATCAGCTTTTTTTCCTTGATTTTTTTTTTACTTTTTTTCTTTTTTTTTTTTGGAGGGGGAGGAAGAGCAGTTGGGGTTAAGTGACTTGACAAGGTCACATAGCTAATAAGTGTGTCAAGTGTCTGAGGCCTGATTTGAACACAGGTCCTCCTGACTCCAGGGCCAGTGCTCTATTCACTGTGCTACCTAGCCACCCCAAACTTTTTTTTTTCTTATAGAGGAGTGTTGAAAGGTTGAGGGACATATATCAGAAAATGACTGTGATATAGACACCAAAGGCATCAAACTTTTAAAAAATGAAGAAAAGTAAAAGGGATTCATAAGATCATAGATTGACAATGGGAAGGGAAATGAGAGCTGCTCAAGCCTAATCCCTCCCTCATTTTTCAGATGGCTTCGGGGGGAGCCAAGTGATTTTCCCAGAGTCATAGAGCTAGGGAAATAACATGAGCAGACAAAGATAGGACAGAAGGCCAATGTATGGGCAGCTTCTTGTTGCCCTTTGGCCTGTTCCGTTGGGAATATCCCTAGCTTGGAGAAGGCATGTATTCTGAGGAGCTAGCTAGTTCCCTTGGGGAGTGGCATTACCTGGGCTGGGCCTGGTCACAGAACTTTGAATGGGTGTGTGCCTTGCTATCATATCAATTAGAATCATAGGACTTCTCTGCTCCCCTCAGAATGTTCTGGCCTTTAGTGTTCTTGATGCCATGCACATAGGACCATGGCACCCTTCTGTAAGCTTCCTTGTGTAACAATTAGGGTCAAAGTCCTCTGGCAGAAAGAGCATATCCCCCACTGTACCTTCTCTCCCCCTGCCCAGAAAGCAGCTCCAACCCCGTGAGAGACTTGGGTCATACTATGATGGGTTCAGAACAGTTCCAGAGGGGATTGAGGAGGAGGAGACTTCTTCCTGTTTCCCACCACTGTCTCCAATGTCCTTACACAACTCCTTTCTTGTTCTGAGATTATCAGAGAGGTTTCTGTGCATCCATTTAGAGGGTCAGCTCTATGGTTTCACAGGTAAAGGGAATTCCTGGTGGGAAAATTCCCTCTTCCAGAGCAAATCAGCCACTATCTTGCAGCTTTTAGTCTTGGATCAATGCCTGGTGCCTTAAGAGGTTATGTGACTACTGTGTCTCAGAAAGGTAGCTCAGAGGGTCAGATAGCAAACATCCATATTCATCTCTATAAATGTCTCCTATTTGAAAAAAAAATTATAAGCAATAAAATAGCAGAGCAAAGAAGGGGTAAACTACATCAGTTGTTACCAACATATGGAGACAGATTGCAGCTGAGATCCCCTGGAAGGAGAAAGGGCAGCTACTGACTGGTACATCATTGAGCTGATCACTAGTTTGTTACCAACCAGCAGCATAGCCCTCAAGGGTCTAGGTCAAAATCCTGCTTCTCTTCCCACGTGGCCTTAGGCAAAGTTATTGGAATGCCATGGGCCTCAGTTTCCACTGTTGTAGAATGAGAGTGAGGTCCTTTCTGGCTTGTGATTCTATGAATAAATTGAATGTCATAGATTTGGAGTTGCAAGGGGTTTTAGACCCAGAGACATTAAGTAATTTGATCAAGGCCAGACAGGTAGTGAGAGGCAAAGCTGGGATTTGCTCCAGGAGCCTTCTCAAACTCCAAATCTTGCATTCCTCATACTGTGTCATGCTACCTCCCTAATGATTTAGTTATCTGTAGAGGAAGGTTTAGGCCCAGGTGAGCACTGAGACCTTGGCAGGGGCCCTCCAGAAGGGTTTCCTTACATGGTCAAGTGTTTATTCTCCCCTGCACAGTGATTTGTAGAAAAGCACCCTGGAAAATAGTTATAGCTACATTTCCTCTCCTGGGCATCTTGTGTAGTGAGGCTGCACTTACCACCATCTCAATGATTGGGGGAGGAGGGAAAGGGGGCCAAAGTTCCAGAACAAGAAAGTCTGCAGCAGTAGGGCTATTCAGGGATAAATATATTTGTATGCATTTTTTAAGAGTTCTAAATATGAGCCTCATCACCCTAGCCCAGCCCTCATATCTTCTTCTTCTTTTAGATCATTCATGGTGATATGGTCAGAATTCATTTTTGAGGGCCCCCATCCCTCTTGAGCTATCCTTCCTTTTAGCATGACAGACTATGCCTATCATAGATATGCCATATTATCATAGATATGCCTATAATGATGATATGCCATATCATTAGATATGCCTATCTTTTCTTCAAGCTTTTAAAAAAAATCTACTATTCACAGTGTAACTCTTTGGCTGCAAAAGATGGTTATTTTCTCCATAAAGTTTCTCATTTCTTCCATTTTCAGCACTGTCCTCCTGGTTCTCAGAGTCAAATCCAGAGAAAGAGTCCCCCTTGTTTATTTCTTTTCTTCTAAGAATTGAAACTTCTAGGACTTTTATTCAAATCTGTCCAATGACCCCAACCCTGTCATTTGCCACCTGGGTAACCTTGGGTAAGACTCTCTACATCTCTGGACCTGAGTCTCCTCATTTGTAAAAGGAAGGGACTGGATTCAATCTCTAAAATAGCTCTAAATATGTGAGCCTATAGGACAAAGCAAGAGTTTGTCAGCTACAATTTACCGTAAACGGAGCCAACATAATATGCAATAAATATCAGAAACATTCCCACTAAAAATAGGTACAAAACAAGGGTGTCCAATCACGACTTTTACTTGATATAGTACTGGAAATTCTAGTACTGTAATTACATTAAGATAGGTTAAAGATTTTTTTTTATTAATTTGTTTGTTTACTTTTAGTTTACCAGATTCAATTCCACTATTCCTTGAGTTTCACATTTTGTCCCCTTCCCTCCCCTCCCCCCCATGGTGGCATACAGTCAAGTATAGGATCTGTAAATACTTTCACAGTATACATTAGTCAGGTTATAAAGATGGATTGTATCAGATGGAATGAAAAATGATAAAAAGGACAGAAAACCAAACAAGAAAAGGCAAAAGATCAGGTATTTTGCTTCCGTCTGGATATAAACTCAGTTCTTTCTAGTTCTTTCTCTGGATGCACACATTTCTCTCCATCATGAGTCTTTTGGGATTGACTTTTATCACTGCATTGCCGAGAAGAGTCCAGTCTATCAAAGTTGGTCATCACACGTACGTTGTGTCTGTAATTGTGTATGAATTTCTCCTGGTTCTACTCTTCTCACTCAGCATCAGTTCGTATAAGCCTCTCCAGATAAATATGAAGTCCATCTGCTCCTCACTTCTTATAGCACAATAGTATTCCATAACATGCATATACCACAACTTGTTCAGCCATTCCCCAATTGATGGGCACCCCATTAATTTCCAATTCTTTGCCACCACAAAAAAAGCTGCTATAAACATTTTTGTACATATGAGTCTTCCTCCCAATTCTATGATCTGTTTGGGATATAACCCTAGGAGTGGTATTGCTGGGTCAAAGAAGATAGGCTAAAGATATCAAAGGGATTAAATTATAAACTGGGAGGTCAAAACATAATTTTCAAATGATAAAATACTGTGAATAGAAAATGCAGCCATCTCCAAAATTAATATAGACATTAAATTATTTCAACATTTTCAGAATATAAAATAACATGCATTCTTATTTTCTTGAATAAAGATCAAGAAAACAACAAAAAGAAACATTTCAAAATAGCAAAAGCAATCACATAATCAGGAATTGATCTACCTAGTAATACACCTGTGTACAATTTTAATAAACAAAATAAAGGAATCACATAATTTAAAGTATGAAGGGACTTCAGTGGCCATCTGATTTACAGCCCATATAAATATAATCCACAGGAAGTCTAATTATTATGTACCTTGAAAATGGCTATCCAGCCTCTGCCTGAAGACCTCCAGTGAGGGAGGTCATTGCCACCAGTTGTCAATTCAGCCCATTCTACTTTTGGATAGTATGAATTATTAGATTTTTTTTCTGACATTAAGCTTATATTGGCTTTTTCGCAATTTTAACCATTTTCCTTAGTTCTGTCTTCTAAGGTCAAACAGAATGAGTCTGGTACTTCATCCACATGGCAGTTTTTCAAATACTTGAACACAGTTATCATTTTCCCCTTTCCCGCATCTTTTCTAAGCCATATGCATCCCTAGTATAAACTGATGCTTATATTGTAAATGTGATGCTTGCAAAGAGATTTGCAAACTTTAAGACAAAGCATAAGTTTGATTTATTGGTATTGCTATTTATTCATTAGCCTATTTTTTTTTAACATCCATTTTCATTCCCAATGGAGGAACTCCCTCTACTGATGCAGATGAATAATTGTATAGCATGTAGTCTTAAGAGAACTGCCTGAGAAATTGAGAAGTTAATGACTTAGAGAGGCAGATAGTAGGTATGTGTCAAAGGCATGACAAACCAAGAGCTTCCTAGTTCCAAAACCATCTCTCTTTCCAATATGCCACACTAACTCATCATTATTGTTATCACATAGCATGTACTCAGTGATCTTCACTGTCTTGTTTATTCTTCTCTGTATGTTCTCCAACTCATTCATTTATTTCCTAAATTGTGCTAGCCAAAACTGAGCACAATACTCCGCGTGTGTTCCGACCAGTGCAGAGCAGATATCAGGATGACCATGGTCCTACTGATGAAGCTAATCTTCTCCCGACACAACCCAAGGCTGCATTATTTTTTTATCTGCTGTGTATCTATGTTTTTTACCCACTGTAAAAACAACAATGTGGAATTTATAGATCACTAAAACTCCCATATTCTTTTCAGATAAAATGCCATCTGGTTATACCTCTTCTATCTCACACTTGTACAGTTATTTTTCTGAATTCAAATGTAAGACTTAACATTTATTTCTAACATAGCATATCTTTTTGGATTCAGCACATCAAGATCATTGTGGACTTAAAATCTTTTATCAATGGGCTAACTCTCCATCCCTAACTAGGCTGCACAGAGCCCTGGTCAAATCATTAAACCTATAGATGAGGAAACTGAGGCAGGGAAATATGAAGTCACTTGCCCAGGATTCCACAACTAGTAAGTGTCTGAGGCAAGATTTGAACTCAGCTCTTCCTGACTCCAGGCCCAGCTCAGTGTATTGAGGCATTCCCTAGTGTCATTCTACCTTCACAGTGCCTCTCCTATCTGCCCCCTTCTTTCACTCAGCAGCCACCCTCACTTCTTTACTGGATTCTTGCAGTAGGTGCTTACCTGGGGACTCCCCACTGAAATGGACCCTCCACAATACCACTAACATGATTTCCTTCAAGCAGCTTTACCATGTCAGTGCCCTCCTCAGTAAATTCCAAGGGCTCCCTATTATCGTTGGGATCAAACATTAGTTCCTATGTTTGGCATTTAGAGCCTTTCACACCTTGGCTCCACCAGGCTTTTCCAGCCTTATCACTCCCTTCCTGTATACCAAAATCCAGCCAAATTAGCCTTCCCTCTGCTCCTCCGGATGAAGCCCTCCACCATCTCTGTGACTTTCCCCTGGCTGTTCCCCATGCCTAGAATGGCTCTCCCCCTTCCTCTGATTCTTAATATCACCTTCCCTTTCCTTTTCTCCTGAGAGTCTAAGACCCTCCTCCCAAACAATCATCTATCTATTTTTGTATGTTCCTACGAATACTACCTTCCCCAGCTAAATTGCAAGCTCCCTGAGGGCAGAGATTGTCTTTGTAGCCCTGTAGCCTAGCCCAGTGCCTGGCGCACAGTAGAGGATTAATAACTGCTTGTTGATGGATTGAATAATTTATTTAAATTCCCTACTTTTTAAAAAGGATTCCCGGTGAAAGCAGGAACAATGATGTGAAGTGCAGACACATTAACCCTTTGCTTGTAGAGACTCACAGCTGGAACTGGGAATCTGGAAGACTTGAATTCACACTTCACCTCCAATTCGAACTCACTAGCACTTGACTTCTCCCTTCCTCATTCCATACATAGGAAGAATAAAAATCACAGTCCCTATTTTACAGGATCTTGGGAGGCTCGAATGAGGTCATGTTTGCAAAGCCATTGGGAAATATCCCTTATTCCCCGTGCAAAGGCAGAGTGAGCTGGGAGGTGAGGCTTAGGAGCTGTTCGTGGGTGCTGTCCCAGGCAGAAGATTTCCCACCCGTCAGCAGGAGCATCTTCCAGGATCCTTCAGGTAAAATAAGAACAATAATTAAGCTTCCTGGCCTTTCTACGGCCATTCTCCAATGGGCAAAGTGCTCTGTGAATGTTCTCATCAATGGCATTAAGATAAGGAAAGCTCTGTTGTGTGGGTGGGGGCAATGGGCCACCAAGGATGGATAACAGTGCCAGCTAAGGTCAGATGTCTCTCTCCCTTTAGAGGGACAAAGAGCCAACCTTCAAGCCCCACCTCTGATACACATTAACTGCATTGCTGGACTTTTTTGTTGTCTGGACAACTCTCTAAGACTAGAGGTTGCATCAGAGGCATCAACCTACATCAGCAGAGGGAGTTTCTTCATCTGGGAAGTCCCCATCTCAGTGAAATCTCAGGTGGTGACTCTCCCTTTCCCTCTTGCCTCAACCTCCACTCTTGCCCATACACCATCTATGGTAAATTTCTCTTCCCAAGCACACTTGTCCAACAGAGCTGACAGCTGGAGGGGACCCCACAGCGCCCCCCCCCAGCTGGGGTAATTCTCATGATACAGCAGTAAGATGACACCCTGGCTTTTCCATCTATCTGCTGAATGTATGAGTCAGCACCCCAGCCTTATCACCCCTGGGGAGACAGATAAAATCGAGTTCCTGAGCCTGCAGAGTTGAAGACTAGACCTTTGGACTCTTGGCAGCAACTCCACTTGAGGGCTGGCACTGTCAGAGGCCCCAGCCTGAGCAGTCTGGCTGTCCTCCCAGGCTGAATGTTCTATTTCTATAACACAGTGGATGGGGGAGAAGGAGAGAGAGAGAAACAGAGACAGAGACAGAGCGAGACAGAGAGGGAAACAGTTAGTGACAGAGACAAAAGACAGAGAGAGATACGGAGAAACCAACAGAAACAGAGGCACAGAGAGAAACAGAGATAGAGGTGGCGAGGCAGAAAGACAGAATGAGACAGAGAAAGAGAGAGATGGTCACAGAGATGAAGGATAGAGGAAGAGAGAATTAGAGAAACCAAGAGAGATACACACAGAGAAACAGACAGAGATGATGACAGAAATATAGAAATAAAGAGATAGTCACAGAGACCCAGAGACAGAGATGGAGAGAGAAGAGAGGAGAGGGAGACAGAGAAAGAACCAGCCTATCCATTCCTTGCTTGCAAAAGCTAAGTGGAGACTCTTAATATGTACCTGTCAGCCTTACCCTGTTTTGTATGAACTGTCCAGGTCTCTCATTAGTTGCTACACAAGGTAAGCAAACTTGGAGCAGGTCCATAGGGTGGGCCCTTCCCGATGAACTTCTGGGAAGGCCTGGAGGAGAGGCCACCAAGAGTGGTGATTGGCCCCTTCCTTCAGGAGGCTCTTGCAGCTCCTAATTAGGCCCATGGGATCTAAGACTCTGGGCTATAAGGGGCTTTAGGGATCCTCTTCTCTAACTTCTTATTTTACAGGGTTGAGAAAACAGGACTTTACCATGTGTAGAAAGACCCAAAGCCACCCAAGCCAGCAAACAGGCATTTAAGTAGGCACCGGTACTCTAAATATACCACCCCAGGTGGTAAGCTGCAAACACAAAAGCAAGACGGTCTGCCCTCAAGGAGCCCACAATCTACAGGAGGCCCCACTTGTAAAAAGGTGAGGGCATACAAGGTGGAGGTTGGGGCCGTTAGGAAAGGCTGAGCCTCTGAGAAAGCTAGCTAGTCTAAGAGGCAGAGGGCAGGAAAAAGGGGCTTCCAGGCCTTGGGGGGGGCACAGTTTGGGTATAGGAATGGAGCTGGGAGAAAGAATTCTAAGTTCAGGAGACAGTGTGTCTGGGACATAGATTGATACCCAATGATCCCAGAAGTCAGGCTGGGACCAGATTATGAAAGGTTGTGCAGCTGGAGAGTCTGTGTCACCTCCCAGAAGAAATGGGGAGCCTCTGAAACTTCTGGAGGGCTGAAGGACAGATGTGTGCTTTAGGAGGATGTGGAGAGAAAGCTCAGTGAGAGGTGGCAATGGGGAGGTGGTCTGTGTGAGCTCAGAGAAGGGACCTGCCTGAGCTGCTGGGGAAGTGGAACTGAGATCAGACCCGAGTGGCTATGGAGTGGGGGTGGAGGGATGAGACAGAAGGCACAGTTAACATTCTAGTGTCTACACTCAAACCCCTCTTGGTTTGGAGATGCCCAGGGCACCCATTCTTCCTCGAGAAGCCCTCCCGGAGGCTAGACCCCTGGCTCAATGTTGTTCTCTCTTATGAATGGAGTCCCTTCATGGAGCATGCCACCCTCTAGTCCAGAAATGTTCTCATGGGCCCCTCCAGGTAGGCCAGGGAGAGTGCCCAGTGACGTCAGCCTGGCCCCGGCTTCTCTTGAGTCAATGCCTGATATTGTGACATGGGCCTCGGATCACACACGCTCTTTCCCTCCCTCTTCAAAGTTCTCTGCAGCAGGGGGAACCAAGCTTAGGTGATGTCACTTCCCCCCTGGACAAGTTAGTTCCCTGGCATGTCGCCCCTAAATCAGAAAGATGACGGTGCGGGCAAAAGTCGTCAGAGAACAAACCAATAGAGGGCTACCCAAGAACCATCCCCTTCAAAGCTGCCCAAAGGTACTGTGATCCTACATCAAAGCTTAACCCACTGGTTTGGCCTTGGTCTTGACACCCTCTCCCCACCTGCCCTCTCTTCTCATCCATAAGGTCCCAGGTGGTACAGAAAAGAATGTGGGATTTGGAGTCAGAGGACTTGAGTTCGAATTCTGGCTATACTACTTCTATGTGACTATGGGCCTAGTTTGCCCATCTAAAAGATGAGGGAGTGGGACTGATGGTCCTTCCAACTGAAAACCTATTCTAATCAGACTCTCATGTTCCCAGTGACTGTCCTGACTCCCAGGATGACCTCCCCCAAACAAGGACTCTCTCTTCTCCACTCCCCACATGCTGATAGGGCCTCCCACCGTACTCTCCTGCCCCATTGCATGCTCCTACATTGAGGCCTAAGATGATCCATGTCCAAGGGCATGATGTAAGCTCTGCAGAATCCCCAGATTCTTCCTAGACTTTCCCATGAGGCGATGTCTAGAAACATCCCTTTCTAAAACCCTACTTTATGCTTCTCTCTCCAAAGGGCCTTCTTGGTTTAAATCAACTGAGAAGTCACGTTTACATTCTAGGCCCTGGAACAAAATGGGTCTTGAAGGGTCCCTTGCCCTTTGTTGATGCAAAGCACATAGCCACTCAGGAGAGGGATCCTTTCCTTGAAGGCTTCCCCACATCACGTGATTCACGAAGTATTTTGTCTCAGCCACAGTGGAGTTTTTTCCAAAGTTTCAAAAGTCAAAAATGCCCCCCTCTCCCCAGGCCAAACAACATGGGACCTTTGGGTTATATTTTTAAAAGACAAAATATTCTCTTTCAAGTTAAGCTGTTTTCATTCACTTCAATCAACATGTATTACTATGTGCACAGCATTGTGTGAGGTAAGGCAAGGTGGTAGATACTGAGAGGGAATGCAAAATTTAGATAAAATATAGCCCCTGGCCTTATGGGATTTATAATCTAATAGGGTAGTAGGACTCATAACTCTGATGCAACTGATGACACAATTTTAAAAGTAAATATTTTATGAATTTTGGGCATCTCTTTCATTTCTGAACAGACCATCTTCCCCTCTCCTACTGAGAAGACTCCCTTATAATAAAAATAATACAATTTAGGTAAACAAATGAACGCCCTGGACATGTCTGAGAAGATGTGCCTCCTTTGCTTCCCCTGGATCGAGGAGGGGACGGGAAGCTTACATTTCCCCATCAGTCCTTTGAAGGGAAGCCAAGATTTGTCACATGACTAGGCTAGAACTACAATTGGTCAGCAATGTGTTCCTCCTGAAGTTCTTCTAAAATGAAAGTACCTAAATTCCAACTGGGAATAGGTTTCATCATGAATTAATGTTATCTAGAGGCCCTGTATACTTTAGTGGGGAAGGTTGGGGCAGCAACTCTTTCATCCTTGACTACCAATAGTGGATTGAATAAAGGGCCACGAGTGCCTACAACCACCCTAAAGCACAGCCCATGAGGAGATTATAATGTCTTTGAGGGTGCCCAGCAGAGTGTCTGCACACAGTAGGCATTTAATATTTGTTGAATGAATTTGAGGAGAAAGAAGGAAAAGAGAAAGGACTGAGGAGAACATACAAAGAGAGAAAGTAGGAAGGAAGAAGAAGAGGATGGGGGGAAGAGGGTCACCAACCTTTTTAGTCCTGAACGCCAGGCTGACCAAAGTACACGTGTCATTGGCACTGTGTCCTGAGAAATCACAAAGCGAAGGGGAAGGAGGAGTGAGAAAGGAAGGGGTAAGAAAAGGGGGCCATCCTGGGGAGAGCAGTCAAGGGCCCTAAGAAATTACTGGGCAATCAATGGCTATCAACTATCATTCTAGAGTCCTATCCAACAATCACTCTATTACATTCTAGTTCCATTCCAATGAAAGCACCTTTTCTTTCCTAGATAACTGGTGTTTGGTTCAGACCACTGATTTCATCAATATGGGGAAACTCCCAGTGTAGAAACTCCATACACTGATGTGTATTGGCAACTTATTTGAAATCTGTGACAGTTGTCTGGGGGTATTGAACGGTTAAGTCACTTGTCCAAGGTCACACCGCTATTATGGGTCAGGACTTGAACTCAGGTTTTCCTGACTCCAAAACTGGTCTTCTGTCTACTTCTGATACGTTTCTATTCTTAGATGATAATTTAGATTTAATAACATTAATAGTTTCTAGGATTTTGCTTTTAAAAGTTATTGGGGGCATAGGGTTGTTAATACAATCATATAGTTCTACAGTGGGAAGGGACCTCAGAGGCCATATAGTCCATGCCTCTCATTAGACAGGTGAAGAAGTGACTCCTAGAAAGGTTAAATGATTTGCTGAAAGTAACACAGGGAATAAGTGGCAGGACCAGGATTTGAACTCAGATTCAATGATTCCAAATTCAGTGCTGACTACATTGCCTCAAACTACAAACCTTGTAACATTCCAAGGAGACAGTGCATATAAAGTGCTCTGTGTACTGCGCCCACTGAGGAGCGAAGGGGGAGGGCAAGTCCACCGACCTGCATTTGTACTCATAAATTGGATCCCTAAAGTCAATTTGCTTTGGGAAGCTCTTACTACTCTTGGGTTCCAGGGGGCAAAACTTGTTGTTAATGAGCCCCCACTAGTGTGTCCCCCATTAACAATTATACAGCTTTAATAAAAGCATTTACTCAGCAAGCACAATATGAATGGTTGGTATAAAACATCCCTCCCCAAAATGTCCCCTAGTATACACAAGGTCCCTGAGGAAAGGGGGCTCAAACTTCGAGTATAATGAGTGTGATAAACACAAGTGTTGAGAACACGTGGAAGGACGAGGTCCTTGCTATTTCTGGCCCTGTATCACCTTCTCCCTTCTTGAAGCCCCTCCTCGGCTTCACTTTCTGTTGGGCTCCAAGCATCAGTAGTGACCTTCTTGCTTCCATAGTCAGTACATATCTCTCTCATGGCAGTGGGGGGCTTCCCTCTCCCTAAAGCCGTCGCTGTCATTGGATGATTTATCTTTCAACATTCATCTGCAGCCACTGTTACTGCCGCCTGCCTCTACTATTCCTACGGCTACTGCTACTGTTGCCTTTCTGCTCTGACCATCGATGGGACCTGAGATAAGATCCCTGAACCTCCCAAACTCACAAGGTCAACTGGATACTCCCATCTTGGAATACTAAAATCAGGAAATAATAAAACAAAGAGACAAAGGTGGATCACAGACACTGTGACCAGGTAGGAGATATGGCCACTGCCCCTCTCCCACCTTCCCACCCAACTCTCCAGACCACTTCTAAGCATCCCTGCTCCCTGTAGCCATAAGGAGAAAGAGAGAGAGAGACAGGAGTCGTCCCTTTTGCAAACCCACTAAGTTCTGGCTCAGTTTTTCCAGTTCCCCAGCCAATCTTATTGTCACATGGTATCGGCCCCTCAGCCAGTGTGGCCAGGTATAGGTTGGGGGGAAGAGGGTCACCAACCTCTTTAGTCCTGAACTCCAGGCTGACCAAAGTTCACGGGTCATTGGCACTGTGTCCTGAGAAATCACAAAGCAAAGGGGAAGGACAAGTGAGAAAAAGGGGTAAGAAAAAAGCTTCCACATGGTTGTTTGAACTGAACCCAGTCAGGGAGAACCTCTGTAAGGCTTCTCGGTCTTCCCTCCCACCCTGCATGGGTCAGTCTACCATAAAAGATGCATACTGATTGATTCTGATTCAAGGCAAGTCATTTAACTGCTCAGTGGAAGCACCCCAGACTACAAACTGGAGAGCAGATGGTGACATGAGATGTGCTGATGCAAGGTATTCTCCCTCTGCAAGCTCTCTGTGGGGATGTTCTTGCAGAACTGCCTGTGTGTGTGCGCACATGCATGTACAGATGTGTACACATGTGTGTATGAACACCGACGGTCACCTATATAACTGGCTATGTCTCTACAAGCTATATGTGTGTACATGTGTACATGTGTGCACGTGTGTGCAAGCAACCGGCTGTGCATACATATATACAAAAGCACACACGTACATAAATGACGGATTGTACAAGATGTTGGGGAAGAGAAATAATAATAACAAATGAGGTTCTTGGAAGGTAAAGTAGCCACTGCCCTCATGGAGCTCACAGTTTAAAGGGAGACAGGTCCCCTACCCAGGAACTAGAAAGCCAAGAGTCAGGTGCCAACGGCAATAGAGAAACACAGGCTAAAGGCAGCAATGAGGTTGGAGGCGACTTCTTGGCCTGGCCCTGGCCAGTTCTGGCCCTTCTGTGGGACTTCTATGCCATCAGATTTCCATACTTGCTCTCCCCCAGACCCACTGGCTTATAGGGCTAGGGCCTGATGGGTGAGAAAGACGAATCCCTGTGAAGTGGTCCCAGACATCTAGCTTACACAATGTATTCCCATCAGGTTAGGACAAATCACTATATATATTTAACTTCAAATGGAGCGAATTAGAACATATGTGACTGTTTCCAATTGATTGCCTATAATCCCAACCTTAGGCCTTGAATCAACCTATTAACCAAGCATTTATTAAGCACCAACTGTGTCAGACACCATGTTGGTGCCAGGGATATGAAGACAAAGACTGAAACAATACATTTTTTTTAAAGACTGTACCTTCTAAACTGGAAAGCAGGTTGGGAATTTGTTCCTAAAGGACAATCTCACCATTGTGGGCAAAGGTTCAGAGGTGCGAGCGACACACTGAGCATGATTCTGAGATGAGAGCAAGTCCAATATACTGACTGAGGGAGTCACAGGAGGCTTCATGGATCAGAGGCTCCTGAGTTAGACCTGAAAGGCTTGGGCACAGGAAGGCATGTGGGGCATAGACAGCAGATTGGGCAAAGGGCTCTAATCAAGCCTCAAATGAGTTGTCTTGGTGTAGAAAGGGAAATAATACAAGATAAGACTGGAAGGGCAAGGTGGCCTGGGATTATCAGGACCTTGACGGCCAATTCACTGTGATGGGACAAACGAGCCCCTACTACGTGCCTTGAAAATTAGTCTGAGTTTCATTCACTTGACAATTTGGGGAGAGGAGAGTGAGATGTTCAATCACTGGGGCAGCAGCAGTCTGAAGGATGACTCTGAGTTCAGATTTGGCCCTGAAAATTAACCAGTCTTTTTTTTTTTTTTTGGCAAGGTCCATATTCCCAAGCCTGGATAGCCCCTAGTCACTTGTGAAGGTTCAAGGTTATCTTCTCTGGTGCTTCCAGCTGCTAATGCCTTCTTCTCCAAGGCCATCTTTTCTCCAAGGCCACTCTACATATATCTCAAATATACTGATTTATGTTATGCTGCCAGCCCCATTAGAATGTAGGCTCCTTGAGGGCAGGGACTGTCGGGGCTTTTTCTTTGTCTCCTCAGTGCTTAGCACAATACTTGGCATACAGTAGGAGTTTAATAAATGCTTGTTCCTAGATCATAGGATCATAGACTTGGAGCCAGAGGAGATCTTAGAGACTGCCAAGTTTACCTCCCTTCCCTTTGACCAAGGAGGAATCTGAGGCACACCCAGGGTGAAGGACTTGGGCAGGACCAAACAGCTAGTAAGTGTCCAAGGCGTGTGTTGAACTTGGGGTCTCCTAACTCCAGGCCCAGTGCCCTGCCCCCAGGTCACACTGCTTCTCTTGGTGGATCGGTTACAGGCAGGAGCTCTTGCAATAATTCAGAAGGGGGAAGTTAGAGCTTGCATTGGGTTGGAAGAGAACAGCTCAGAGGGACAACAGAGCCAGCCCTGGCCGGACAGACACAGCAGCGGAGTAGATCTGAAGTAAAGGGAAAGCTCAAAGGTGGCACCCAGGCTGTGTCTGTGGGAGACTAGGCAAATGGTGGCACCACAGACAGAGCAGGGCTAGCGGGCGGGAGAGGAGCCTGGTTTGGGGCATGTTGACCTTGAGGTCCCTGGACATGGCAGGCCAGTAGGAGAGATAAGACATGCCCATAGACTGATGCCAACATAATAAATGCCTGGGCACAAAGTAGTCATCAGTCAGAATAGGAAGAAAATTACTTCTAGTTGAGAAGGAATCAGGGAAGACTTCATGGAAGCTGGCCTGCTGCCATCTGCTGGGGCACTGTTGGCATCGCTCTGTTGAAAGGTTGCCAGGTCAGAATATGAACTGGGCTAATCAGCGTCTTTTCACCTCCTTTTCTGAGTCACCCCCCACCGCAAGTCCTGACTGGGCTGAGCTCTCCAGACCAAGGACCCTGTCTTCTTCCGAAAGTCACTGCCCATTCTCCTACCATCGGTAGACATTTTTCAGGCTTCCTCATTGTTGAGGCATGGGTGTGCTGGTAAACATTTAACAATCAGCTCTCAAAAAATAGACTCAATCTACTTTTAAGTATAATACAAACTATTAACATTTCTTCCATTGTGTTCCTAAGTGCAGACAATCAATTAAGGAAACAATAGATCAAGCCCTCATTTGTTCCCTTTGCTGATTTCTGAGCTGTAAATGGTCACACTGAAAATTTAACAATCAGTTTTGGGGAGATGGTAAGAGCTGGCACCAGCACACCTCTAAAGGATTGAGGTGACTATGTCACTTTCTATTCCCATCATGTCCCTAAAAGATTGTGCCGATACCATGCAAAGCAACCTGGAACTTTAATGAGCCTCAAGAAGGCACTTAGCGACAGTTGGGGTGAAGAGGGGGCAGTCAACACTGGTGCCCTTTGTGAGCTGCATTCTGGCTGCTGCTAGTGCCCCCCCCAAGAAAACTGTCTGTTCCTATCCAGAACACAACCACAATCTGTAGGTGCTATCAAACACCCCTCACTACTCCTGTGGGAGGTTCCTTAAGTACCACCCCATTATAAAAGCACAGCTGTATGCACAAAGACCATATGCAACAAACATCATCTCCTGGTGGTGCCACGGACTAAGGAAACACTTCTCACGCTCCACTGCTGGATGCCCCTGGTGACAGGTGCCATTTCTTCACCCATTTTCACTACAGCCTTATCTATCAGCCCGGCTCTGACTAGCTCTGGCTCTTCTAAGGAAATCTGTCCCCCACCCACTGGCCGCTGATTCCTAAATTTATGAACTAGCAAAGTTTCAGCTAGAGAAGGGAAGAGGTCAGGGGACATACAGGCATCTTTGAAGGGCTTTTGTGTGGAAGGGAGGTAAGCTGGTTCTGCTTGGCCCCAGTGGGCTGAACTAGGGGGAATCGCAAAGAAGCCAAATTAGACTTCCTGTCACTCTCAGTCTTGAAACAGAGGTCAGCTACACCACAGAGGGGATTTTGTGCAGAGCCAGGTTGGTGTCCCTGACCCCAAAGGTGCCTTCTAATGATGAGACTCTACCACTAAAGGCTAGAAGGAACCTGAGAGGTCAAGTCTAACCCATTTTATGGATGAGGAGACTGAGGGTAGTGAAATGAGTCTGGCACAGCTGGAATTTGAACTCAGCACCTCTGACTCTAATTCTAGATCTCTCTTCACTTTGCCACAAATTCCCCAAGGTTTTGTGTGTTTTCCATGGGAAATGAGTTTACTCAGTCCCATGTTGCTTCAATAACATTTTATTCCTTCTGCTCTGAGTTTTTAAAACCTTGGATGAAATCCAGGTGAACACTTGTGCTAAGGATATTAATGACTAAATAAATTCTGTATGAATATAGTAAGTCTAAAGGGGGACAAGTTTTTCCTGCTCTCACCAACAGTCTATGGAAACTGTTAGACATTCGACAAACATTTATTAACATATGTAAAGATAGTAGGGAGGGGGACTGGGCCTGGGATTTCACTGGTATAAGGAATTCCCAGGTGAGGAATCTCCCTCTCACAAAGCTGGTCAGCACTTTCTCTGCATCTTTGTCTCCAAATGTTGCCTTGGGCATTGAGAAATTAAGGGATTTTCCCAGGGTCCTCTGGCCTGCTAGGTTGCCTCCAGGTTCAAATACAATATCCTCTGTTTGGCATTTACAGCTCTTTGGAATCTGTCTCCAACCCACCTTTCCAGGCTCCCCTCACCTTATTTCTCTGTATTTGGTTCAGCCAAACTGGCCTCCTTGTAACACACCATCCCATCTCCCACCTCCATGCCTTTGCACAGGCTTTCTCTCGTACCTCATACCCCTCTGCCTTTCAGGATCCCTGTCTTTCTTCCAGACTCACCTGAAGTGCACCCTCCTGGAGGCATCCTAACCCTCTAGTTGTTTCTCCCCTCTTCTGTCCATATCATTTTCCATTGATTTTATACTTGACATAGCTTCCTAGGAGTTAGGAAGGCCTGAGGTCAAGGCCCACTCTGACCCAGACAGGCTTATATGGAGAAATAAGGTGAGGGGAGCCTTGAAAGGTGGGTGGAAGACAGATTTCCAAGGGTTGTAAACGTCAAACAGAGGATTTTGTATTTGAACCTAGAGCAGATGGAGACATGCTGACATTCCTTGGGCCCAGGAATGCCAAGATTGACCCTGGGCTTTGGAAATATCTATCACCTTTTCAGGAGAGTGGAGGCTGGGTTAGCTGAATGTGGGGGAGATATGAGACAGGAGGAACATTGAGGAGGCCAACCACAAGCCAGGATGTTGAATGGTAGGAAACACCCACAAGGAAGTCCCACGGCTATTTCTGCCTTGCTGAAGGATGATTTTTTTAATACATCAGGAACATTTTGACACCCACTCACAAAATCTTCATCGCTGCTTCCTGTACAGCCTGAAAGGCTGCACCTGGCTCAGTGTGTCAGGGTTTGCATAGAGGGCTTGAACCAGAGATTCTACTTTCTATTTTTATAATGTCATGCCAAAGTCCTGGGATTTTTTTTTAAACCCTGGCTAATTGGCAAAGCTACCCTAATTCTTTTGCAATCGAGTGATGGCTTTCCACTGAAACTGTTTGGCTCAGACATTTTCCCAGGCATTCCTTGAGTACTCATGAGAGAACCAAAGCCAGGGCCAGGTAGCAGAGACTTTGGTGACATTGGAATGAATGAGCATTTAGTGATGGCTTAGGCTGTGTGGCTGGGATAGGGTGGGTCTGGTTCAGCTACAGGCTTTTCTCATGGAAATACCTACATCTCAGGGTTATCACGAGGATCAAATATTTGTAAAGTGCTCTGAAAAATCTTAAGGCACTATATAAATGCTAGCTACTAAAAAAAAAGGCAAGAAAGGGAAGTTAGATGGTGCAGTAAACAGAACACAGGGCCTAGAGTCAGAAGCCCCTACTTCCTGGGTTCAAGTCCAGTCTCAGACACCTACTAGTTAGATGACCCTGGGGAAGTCACTTCACCCTGCTTGCTCAGCTGCTTATCTGCAAAATGGGCCAGAGAAGCAAATGGCAAACTGCTCCCAAATGGGGTCATGGAGAGTCAGACACAACTGAAATGACTGAATATGAAATTTTTTTTTTTAATTAGCAAAAAGCAGGTTAAGAACATCTGCTTTCATATATGTTCCCTAACCATGTTGGTCTATGTATTTCTTGGAGTTATCAATTATAGTACCTTAGTTGATAAACAGGTTTGGTCCTATCCTAAGGTCACAGGACCATAACGTAGTACCTGACACACTGTAAGCACTTAATTAAGGCTCACTCACTCGTGCATCTACTTTTTTTGTCTTGAAATAATAGTATTTGTTATGTAGAATGGTTCTGAGAGGAGGATTATATGGTAATATAAAAAAAGACTTCAATAAAAACTCATTTTTAAAAGTAATTTAATGTTCTATATCTATCTTTCTACGTATCTATCCATCCATCTATCTCTGTATCAGAGACTGAAAGTCAGAAGGGACCTGGGAGGTTATATAGTTCCATCTCCTCATTGCTGAGGAGGCCCAGACAGATAGAGAGATTTGTCCAAATTTGTCCAAATTCACACAGCTGCAGACTCAGGAATGGAGCCTAGGTCTTTGGATTCCAGATCATTTCTCTCCCCCTTCAGTCCAGTGAAAGTACAAACTTTCACTAAAATTCACTAAACACTAAGTTAAGTTCTGACATGTTTTTTTGCCAAGACTCCCAAGGACATTTTTTTCACCAGAGTCGGGTAAATCAGAGCATAGGATTGACCAACTTAAAGAGAAAACTTCTCCAGGATATAGAGGAAGGGACCTCAGAGCATCTTAGGAACCACAGCATCCAGTCCCCATCTGGGCCCCATAGATCAACCTGCTTTTATATAAATTGAGAACAAACAGCTCAGGCTTGTTCTTCTTCCATTCAGGTGACACATTCAGATCTGTGTTCACTCTTACATCCAACCACAGTGCATGAAAGTCACTCTGCTGAGCCCTGGGACTGGGGCCCTCCTCCCTGAAGCTTACAGTCTTGTTCAGGCCATATACACTTAGGGGCAGCTTGCAAGCCTCAAAACCCTATAGAAATGCTACCTCTTACTACTACTGGGACTGAGAAACTCCCCAGGGTGACTCCCATTCATTTACCACTCTGAGTCTTCTCCAAAAAATAGTCATAATAATTTGACTTATCATGATTAATCTAAAGCCAATGTTAATGCACTTATTTTTTTCAGTAGCAGAAATTGAAAAAAAAAAAGAGAGAAACACAGGATCTTATTTTACAATAACCTTCTGTTACATAAAAAAGTACAATTTATATCTAAATATTTAAAGATATTAATGAGTGATTTCAGTCATGTCCAATTCTTTGTGACCCTTTTTGGGTGTTTCTTCACAAAGACACTGGAGTAGTTTGCAATTTCCTTCTCCAGTTGTAGCAGCAAGCACCCCAGCATCCCCAGGGTGGCTGCCAACACAGGTCCTTCTTAGATCTGCTTTTCTAAAGGAAAGCAACTCAAAATGGGTTAACAATCTTACTTTAATCAAACATATCATTTACCTAGTTCAGGGGAAAAAGTCAACACCCTGAACTTCAGAGAATACAAACAAGTCACAAGCAGAAGTTACAACAGACAGAGAAACAGATCAGCAGACAGGCTTCTAGCTGTCTGATCATTACATCCATACCTACAGTTACCAGAGAGGGAAGCACCAACATCTGGGTCTTCAAAGCCAGGGGGGCTCAATGGCTTCCCAGAATCTTGTCTGGTCAAATCATACAACTTTTCTCAAAGTGAGCCCCAAAACAAAACCTCACATCAGGGTATATATAGCCTTCTCCTGGATCAGAGAATGTCACAGCTCTCTTGACCCACTGCCCAGTCACAAAATATCAAGGTGCGGGCATTCCTGAAAAACAAAGCCTCCTGCCACAGGCTCCATGTGACCACATTCAGCCTATTAGGGGGAAGAGCATATTTTCAAATTAAGGAATGTTCACAGAGTCACTTAAACCTATCAAAGGGCCTAGGGGCAGGGAAGATCTTCAGATTGCCATTCCCATAACACCAGTTCATTTTACAGATGAGGAACAGGCAAATTGGGTTAAGTGACTTGCCCAGGGTCCCACAGCTAGTAAGTGTCTGAGATCAGAGTTGAACTCAGAAGATGAGTCTTCCTGAATTCAGGCCTGGCGCTCTATGTACTATGGCACCAACTAGTAGCCCATTTAAGGAAGACATAGTTTTTAAAAGCTACACTGACTGGTCTGTAGACCACATGGCTCACACACAGATATGCCTACATAAGCAGCCAGGTGTAGCAAATAGAGAGGCCAGCCAAGAGGACCAGATACACACTAACCATATGTGATCCTGGAAAAATTGTTACACAACCCAAGACCCTAGGCAACTTGCTAAAACTAAATGTATCTTATTATCATTGTTGTTATTTTTCCTTGAGGGCAGGGAATCTTTTCTCTTTTGTCTTGACACCCTAGCACAATGCATGGGACAGAGGAGGAAATCAACAATGCTTGTTGATTGCCTTGAGATGCTGATGTAGGCTTTAGGCCCTGATCTTAGCAGAGGGGAAGGATCGGGCCCTCGAAGTCTCACCAGACATTTTCCTCAGAAGGTTATTAAAAGAAAGGTGAGAAGAAAACCAAGGTTCACAATAGGAAAGCAGATAGATGGTGATCAAGAAGGTAGGGAGGAGGAGTAAGGGAAGAATAATGGAAAGATGAAAATGACAATACACCAGAAGCAGGAAGGAAGGAAACAATGTATCTAAAACACAGGAGTGCACGAGCCCCCACTAGAAAGCTTACCTTTAGTCGTCAGCCTATAGACATAATTAGTTCAGAGTAAAAACATTGAATTAGGTAACAAAAATAGTAGCTATAAAACTATATAACATAAAATATATCTGCCCCAATAAACCACAGGCACACTCTTCCACAAATATAAATGGTTTCTGAGGAGTAAGCACAGACAATTGTAAAGACGAAGACATACAGGGAATTCAAGTAGCTAGGGTGACTCATGCATTTGGGACCACAGGGTCCAATGTCTTTTCTCTTCTTGTAATGTCTTCCCCGATGGGTACAGTGTCCCTTCATGGTAAGCTGCTCAGCTGAGCTCCACAGATATACTCCTCTCAATTCCCAGCACCGTTTCTCTCTCGAATCCATGGAGGGGTCTTTTCTCTGCTGCCAGAGCTCATGCTAGCCTCTGAAGGAACATGCCTATCTCTGTCTCTGCTGCCTTAGATTTGCAGATTCTCCTAATAGGTGAGTAGTCCTTCTCAGTGAGTTTGTGATCTCATCTATGTGAACAGGTCATAGATCAAGATCCATTCACTACTTCTCATCCTTTGTAATTCTGCTTTTATGTCCATCTTTGCTGCAGGAGGCTTCATCTGCTTACCAATGCTGCCTTTGGGCTGTCCATCCATTACTCTTAGCTATGGGGCCTTCCCATCTTTTCCCTCTTTTTTTTTTTTTTACTGTTTTCCAAATGCTTTATTAACTTCTTATTTACATCATTCATTTCTGCAAGATTTTGAGTTACAA
>NW_027186352.1:13340803-13341859 GCF_028583685.1 Petaurus breviceps papuanus
AAATAGCAGTCCCACAGGATATCCCCTCCTCCAATCTGCTCTCTCCCATATTTTCTCCTATATCCCTTTCAACTTTTCCAGTGAATCTCTATGTCCCAGTGCCTCTATATCTTATTTCCCAATAACATATAAAATAATATTAATAATAGTATATATATATATACATATATATATATGTTTTTAAACATTTGGTTTTAAAACTTTGAATTCCAGATTCATTCCCTTCATCCCTTGTCCCCCACCCTTACTGGGAAGATAAGCAGTTCAGTATAGGTTGTACATGTGTGGCTAATGCAAAACAATAACATAGTAGATATATTGTAAAAGACTGACTATATTTCCCTCCCTCCTATCCCACCTCCCACTTGTTCTATTCGCTACTTTGATCCCGTCCCTTTTCACAAGTGGGTGCTTCCAACTTCCTTCTTCCCCCAGCCTGCCCTCCCTTACATCATCCCCCCTCTCATCCCCTTCCCCCCTACTCTCCTGTAAGGTGAGATACTCTATTTAGTGTGTATTTCTTTCCCTCCCTGAGCCAAATTCAATGGGAATAAGGTTGACCAATTATCTTTTGCTTTCCTATTCTTCCCCTCCATTGTGACCATTTTCCCTTGCCTCTTCTATATGAGATAGTATACCCCATTCTGTCTCTCCCCATCTCCTCTTATTATATTCCTCTCTCACCTCTTAATTTCACCTTTTAAGTATCATCCCTTCCTGTTAAATTGGTCCTGAGCCCTCTATCTATGTACACCTGTAAACATATGCCCATAAACCCTGATATATATAGACACACACACATTATATATATATATATATATATATATATATATATATATATATATTTATTTATTTATTTCTATTCCCTTCAACTACTGTGAAAGTTTTCATAAATTACAATTATTGTTTTTCCATGTAGGAATGTTAATAGTTCAACTTTGAGAAGTTCCTTATGATTTTTTTTCCCTGTTTACCTTCTCATGCTTCTCTTGCCTCTTGTATCTGACTGTCAAATTTTCTATTCAACTCTGGTTTTTTCAGCAAGAATGCTTGAAA
>NW_027186352.1:13342259-13398203 GCF_028583685.1 Petaurus breviceps papuanus
CTTATGATTTCTTTTCCCTGTTTACCTTCTCATGCTTCTCTTGCTTCTTGTATCTGAATGTCAAATTTTCTATTCAACTCTGGTTTTTTCAGCAAGAATGCTTGAAAGTCCTCTATTCCACTGAATGACCATATTTTCCCCTGAAACATGATATTCAGTTTTGCTGGGTAGGTGACTCTTGGTTTTAATCCCAGCTCCTTTGACCTCTGGAATATCATATTCCAAGTCCTTCGATCCCTCAGTGTAGAAGCTGCCAGATCCTGGGTTATCCTGATTGTGTTTCCACAATATTCAAATTGTTTCTTCCTGGCTGCTTGTAATATTCTCTCCTTAATCTGGGAATTCTGGAACCTGGCTATAATATTCCTAGGAGTTCTCTTTTCGGGATCTTTTTCAGCAGGTGATCGGTGGATTCTTTCAACCTCTATTTTGCCCTCTGGTACTAAAACATCAGGGCAGTTTTCTTTGAGAACTTCCTGGAGGATAATTTCTAGGTTCTTACTTTGATCATGGCTTTCAGGTAGTCCAATAATTTTTAAATTATCTCTCCTGGATCTATTTTCCAGGTCAGTGGTTTTTTCCATGAGATATTTCACATTGCCTTCTATTCTTTCATTTGTTTGGATCTGTTTAACAGCATCTTGATTTCTCATAAAGTCATTAGCTTCCATTTGCTCCAGTCCAATTCTGAAGCAATGATTCTCCTCATTGAGCTTTTGAGATTCTTTTTCCATCTGGGAAATTTGGTTTTTTTAGGCATTCTTCTCCTCATTGCCTTTTTGAGCCTCTTTTGCCATTTGAGTTAGTCTGTGTTTTAAGGTATGATTTTCCTCAGTCAGGCTGTTGACTCTCATTTCATAATTTTCTTGCATCGTTCTCATTTCTCTTCCCAATTTTTCCTCCACTTCTCTTATCTACTTCTTAAGGTGATCTATGGCCTATAACCAGCTTGTATTTTCCTTTGAAGCTTTTGGTGCAGGAGTTCTGACTTTACTGTCTTCCTCCTGTTCCATGCTTTGCTCCTTTTTGTCCCCAAAATAGGAATCTAATGTTGGAATCTTCTGTCTGCTTTGTTTCCTTTGCCTGGTCATGTTCCCCCTCAGTCACTTGACCCCTGGGCTTTTTTGCCACAGTAGGACTCTGCCACCAGACAGGGGAGCTTTCATCCCAAATGCTGGGGTTTTCTCAGCTGCCAGAGGTATTAGATGGGTACCCTCTCTGAGGTCTCCATATAGGCCCTGGCAAGCTGGACATAGGGCCCAGGACCTCCACCCTAGACTGCAATCCAGATCCAAGAAGGTTAAAGCAAGAACAATTACCCCTCAGACTGGCGCTTGGTCCCCCTACACTCTGCAGGCCAGGAGCTTAAACTGACACATGGTGCAGCTGGCTATGCAGGCATCTCAGTGGTTTCTCGCCCCAGGGGCAAAAGCCACACACTCCCACTTACTGGGTCCCAAAGTCCAGACTGCACTGACCTCTCACTTTGTCCATTGCATCTATGTGTTGATAAATCTGGAAACGGCCAAAGCTGCTGCTGATCTGGAGTCCCTCCAGCAGGTGGCTGGTCAGACCCGCCCTGGGGCTAAAGTCTCAGTATGCGACTGGGCTCTGCTCCCAGAGCACTGAGCTGGCAGATTCCTGCTGGCCTGCCGGGCTGTCCTCAGCGGGAAGTTAGCTTCTCTGTGTCATTTTGTGGGTTCTGCAGCTCCAAAGTTTGTTTAGAGTCCCTTTTTTACATGGATTGGGGAAGGTGGAAGCCAGAGCTGCAGGGAGGTCATGCTTCCATCTTTTCCCTTTCTACTACTATTTGTCTTTGATAATATACTTTCCCCTACTTCTTGTTTGAAAGTAATCACCAATAGTTGAGTACTGCCCATTTCTACTGACTATATGTTATCCTTACAGTTTTGATTCTTCAGAGAATGTAGCATTCCACCATTTGCAGTCATGTAGCATCACCAGAGGGCCTGGGGGATTATAGAGTCATAGGATTTAGAGCTGAAAGAGCTTAGATTTCATTTACTCCAACCACCACATACAAAGTTACTTGATGACCTCAATGCAAAGGTAGAAAAAGATGAGGCTGGAGAGAAAGTATAAGAGGCTAAACTGAGCTACTGGAACCCAGGGTGGTCTGTTACAAGGATTTATTCAGATAGATATGCTCTAGGATCTAGCCTACCTTTTCTCAAGTGAGACTATAGTTTCCACCTCTGGGAAGAAATAGAAACTCAATACAGACAAATCCAAAAGCTTGCTGATATTTACATTCTCCAAACGTGCAGCATAAACTGGTAATGCTTTTCTTTGTATATAACTGTCCCAAGTTCCACACTTTTTAGTAACATCTGCAATAGTAAAATTTTCTTACCTGCTCTAAGGTTCTTTCTTGACCCATATGTCCAAAGCCATAAGTTACTAGGCAATATCCTAAGGGCGGCATTACTGCTCCCTGGTTTCATGTGTGGGATCTGTCACAGTGGGATACAGCGTTCCATTGCACAGTTCCCATGCCTGTTATTGTCTCGGCAGTAAGGTGGCTTCTGCTGTCTGGAATTTAAGAGGTTTGGAATCATCACCTCTCAGTTATATTTCCACCTGGTTATTAAAACGAGATAATATTTGTAAAGTTCTCAGAACATGGTGGGTGCTTAATTAATGTGTGTTCCCTTCCTCCCTCCCTCTTTGAGTATCATAGATTGCTGTAACACTTTCTTCTGGTATCACTCAAACTGTACTAGTACTCTGGAGTATTCTGGGAAAACTTTCTGGATCCATATAATTTTTTTTTGGAGGGGGGAAGGCAAGGCAATTGGGGTTAGGTGACTTGCCCAAGGTCACACAGCTAGTACATGTGTCAAGTATCTGAGGTTGGATTTGAACTCAGGTCCTCCTGACTCCAGGGCCGGTACTCTATTCACTGTGTCATCTAGCTGCTCCATCCACATTAGTCTTAACAGAACTATAACTTATTTGGAACTGCCATCACATCACACCCTAGCCATGATGCTTGGCTACTTTGTCCACATGAAGATACCTTCTATTTCCTGCTCCCCTTTCTGTGATGTCCTCCCTCATTAGACTGTAAACTCCTTGAGAGTGGGTGCCATTTTGTTTTTCTATCCTCAGTCTTGGCACATGGTAAGTACTTTATAAATATTTTATCTATACACACCTATCTATCTGTCTGTCTGTCTGTCTATCTATCTATCTATCTATCTATCTATCTATCTATCCATCTACCAACCCACCCGTCCGTCTGTCCATCCATCCATCCATCCACCCATCTATCTATCTATCCATCTATGCATCCATCATCTACCTATCAATTTAGCTAGCCATCTCAAATCATAATTGGTCAAGGCTGCTACCCACTTTTGGCAAGCAACATCCAACATGGTCCTGTTAAAATATATCAATGATTTATTATCGGTCCATTCCTGAGAGGAACAAAGGAAGGGAATAAGCATTTTTTCTGATGCCTACTATGTACCAGGCACTGTGCTAAGTGTCTTACAAGTATCATGTCATTTGAGGGTCACCAGGAGTTTTGCTCTTGACCTCAGTAACAGCTCACTTCAAAGCTCAGATCTCAAGCTTGTGGACGGGTAAGGAGACTCACTGCCAGTTAAGCCTTTGATGGAAAATGCAATTGGCCTCTAGCGATAATTGCTTTCTTGGTACAGAAGAGCTCCCAAACCTTCCAGGCTGGCATCAGTGTGGAGAACAAGTGTTTTGCTCGGGTCTGCACAAGCCAATGCAGGTACATGAGTAAAAAACCCAATTAAGCCCTTGAAAGGTTTTTCACATTTTTTTTTGTCTGCCCATCTCCAAAAGGCAATTTTATCTTTCTTGCCTTTTTGGTTCTATGTCTCTTCAATCATGTGGGCACAAATGTGGTCATTTGATGATTTAGCAATACCAGCAGGGCTCTTACCTGTCTTGGGAAACCAAAGTCTCTAAGATTTCAAGGATGTACATACTTCAGAAGGGCTTTTTCCTTCTCTAGGTCAGTGCCTTGTAGGGATGCAATATGGACTGAATGTTTCATAAAAGCCTTGCTAAATTGGCAATTGTCAGTTGACTGTCATACCAACTTCCCCCAGCCAATAGGAATCAGCCTTTCCTCATACTCTCCCAGTGTCTTACCAAAGACAACTATGACATCGAGGGACTCATACACTTCTGTGCAGGGGTGTGCTAGAGCCAGTCAAGCCTGACAGCTAGAGCTGCATATTAAATTTTTCATTGTGAACATTTACACCTCAAAAATCAGCAACACTACAAACCAGCTTGATTTATTATCTTGTTGATTGCTGGACTTAAGAAAGCGATAGAGTAAATATTAATGCAGATTAAATTTAAAAGAGCCAATTGTTAAACAACATTTACTGTATTAAGTATTCACTATATGCCAGGCACTGTGCTAAGCAGGCAGGAATAGAAATACAAGCAAATTAACAGTCCCTGCACACATTTTAATGGGAGAAGACTTACAAGGAAGTTAGAAAAAGGAGGAATAGAAATGGTATTGATGTCCAGAAAACCAGAAACAAAGGCAGGAAGGGAATGAAGCCTCTCCTCAAAATGGAGGTCCCAGAAGGAAGGCACCAATGGATGAAGCATGGCAACTCAAACTCAGCATGGTGGAAGGAGGCTGGAGGGCAGATGAGGCATAGTATCCAAGTCTTCTAAATCAGAAGCACAGCCAGGGGTGAGGGTGGGGTGATGAGAGCTCTAGGTAGTTCATCTCCCCAACTTCTTCGTTATCAATCAGAACATGGTTGGTGCCCAGAGATTCTTTGGGGCACACACTCAGACTGATAAAAATCCAGATGAACAGATGAAACAGACATAGGAAATCAGTAGTACCTATTGCTCAAGTCCAAGACAAAAAGGGATGGGCTGCCTACTCCAGGGTACCTTGTACCTGTGACATTGTATTTGGTTCTTTTGTTCAAAGTCTGATAATCTACATATATCCATAACTTTCTGTTCATTCTCAGGCACCACCACAGTGGGTAATGCCTAAGAGCTGCTGGATCCTGGGATTATGTCATTAACCAGCATTTTTTTTTTGAGATGGTTTCTGTGGTTTTCCATCAGAGATAGAAGAAAACTTCTAGATCTTTCTCTGAGTGGTTGGGAGTCAATGAGCCAGATTCTATGGACCAAGTCCCAGTCCTGCAATGGGAATATTTCTTGGTGAATTTCAGGCTTGTCCTCCTGTTCCACTTTTTTGGTTCTAGGAAATCCTCAAATACTTCAAGATCCAGTTTCAAGGCTGAACAGATGTTCCGTGATGGCAATACTGCAAAGATAAACTACCGAGAAAGACTTAAGAACTCTGACTGACACCATGACCAAACCACAATTCCAGAGGACTTATGAAAAGTCCTTATGAAAAGTCCCACTTGGCAGGGGTGTAATGAACTCAAGATATAATATAAGACATGTGTTTCTTGAACATGGCCAGTGCAGGAACTTATTTTATTTAACTATGCTTATTAAAAGGATTTTTCCTTTCCTTTTTTTTAATGGAAAGGAAGAGGGAGGAAGGAGAGAAAATAGATTTTTGTTCATTGAAAAGAATAAATGTTAATTTTTAAAACCCCACAAAGTAGCTCTCAGAAAGCAGACAACAGACAAAATTTAACTATATAGCCAACCTTTTTATTTTTAAATTTAATCTCACTCTAGGCCAGTTTAAACAAACCTAGAACAGTGGCCTTTTAGGAATGAAGCTTTGTGTTCCCTCAGTACTGACAGCCTGAGGTGCAGATGCTCACGGTGAAAATGTAATAACCAGCTCTGGTCGCCAGGTTTGGCTGGCTCTGGCACACCCCTGCAATACCCTCAAAGTCGCCATGGTCTTTGGTAAGACCAGAGGAGTGTGAGCAGAGGATGATTAATGCTTCCTGTTGTCTGGAGGAAGCTGGGGTGAGGCAGAACTTTTTGTTGAGCTCCAATGAAAGGTCCTTATTGCATCCGGACAGGGTGTGAGCACTGCCCTAGAGCGCAGAGAAGCCCTGCTGGTGTGTCCTTCCACAAAACCTCAGAGCCTTTCGTTTTCTGGGATTGGTGGTTATCATCTCAGGTTTTCGGTGAAATGCTTTATCCCTCCTCCATCCTTTGACCCTTCCCGGTAACGAGGCTGCTCCTGGAGGGCAGGGATCGCCGGATCCACAGTACCTAGCGCGCAGCTACAGTACCTAGCGCGCAGCTACAGTACCTAGAGCGCAGCAGTAGATGAAACTGACATTCACACTACGAAGATCTCATTTGAACTTGAGACGCTCTTCCCTGTGGAAATTCTTATCACCATTTTCCAAAAGAGGAAACTGAGACACGTAGTTCCTTTTCCAAGGTTAGTTACACAGTAGGAAATCTGAGGCAGGCTTCCGACAGGTCTTCCTGCCTTTAACCCCGGAATACTGCCCAGTCTCCGCGCTACCTTTCCATTAATAAGCCCTTCTTAAACGTGAGCTCGCCCGAGCTCCGCCGCCCTTCATTCTGCGGCTGTTCTAGTCTCTATAAGCCCAGAAACAGGCACAAAGCGGCGGCAGTTACATTGTAGCACTTCCAAGTCGGCCTGAAACAGCGATCGGGAGCCTCCAGGTTGGAGCGAGGTGGGCCGGAGAGTGCACACGGAAAGCCGGCCTTCCTGCTCCCGCATCCTGGGCAGGAGAGCGGCGGCGGCTCCCAGACCTAGGGCTCCGGCCCAGGGGAGGCTGGTTTCGAAATCCCAGAGTCCTCTGCCGGGCATCACCAGCCGAGGGGATGGCAGGGGACTCCGCGACTTCCCTGACCCGCCCGCTAGAGCCGCGCCCGCCTAAGGAGGAAGCTGGAGCTCAGGAGAGGAAACTCGGGAGCTGGTCAACGCCTGGACCCCAGGGGACGGAGGCGGGCTCTTTGGGGAGGCCCGCCCCCTCTTCTTAAAGCGCCCCTTACACTAATCTCTCCAACTTCCGAAAGGGAGGGAGGAGGGTGAGCCTGGCTTCGGAACCGAAAGGATTAAAGGCGCCTCACCCTGGGAGAGAAGAAGCCGGGTCAGAGCTGGGCAGGGCGTGCGCCAGGCTGGTCCTCTGGAGTGGTGGAGTCGTGGCTGGGAGGGTACGTAGGGGGCCACGTGGGGGAGCTTCTTTGCCTCGGGTCCAGGGTGGAGGGGCGCCTCTGCAGATGCTGGCTACTTTTTAAGCTTTGATCTTGACTTGTCGCCATGTGCTCTAGGCTAGGGTCTGTGTGGTGGTGTGACTCTGACTCGTGTCTTCCTGTAGAGAAATTAGTCCTCAAAACAGTGAGTTTGGCATCTGAAGTAGTGTGTATATGGGCACAAGTGTGTATATGAGTATGTGCACACATGTACACAAACATATATGTGTGTGTTGAATAATCCGGGTTGGGCCTGCTCTGGATATTAATAGGAATCACTTGTTTTCGTAGCTTTATAGTTTACCAAGGGTTTTCTTCAGAAAGCTTTGAGGCAGGCAGTGCCAGTGGGAACTCCATGATTAGATAGCTCAAGGTCACAGGAAGTGGCCGGTTCTGGACTCCAAATATAGATAAACTCTCTCCTGCCTTAGCTCTTTGAGCCCCAGGCTCTAAAAGGTTAAGTGACTGGACCTGAGTGACACAGCTGTCTTAGCTGTTAACGAAACCCAGGTCTAACAGAATTGAAATCCAGCACAAGAAATGGGGACTTGGAGTCAGGAAGAGTTGGATTCGAATTCAGCCTTTAATATGTTCTGTGTGACCTTGGGTCACCTAGCACAGATGGAGTTTTTCAAGTTCTTCAGAAGGTATCCAATCCAAGATCCATAGAGGAGGAACCGGGCCTAGTGAAGTTGATTACCTTGTTCAAGGTCACACAGGTAATAAGTACCAGAGGTGACTCTTAAACCCAGGTCTTTTGGCTTCAAAAAGTAGCTTTATGTCCCCCATTTTACCTCTAATGTGAGGACAAAAATAGCACCTACCTCCTTAAGTGATCTAATAAAGTCATGTATGGAATGCACTTTGCAAGCCTGGAAGTGACCTATAATGATCATTATTATCATTAACTGACTGCAGTTTGGGGCAAGTCACTTGTCCTTTTTGAGCCTCAGTTTCTACATCTGTTAAAATGAAGGAACTGGATTTAATTCAGTAATACACTGAGCCTTTACTCAGGGCCTGCCAGGGGGCAGCTAGATGATAGAAGTGGATAGATAGAATCTTGGAATCAAGAGGAAGGGAGTTCAAATACAGCTTAAAGATACTTACTAGCCGGGTGGCCCTGGGCAAGTCACTTAACACCGATTGCCTCAAAAAAAAAAAAAATCCTGCCAGGCTTCTGTTAGGAATCAAGAGGATAGGCTTAAAATAGGTACCAGAGTTGTGATTGCACAGGTGTAGGGGATCTCCCGGATGTGGGGACACAGAATTGAGCTGGGAACAGGGAAAGGCGACTGACTGCCATTTCTTGGAAAGAAGGAGGAAGCTTCCTTTCCCTGCAGGGTCTTGGAAAGGACAGGGCTGGGGAAGCAAAACTAGAAATGAAACCAGGGATGCCAGGGCAGAAAGTCCATCAAGCCTCTTCCAGTCTTGCGTTCCGTGATCCCAGGACCTTATTGCAAGGCCCTTTACTCTGGGGCCTCAGTTTCCCTGTACGTCGGACCCCCAGACGTCCACTAAGGTCCCTTCCAACTCTAGATGCTACCTCTACCCTCTACCGCTGCTCCGCTCCGGAAAGGATTTTATTCTCCGGGCTTTCCAGGGCGTCGGCGGATGCCCCGCCCCTTCAGGGGCCGCCGAGGTTCTCAGGTCCATCTCCAGGCGCTCCTTCCCGCGCCTCCCTCTGACCCTCCCCATCGGTGGCGGCGAAAACCCGGCGCGGAGCATGCGGGGGCGGGGTTGGCGCATGCGCCATGCGCACCGCGGCCTCTGCTCCCTGGCTGGTTCCGCGGCACCAGCGGCAGCGGCGGGTCGTCTCGGGAGATTCGGCGGCGGCTTCTGGGCTCCGGGCTCCGGGCTCCGGGCGAGACTCGGGCCGGGCTCGGCGGCCTCCGCGCGGCCAGGTGAGCGTGGGGCGGGAGGAAGGAGAGAAGGTCACGGGCCGGCCCCTCCCTGCCCGCGGGCCCCGCCTTGGGCCCCGGACCCCGGGCCTGGGTTCCCTAGCCCCGGCTCCGCCGCGGGGACGGGCCCCGCACCCCCACAGCGCCCGGGGACGCCGAGGCCGAGATCGCGGGGCCGCCCAAGGTCACGGGCCCGGTGGGGGGCCGGGTGGGGGAGGGGAGAGGAGGGGAGGCCCGCCCGGCCCCCCGCGGTGCGGCCGGGGAAACTGAGGAGCGAGAGCTGCGCTCCGCCGGCTCCGAGGCACACAGCAGACGCCCTATGGGCGCTCGTGCCCAGGATCTCCGAGGGGCCCGGAGGGCCTGCGCCCCCTCCCCAGGCCCAGCCCCTGGGGGCACGACGCCCCCCATCCTGGGGGCTGGGCCCCTGGGCCCCCTACCCGCCTGTACACGGGCGCAGGGCCCTCCAGGGTCACTGTGTCCGCATCTTACAGGAGGGGAACCTGAGGCATGTGGGGGGGAGCCCTCCCGGGGCACGCTGACCGGGGGTGCTGCGCCAGCCTCCTCTCAGTGGGGGTGCCCGAGCCCCCGGCTGTCCTGGGCTGGGCGCGGCTCCCCACCCCCCACCCCCGATGAGATGGGTGGGAGGGGGCACTGGAAGGGTGAGCCAAGGCTCCTGGGAGCTCTGAGGAGCCTGGGAGGCGAAGGGAGCGGGGGCTTCCCTGCACAGGCGCTGGCACCAAAGTGGAGGGGGGGGTCTGTCCGTCTGTGTCTGTCTGTGTGTTCTTACAGGGGTCAGGGGGAAGAGCTTGGGCCCCTGGGGGGGGGGATTCCTCTCCATGACAGCTGTTTCAGGATTCTTCCCTGCTTATCGAGTCTCTGCACTTGGAATACAATAGGGGCATGTTAATAGGGTGTCCTAGGCTGGGTCCCAGATCCCTGGGGAGCATCAGAATGCTCCCATGTTTTCCTGAGACCCCCCAGGGCCATCCACAAAGCCTGCTCTTTCTCTGAAGACGGGAAGATCAGGGCTGGCCCGCCTGGAAAGAGCTGTGTGACTTCTTCAAAGCTACAGTATTGAAGGGGATCATATTCAGAGGTTTGCACTAGATCCTCCTTTGCTCCACCTCACCCCCAAATGCCCCTCCACCCCTTGAGGCAGGAGGGAGCCCCAGGAGGGGCCTGGCAGCCTGCCTCCCCCGTGACAGTCAGACAGCTCGCTGTACACAGTAGGTCTGCTCTTGGCAGAGCTTTGCTTCCCTGCCTTTTTATAGATCAGAGAGGGAAGGTGGTGTCTAGAGGTTGCCCAGCCCGATCCAGGACTGGAGTCTGCGTCCTCTGACCCCGCCAAGGACACTTAATGCCGAGAGAGGGCCCCTTAATAAAAGAATTTGTTCTGTAAAACCTGAACTCAGAAAGCCACACCTGAGGTCCTAGAAGGCCCTGAGGCTGCAGGTTTCCTAGCCCTGGACCAGGCACCATGGAAGAGTCTTTTCTTTAGATTGTAAGCCAGCTGTAATGAACGGCTAACTACGGAGGCCAGGGCCCAGTGTCAGTCATGGCTCTGCTTCGTCCTAGGTGACCCTGGCCCACTTAGATGGCATCATGGCTCTCAGCTGCAAAGAGACGCACTCCTGAACTCGGGGCTCCTTCCCCCGTGGGGTCTGTGGCTAAGTATGGACTTCGCAGGCCGAACTCCTTTGGGGGCGGGGGGACCTCAGCCCTGCACTGGGAGCCTTGGCAGTCATGGTGGTCACGGCTGGTCTGTGCAGGAGCAGGGCCTAACGCCAGGCTTCCCTCGATCTGTGTTGGCTGAGGCCTAGAGCCCAGAACAAGATGGGCCTTTGGGTGCCAGGCGTCTGAGTTAGAGCTGGAGAGGGCCTCAGCTCACCTAGCCTGCCCTGCCGTGCCGTCTCCTCAGCCACTGCCTCCACCACCAGCCTGGCCCTCAGCAAGCTTGTGGCTTCTATTGACCAGCTCTCACGCCCTCGTGCCAGGTCTTCTCCAGGAGAAGAAGGACTTGTGGTGTTCGCACTCATCCCCTGTCCTTAGCCCAGGAAGTTCTAAGGGGAATGCTTCATCATATTGTACAACTGGAGAACCAGCCCACCCAGGGTCTCATGCTGGACATTAGGGGGAAAAGCTGGCTGTAGGTCTGGGTGTCCTGCCTTTAGGATACAGTGATCCTTCTCTCCACTGGACTGCCAACTTCTTGGAGACAGGAACCAGCTGAGCCCATCTTTGTGTCCCCAAGGACCTAGATCTTTGCCACGAATCAGGATGTCAGACTTGGAAATACTTAGGGAAACCAGATGGTCCGACACCCTCTTTTGAAATAGGATCTGTAAAGTGATTTCCAGATGATGTGACCTTGAGGCATACCACATGAAGGATTCAGAGAGGGCCCACTGAGCTGCCTTCCAAGCAGCTTCCCAGCCATCTGAAGGAGCGGCCAAGGACCCAGGGCCTGCCTAGGCCCCTTCTTCATGCAGACTGAGTGCCTTCACAATTCGATTGCCTTATCAGGGGAGCTCCTTTTGTGTGGCCAAAGCTTGTTCTGCCCTGGAGAAGAGCCTGTTAAAAAAAAGATTTCAGGGATCTGTAAAAGTGACCATCTGTGCTTTTCTTACTGATGGCCTTTAAAAGAGGTGCTAACCGGTCACTGTCTCAACATTCATAAGCTGCTATCTTAGAAGGCTGAAAGCTCTTTGTGAGTCCAAGCACAGGTTCTTATTGTAAGTTAATTCCTTGAATCCTCTGAACTTACCATGTTATTTGAAGAATTTATAGGCTAAGACTACTGAAGGTTCCTGGAACCCTGACTCACCATGGCCCTAAGAGTCTGGCCTTTACTTTCCTGGGGGAGGGGGTTGTGCCAAGGATTCAGGTAGACCTCAGAATACATTTTTGTAACATTATATGTCGGTGTGACATCCCAGACCACTGCTTTAGTTCAGCTCCGTTTATCCACCATCACAGGCATTATTCATGTCAAGATACTTGAGAAATCAGCTAATGTGCCTAATTTAAAGATTCAACAGTTTTGGTTTTTTTCTGATTTGCCAAGAGAGCCAGAGTTAGGCTTTAAGTGTAGAATGGTTGTTACTTTGAAAATAGGCCATAATCGTTGTAGTTTGAAGTGAATAGAACTCTTCTGATAGTTAAATTCCAGCATTTTCCAACTTAGATTAGCTTCTCAATTTCACATTTAAAATTTGGGACACATTTTCTCAGAAATACAATGTTTTGAATGATGGTGAATGGATTCTCATAGTAGCTCTCTAAAATCTTTTGTGGGAGCTAGAAGACAGGAGCTGTGAGGGAGAAGGAGGGAAGGGGAAAAGCACTCATTTAAATACCTACTATGTGCCAGGCTCTGTTCTAAGGGCTGCATTTCATTTTATCCCCCAAACAATCCTGGGAGGCAGGTGCTCTTATGGACACTATTTGAGGAAACAGAGGTGGACAGGTTCAATGTCCAGAGTTGCACAGCCAGGGAGTATCTGAGGTTGGATTTGAACTCAGGTCTTCCCGACTCCAGCCCTCAAGCTCTCTATACTGTGCCACCTAGGAATGCTGTGTACATGTTGTGAAGTGAGTATTGTCAGATCAAGGGCTTTCTGTGTGAAGCAGGAGAATTAGATGAGGCTTTTTAGGGTTTAAAACAAGGCCCTGGGGTGGAGGAACCTCAGGGTGGTTATAATAAAGTCATGCAAGTCATTGTATAATACAATAATGTCCTGATGGTTGGTTGGCATCCCCATTTCTCTCTGCCTGTTTCGGAGGGCCTGCACACTGCTTAGTCTTCATTCTTTTCTACTTTGTGCAGCTTGGTTTAGGGGCCTGCTCTAAGAAAGGGTCAGGATAGAAGTGAGCCTCTTTTGCAGGAAGGTGGGCATACCCCCCTGCTGAGTGGGCTAATTGCCCAATAAAACATTGGCCGGTTGTGACTTTTCTCAGCCAGTAGAAGTGTGTTTCTGGTCATTGGAGAAGGACTTTTTCTGCTTCATAAGTTCTTGGGCTTACGCGCTGAAGAGAGGCTGTGGAGAGTCAGATCAAAGCAGGAAAATGGCAGCCTGGAGCTCTGTGTCTTCATACTTAGACATGGGTGATCAGTTTTATTGGCCATGGAGAATAGCAGGTGCCCTTTGTAGACTGAGAGCTGGAGGGGCTGGAGAAGGTTAGGGTTAGGCCTTGCCCAGAGGCACCAGGTAACCAGCAGCATAGCTGAATTTGGTCCCAGATTCCCGGCCTCTGGGTCCAGTGTTGTTCCTACAGCAGCAGACACTTGGAGCTGGACAGTGATGAGCTCAGTCAGAGGAAGATTCTTTTGGCAACGACACAAAGAACAAATTGGAGAACAGGTTGGCCAGAGCCAGCAAGGTCAGTCTCTGTATGCCTAGTGCAGAGGAGGTGAAAGGGGTCAGCAGTGAGGAGAGTGGAAGCAATTCTGTAGGCCTTGGCCCCTGGTTGGGATTGGAGGCTGGTGAGTGGGGAAGGTCAAGCTAAGCACTGTCTGCTGATTTACTGTGATGCCAGTGTTACAGATCTGGGTGTAACTAGGGCGGTAAGGCTATCATCAGCAGAAATCCTGGCATTGGGAGAAGGGGCAGGCGCCATTTTGGACAAGCCGAGCTTGAGGTGCCCATGGAACATCCCAATGAGGAGGAACAGCAGTTCAGAAGACAACTGTCTATCCGTCTGTCCTTAAGACTCATCTTCTTTGTAAAGATCGTTGAATTGGGAATGGCAGATATGCTGTAGAGGGCAAAGAGAAAGAAGGGCTTGGGCAGAGTGAGCTGGCAGATATTTCAGTAAAGGAGAACTGAAAGGGAGCAGGGGCCCAGGGGATCTGGAGAAGGGGGTAGTCAGGGGTGTCAGAAGCTGCAGTCATGGAGAAAGAGGCCTGAGGAAAAGGCATTGTTTAGCAGCCCAGATCCCTGGTACCTGGGGAGGCCTGCTCAGGTCGTAGTGGGGGAGTGGAGGAAAGGGGAGACCCTGGAGTGGGAGGGTCCCTAAGAGGAGTCTGGCCAAGACTGGGAAAAGAGAAGAGCACTTGGGACATGGGTTGAGGGAAAAAAAAAGCCAGGGCTTTCTGGGCCATTTTGAATAGTATCAAGAGGCAGGGATGGCCTCCCACGGTGAAGGATCAGGCTTTGGCTGGAGTGTTGTGCCAGTGGCCGAGCGCTTCCTGCTCAAGCCCAGCCTCTCCAGGGCTGTTGCCCTGCCCTCCCTACAGAGCTGCTTTTGTGATGCCCCATAGCTCACTAAGGGAGAAGTGAAAGATCCTGGGTTCCTCCCTAGACTTTGCAGCCTTGGTGACCTTGACCTCTCCCAATCCCAGTTTCTTTGGCTATAAAATAAGGAGCTTGAACTGGCTGGCCTCTCAGGCAGGACTTCTGAGCCTGAGGCTCATCAGCCCATGGGGTGGTGTCCTTGGATAGATTTCAAGGCATCCATGGACTTGGATGGAGTAACCTGCCCCCCTTCATTTTCACTCGCCTCTAGCTGAAACCTAGCATTTCCTTCAGTTATAAAGGGATCCTGGGCTTCTGCCATCCAAGGCATGCACACAGAGGGGAACCCTGTGGGCAAGTTTCTCCTAGGTCCCACGGGCAGAGGCGGTTTCTGAGCCTGGGAATGTGGCCCCAGCTGCTCTTCGCAGGTGGGAGACCAAAACCTCCCAGCTTCTTTCACGTCCGAGGACCCTCCTGCCTCCCAGGGTTTGCTTCTCTTCATCCTGTCCATGTCAGGTGGGATTGTTCCAGGAAACCTTCCCACAGCAGGGCTCTCTGCTTCTCCTGGTCTGTTTCATGACTGGGCGTCTTTCCCCACAGCCCCATGTCGATGGGAGACCTCTTTGTCTTCCAATCCTCACTGTCCTCCCCCCAATCACGTAGATATGGCTGAATTGTTGTGTGGATGAATTCTCTGTTGATGGCCATTTTCCCTGGGCAAAGACAGAATTTGGATTTGGATGATCATTGAATGGATCATCCCTGCCGGCCTCCCTTTTGGGAATGATGGCCGTACTGTTTTGTCAGCTGAGCTTGTACCTGGGGGAAGTCCTTCAGTCGTTGCTGGCATCTCCCTCTCCTGACACTGATGACAGCCTCCTTGTGACTCAGCCTGTTTGTGACAATCCTGCTGGCCAAAGGCTGCATCACTCTTCAGCCTCTGAACTCCTTGGAGGTGTGCCTGCACTCAGCCCTTCAGTTGAGTGTGGGCCCTGCTAGATAGAATGATTTTGTAAACTTTTAAACAGACTTGATTTCATGATTCAAATGGACGATCTCGTCTGGCCTCTGACTGTGGCGTGCTGGGAGGTCTGCCCACCTCCAGGCTCTCCCTGCCCTGTCTATGTGGTGATGTCCCCAAAGCTGGCCTGACCACATCACACCCCTTCCTACTCATTAGGCTCCAGTGGCCGCTTTTATCTGCAGCCTGTTACGAGCTGGTCCCTTCCTGCCTCTCTGACCCTGCGTTTTACTGGCTTCCATTCATTCGGTGATCAGCACCGTGGCCTTTTTGCAGTTCTTTGCCAGGACACCCCTCTTGATGCTGGGACTTCTCCCTGCTTGTCTGTCCTGAGGGTTGTCCCTCCCTTCTCTGCCCCTGGGCTCCCCTGGCTTCCTTCCGGGCTCTGCTGTAGTCCTCTCTTCCATCGGAGGGCTTTCTGCGGAGCTTGTCTTCCACACGCACCGTGGAGATCTTAAATGCTCAGTGTTGTATGTTGTCTCTGCCATAGAACATGAGCTCCTGGCAGGCAGGGGCCGAGTATTCCAGAGAGCACTTTGTAAGCGACCGTCATGATCACACGTCATCTTCATGGCCTGGATCTGCTTTGGTGCTACCCGCCGGCCTTGTTCCCGGGCCGTGCTCCCGCAGAGTGCTGCTGTAGACTTCTGGGGTGCTGGGAGCCCTTTTCTCATCGGCCTCCTCTAGTGGTGTGCCTGGCACCAACATGCAGCTTCTCCCTCATTCTCCTCGTCATCGGGGATGTATCGTGTGCCTGACCTGAGCTCAAACCCAGATGTATGACCCTGGACAAGTCCCTTAATCTTTGCCTCAGTTTCTCCAGGTGTTATACGGGGATCATAGCACCTCCCCCGAAGGATTGCTGTGAGGATCAGATGACTCTGTTCAGTGTGGCTGACTCTTCATGACCCCATCTGGGGCTTTTCTCAGCAAAGATACTGGAGTGGTTAACCATTTCCATCTCTAGCTCAAAGGTGAGGGAGGATGAGGAACTGAGGCAGACAGAGTTAGGTGACTTGCCCAGGGTTGCACAGCTAGTAAGTGTCCGAGTTTAGATTTGAACTCAGATCTTCCTGACTCCAGGCCCAGAACTACATCCACTGAGCCACAGCTGCCCTGAAAAGTGCTTAGCAAGCCATAAAAGCACTATGTAAATGTTGGCTGTTAGGGAGGCATGAGGTGAATCTCGGGGTCGTATTGATTGGCATTGCTCGTAACATTAGTGATTTGGATTTTCTATGGTTAATGGTTTCCAATTCTGTTGAGAATTACTTATTTCTGCCCTTTGACTGCTTCTATATTGGGAAATAGCTTTTGCTTCTGAGCAGTCCTTTAAATTAGTGTACTCTCTGTGGGTAAGTCTGCTACTTTAACACAAAATTTAAGGAAGTGAATTTGTGGTGGAGAGGGAAAATTATACTTTATTCTGCCACTGGCAGAAATCAGACTCGCCTGGTGGCCGGCTTCTTGTTCCACTGTGATCTTTTCTCCATTCGTTTTCAGGTCAATAATCAAGATGGTACAAGCTGAAGCCTTTTCTCGTCCCTTGAGTCGGAATGAAGTTGTTGGTTTAATTTTCCGTTTGACGATCTTTGGCGCCGTAACATATTTTACCATCAAGTGGATGGTGGATGCTATTGACCCGACCAGGAAGCAAAAGGTGGAAGCTCAGAAGCAGGTGAGGCTTGTGAATGTCGGAGGGACCTTCCTTCTGTGTGCCCATATTTCTTCAGTTCCAGAGATGTACCTGCCATGTCCAGTCCTCTGGGCATCGGGCTCCACCAGCACAGAGACCAGGCCCCCACCTCTGCACACCTGAGGTCCCGGACCCCTCCTCCACCTCCTCTGGGGGCAGCCCTGGCTGTGTCGCTGTGTTCACTCCTGTTTGCTCCTCCCACTGATGTTGTCGGGGCCAATGTTCTGGTTTTCCTTATGTCGTGCTCCACGGGGTTATACAGGTCTGAATTCTGAGAGGAATCTCTTCTTACCTTGTAGCAGGTTACGTTCGTGGACCACAATTTGTTTATTCCCCAGTTGATGGACACTTGCTTTGTTTCCAGTTCATTGCCACCACCAGAGGTTAGGACTGTTTTGTGTCTGTGGGACCTTTCTTTTTGTCTTGGTATCATTTGTGCCTCACAGAAGAATCTTTGAGTTCACAGTATGGACATTTATTCTGTTTCTGAAAGGCATAATTCCAGATTGATTCTAGAATAGTTACTGGTCATTCCTCTATCGGTTGTTCACAGTTCCTCCCACAGTACATTATGGTGCCTGGTTTTCTGTAGCCCTTCCAACACTCCTTTCCTTCCCTCCTTCCTTCCCTCCCTCCTTCCTCCCTTCCTTCCCTCCTTCCTTCCCTCCCTCCTTCCTCCCTTCCTTCCTTCCTTCCTTCCTTCCTTCCTTCCTTCCTTCCCTCCTTCCTTCCCTTGTTCTTGCTCAGACTTTGGGTGTGAGATGAAACCTTAGCAATATTTGGATTTGCATTTCTCTTCTTAATGAATTGAGGCAATCTTTCACATGATTGTTAGGAGTTTGTAATTCTTTCTAATTGTTACTATTTTTCCACCATTTGCTCATCGTTGAAAGGCTTTTGGTCTGAAGTGTCTGTGTTAATTCTCTATAAGGAAACAGTGATTATGCAGAATTCTGGGATCCTTTATCTGAGAGATCTTCTGGGAAGCTTCCCAATTGATAGGGTCTCTTCTGGGTGTAATTGAATTTTATTCATGCAAAATGCTTTTCAGTGTCGAGTAATGGGAATGATGGTTTTTATCTTTGTCTCATTGCTTTATGATTGATATTTTATATTTTATTTCACCTTTCACTGAAAAGCCAGGGGAACTTGGTAACTCTCAAGGAAGAAAAAGATAGAGAAGACTAAAAATGGGAGGAAGTCTATATAAACCAAGATTCTGATTAGGATGCTCTTCCCAGTTAGCCTTGAGGGAATTATTTAAGAGATTGAACAGCCAGTTTGTCTTAGTCAATATTACTTATATTTAAATTGCTATTATATTGAATGTAATTGAGTTTGAAAGTCTATTTTGAAAAGCTTCTGGAAATAAACCTTCATAGTTTGTAGCTCTCTGGGTGATTTTTGGTTATGGCCAATAAACCAGATTTTATGATTTAGTTTTAATGTACTGTGTAGCAAGGAGGGATTTTAACCTGAAATGTATGAAGAGATTTTGTGGGGGTGGGGTCTATGAACTTGGATCTGAAATTTAGCATTTCCCCAGTTATTTAAAAACACTATTCTGAGAATGGATCAGTAAACTTCAGCTAGTGGCCAAAAGGGTTCATTCTTTAAAAAAATTTTTTTAACATTTTATTTTTCTTCCCAATTGCATGTAAAAACAATTTTAACATTCTTTTTTAAAATTTTTAGTTCCAAATGCTCTCCTTCCCTTCCCCCTTATTGAGAAGGCAAGCAATTTGGCTTAGGTTTTATGTGCATAGTCGGGCAAAACATATTTCCATGTAAGTCAAGCTGTGAAAGAAAACAGACACAAAAAAAACCCAAGAAAAATAAATAAAGAAAAAGTTTCTTTGATCTGTGGTCAGGTTCCACCAGTTCTTTCTCTGGAGATCGACAGCACCTTTCATTATAAGTCCTTCAGAATTGTCTTGGGGTATTGTATTGCTAAGAGTAGCTAAGTTATTCGTAGTAGATCGTCACCCAGTATTGGTGTTAGTGTGCGTAATGTTCTCCTGGCTCTTTTCATTTCACTTTGCATCAGTTCGTGTAAATCTTCCCAGCTTTGTCTACGAGCTCATCATTTCTTATACCACAGTGATGTTCTGTGGCTTGCTCAGCCATTTCCCAGTTGGTGGCCAGAAAGGTGCAAAAGCCTGGTCTTGAGTCCAGATAGATTTGTCCCCAGCAGTAGCTTCCCCTGGCCATGTAAGGGTGTGGGTTTCAGGCCTCTCTGCAGTGAAATGTGGCTTGAGTCAGAGGAAAAGAGATAAGGCCCTGCTTTCTAAAGACTGAAGAATGGGCATCCAGAACACAACCAAAGTGGCCTTTTAAGTGTTCATAGGCCCTTAATTTAAGTATAAAGCAAATCAGCTGAAAGCCCAGGACCTCAAGTCAGTCTTCAGCCACTGCTGTGAGCAAGGCATTGTGCCAAGTGCTGGGGCACACAGAGAGAACAGAGCAGCCACTGCCCTCCAGGAGCTTCCACTTTAATAAGAGAGATGGCACACACACAGCTGTGTGCAGACAGGCCCAGAGCAGGAGGTGCTCCCTAAAGGCTTCTTGCAGAAGCTGGGACAGAGACAAAGCAGGGAGCGGGACAGTGGGGCATGGCCTGCATGAAGAACACTGAGGAGGCCAGGGGAAATGGAGCTGCCAAGCAGAGGGTTTTATATTTGTGTGGTCCTCTGACAGAGCCTGTGCCCGAAACAATGGGAGTCAGGCCATGGGTGGCCGTCTCCTCCACTTCACTGTCTCTGTGTCCACGTGCTTCCTTCACGCCTTGGGCCCATGGGTGAGGTAGGGGGTCCAAGCATGTGAAGACTTTCCCCAGCAGAATGGGCAGATCAGCACAGTTTATCTTAGCTGTCACAGAGGCACCTGAAGCGGGCGCTACAGGGCACTTAGAGCTCAGTCAGACATCAAGGGCGGCACAAAGACAGGAGGTGGGGAACAGAGAGCAGGCCCGCATGGCTGTGCCAAAGCCTGCATGGAGGGGAGGGACAGATGAGGACACAGGGGCAGGGATGACAGGAACAGGCCTGTGCTTGGGGGGAAGGCGCGTGGGCAGCTGAGGGGCAATGGACCCTGGAGGAGTTTGTTTCTGGTGAGAGGCAGGATTAGTCCAGTCCTTTCCACAAGTGCCGTCTGTCAGGCTGTGTGTCCTTAGGCTTTAAACCCTTTTGTTCCCGCATGGTTTGCAGGCCTGGGTAGGGGAGTTAAGTGGAAGAAAGCGGGAGACGTAGCAGCATCGTCAGCCACGTATAGCCCGTGCTCAGACACAGACAGTGTGGGGAAGGAGCAGGAGGCTGTGGACTCAGTGCAGGTGCTCTCGCCTCCCAGGCAGGCCTTTTAGTCCTCTAGACAGTGTTTCCCCACTAGAGTCTAATAAGCGTCCTGAGACTCACCATTTCATTTTGTCAGCATGGTGCTTGACACCCAGAAAAATGCTTAAGTACTTGATGAATGAGGGGCTGGTCTAGCCTATGGGGTGGCCCAGGGAAGGGACCCATCCAGTCGTCCTTACGACAAAGATGTGTGCTCATAGATTTGCTCCTGCTTACCTCACTTCTACCTGTACTCTCTCTTTTCATCCTTGGATCTGCTTTAGATTTCCTGGGCCTGGGGGTGGCAAAAGGCTGAGGAAAGCCAGATTGAAACAGCTACGTTTGTAGTAACCTTTCTCTTGCCGTGGGGGCTCACCAGGGGAGAGTGAGCGAAAGGGCCTGGGGAAGCAGGGCACCTCTTCATGTCTTTCTAGGTGTCCCACCCACAACCCACATTTCAGACGTATTTAGAAGAAAAGATGGAAGGAAATCGCTTAATGTCTGTGTCTATACTTTTTTTTTTTCCAGGCTGAAAAACTAATGAAGCAGATTGGTGTCAAAAATGTAAAGCTTTCGGAGTACGAAATGAGCATCGCGGCACATCTCGTGGACCCTCTTAACATGCATGTAAGAGCCTCTCATTTCCTTCTAGAATCTCCCTTGAGTTGGGGATAGTAAGGGATTTCAAAAGCAATTTGTAAGGGAGTGTCTAAGGCGTAACGAACACTAGGAACCTAGGGAACTCTTTCCTTTTTATAGTAGGAGAAATGACTCCTGTCGTTTGAGTTGGAATGTGTTCTAGTGGTAACTTCTTTTAAATGGTAGCTTCATCAATGTAAGACTCTCATCTCCACCTGTCTAACAGAACAGACGCCTGCAGAGTTTGCAGCCAACCAAACCTGCGTGTGACCTTACTTTGATACGATCGTAAGAACTCTTTTTTTGAGTCCCCCTTTGACTGGCCCAGATCTCTGATCCAGAGAGACGAGAGAACGGTCCTCTGACAGAGCCTGGGCCCCAAAGCAAACCGGGATCAGGCTGTGGCCTCGGTCTCAGGTGCCTTCTCCTCCATTTCACTGTCTCTGTGTCCGTGCACTTGCCTCCCCACATAGAATTTTAGCCACACGATAGGAATGTTAAAATCCTTTGAAGTTGCACAGAGTTGGGTAAATAGTTTAGACAGATTTGGCTGTAAATATAGGGGGTATCAGTTGTGAATTCCCCCATCAAAGTGTCCTTTAGATACTGCCACAAACCTCCCCTACTCTGCACCCTGTATAGCTATATTGAGCAATACCCCCCCCAAAAAAAAAAAATTCTGAAACACCCTAAGTTTGTTCATTTAGAACAAGTTAAATGTAGGTCCAGGAGGCTTTTCTCGTAAGAAGGGGTGCTTTTTTTAGGGTATTTAATTCTATAAAGACTCGCTTAATGCTTGGGGTCCTGATCCTTGGTGCAGGGTGTAGCCTCTGCACCTCATGGGATGGCATCAGGAGTTGCTATAGCCTGCCTGGGGCCAGACTTTGCAGCCTTCTCATACAGAGGTGTGGGCCGTATCCCGAGTTGGCCATGTTGGCCAGTGGGTTCCCAGCCACAGATGGCACCTGCCTTCCAGGAATAAGCTTTGTGAGTAAGGATTGGCTCATCCCCAGCAAAAGAAAGAGAATGCAGTTGTGGGTTCTTCCCTTCCGCCCCTGTAGGGACTGTGGCAGTCGCTGGTGGACGTGGGCCAGAGGATGCCAGGGGTCACAAAGGTTTTTGACTGTCTGTAGACCTGGATGACAGTCATTACCCAGATGTGAGAGCCTTGTCTGGCGATCAGCAAGAGGGTCTCATCCTGGAGGCCCCGAGCCACCCCAGAACACCCTGGATTGCACCACTTTAAACTCACTGTAGACAAAATGAGGAATCGAGAACTTTCCTGGTCGGCGGAAAGGTGGCTCTCCAGCTTTCTGTGGAGAGGCAAATGGAGGAGAGGAAGGAGGCAGTGAGAGGCTTATTGGGGGCCCCTGGCCGTCATGTGGAGCAGTGTCTGGGATGTGCACTTGCAGGCCACTGCTCTGAGAATGGTAGCTTGGGAGCCAGTGGCTGTCATGGAGACAAGCAGCCAGATCTGGTCACTTCGGTGCCTAGCGGGTATGGGAGAGGAGGTGGACAGCACGACTGGGGAGGGTGCCTCAGACGTCCTCCACACGTCCTCCAAGAAGCCTGGAGAGCAGAGAAAACACCGGGTTCTCTTTCACTGCTTGGACGTGACCTGGTGCTCAGGTGGTTTCATCCAATCCTGAACCAGCTGACCGCGTGAAGCTAAACCGCCGACTTGTGACTGCAGAGACCAAAGTAAAAGACTAGATGAGAGGGCGCTAGGAGCACCGTTCCAGCCATGGCAGCACCAGCATGGGCTGGCACCTTTTCTTTGGGCATTTTACCCACTCTCAAGCAGTGCCCATGATAAGGAGGCCCAAGGAGCCCAGAAACCACCTCAACCGGCAAGTGCTAGTTCGTTCTTCCAGAGAAAGAAGGCAGCAAAGGGACAGGCTCCAAACCTGTTTGTAAAACTGGGGGAGGGGGTATTGGGCTCCCAAAAGCGCTGAGGAGTCGCGGAGTGGCCTCATGGTCCTGTAGGGATGAGCCTGGGAGCAAGACAAGGAAGAGACGTGTGAATGGAGAAGATCTGGAGAGATTCCTGCGAGAAGCCCCTTTCTCTGTCAGTGGCTGGCGTCACCACATTTGGACCCTGGTATCACCCTGTGCAGTAGTGTTGTGCACCAAAGACAGTACAGGTGAGAATAGCTGTACTAGACTAGTAACCCTAAAATAAAGCATTTACATAGCGCCTTAAGGTTTGTAAAAAGTGCTTGAGCCCTGTAATAACCAAGTGCTCTGATCAGCTCCATTTTATAGATGAGGAAACTGAGGCTTAGAATGGTCAGGAGACTGACCCAGTGCCCGCAGGTGGTCTAGGTTGGAGGTGACACAATTCTTTGGTCATTGAGGGCTCAGTTCTCACAATCTCTGAAAGGGAAGGACACCAAGTAGATTTTTTAAAATACATATCCTAATGACTTCAAAACCATCATTCAAGAAAACCTGTCTTGACCCATGTGCCTCCTTTCCTTGAGCTACATATGTAATCTTTGCAAATCCTCCGTCCACGTCAATGATGTCCTTGAAAACTTGAGAGGAGGGGAACAGACAGGAGAGCCTTGACACCATCATGATGGGATGAAGACTGTGGGTGCTGCTGCGAGAGGAACTGAGCCTTTGACTCATTGCAGCACAGTCCCACCTTCAACACTTCTGCAACAGTGTGTCTCCTGGGCATCTGTCAGACAGAGACGGGGGCTTTGGTTCAGAGGTCTGGACCACTAATGTCAGCGTTGTGGAGGGCCTGCTGTGCAGAGGCCGCCTGGCAGAGCGGTTCCCTGGCAGTGGCGAGGCCCCCCAGAAGCTCATGCTTGTGGGTAATGTTGTATTGATGACATCGGGCACTGGAACAGCCCAGAGACATTTGAGGGGCACTTGGTGCATTGGAGGGTGTTGGGCTTGGAGGCACCAAGTCCAGAGTTTAAAGTCTGCCTCAGATACTTACTGGTTTCACTTCTCAGGAACTAAGTTTTCTCATCTGTAAAATAGAGACAATGAATTCTGTGATTGGGATCAAAATAAGCTCATATATGTAAAGCACTCTACAAATTTCGGAGTTTATATAGATTGAATTATTTACAAAATAAAATTTATAATCAGAAGAGTTTGGTCTGACTATCCACACAGGACAAATCAAGTGGAGGAAGAATGCCTTTGTCTCACCCGTGCCATACATTTGGACGGATCTTTCATATTGCTGATCCATTAGTACATCCATCTTGTACCATCTCTGGATGAACGATGAGCTCGGCCCAGAACTGAACAGGAGGAAAATAACTACTTGGCTTGCCTCCAGCAAACTGCATTGCTTTTAATTAAGATCCCAAGTTTCTCCCTAAGACAGAAGCCCATCTTTAAACACCATTATTCTTCTGGTGATGCTGTGCGGATTGCTACAAGTCACAGAACATCACCATCCCTGAAGAATGAGAGCCAAGAGTTCCCAAAAGCCAGTAGGACTGTGGACGGGAGAGGGCAGCCACGTGCCAGCGTCGAGGAAGGGGGGTCATCGGCCTCCACCTCTTCAGAGAGCTTCACCCCAGGGATAGCACCCCAGATACCGAAAGCAGAGAAGTTTGGGGGCACAACTTGCTTTGCACCAACCATAGTTCTGTTGTTTGTGGTTCTGTTTGATGAGTGTCCAGAGGGCTGGACTGGGAGCCATGCAAGGCCAGCTGCAGATTGTGCTGCCTCTGCCCTTCCTGACTTTGTGAACTGAGCCTCAGGTACCTCTCCAAGGCGTGGCTTGAGGTAGACGATGGTTGGGACCAGCAGGATCACAAACCCTGACCATGCCCCCATGATCAGGACTCTCTGGGGACCGTGGTGCATGCCCAGGTGTCCTTCGCAGACCTTGGGCCCTTCATTTCTGTGACAAGGGCCTCGAGGCCAGCACCCCCTGCACAAGCAGAGCCCCCTCAAGGACACATCTGACCAGTGGTGATCCAGCCTCTCCGCCTTGCTGCTGATTAGGAGGGAGGGCTTCCTTGGGCCCTGCTTGAGTTAGCAGCTTTGTGGTTTTCCTGCTTTCCTCCTTCTTCCTTCAGGCCCAAACAGACGGGGTCGTTCCCCCTCCTGTGGCACAGCCCTTGGAACAGCTCATGTGCACCACCGTGTTCCTTCAGTGTCCCCGGTCCCTTCCCTAGATCCTCCTGCAGCAGGAGCTGGAAGCATTTCCTCTCCGAGTCACCTTCCAGCTTGTCGGTGCCCCCCCCCCCCCACACTGAGCCTGGTGGTTCATAGGTCACTGGGTGAGGGCAGAGCCCAGGGGACTGTACCAGCCACTCCCGAGTCCTCCTGTCCTGGAGTCCTCCCTTCAGGGCAGCTGCGGATCCCTGCCGTATTTTGTGTGGGTTCATAAAGCCCTCAGGCCACCTGCTGTCTAATGACATCACTGTCTTGTACTCTTCAATCCATAAACATTCGTTAAGCACCTACTATGGGCCAGGCCCTGTGCCAAGTGCTGAGGACACAGAAGAAGTCCAAAGACAGTCCAGTCTAAGGGAGGAGACAACAATATGTACAAACAGGCTCATACATGATAAATGGGAGATAAAGGGCAGAAGAAAAGTGCTGCCCTTGAAGGGTTAGGAAAGGCTTCCTGGAGAAAGTGGCCTTGAGGAGGGAGAAGATTCTGGGCATGGAGGGGACAGCAGAGAACATGGGGAGCTGAGGGAGGGAGCAGACACGAGGCTGAGTCACGGCAACAGAGAGTGTCTGGGAGAGGGGACTAAGAAGCCTGGAGAGGCAGGCTGGGCTATAGAGGACTTTGTACACCAGAGGACAGAGGGAGTGGGAGAGGCAAAGATGGGGAATGCAGAGAAGCTTGTTCTGGAAGAGCGTTCTCTGGAACAGGCATTCCAGAGGGCACATGATAGCATTCATTTGGGACACTGCAGTGGGAGGGAATAAGGAGTCTGGGGAAGGGGAAGGGGTCCTGAAAGGTAACTGAATGAAGTTCAGCATCACTGGGATAGGTGTAGGGTATAATCAAGTGGGAGTCTGTTAATCAATGAGGGAAGGCACCACTCCTCTTTCCAGAGGAGGCTGGAGATTGGGCAGGGGACCCTCACAAGCATGGTCAGATGGAAGGCTCCCACGCCCCCTTTCCCTTCCCCTTCCTCTTAAGGCTGGATGTTAGTTCGGAGATGTCAAAGTTGGAGATGAGTGTTTGGCCCCTCTTATGCAGCAGGAGGTGAAAGGTGTGCAGTTTCTCACCTGTTTATTTAAAGTGTAAGATGTAATGAGAGGCTATGTGATCTAGTAAAGGGCCTGGGTTCAAATCCTGCCACAGATACCTAGAATTTTTGTGACTTTGGGAAAGCTACTCCCCCTCTGACCTCTGGGTTCCTCATCTGTCAGATGAGAGGCCTGGGTTAGTCTCTGAGGTCCCATCTGGCTCTGGATCATTGAACTTACACTCCTACAATGAGGTTTTTTCCTATAAAAATTTCATTTGATCACATTTGACCCAGTGCCCCTGACTCCATGTGCCCACACAGCTTTGTATCAACTTCATATTTGATCACGTGTCCAAGAACAGGTCTCTGGAGTATTACAGTAGAGACCTCTTCCCACCTGATGGATTGAGGTTGGCCCCTCACTCATGTCTGAAACCGTCCAGCCCGTGTCTTTCCGTCTTTTCCATAAGATTTGCTTGGTGAAAGTCCATTTTTAGATCTCCCCTGATTTGCCCTCCTCAGTCAGAGGAACGCAGTGGTGTCCGTTGGGAAGGCTCTGCACAGAATCAGTGGCTGGGCCTCCTCCGCTGGATGCACTAACCCTCTTCAAACAATGCACTCCAGGATTTTGCCGTGGTCTCATCCTGTGGATCTTCCAGACGGTGCTCAGCAGTCCCTCCTCCAGCCCTTTTCTGTGTCCAAGGATGGAGTTCATCGGGGTGGTCATTGTCTGGGTGTCAGACAGTTCTTGTGTCCCAGCAAGAAATAGCAATATGTTTGTTGTAGAAAAGAAAATATTCCCGACATGTGGACTTGAGGCTTTCACCTCCTGGTCCAGAACTTAGAGCAGGAGTTTTTGATAACATTTCCCTTTGTTTGATTGGCATAGCCATGATTACAAGAAATCCTTCTGAGCTCGGAGGCCGCCACCCGCATCCTAGCGGTTGGTTGTCTCCTCCTTTGACTGGCCTGGCTTGCTTGGGATTCCATCTGATTGTGCTGCTCATTGCCTCATTTAATTGTCAAACTAATGGTTAAATGAGCTGCTATAAAACTGGATTGCATCAGCAGCCTGAGGCTTCATGTCCTGCCTCTTTCACTCCACATATGCTCTCAGGCGAGTCATTGAATCCTCGGCCTCAGTTTCTCCATCTGTAAAATGAAGGGGATCAGATCGATGACCTCAGAAGTCTCTTCCAGCTCCAAATCAGTGCTCTGGAGTGGAGATTCCTCATGATTCTGGGGTTTTTTTTTGCCTAGGTCTGTGTTAACATGATGCTTAGGAAAATCGTTCTCCTAGTCACTCTGCCTTTGTTGTCTGATTGAGTCAGTGCCTGTGCTCTCTCCCTTGGCCTGACCCTGTGGATCTCTGCTGTTTCTTGCCTCAGGTTACCTGGAGTGATATAGCAGGTCTGGACGATGTCATCACAGACCTCAAAGATACCGTCATCCTGCCCATCAAGAAGAAGCATCTGTTTGAGAATTCGAGGCTTCTCCAGCCTCCTAAAGGTAGGGCGGGGCTTCCGGGGATTGGCAGGTAATCTGGTAATCAGATTTCCAAAGGTGAAAAGTATGTTTCATTGTATTTCTTACCCCACGTATTTAAATAAATACTTTTTCCCCCTGAATAGTTAATTAGGCAGATCATCAGTCCAGTTTGCATATTTCTAGCAGATTAAAATTTAAAAGACAGTGGTGGTAGAAATTGCCGATATCCAAGCCAAATTATTTCAAAATACTTAATATTTGGGATAGCCATACTTTACAATTATTTTTACCATTCCGGATTTTTAATTCTGTGGGTTTTGACCTACTTTTTAGATTATAACCATTCTTTACACAGGCATGGCAAACTGCGAGTGACCTAGAAACTAGATAGGGAAGGTAGGCTGATTTTGAGACTAAGGAATAGGGAAGGAACATCCTTCTGATCTGGGACCAAGTTAATTAACATGCCAATAGACAGCGCTCTGATGACCCAGAATCTTGTCTCTGATTTTGCATTAAATCCATAGACATGAGCTTAAACCTTGGAGGGAAACTCGTCCCTCTTTTCATCAGGAAGTTGCTTTAAGCTTCATAACTCAGGAGTTGAGACAATTTGTTGATTTATTTCTCCCAGGTGAATGTGCATTTTTAATTTTTAATTTTGTACTTAAAAAAAAGTATTTCCATATATAAAATAGAACAGAAAAGAAAGAGGGGTGCACATGAAGCTGGCCATCTGTGAGCTTATTTTTAAAAGCACATATAATGTAGTGGTCGTGCTTATTTGGCCAGCTCTCCCACAGTGGGGGCGGCACCTCCATCTTTAAAACACGTCATTGGCCTTCTGTCAGTGACCCTGTGGACAGCTCTGTGCTTAGTCTTTTTTGAGCTTGTCAGGGTTCTCTTACAGAGGGCAGAAAAGGAAAAGTGACCAAAGAGCCATCCTTAGCCAGGAGCAGGCCATCTGACCTTGGCTTTAGGATTGCAGACAAGGCCCTTAGGAAGAGATGTTCCCCTGGGGCCACATTGGCGCCATGGGTGGAGAAATGCTGGGTTTGGTTCCCTGTGCTTGCCAGGAAGACTCAGTCTGGAAAACAGACTTTCTTTGTTGTTAGCACATCAGGCACTCAGTTGTTCTGTGCCCTAGCACCCCCGTGCCCCACTCTCACCTGGGGCTCCAAGAAGCTGTAGCATGAGAAGCAGCCACACCCCAGTAAAACCATCTTTGCAGATGGGCCAGACCAGATGGAGGGTAACCAATGGCCCTCAGATCCACCCGCGAGTTGGGGAGACGTCTGCCCCAAGCATGTGAAAACTTTCCCAGAGGAATGGGCAGATGAGAACGATTTGTTCCAACAGCCATGAAGATGACAGAAGCAGGCGCTGTGGAGCCCTTAGAGCTGGGTCAGACATTAGAAACGCCAAGATCGTCCACCACGTCCTGCTTTGTGCAAATCTGCCTCACTTAAATCCAGTTCACACACAAGTCAAGACATTGTGATGCTGTTGATCCTCTGGAAACAAAGGAAACCTCACACTTTCTGGAAATGTGCCTTTGCTGTCCTGGGTCTGCTCTAGAAAGAGGCTTTATGAATGAATCGCCTTAGTACAGAAAGACTGCATTGCAGATACTTACTAAGCCATTCATGGAGCGGGGCAATCAGGTACAATTATACAGTATGAATTTGTCAGCCGTGAGAACAACGGCAGCCCTTAAGCACACTGTTGATATCGTGCTTGAAGGTGTTGGCACCAGCAGGCATTGGCACTGCCACGCCTTCCGGCAGGACAGACAACTCTTGTGTCTCAGACTGTCTAAGACAGGATTCACGTCTCGGTCTGGGGACTTCTGGTCATGCACTTCTCCTCACTCACCATATTATTTAGCCAGAATTCCATTTTAGAAGTCAGATTGAATCTTAAAATATGATCTTACTAGTTAAAATCAGTTAAAGATATGTTGAGATCTTGTCAGATCTAGTAAACAAAAAACATTGTAGCTGACCATTTACAGATGAAAACTTCATTTCTAACACAATTGACAGGGAGCTTTTTGGCATCAGACATGAAAGGTAAGTCACTACCACATATGGACACTAAGATCAGGCCTTGGTGCATTTCTTTGAAAAAGTGAAAAATGAATGGTCTTGGGGGAAAAAAAAAACTGATGAGAAAGCAGCTTCTGAGTCAAGAAACATTAAATGTCTGCTGGGTGCCAGTCCCTGTACTAAGAAAGGTAAAAGGTTGTTCCTGACCTCGAGGAGCTTCTAATCAGAGGTGGGAAGGGGGATAACATACAGATTACACAGGGTAAATTGGAGATAATCCACAGGGGAAGGCATTAGCATTAAGGGGCCTCTGGAAAGGCTTTCTGTACAAGGTAGGATTTTAGTAGGACTTAAAGGAAACCAGGGAGGTCTGAAGTTAGTGTAGAGGGGGAGAGCATTCCAGGCCTGGGGGACAAATGGAGAAAATGGGAAGGGTCATGGTGTCACTGGATCCGAGTATGTAGCGGGGAAGGTGGGGGACGAGGTGTAAGAAGTCTGTAGAGAGGAGTGCCAGGTTGAAGGGGGTGTGTTTGGGAGAGGGAAATGCTGAAGACTGGAGCGCTCCAGAGGGCATGGTAGGCATGAGCAAGCTGTGACCCACTGCAGATGAGAAGGGTAGCACAAGTGAGATAAAGGACATCAACAAAGAAATGTTCATTTGGGGAAAAGCCCAAGAGAGCGCTGGCAGCGGCCTGCTCATGCACTGCCGCTTACAGCTGTGTACAGTCTGAGAGCAAGGCGCGCTAGCACTGTGCGCGTCCTTGAAGCAGAGCACATCCTCTTTTTTTTTTTTTTAGCTTTCATGCTTTATTAACTTCTGATTTACATCATTTGTTTCCGCCAGATTTTGAGTTACACATTTTCTCCCCATTTTTCCCCTACCCACCGCCCCAAACCAGTGGTCCCACAGGATCTCCCTCCTCCTGTCTGCTCGCTCCCATCTTCTCCCATAACCCTTTAGACTTTTCCAGTGGATCTCTATGCCTCAGTGCCTGCATATCTTATTTCCCAATTACATGAAAGATGGTATTAATAATAGTATATATATATAAAAATATATACACACACACACATATATATATATACATATATTTGAATATTTGATTTTAAAACTTTCAATTCCAGATTCATTCCCTTCCTCCCTTGTCACCCACCCTTACTGGGAAGATGAGCAGTTCATTATAGGTTGTACGTGTGTGGCTAATGCAAAACAATAACATAGTTGATATATTGTAAAAGACTGACTATATTTCCCTCCCTCCTATCCCACCTCCCACTTGTTCTATTCTCTACTTTGATCCCATCTATTTTCAAAAGTGGGTGCGTCCAACTTCCCTCCCCCCAAGCCTACCCTCCCTTCCCTCATCCCCCCTCTCATCCCCTTCCCCCCCTATTCTCCTGGAGGGTGAGATCCACTATTTAGTGTGTATTTCACTCCCTCCTCAAGCCCAATTCAATGGGAATAAGGTTGACCCATTCCCTTTTGCCTTCCTATTCTTCCCCTCCATTGTAACCATTTTCCCTTGCCTCTTCTTTATGAGATAGTTTACCCCAATCTATCTCTCGCCATCTCCTCTCATTATATTCCTCTCTCACCTCTTAATTTCACCTTTTAAGTATCATCCCTTCCTGTTAAATTGGTCCCGTGCCCTCTATCTATGTATACCTGTAAACATATATACACACATTCACATATGTATTCATATGCCCATATACCCTCATATATAAACAAATATATATATTTCTAATCCCTTCAACTACTGAGAAAAGTTTCATCAGTTACAATTATTGTTTTTCCATGTAGGAATGTTAATAGTTCAACTTTGATAAGTTCCTTATGATTTCTTTTCCCTGTTTACCTTCTTATGCTTCTCTTGCTTCTTGTATCTGAATGTCAAATTTTCTATTCAACTCTGGTTTTTTTCAGCAAGAATGCTTGAAAGTCCTCTATTCCACTGAATGACCATACTTTCCCCTGAAACATGATATTCAGTTTTGCTGGGTAGGTGACTCTTGGTTTTAATCCCAGCTCCTTTGACCTCTGGAATATCATATTCCAAGTCCTTCGATCCCTCAGTGTAGAAGCTGCCAGATCCTGGGTTATCCTGATTGTGTTTCCACAATATTCAAATTGTTTCTTCCTGGCTGCTTGTAATATTCTCTCCTTAATCTGGGAATTCCGGAACCTGGCTATAATATTCCTAGGAGTTTTCTTTTTGGGATCTTTTTCAGGAGGTGATCGGTGGATTCTTTCAACCTCTATTTTGCCCTCTGGTACTAAAACATCAGGGCAGTTTTCTTTGAGAACTTCCTGGAGGATGATTTCTAGGTTCTTACTTTGAACATGGCTTTCAGGTAATCCAATAATTTTTAAATTATTTCTTCTGGATCTATTTTCCAGGTCAGTGATTTTTTCCATGAGATATTTCACATTGCCTTCTATTCTTTCATTTGTTTAGATATGTTTAACAGCATCTTGATTTCTCATAAAGTCATTAGCTTCCATTTGCTCCAGTCTAATTCTGAACCAATGATTTTCCTCATTGAGTTTTTGAGATTCTTTTTCCATCTGGCAAATTCAACTTTTTAAGGCATTCTTCTCCTCATTGCCTTTTTGAGCCTCCTTTGCCATTTGAGTCAGTCTGTTTTTTAAGGTATTATTTTCCTCATTCAGGCTGTTGACTCTCATTTCATAATTTTCTTGCATTGTTCTCATTTCTCTTCCCAATTTTTCCTCCACTTCTCTTATCTGCTTCTTAAGGTCCTCTATGGCCTGTAACCAGCTTGTATTTTCCTTTGAAGCTTTTGGGCAGGAGTTCTGACTTCACTGTTTTCCTCCTGTTCCATGCTTTGCTCCTTTTTGTCCCCAACATAGGAGTGTATTGTTGTAATCTTCTGTCTGCTTTGTTTCCTTTTTCTGCTCATTTTGCCACTCAATTACTTGACTTTTGGGCTTTTTTGCCACAGTAGGACTCTGCCACCAGACAGGGGAGCTTTCGTCCCAAACACTGGGGTTTTCTCAGCTGCTGGAGGTATTAGATGGGTGCCCTCTCTGAGGTCTCACACCCTCTGGCAAGCTGGACACACACCCCAGAACCTCCACCCTAGACTGCAATCCAGATCCAAGCAGATTACCCCTCAGACTGGTGCTTGGTCCCCCTATACTCTGCAGGCCAAGAGCTGAAGCTGCCACATGGCACTGGCTGGCTGTGCAGGCTTCTCAGTGGCTTCTCGCCCCAGGGGTAAAAGCCACACACTCCCACTTACTGGGTCCCAAAGTCCAGATTGTACAGACCTCTCACTTTGTCCTTTGTGTCTATGTGTTGATAAATCTGGAAACGGCCACAGCTGCTGCTGATCTGGAGTCCCTCTGGCCAGCAGCTGGTCAGGCCTGCCCTGGGGCTAAAGCCTTGGCTTGGGGCTGGGTTCGGCTCCCAGAGCGCTGTGCTGGCTGCTTCCTGCTGGCCTGCCGGGCTGTCCTCAGCGGGAGGTTAGCTTCTCTGTGTCATTTTGTGGGTTCTGCAGCTCCAAAGTTTGTTTAGAGTCCCCTTTTTACATAGATTGGGGAGGGTGCAAGCAGGAGCTGCGGGGAGGTCGTGCTTCTACTCCGCCATCTTGGCTCCGCCTCCCCACATCCTCTTTACCACATAAGTGAGGAACGCTTGAGAAAACAGGGATCCTAGGATGCACTTTGTTGGTGGACTTGATAAAGGCATTTGGTAAGTTAGAGTGAAATTCCATCTTGAGGGGCGGCTAGGTGTCGCAGTGAATAGAGCACTGGCCCTGGAGTCAGGAGGACCTGGGTTCAAATATGGCCTTAGACACTTAACATGCACACACAAAAACTAGCCGTGTGACCTTGGGCAAGTCACTTAACCCCAACTGCCCTCCAAAAAAACCCCAAAAAACTAAAATAAAAGAAGAAATTCCATCTTGAAGCCCTTCCTTAATCACGCAAAGTATCTGCCATGCCTGTGTCGGTATTCCCTGAATGTCCATCAGCGGTATTCCTTGAAAGGTGCCATGGAGGACAAGGACAAGCATTGATATCAGACTGGTTATAGGACAGCAGGACCTGGGGTGCTAGAGAAGGCCTGGCTCAAGACGTCTCTGTCACCGACTCCTCTGAAGATGAGGGGCTGGGACTAAGCCTTTGATCCACCTTCCAGCTCAAGTCTGTGACCGATGAGACTGTCATGGAAGCCACGTATAAGAGAGAGTCCCTAGAGGGCAGGGTCTCTCACGTGCTTCTTTGGGTGATAGGGTGCTGATTTCATTCAGCCTCTTTACTTAGGAAGCAGAGTCTCCTCAGAGAGATAATCAGTCAAGATAGCAGATGGATGAAGAGTGCTTATTGGGGAGACCGTGAGCATTGGTGCTCAAACGTCACTGTGTATCCCTTGGACAGACACTGTAAATGGACAGTGAGGAGGAAAGAGGACCGCTCTGTTATTGACCCCCAAGAAAAGGGACCATCTTTTTTACACCAGTATTCCAGTGGTGAGGAAGAAATGTGTCATGAAGCATGCCATCAGGGAACCTCTCCTGGTCAGCCTGCCTGCATGCACTCGTGGTGCCCTTAGGAAATCAGGAGGAATTGAGAAAGGCCCCCAGCATGTTGGCATCTCCAGTGAGCCCAGGGGATGACATGGAGAAGGTCTACAGAATAAGTAGACATGGATGGGTTGAAATCTGCATTATTGGAGGGTTCATCCCGTGGAGGAAGGTCACAGCTCCTTTGGCATGTTGCAGTATTTTACAATAATTGGAATAAGGAAATCCACAAAGGGACTTAAGACTTAAAATAACTTACATCATATTCAGAAGTCGCTTTTGCCCACTCCTGATGGGACAGAGTAGGATATGCCCTTGGAAGTTCCGAGTAAAGATTGCTTTTGTAGAGAAGAGGTCAGGGTCTATATTGGAAAAGACCCTGTTCGCTGCAGCACTCAGAGAAGCCTCTTGGAGCACAGGCAGAGGCTCTGTTGGTCACGGTCCTGATTTCTCTCTCTGAGGTCACCAGAATACCTGTGAGAGTGGTGTTGATTTCAGTGACATGGGATGATGTGAGTTGTCATCTAGCCTACTGATGGGACACCAGCGTCAGCTGTACAGAATGACCCGCTTAATCCAGAGGGTTCAGGACAATCACTACGTCTCCTTGGATAGAAGTTTATGAATGGGCACACACAGAGACATTATGTGTGTTTGCTTAAACATAGGCAAACACACCATTTAAATCTACTTGAAAACTTTACATTGGTGTTTTGCCCTAATTTCTAGCAGTGGAAATGTATAGTAACGTGTCATATGCCATGATGAAAGGGAGTAAAGCCCACTTGGCCTGTTGTTTGTCATCTGGACATTGGGTGGCTGGCAGTAACTGCTGCACGCCCCATGGAGGAAGCCCCAGTGCAGGACAAACTGACCTTAATTCTCTGTTCCTTTTTCAGGAGTTCTTCTCTATGGGCCTCCAGGCTGTGGTAAGACATTGATTGCCAAGGCTACTGCCAAGGAAGCAGGGTGCCGATTCATTAACCTTCAGCCTTCCACCCTGACAGATAAGTGGTATGGAGAGTCTCAGAAGTTGGCTGCTGCCGTGTTCTCCCTCGCTATCAAGCTGCAGCCTTCTATCATCTTTATCGATGAAATAGGTACAGCGACCTTCTCTGTGGTACCAAAAAAGCAGCCATAAACAGATTGGACATTTGTGTTTGCCAGAGAATGCAGAGGGACTCCAGAATAAAATAGGTGTCCAAGACTGTGAAATGTCTGCCTGCTGTCAATAGGATTTTAAGATGTTATGTTCTGTCTTTTAAATGTTAATATTTTTAGCATCCAGAAAAGTTTTGTAGGTATAGCTTGGAAAAAATTTTTTTTAATCTACATTAACATGAGGACAGAGGTTTTTTCATTATGATTTTCTTACTTCTGTTTTCCATTCTTAGAAAGCAAATCATGACACCTCATTTCCCTTCTCATCAGGGAACAAAAGTGTTCTGGGTCAGAGAATTTACCAGGTAACGGAAGTTGCCTCTTTAAACACCATAACTATGGTTACTGTGAAAATGGCCTCCTTTTAAAATAATTTTTTCCCAATTGTTTCATTCCCTGCCTTGACCAGAGTGGATTGGATGGAATGGAACTTGGTCTGGACTCAGAGTTGTGACTGAGGGCTGGTTTGATGCCCAGTACAGCAGTGACTTGAGGGCTCTAGGACTACCCCACCCTGCCCTCAGGGGCACCAGATATTCTGAGAGCAGTTGCTTTTGCCTCTTCTGGATCTCCCTTCATGCCTACAGTTGTCACTTTGGGGTAGTTGAGTTTCTCACAGCTCTCTGGGCTCTTTCGAGCCTGTGCATTGTTGCCCATGGGGAAGCCAAATCACTCCGTTGATAAAAATTAAACTTCTGATTTAAAAGCCAGTCTGTTCAGTATGATCCCAGGAATCTAAAAGATGCTGGCATCCTTACTGATTCTTACATGGAATTCCAAGCCCCACTGCCACCTGATCATGACTGTCCACTCAAAGTATGGAGCTAAATTCTGTAACACTTAGCAGGGAGGTTGGAAAAGGACATCACTGCTCAGAACAGCAGTGCTTAGAAAAACTAATAGATTTTAGGCATGTGATTGTAGTCACTTCGCATAGCAGGAACCAGGTTAACCTTAAAGACCAGAAGGCCCAAGGTTAAGTTGCATTTTCACATTTTCTAGACTTGATGATCATGGGAGTAAGTCAGTGCCTTCATGTCTGGGACCTGGGCAGCTTGAAGCTGGCACAGGTGGAAGGGGCTGGCACAGGTGGAAGGGGCTTCCACAGTGGGGGCCCCCACACCACCATTGTGTGAGGGGAAGGGAGTTGTTAGCATTTCACTCAAACTATTATATTTCTATTATAGAATTTCTTGAAATTACTTTCATGGAAATTTAAAATTTGTTTTATCTTGTTACAGTTAGGATTTATTTGCATGTACAGTTTAGAAGCTCATGGGAAGGGACTCCTTTTTCTTTTTTTCCTCCATCCAGGAGCTGACTTTTTATAAATTTAATTTTGCTTTCAAAGAACATTGACCCACCTTCTCTCCCTCTCATTTCCCCCTCCCCAGTGAAAAATAGAGAAAAATGTAAACTATTGTAATAAATATGAATAGTCAAGTCAAACAAATTTGGCATCCTCTATTTCCACAGTTAGTGTGTCTCGGTATACCCTGAGTCCATTACCTCTCTGTTTGGAGGTAAGGGGCGTGTTTCTTCATGAATTCTCTTGCATTGTTTGATCATTGCATAGATTAGAGTTCTTAAGTCTTTCAAAGTTGTTTGTCTTTACAGTATTATTTTATGATTTGATTTCTTGGTTCTGTTCACTGTCTTCAGCATCATTTCATATAAGTGTTCCCAGTTTTCTCTGAAATAATTATCTTCATTGTTTAAAAAAATTTATTATTAACATTTAAAAAAATTGTTGAGTTCTAAATTCTCTTTCTAACCCCTCACCCATTGAGAAGGCAAATAATATGATATCAGTTATACACATGAAATCATGCAAAACATTTGCATACTAGCCTTGTTGCCCCCCCAAAAAAACAATAAAAAAGAAAGCAAGAAAAATAAAATTAGTTAAGTATGCTTCAGGCTGCGCTCAGAGTTGATCAGTTCTCTCTGGAAGTGGAGAGCATTTTTCTTCACTTTGCATCCGTTCATATAAAGCTCCCCAAGTCTTTCTGAAACCATCCTACATGCCTTTTCTTTTGGCACAGCAGCGTTCTGTCGCAGTCATCTGCCGCAGCTTGCTCAGCCATTTCCTAGTTGATGGCCACCCCCTCGACTTCCAGGCTTTGCCGCCACCAAAAGAGCTGCTATAAATGGTTCTGGTGAGATGGGTCTTTTTCTTTGATCTCTTTAGGACGCTCACCTCTTACTGGTGTTCATTAGGTGTCATTCCCGCTTGTTTTCCAGGATGGTCGGGCCAGTTCACAATTCCACCAACAAGGCATCAATGTGCCTGTTTTTCACATCCCCTCCAGCAGTTGTCATTTTCCATGTTACTGTATTTTCAATAATGAACATCTTTAGCACTCATCAAGAGGACTGGGATGTGATGGTGCACTCCGTTGCTCACTGTTGCATTATGGGCATTTGGTTATGTCTCACCTGTCACCCTCTCTCTACCTTCTTTGCACCTCAGATTCCTAAAGTGAAGCTTGATGCATTATATTTGAAGGTCCAGGAGTACAACATGAAGCAATTTCCATTTATTACCAAATATCAGTAAATGTGGGTAGCAAAAGAGAGACACTAAGTCCTGATCTGAGTGGGAAACAGGCAGGGAACAATCCTCGGGAAAATAGGGCCAAGGATACGGTCACCCCCCCGGAGTCTTCCCCTTAGCCCCCTAGCCCTTTGGGATCTGTTCATATTTTCACCAACTGTTTCAATAGAATTGGTTTGCTTTGTAATCCTCTGTTTTATGTATTGACAGATTCTGAGGTGTTCATGGGCTTCCCCAGACTGCCAGAGAGGTCTGGGGCACACAAAAGGCTAAAAGCCCTTTCTCTAGACCAGACTGGTCTATTCTGAGAGGTCTTAGCCTTTGTCAGTGGGTGGGAAGGAGATGTAAATGAGCTCCCTGGCCATTTTTAGGCATAACTTTCCCCATATTTAACAAATCATTGCAGAATACTAAAGTAATTTAAAAAAGCATAATTGGGTGACTTTTTCCCTTTAATTTTCCAATGATTATTTATTGAATGATTTTTAAAATGGGTTTTTGCATCATCTAGCCATTTACAAAGGGCCTTCCTTGCAGTAGCAAGGTCATTCATTCCATTTTACAGGTGAGGATGACTGAGGTTCTTGAGGTAGAATGATTGACCTCAGAGACACACGCTGAGTGTCCAGGGCAGAGTGGGAGCTCGTGTCTCCTCCTTCCCATAAGCTTTCCCATGACACTCTAGCTTTGAGTCAGATTTCATAACAAGTAAAGAATGAGTTCTGCATTTCTGAGATGAACTTGTTCTATTCCTTCTAGACTCTTTCCTCCGAAACCGATCGAGTTCAGATCATGAAGCTACCGCCATGATGAAAGCTCAGTTCATGAGCCTCTGGGATGGGCTGGACACAGACTACAGCTGTCAGGTAAGTGCGGAGCTGAGGCCGTCAGGAAGCATTTGCACTGCATGTTTCTTAGAACCTGTGTTTAAAGGCAGTTGTGTTTGATTCCTTGGAGTGACTGTATTTCACAAAATGTGAATGGACTGCACTTGTTTCAGGTATTTAGTAGCAGGTAGAACTGTCTTCCAGGGGTCCTCAAAACCATGGCTTAAAAAGGAATGAAATGACCATTTGCACCAGGCCCTTCAAGGGTCGGCCTTCTTACCTGTTTTTATTTCTTTCACTTCCTTCTGCTGCTACTCTTTCATCTTGCCGATTTTTTTCCACCTGCTCTGTTTCCTTCCAAAATTCCTCTGTACTTTTGGCTCACCATCTCCCTTCTCACCTCCCCCCAGTACTTCTTTCTTTCTCTCCCTGCTTCCCCCACTCCCGAAAATATAAAAGGGGACTGGTTTGGGGGTTTTTTTGTTTGTTTTATTTTTAGGAAAGTACATCCTCCTGTTCTCTTCCATTGCATTCTGTAGGCAGTGTAAATAGACAAATGCACAGGGAAGAGAATCCTTAAATATAATTCAGTCGTTTGGGTGGGAAATACAGCACAGCCAAGAGATAGTTTCATATTAAAGGCATCTGAAGTTACTGGTTATTGGTTCTGAAAAGTCTTCCTAACTGAACCAATCTTGTGCTCTTTGGAGGGGTTTCTAATCTCAGGTGGGCACACCCACACCCTCTCCGCTTCTCCAGCTTTTGTCCCTGTCCTCCTTTGGCTCTCTCCTGCAGGATGAGCCTGGCCCTTCTCACCCTTTGCAGGCCCGTGGGGCCCTGGCTCTGTGGAGCTGTCCTCGTGGCCCCACGAGCTGCCTCCCTCCTTTTCATGCACAGAGTTCCTTGATGAGGCCTTCAGGGCCCTTTCTGGTCGTCAGCCGTCACTGGCATTTGGTCAGTCCTTTGTGCTTTGGGCCTCCCTGTGATCCTCCCAGCCTTTGCTCTCCCATTCCCAACTCCTAAGATGTTTTCCATGCCTCTGTGAGCCCACTTTTGCCTGATGTCACTCTGTATACATTAATTGACTTGAGCATCTTAGAGAGTTGTTGGGACATGAAGTGCTCTTCTCTTCTGTAAGAAGCCTTACCTGAGCCCCTTTACTGCCAGGGTCTGCACTCTGTTGGTCATCCTGCCCACAACTTGCTTATCCAGAGTTTGCATGTTGTCTCCCCATCAGACTGCGGGCTCCAGGAGCTCCCCATGCTTGGCACTGCACCTGGCACCTGGTAGGTGTGACAGAGATGCTTCTTTTTTTGCTTTTTTTTTTTTGGAGGGCAATTGGGGTTGAGTGACTTGTCCAAGGTCATACAGCTAGGTTTTTTTGTGTGTGTGTTAAGTGACTGAGGCCAGATCCGAACACAGGTCCTCCTGACTCCAGGGCCAGTACTCTATTCACTGCAAAACCTAGCGCCCCGACAAGAGATGCTTCTTGACCTGATGGTCTTTCTGCCAGCGCTTACGGGTTCAGCCCCAGCTCTGGCTCCTCTTCTTGCCTTTGCCTCTTCAGAGAGGACCTGTGCATGAGCCGTGTCAGCTAAAGTTTCTTCTGCTTTTGTTTATCTGAGAATGTCAGGATCGATGGGATCCAGTCCTTCCTGCCTAATGCTCACATGCTAAACCGGTCCGTTTCCCTCTCTTGTTTGTAGGGAGACAGCACATTGAGATGGCCCCTAGTGTTTGGGGTCGGTGTCTTTGCTTGCTGTGACGTGACAGTTCAGATGTTTGCTGTTCACCTGCTTTCCCCTTTTCCCAGCTTTTGTTTATGAATAGGAAGTTTTCCCTAGTGGTTTGAATTCTTGAGTTTATGTCAGTAGGCTGCTCAGACTTCTGTGTGTTATCTTCTTGGCCTTATTCCATTTGTCCACTCTTCTCTTTTTTTATTCATTTACTACCAGGTAGTTTGGGCAGTGATGCTTTGCATTTGTGCTTTAGATCAGGGACTACCAAGCCTGCTTCAAGACTACTCTTTTTTTTCATTATTTCCCTTGATATTCTCAACCCTTTTGTTCTTCCATACGTGTCTTGTTTTATTCGTTTCTACGAAGCCACTGTTGGTAATGTGCTTGGCTCTGAAGATTAATTTGGAAAGTCTCATTTGTATTGTATTGGCGTGGCCCAACCATGAATAGTGAAGATCTTCAGTTATTTCCTTTATTTCTGTGAAAATTATTTCCTGGCAGTATTTATGAAAGTTCTTTGTTTCTTGGTACCTTAGTTCCCAGAAATTTAATGGATTTTGTTATTTTAAATGGATTTTATCTTTCTGTCTCTTGATTTGAAATTTTTTTTAGTAAAGAAATACTGATGGGGTGGCCAGGTTGAATAGAGCACTGGCCCCGGAGTCAGGAGGACCTGAGTTCAAATCCAGCCTCAGACACTTAACACAAAAATTAGCTATGTGACATTGGGCAAGTCACTTAACCCCAATTGCCCTGCCTTCCAACCTCCAAAAAGAAAAAAAAAAAAAGAAATACTGATGATTTAGGGTTATTTTGCATTCCTGCTGTTTGACTAAAGCTTTTATTTCTTGATTCATTTGTTGATTCTTGGAGGTTTTCTAAGTAGACTTTCATCTCCTTAGTAAAGAGGTAATTTTGCCCTCTTTGTTTTTCTTTTCAACATAACTTGAGTTTATTGCATTGGGTCAGATGATAGCAGAGACTGAGCACCTTTGTGGAGGCCTCTAAAAAGCAGATGCTGCCAATGAGGTTCCCCTGAAACCTTCCCTTCGATAATGGGACAGTCAGCTGGTTGAACCCTCTGCGTTAATGAATCGCTTTTATTTGTTGGTTTTATTTTCTTTTAAAATAAAGGGGCAAAAGAATAACTGTCCTTATTGTGATGTTACGAGTGTGAAAAATGAGGTGCCCTTGTAGGGCCTTGGCTTCGCGTAGACTCTGAGTTCCTCTTCTCCCTCCAGGTGGCAGCCTTGCTTAGCTCCTGGCAGGGAGTGAGCTGGGCACTGGACTCAGGAGCCAAGGGGCTCAGACCCTGGAATGCCCCAGTCCCTCCCAGAGGCCATCTCTGGAGATGACAGAGATGGTTTTTGTGGAATTCCCATAGAGTTGGTTCTGAAATGATCCTGGGGCTCTCAGAAGCTTGCACAGGGTTACTTTAGTCTTTCTTTATTTTTCCTGCTCTTGTTTTTAAAATGAGGGAGCGAGGGCCTAAGGACCAGCTCCTGTGTGAGCCCCCAACAGGCTGTGATGCAGGCTCAAAGATTGTCTCAGAGCCGGTGTGGCCTTGGGAGGATGAGCATCTGCCCACAGCTACAGTGGTGATGGCGGGAGGGCTTGGGTCAAACCCTGCGGGGTCCCTTCGTTCTCAGGAGTAAGGGAGAATGCTCTCCTGTCGCGCTGCTGCACTTGGGGCTGCCCAGTTGCCCAGTGTTTCTTGGGCACCTCCACCCTCCTATGACATTCCTGAGTCACTGCCAGCTTAGAACAGGAATACTACATGGGCCAAGCACTCATCTGTGTCTTAGCACTTGGACTTCATACTTCTTTAAACGGGTGTCAGCCTGCACGGAGATTCCCTAAACCCTCGATTTGCTGTTGCCGTGTATTTTCAATCTAATGATGACGTAGAAGAGACATTCTTGGTATATTCAGTACTTTTTCCCTTTTGCATATTTAGGTCATAGTGATGGGAGCAACCAACCGTCCTCAGGATCTTGACTCAGCTATTATGAGAAGAATGCCTACGAGATTTCATATCAACCAACCAGTAAGTTGCTGGCAGTGATGTGGGGGGCCCAGAGCCTGCTCACGGCCTGGCAACCATACTTGGTTGGCTCCCCAGCCCACTGAGCTACCCTGGGGCAGGCCTTGGGAGCATCCAGGCAGTGAGAGGCTGGGGCGAGAGTGCCCCACCCGTACTCTCCTCTGTTCTTCAGCATCCCTGGGCTTGTGGTGCATCAAGAAGGCTCCACGTCCTTTAGGCCCCAGGGCTTGTTCCTCCAGCCTTTGGCTGATGGCCAAGGTGTTTAGCCATCATGAGAAGAGGCTGTGATTCTGCAGCTTAAACGTCTCCCCTCTTAGATCTCACTGCCTACAGCTGGGCAGGTACAGAGATGACACTTGCCAGGTGTTCAGCCTCCGGTAGGCAGCCCTGCCCACGATGCTGGTTGGAACATGGCACGTTCCTCCTCATTCCCTCATCCTCTTTGGCCGCCCTGTTTTCTCTAACCAAGACAGTTGAGTGTATCAGCTCACTGTTGGTTAGGAGGTCCATGACAGAAAGTAGCTGAGTGACTTCTCGGCCCCTGGTCAGGCCCTTTTTTGAGATGCTGCCTTGAGCTCTGGCCCCATCCTTATGCAAAAAGAAGCTTCAGCAGGATCCTGTCTCCTCTGTAAACAAGAATAAGAATAAGTAGCTCATAGTCTAGGATCTGTCAAATTTGCCTATGTCTGGAGCAGCCCTGGGGGCCCAGGACCCATCGAGGGGCAGGGGCAATCAGAGGGATGGGAATAGACCAAGGGGAGAGTGACAGAATGGGGCTAACCAGCTGCTAAGTCATTGGACACGGACTGGGCAGGCGGTGGTGACACACTTCTTTCCCTGTAGTGTAGCCAAAGTCAACAGATTCACACAGAGTGACCTTTTCTAAACTTTGGAATTTTAAAGAAACTGGAAACAGAGTTTTCTTTGACTTTGCATCTTTTAATTTTTGTGTGGGGGTGGGAAAGAAAATTGGCTGATTCGTTGATGAAGCTCTCCTTGACCCCCTCACCTTTTCCAACTCCTGAACAAATTTCCTCAGGGTGAGGAAAGCAGGTGGGAACTTGATTTGATCCATTAATTAGAGCCATTTTTAAAGCCCAGGAATTCATTTTGATTTTCTCTGGCTATCTGAAGTTCTGCAGCATTCACTCCTGATTTCAGTGCTACAGAAAGCATGAGACTTTCCCCTCTTCTGTTTGAACAGGCTCTTGGTTCCAAAAGAAAACAAAGCCCTTTGATGACTCCACACGAGCAGAGGAGGAAACGGGGGCAAAGTTGAAAGTTGTTTTCAGGCTTTGAGAGTGAGGTCCAAAAGCCCGTTTGGGACATTTACCGAAAGCTCTCTTTTCTTAGGTGACCTCGGGAGTGCTTTAGTGGATGTTCCACCATTTTCCCAATCGATTCTTGTGTTCACTTCCCAATTAAACAAGGTCATTAAGTGTGTTCTTAGTGCATGACTAGGGCATAAGAGTGGGTGAGTAAATGTGCTTAAAAACCCCTCCCGGAGCCAAAGGTTTCTTTTTTTTTTTTTTACTTAAACTCCAATCCAAGTTCTTGGCTGCCTTCCTAAACAGGCCCAGAGTACAGGTACAGCACATGGTTTTTACAGCTCTGTTGATTTCATATTCATTGCAGCTAATTCTGTTCTCAGTAATAAGGGGGGGGTAAGAGAAAATTATTACTAAGAAAAAAACCATTTGTGCTCCCTGGTTCTATTACATGCTATACATGGAGTAAGCTGATAAACTTCCTACTAATAATTGATATTGTTGAGATACAAAATCCTCCCATCGATTTCTACACAAGCACTGCTGTAGGGCTGTCAAGAGAAGATTTGGGTCAGGACTTGGGGAGGCCCAGGTGCTGTGGCTTCAGATGGGGGAGGTCAGGGGCTTTTTGCTGCTCTGTAAATGGTTAAGGATTTATTGGAGGGGGAGAGATGACAGAAGCTTCCTCAATGAAAGGCTTGCTTTCAGAATTTCCCAGGCAGCGGTTCCCCTCCTTTTTAGAGTGGGCACCCCATTTTAACATCAGCATACTTCACAGACTCCCTCATGTTGTACTGGTGTAAGTCCCCAATATAGATACACATACATGTGGAAGACATGCTCACACAAAGCTGCTGTGACTTTGTATTTGATAAGTCAGACCCTCCTGCATTGGGTGTAAAGCAGTGATTCAGTCCTGTCACCTGGATGTGACATACTTGGGCATACTTTGTTGGTTTTAGATAAAAGTCAGAATGGCCAGGTTTGATGCACATCTGGATTTCAATAGCTCTGGGGCTCCCTGAGAGTCCTTGGCTCACAGGCTGGGAACCAGTTTTCAAGGGGAAAGGAGTTTTTAGTTTGGACGTTGCCAGAGCTTACTTCAACTGGCGGTTGGTTCCAACCTACATAGAGCTGCTAACAAGTACTAAAACAGATTTGAATTTCCTCTTTTTCCTGGGAAGTAGCTTTTTAAAAAAAAAATTATTTATTTTTAGTTTACAACATTCAGTTCCCACAAGTTTTTGAGCTCCAAATTTTCTCCCCCTCCCCCCCAAGATGGCATGTAATCCAAAATAGATTCTACATATCCCTTCACTTTAAACATTTTCACAATAGTCAGGTTGTGAAGAAGAATTACAACCAATGGAATGAACCACAAAAAAGAAGAAACAAAACACAAAAGAGAGAGAGGAGAGCAAGTCGTTTGCTTCCATCTGCATTCAGACTCTGTAGTTCTTTCTCTGGATGTGGACAGCCCTTTCCATCATGAGTCGTTTGGCGTTGTCTTATAGCCTCACATTGCTGAGAGGAGCCCAGTCTATCAAAGTCAGTCATCACAGATACGGTGTGTCTGTAATTGTGTACAATGTTCTCCTGGTTCTGCTCTCCTCACTCAGCATCTGTTTGTATAAGTCTCCTAGGTTATTATGAAGTCCGTCTGCTCCTCATTTCTTACAGCACAATAGTATTCCATTACATCCATAGACCACAGCTTGTTTAGCCATTCCCCAGTTGATGGGCATCCTCTTGATTTACAGTTCTTTGTCACCACAAAAAGAGCCACTATAAATATTTTTGTACATGTGGGTCCTCTTCCTGCTTGTTTGATCTCTTTGGGATATAGCCCTAGAAGTGGTATTGCTGGGGCAAAGGGTGTTTGCACACTTTTTATAGCCCTTTGGGCATAGTTCCAAATTGCTCACCAGAATGGTTGGTTCAGTTCTTAACTCCACCAACAATGCATTAGTGTTCCAATTTTCCCACATCTTCTCCAGCATTTATCATTTTCCTGTTTTGTCGTGTTAACCAGTCTGACAGGTAAGATGTGGTACCTAAGAGTTGTTTTGATTTACATTTCTCTAATCAATAGTAATTAGAACATTTTTTCATGTGATTATAGATATCTTTAATTTCTTCCTCTGAAAACTGGCTGTTTGTATCCTTTGACCATTTATCAATTGGGGAATGACTTGTATCCTTATAAATTTGACTTGGGTCTCTGTATATTTTAGAAATGTGGCCTTTAGGGGCGGCCAGGTGGCTCAGCGAGTAAGAGCACCGGCTCCAGTGTCAGGATGACCTGTATCAAATCCGGGCTCAGATACTCAGCACCACACCCAGAAATAACTGGCCGTGTAACCTTGAGCAAGTTACTTAACCCTGATTGCTTAAAAAAAAAAAAAAAAGAAATGTGGCCTTTATCAGAGACCTTCATTGTAAAAATTCTTTCCCAATTTTCTGCTTCCCTCCTAATCTTGGTTGCATTGGCTTTGTTTGTACAAAAACTTTTCAATTTAATGTAATCAAAATTATCCATTTCTCTCTATCTCTTGTTTGGTCGTAAATTCTTCCCTTCTCCATAAATCTGACAGGTAAACTATTCCTTGTTCTCCCAGATTGCTTATAGTATCAGCCTTTCCATCTATATCATGAACCCATTTAGACTTGATTTTGGTAACGGTGTAAGATATTGGTCTCTGGGGCGGCCAGGTAGCACAGCAAGTAAGAGCACCGGCTCCAGTGTTGGGATGACCTGGGGATCAAATCCAGGCTCAGATACTCAGCACCACACCCAGAAATAACTGGCCATATAACCTTGAGCAAGTTACTTAACCCCGATTGCTTTAAAAAAAAAAAAAAAGGTATTGGTCTCTGCCCAGTTTCTGCCATACTGTTTTCTAGTTTTCCCAGCTGTTTTTGTCAGATAGTGAGTTCTTATCCCAGAAGCTGGAGTCTTTGGGTTTATCAAACAGTAGATTACTATAGTCATTGACTGCTGTGTCTCGTGTACCTAACCTATTCCACTGATCCACCATTCTATTTCTTAGTGGGACATATCTTTTTGAGGTACCACTTAGCAGTGTCCAAATCACGGGAAATTTGGAAGAAAGAAAGGAATATTAGAACAGCTCTTTATAAAATACAGTGACTGAATTATCCCATTTTTGTTACCAGGCTTTAAAACAGAGAGAGGCCATCCTGAAGCTGATTTTGAAAAATGAAAATGTAAGTAGAAAATTGTTCCCTTTTTTCATGGGCCATGGTAGTATTTTATTTGTAGGGGGCAAAGAGCCTGATGTCAGTTCTCCTGAACGTGTCTGCTTGGGAGCGGTGCATGCAAATACTAGCTTCCTCTTCTTTGAAGGAGCTGTTTTTGGTGGTTGTGTAGATTGTCACCCAAAATCTAAAAAGATTTGGGATGAAGCTCCAGTCATCTTTATTTTGAACCAGTGGCTGGGAAGGGCCTGAATGGAAGGCCAACAAGGGCTTTTGTTTTCTGGCTCGAGGCTACGGATCAGAAAGAGGTGTTCCAGCAGAAGTGGCCAAGACTACAGGGCAGGGGGCTGCCTACCCAGGAACAAAGCACTGGCCTTCTCACCCCCACCCCCGGCAGTTCTCGTAGCAGGCCAGCTACAGAGGACTGGCCGTCCAACCCCGCTGACATCATGGCTTGGATGCCACCCCCAGTGTAACTGGAGCATGTGATGAAGCTGGTTCAGGACTAAAGGGCATGATGTTGCTGTGGAGTGAGCAGGGGATGTGAGTCAGGAGGGCTCAGGTTCCAATTCAGCTCTTCCCATTTCCCAGCGTGTGATCCTGGGCAAGTCCTTTCCCTCACTGAGACCTTGTTCCATTCTAAAGTGGAGGTCACAACACAAGCATTAGTGGTGCTGGGGAACAGACTTTGGGGCTCTTAGGGGGCTTATTGGGGCTTTGGCAGGAAGAGCTATTTATGAACCATTAGGGAAGGGATTGGGAAGAGGGTGGCTCCCATTGTCTGAGGATTCCTTCTTGATAGCATCGTGTTGATGGCTTATGTCCATGTCCTTCAGTACGGAGATGTAAGTGAGAGGAAAGCGAAGGTGTTCCACAGGGATAGTGCCCGAATTGGCTAAGGCTCACGGAGATTTGTGGTGCCCTCTGACCACGGCTGGCAAAACGGGGGGCCGACATCGCTGACCTTGCCCAGCTGCAGCATGCACGCTCGTCCCCTTCTGACCAGCTTACAAGGGTCGGAGGAAGCCCTCCCATGCTGCGTCGCTGTCTGCCTTTTCTGATGGAGATTCTCAGGGTGATTTCCCTTGTGGAGGGCCAACAATCCTGGCCTAGAGAAGTAGAGGATACAAGATGGTCACCCCTCTGCTTCATGGCTCCCCACGGGGGCACCTTCTTCTTACTGTTGACTAATGTACCCAGGGCACACAGCCCCGTTCCTAGAGACTGACAGCCGCCCCGCCTTCAGGTGAGGGATGGGAGTGAGTTCTCCCGCGGTCACGCGGTACTTTCCTCATCATGTGCAGACTTGGGATGTAAGCTGATGACCCCGTGTTCTGCGTATCTCTTGTCCAAGAGAAGAAGCGGCTTTCTGTGACTGTATTTCCTCTCGCTGTTTCTTCGCTGCTGGGTGTTTGGTGGGGAGATGACGCAGCCTCTCAGCGTGCTACTGTGTAATTAGTACGGTCACTGTTTGAAGTGTTTAATTGTTGTTCTTCAGACACACTTTTAAGAGCAAACTTAAAGAAACAAAACAAGCCCTGAGATCTTTTTCCTCCTCAGAGTTTCAAAGCAAAGCCACAAACTGAAGCTTCTGCCTGCTCACCTTAAGCTGTGATATGAAAGACATTTTATTGAAACAGTTGCATCGGATCGGCTCCATCCAGACACAGGCTTTTCCTTAGGAGCCGTGGGAGGCTCTGTCCTCATTCCAGAAGCATTGCCCTGGTCATGCTCGGACCGTGTTTGGAATCTCGGAGGTGCCTCCTGACCAGTTTACAAACAGTTGATGAGCTTGATCCATAATGAGGCTGACTTTTTCCTGTTACATAAGGCTGGATTATTAACAAGCACTTTGGTTCGTGGCGGGTATGACTCTTGCCCCTCCCTTGTCCGTCGGAGTCTCCTCCAGGCCAGGGTTCACTCCTCCTTGTGAGTTTAGTTACTCCGTCACACCCAGGGCTTGGTGGGACTGGGGGGCCCCAGGTATGTCCCAGCTCTCAGGCCTCCCGAGGTGCTTATTGCAGCCCATCCATGCCTGTCTCCCAGTGTGCCTCTTGCCAGCTGCCTTTGAGCTCATTCTGTCCATCACTCGACTTTCCTTCCTCTTTGCTGATGTGGGAAAGATACCAGTGGGATACACCAGTGGGCCGCCCTGTCATCCCACACTGTCACTGTGTGGACAGCCCAGCAAGTCGTCCTGTCCTGCATCTCTTCAGTGACATCTTTGGCTCCCATTTTTCTTGGCCACCGATAGCAGCCCACCTCCCACCTCGCACATCTCTGTCACCCGCTTGTGTGAAGTTCATTATGAATTCCACAGAAATGTTGTTGCATTTCACATCTTGCTATGTCCTTGGGAGGTCTGAGGTCATTAGAAGAGCTTTGGAGTTTCCTGGTCTGGCCTGTGCTTCCCCTGTCCAGCTTGGGGCTGCCTTCACTGTCCCAGGTAGGGACTCACAGATCAGCTCCTCCCAGACTTCTTTGGTGCATCTCCCATGTGGATGGTGAGGCCAGATTCCAGGCCTCTCACAGGAAGCTCTGCGCTGCTTTGGGGCTTGGTGCAGCTGACACAATGTTATCTGCAGATCCGACACTGGGAGGAATCTACCTTTGACCTGGATCCCCACCATTCTGGACCAGCAGACATCACTGCTTGATGCCTCCCTTGGTGTCTCTGGGTGTCTGACCTGTTCGCTGTGGGCACCCTGTGCTTTCTCCCAGACACCAGAAAGATTCTGCCTTTGGAAAGTGGATTCCAAGAAGGAAGGCAGCAGCCTCCTGACCTGCAGGCAGGGATTCAGCACCTACTTAAGATTTTGCCATGGCCGTGCTCCCAGACTGTAGGGATATATTGGTGAGCCAGAGGTGGCCATGGGGTTAAGGCTTCTAAGTCACGGATCCAGGCAGGAGCCACCTGTCCCTGAGCTCCGACCGAGTGGCAGAGAAAGCTTTGCTCTTAGCAAGAGAAGGATTGGCTGATTGCCTGGTCCAGCACCCTCATTTGGTGGACGAAGAGACTGAGACAGGCTTGGGTCTGGGTCTTGTGCCTCCATGTGTCCTGGGGCCCCTTCCAGAATGGCCTACTGCCCCTCAGCACACACTGGGCTCCCTCTAATGCATGCACCTGAATTATGAAATAGCCCCCACTCTCAGGGGTGTCATTCTTTGGTGTGGCTTGGTGGCTGCCCTACCCAACCCTCCTTTCCTCTGTATAACTCCATGTAGCAGAGTGACTTCTCCCCTATGCCTTAAGCTCATCCGAACTCTCGTGCCTTGGTTTCAGGATGTAGCTTGTCTGGCTCTTGGAGTGATATAACATAGTGGGCTATGAAAGGGTGCTGGGGTTCCTGGTGTTTGAAACAAGGTGTTTGTTAACCTGAACAAAGCTTTGCTTGGTGGAATATGGGGGAGTCAGGGAAATCGTGCCTCCTTGCCCTGCCCTCAGACTTCCCCAGAGCAGGATGGGGAGAGCATAGCCTGGGCTTTAGGACTGCCTTGGACTTGATTCTCCCTGTGTACGAAGGCTTATCACCAGCTTGTAAAAACCGTCTGCCAAAGGAGGCAGCGAGTGGGGTGGTAGATGGGCAGGTGGCTAGACCTGGAGTCCAAAGGAGCCATGTTCATATCCTGCCTCAGACATTCGCTGGCTTTGGGACCCTGGCCAGCTGACTCAGCCTCTCTTTGCCTTCCCCTCACTTATGGGAGCAATAATCGCGCCTCCCTCCGGGATTGTCGTGAGATCCCATGAAATACCGTTTGTCAAGTGCTTGCAGAGCTCAGTGTCAATGCTGGCTGCAGTGATAATGGTTATTACCAAGGCCAAGAGGAAAATGGAGCTTCCAGGTTCTCCCGTGCCTCTCTTCTGACCTCTAGGGAATGTCCCCATCTCCATGGTTTCCGTCTTCCTCCATTAACACAGTTTACATTGGCATCAGTTCTGACTCCAGGGGGCCCTTGCAGAGGGAGGACTTTTTTGGCCAAGTTACTCTTGAAGGTCATCTAGAAAACCCCAGAGGGATGGCAGCCCGCATTGGCGGAGGGCCGTGCCCATCCCAGTGACCTCCAGGTGATATCAGAGCCAATTCCAATTCATCCCAAACCAGAATAGAGAAGAAGCTCCCACTTCATTCTTGGGCCGCTGGAATCAGCCTTGCGGAAGCAGAAGATGGTGCTGGCCTTGTCATTAGAGGCAGGCAGGCAGGCTAGAGTCTTGGTGCCAGGCATGGGGCCAGAGGCATGCTGGGTAAAGAGAGGCCAACCCCAGGGATACCCCAGGGCCTGTCACACCCTGGCCCGCCTCTGGATTCCACGTTTGTTCACACGAACTATTACAGTTTGTGTTAGAAAATCTCCTGAGGCTTGGGAAGATTTTCTTGATCAGTAGTCTAAGTCATTCCTGCAAACAGCAAAGCCTTGTGAAAAATGAGCAGTTGTGATCCTCCCCAGCTGTCAGAGGGCTTTGGCAGCAGCCTGTAAAACAACATTTATTTACTGGCCTTTTTACCTTGGTTCAGGTGGACAGGCACGTGGACCTGCTGGAAGTCGCCAAAGAAACCGATGGGTTCTCAGGAAGTGATTTGAAAGAAATGTGTCGAGACGCTGCCCTCCTGTGTGTCCGGGAATATGTGAATTCTGCTTCAGAAGAAAGGTACGTGTTAGTGGGCATCTCACAGCCCTGACGGCCCGGGGCTTGCTCACCATGTACATAATGGGACTCTCCTGTTGAGCAAAAGACATGCTGCGAGGACAGAGCCTTTCTCTGAGCCATGAGCCATCATCCATCACCCCGAGACCTGGCATGTGGCTGCCCAGGTACCCATCAGGGTGAGGGGGTGACGCCAGGCTGAACCTTTGGGGCCGTGAGCCAGGTCATCACAGGACCGAGGGATGCCCTGCTGAGGCAGGCCCTGAGGATAGATGGTTTAAGCCAGTACAGGGGGGAAGTGAAGCCCCTCGTCCTTTCGGGCCTGGGAGCTGAGTGTTCTGCCTCATGGCCAGGGTGCTAACCAGCACAGTTTCTCTGAGCTTTGTGAAGCCTGAGGCTGAGGCCACTTTCTTTCTTTCTTTTTTTTTTTGAAGGGCAGTTGGGGTCAAGTGACTTGCCCAAGATCACACCACTAGTTGTGTGTGTGTGTGTGTGTGTGTGTGTGTGTGTGTGTGTGTGTGTCTGAGGCCAGATTTGAACTCAGGTCCTCCTGACTCCAGGGCCGATGCTCTACTCACTGCACCACCTAGCCGCCCCTGAGGCCACTTTCATCAGCAGCCCCCATTATGGGGTTTTAAAAGGTGAAAGGGGTGTGGGGAGCAGGCCTCAACCACCTCTCACCTGAGTCTTCTACTATGATTGACCTAAAGGCAAGTTTTTTGGTTTGTTTTTTTTTTTAAACAAAATGATTGGACTGCTCACAATAGCAAAAAGCAGCAGAGCTGACCCTCCTCTGCTGGCAGCCCACGGGAGGATGAGCCCATCCTAGATAGGCCACATCACCATTCATCAGCATGCTTCCAGCTGTGTCTATGATGCTGAGGCTCAGGGCTGAAAAGGAGTCACTGCCATGTGTATACCCCAGTTCACACAGTAGAAGACTCAGTATAGCCATGAGCTTGAGAAGCAGGTTTTGTGCAAATCTTATCAGGGCAGCTAAGGCATAGTCAGGCTGGGCCCTGGTGAGCCGCCCGTCCTGGCCTGCTGGCGGAGCACCGGCCCGTGTGCAGGCCCTTCGAGGAGAATTTCTGGGCTCCTTCTGAGCGATCCCAGTTTGCTGACCATATGCTCTGTTTTGTGATCTCCCAGAGCTGAGGACATTTATGAAAGCTGCCCACTGTCCAAGCAGTGGTTAGCACACACCGGCTTGGGCAACTTGACCCAACTGCTGAGGCCCCCAGGACCAGAGGCATCAGCGCCATTTATTTCTTGCTGAATTAATCAAGTAATCATGCCAAGTAACTGAGCCCTCAGAAGTGGTGGTGTGGACTTGATGTCTCTGTAAGTCCTAGCCTGGGGAGGAGCACAAGAGAAAAGCCTTGTACTATAAGCAATAGCTTTACTTACTCACTCATTAAGAATTGTCCTTGGTTAAAATATACAAGGAGAAAGAAACCCATCACAAACAACGTGCAATGGAATCCATACCCAGAATCCTGTGTTCTTTTCAATTTAATCAGTGTGTTTTAAAACTCAGGCAGATCTTCATGGGAGCATTGTTTTTGACTGTTTGGAATTTTATTTGGGTGAATTCACTTTCTAACCTTGGGGTAGGGGAAGCCTTGTCCTGTGGGAGTAAAGTGGGTGGTCTCAGTTGGGTCTCCCACAGCCCAGAAGCTCTTGGCCTGCGGGTGCACGGGCCGGGGCCCATTAGATGGCTTCCGGCCTTTGGACATCTCTTTGTATCCCCTTACATCACAGCCTGAATGTCTTGGGTTTCTGTTTGGATTTTAGCCATGACGAAGATGAAATTCGGCCAGTGCAACAGCAGGACCTGCACCGGGCAATTGAGAAGATGAAGAAGTCAAAGGATGCCGCTTTTCAGAATGTTCTAACCCACGTTTGTTTAGATTAAGAGTAAAGGTCATTTGTTTGTATGGTTCACCGTGCTCTGGTTTGGCGGCTTGTCCTCATGGCACTGAGCGGAGGGAGGAGAGGAGGAGGGGTGGTCTTGGGACAGTGACAGGCGATGCTTGGGCAGTTTTATGAATGATGTGACCTCTGCCCAAGATCACGAGGAACTGTGAGGGAAGAGGTGCTTGTCTAGGGCCCCTCTGACTCCCAGGGGCAGCCTCTGGGGTCACCGGAAAAGGAGGGGACAGATTAAGTGCTTGTGCCTGTATATAGATATGAGTGAGTGAGTGAGTGAGTGTATGTGTGTGTGTCTTGTGTGTGTGTGGTGTTACATATTTTATATTGACTTTCTTTAGAGAGATTTGAATACCAAACCTTTTTTTTTTAATCTAGCCACTGAATCAAATGGCACCACATTCTGTAGAGAGGAGTTAAGTTTCCAGTTCTGTCCTCAGGCACACCACGTCCATTGTTTTCCAGTTGAATTTCTCCATGGTTTTAGTTGTTATTGGTTGAGTCCAGCATAATCATCAGTTGGGTGAAAGGACCAGATGTGACCCTGTCATGCACTGTTAGGGCGGCCAGATGTCACCAGCCGCTCTTTGATCCATGGGCAAGATGGCAGATGGAAACAAGCTGGTGTGTAACTGGCCGGCTGGGCCTCCCTGGCTTTGGCGGTCATAGGGATGCTGCTTCGAATCCTGGCTTCGCTTAGACGGGGGCATTGGACAGGTTTTCCCAGCTTGTTTGGAATCTTCAGTGCTGTTAATATGTGATTCTTTGGGCGTTTTTTCATTCAGTGCAACAGACATTTTTCTGTAGCAAGACAATGATTTTTTAAAATGGTTTCAAGTTATGTTTTCTTTGGCTTTGGGCAAATACATTTTACTGAACAGAATTTACATGGCTTTGCATAAGTCTAAAATAGGGAGAGATGTGAAAGTATAGGATGTTGAATTTTGTGCTGAATGATTTCTTTTTGTAACTTTAAAAAAATTTTTTTAGAGCATTGTTATAAATGGTGCACTTGGGTAAGTGCAGACACACTTAGGAAGATTTCCCAGTATCTCTGGAGTCTGCTGGGAGCCTAAGTGAGTTATTTGTACAGCCACTTCTGTTATCCAGAATTCTGTCATGCCCCATTTTTGGGCTTCATTCCGTGCATCGCCAATTACTGCAGTCGCGGCCCAGGCTTGAAGCACCTTCCCAAACATCCCAGAATAAACTACGTCCACAGTTTTCTGCAGATTGATGCCCTGCGTTCTTGGCTTTCTTGGTCTTTTTCTGTTAACTGGAATATTTGATTGATTAGAATACCTCATGCTGGATAAGAGAACTTACCATGTATCACTTAGGTCTCGAAGTGTGGAGAAAATGATGGAGAAGAAGCCATTTGGAAAGAGTTACAAGCATGTGATGGCCAGCCCATCACGTGACACAAGACACCAAAAATAAGGAATTCCTCTCACGTTGATGTGCACTGTGCTACACCATGATTTTGTAAATGTGTAATAAAGGGGTCCCTGATCACAGAGACTTTCTCCACCCACTGTGTGCTCTCCTGTATCAGTTCTTTGGCACTTGGTGATGACAGTCCCTTTGAGCCCGGGGGGTCCAGCCTTAGAACCTTCTCCTTGAGGGCAGGATTGGAATGAGCCACTTGGGGAGAAATCCTGTCACAAGTGAGAGCAGCCTCTGGTACTAGCCAGGTGGTCAGGGGGTGGGAGGGCCTGGCAGACATCCACACTGTAACAAGGAGTTAATTAGGGGCATCTGGACTGCTGCACAGTCAGTGCTCAAGGTCATTGTTAGGACCCAGGCCACCTCTGGCACTCTTAGGGAGACACAGCTCAGAAGGATTCTGCCCATTTTTGCAGTTGCCTCACAAAGTCAGTGACAGGCTTATTGGTTATCTGGAGCCTGAGAGGTCAGGTCCAGAGTCACCCAAAGGCAAACTCCCCAGAGCCCCCTCACTTAACTCTGAAACCTGAATACCCCAGCAGTACCCGGCCCCCCGAGCCCAAGAACTGATGGTAACACCAGGGAGTGCTGAGGGGGCACCTTGAGACCTGGTGGTCTCTAAATCAGTCTGTGTGCCCCCTAGAACTGGCCCTGGAAAAAGATGCCAAACTTGCGGTGTGGCAGGATCATCCTAGTACAATGTTCTGTGGGGCTGGCCGCTCTGAGGACTGGCCACTGTGGGGGCTAGCTGATCCAGGGACTGGCCGCTGTGGGGGCTAGCTGATCCAGGGACTGACCGCTGTGGGGGCTAGCTGATCCAGGGACTGGCCGCTGTGGGGGCTAGCTGATCCAGGG
>NW_027186352.1:13398213-13438186 GCF_028583685.1 Petaurus breviceps papuanus
CTAGCTGATCCAGGGACTGGCCGCTGTGGGGGCTAGCTGATCCAGGGGCTGGCCGCTGTGGGGGCTAGCTCATCCAGGGACTGACCGCTGTGGGGGCTAGCTCATCCAGGGACTGGCCGCTGTGGGGGCTAGCTGATCCAGAGAATGACCACTGTGGAGGATAACTGCTCTGGGGGCTGGCCGCTGTGGAGGCTAGTGGCTCTGGGGGCTGGCCGCTGTGGAGGCTAGCGGCTCTGAGGTCTGAGCGCTTCGGGGGCTGACCTCAGGGCCTTGTGTTCTCCAACAGTACAAGGCATACCCATCACTCTTGTTTTCCAGCTGCTCTCAAGAAGCACCAAACAGACTGGCCTGAGGAATGGAGAGATGGCCATCTTGAAGTTGGGAAAACCCAAGTCCTGCCTTTGATCCACCATAGCCAAGTGACCGAAGGCTGGTAACTTAAACCCTCAGTGGCCCAGGCCCCCCCAAGGCTTTCAAGAACATCTGAGCTGCCCGTCCACATCCTTCCAGAAGAATCTGCAGATGGCATTCCGGTCTAGACCCAAGCAGAATATCCATGTGCTGCTTACCTTTGGGTCCCGGCCTGGCAGACCCACCGCTGATGAGACTCCACACTCAGAACTAAGGAATTTTAGGGTTGGGGGGGGATCTAGTCCAGGGGTGAGGAACCTGCGGCCATGCGGCCACTTGTGGTCTTCTAGGTCCTTGGGTACAGCCTTTTGACTGAGTCCAAGCTTTACAGACCAGATCAGATTAAGGAGATTTGTTCTGTGAAGTTTGGATTCAGTCAAAGGGCTGCACTTGAGTACCCCAAGGGCCACAGGTGGCCTTGAGGCCACAGGTTCCCCACCCCTGGTCTAGATAATTGGGTCCAACACCTTCATGTGAGGAGTGAAGGAAACTGGTTATAGCCGAGAAGAGTGGACCTGCTTCTGCCTGGTGCCTGAAGCTCTTGGCTTCAGCCCCACTCCTTTGGGTCACAGTTTAATGCTTCAGGACCAGGGCCTAACACTTCTCACCTTGGAATCAAATTGCTTCCTTCGTAGGGGTGATACCTTGGATTTGGCTGAGGACCCAGCTTCAGGCTTGGCTGTTCTTTCCCCCCCCCCCCCACCAGCCTTGGCTAGCGACCTCAGGAGAGCCAGTTGGGGGGTCTGGGCAGCCTCTGGGGCGACTTTGGTTCCTATTTCTGTGTCCCCCTAATGCCCCCTCCTCCTCAGCTCTCAGGACACAATCTTGCGAAGGCTGCAGTCCGTCCGCAGAATGGTTTTACCCCAACTTATGACAAGGAAGTTTGTTGGGACGAAGAGTCTTCACTTCCAGCTTCCTGGACAACCAGACCATCCCCTGAACTGTTTATAAATGCCAGTGAGGCAAACAGAAGCCTTGTCAGTGGAGCGTTTAATGATGGAGCCCAGTGTTTTAGTAGCATCTCCAAGGGCCCTGTAGAATGGAGTGGGCCCTGCCCTCCTACTCAAGCCTTAGAATGGGGGTCTCAGTATTCTAGAGCTGGGTGTCAGTGCTGTTGGGAAAGGACTAGGCCATCACCTCAGCATCTTATTTTCCTCACTGGTTGAAGGAGGGATTTGTGCCTGGTGACCCTTGGAGTCCTCTCCAGACAGTTTGTTCAGTGAGTGCCTGGAATTTTGTAAATCTCAGTCAAAAGAGACTGAGTAACCCAGGCCTGACCTGCCACCTTCCCAACAGGTGGTCATTTGAAGATGCACAGTGGGAAGGGAGGAGGATGAGCATGTATTAAATATCTGCTATGTGCCAGACACTGGGCTTCATTTGATCCTTATAACCCTGGGAAGTGAATGCTGTTTTCCCCTTTTTACTGTTGGGGAAACTGAGGCAGGGAGTGAAGTGACTTGCCCAGGGTCACATAGCTAGTGTGTGAGGCTAGATTTGAACTCGGATCTCCCTGCTTCTAAGGCCAGCCCTCTATCTAATGTGCCACCAGTTGCTTCCTGGGGAAACAGCTCTGGTTCTTAGACCATTTTTCCTTACCTTAAGCTTAGATCTGTCCCTTGAAACTTCCACCCTCCATGGCTCCTGACTCTGCCCTCTGGGAACCCAGTTTACCACAGGCTGCCCCTAGGTCTTCCTTCATCCCCACCAAACAAGCCAGGCTCCTGAAGCCAATCTGCACACAGCACGATGTCTGGGGCTGCCTTCTTCCTGGCTGCTTTCCTCTGGGCTCCCAGGTACATCCTCCCTAACTCTGGCAGGTGTTAACAGTGGAACAGAACATTCCTCACATGATCTGACCCTGGGTGGATGTCATGTTGGTGACCAACGTTCTCCCTCATCATTAGCTAGCTGCCATCTTCCTCCCTAGACTCAGTGACCTTGCCATCTTGCTTCCTATCCATGACACCTCATTTATATTATCAATGCTTTGGTCCAAGTTCTTGATAAAAGTACTATGGCGGGTCAAGGACACTCCATTCTAGACTAGTCGTGAACAGTGGCATCGAGCTCTTGATGCCTCCTAAGGTCTTGCCATGTATCAGTTCTCCATCTACCCAATCATTCTACTGTTTCTACCCATATGTCCCCGTGCTTGTCAGATACTGGACTGAACTCCGAGTGGGCAAGCTGTTATCTGCGGCCTCCCCCTCCTCTACCCATTTGCCAACTTGTCTGAAGAAAGAAACGAGGTGAGTCGGGCACAACTAAGCCGCCATCCTGGCTCTCTGATCACTGCTCCCTAGTTCTTGACTCGAGCCCTTGAGGGTCGTCCTACAATTCAGGGCCTTAAGGCAGAGGTTCTTAACCTTGTGTGTGCTGTCCTTCCATATAACTGATTCTTTTGTTCTCCATGTAGTTGATCTTATGCATTCTGAAGGGGTCTACAGGCTTAGCCAGAGGGGCCCAGCGGATGTGCTGACGGGAGCTTCCTTCTGAACCTCAGGGATTCATGGAGCACGTGCCACAACCCCTCAAACAAGTCAGATTGTCAACAAGCATTTATAAGCACCTGCTGGATACTGTGCCCCACGCTAAGCACCGGGAATACCAAGAAAAGACGTGTTTCCAAGACTATGTTCATGATCTTAAAGAAAAAAGTTCTTTACCCCACTGGTAACCTGGTGCCAGGCCTCAGTTATCTTAAGCAGCTGTACCCCAGGCACTATACTGAGCAGGCCCTGGGGATGCAGAGAAAGGCGAAGGAGTCCTTGCTGTTGAGGTCTGACAGGGGAGAGAGCTGGCCAACAACCATGTACAAATCAGGCCTCCATGGCATGAACTGGAGAACACCTCAGAGGGCAGGTTTCTTGTGGAAGGTGGGATTTCAGCTGGGCCTTGAAGGGAGCCGGGGGGGAGTGCGTCCCATGAAGCCCCCAGCCAAGGTTGGGCGGCCACCAGGGTGAAGGGGACTCTTGCTCCCTACACGCCCTTCCAGCTCTTCAGTGATTGGGCCTTGGGCCAAATTCCTGTGCCAGAGTTTCCAGCTGATCAGCACATGCAACTTATGGATATTGAGTTCTTCCAAGTCCTGTCAAAAGTCAAGCTTGAGTTAAACTGGGTCTTAATCCAACTAATGCATACTGCTTATGTGTTCTATTTGGTGTGCTTTCCAAGCTAGGGTCTCTAACTGGAAGCAAGTCCCCTGCCACCATCTTGTTAGGTATGGACTAGCCAGCCCCTGAGGTCACTTCTCACTCTCAGATCTGTGGTTGATTGATCCCCAACAAGAAAACCACCTGAGGGGCGGCCAGGTGGCTCAGCGAGTAAGAGCACCGGCTCCAGTGTCCGGATGACCTGGGGATCAAATCCAGGCTCAGATACTTAGCACCCACCCAGAAATAACTGGCCGTGTAACCTTGAGCAAGTTACTTAACCCCGATTGCTTTAAAAAAAAAAAAAAAGAAAGAAAACCACCTGGACCTCCCCAAGGGCTGGCCCGGCTTCCCTGAAGCTGCTCCGTGTTTTCTCCCATAATTAAAGCTAGGGTCTGCTGACTGTGACTCACGTGGCTTTGACTTGTGTGAACGTGCCTCCCCACATACGTGTTCTACCACATCTGGTAGACTCCCTGGCCCAAGAAGGTCAGGTCATTAGCAGAAGTGTTGAAATCCTTGGCTATCCCTGGGAACTCTGTCCAGCGTGGGTTCCTCTGCCTTCTACCAGGGGATGGATGCCAAGGTGCCAGCTTTTGTGGCCATCTGTCTAAGGTGTAGAATTGGTATCGACATCAAATAGAAATACTCAGAGCTTCAGATAGTGCGACTGTTTCTTTGTGAGCTAACTGCTCCGGGCCTGGCCCCCACTCCCTCCCTCTCCATGGCCTCCCCCATTCTCTTGAGGCAACGACTCAATTTAGTGACCGAGATTCCCGACCAGCAGTCCTTCCCACTTGTCCCTTCCTCTTCCCTACAGCCAGGTGCCAGATCTCACTGATTGCCCTTCTCTCATCTGACTTTCCTGTGTCTGCCACCACCCTCATTCAGGTGCTCTTTACCTCTCCTCAAGTCTCTCTTCTCACCCATTCATCCCTGCCAAAGCAATATTCCTAGAGCTCAAGCCTGACCTTGGCACACCCCTGCTCAAAAAGAACCAATGGCTCCCTATTCCTCTAGTTGGGGAGTCTTAACCTTTTCTGCAACATGGATCCTTCTGGCAGCCTGGACCGTCTCAAAATAATGTTTGTAAAAGTAAAAAAAAAAAAAAGAAAAATAATAATACATAGGATTACACAGGCAACCAGTTATTGTGAAATACAGTTAGCAAAGTAATTATTTTTGTAATGTTCCCAGACCCCAGATTAAGAAATAGATTCTTTTCTGGTCTGGCTCCAGCCTCTCATTCCAGGCTTGTGGCCCTAGATTCTCCTTCACCCGCTGTGTTCTAGGCTTACTGGTAAGGAGACCGATGTGTGCATCTCTCCCCTCCAGGCCTTTGCCTAGGCTGTCCCCCACCCCCACCCCCTGGAACATATGCCCTCTCTACAGCCCTCCTCCATGGCCCCCTTGGAAGCCTTAGCTTCTCTGAAATGTCTGGCTCATTACCATATGCTAGCTACATGAGGCCCATCCACATCCCAGCAGCCTGTATCCTCCCTGTGCTGAAAAGTACTTTGTACGGGCATTGGGCATTGGGGAGGGGGGCATTGGGTCCTCCAATAGAACTGTAGGCTTCAAGTGCAGAAATTTCACATTTTTGTATCCCCGGCACCTGGCCCTGTCTCAGACTCCTGACTCCCATAAACTGGGTGTTCGCCCCTGACAACCCGTACACAGAAGCATGGGTTGCCAGGGAGGGGGCCCTGTTTCTCAGATCAGAGGATCTTGGTTTGAATCCTGTCCTAGTCAATGCCTGGGTGACCTGAAGGAAATCCCTTCTCTCTGGGCCTCAGGGGCTGCACCTGTAAGGTGAGCTGGGTCTCCAAGACCTCCCAGGATCAATGCCCCAGGGCCCCTTCCTGCTCTAACAGCCTGTTCTCTCTGCCACCCACCCACCCTGCTGGAGCCTTCCCAGCTTTTCCAGCTCACGGAGTGGAGGGTGGAGGGCAGAAGGGAGAATTTACTGGGCTTTCAGCAGAGTTGACCTGCCTGCCACAAACCCTTGGATCAGGCTTTTCTCTCTTTGTCCCAAACTAAGTGAACCCCAACTAGGGAAAACCCATTGAGTGGAGAAGTCAGGTGGCTTCTCAGCCCCCTCTTCTCACCAGGAGCTGTGGGTCAGTGGGTGTACCCTGCACACACAGAGAGCTGGGCTTTCCGGGCTTGTCCCTGAGCCCATCCGTGTCTCTGGCCCAAGCCATGAAGCGTGCAGGCTGGTACAAGAATTTACCTCTTCCCTCCAAGGCAGGGTCTGTGTGACTCAAAACAGCTTGCCAAGGTCATACTTTCTTTCTAGAGTGTCTCAGCAGTATTTCTGCATGTGAAGTGAATTATTAATTTAATATAGGCTATTAAAGTGATTAATTTAAGCTGAGCTGAGCAGAACTTTGCCACTGTGTTATCTTTAAGGCAGATTGGCTAAATTAATGGAGTGGAAAGGCAGATTTGGGGAGTGGGGGGGTTAATCTACTAAAAAAAAGTCCTCAGGTGTTTAACAGAGTTGTTTGTATGCAAATGGTGCTGCTGTTACGTGGTGCGGTCTTCTGTTCCAGCCACAAGACTGCACCCCTACTCAGTCCCCACCACCTTGGGATCCTAGGAGTTTTTAAGTAACCAACGCTTTTTATTAATTCCACCTCCTGGCCCTTCCCATGAGTCAAGTTAAAGCCCATTATGACAAATATGACAATAAAAGCTTCCCCTACCCCCATATAATTTCTGCATATCTGAATCAGATGGGAGAGTGGGGTAGGGGAAGAGGCATAACAGGAATGTAGGACTGGAAAAAAAGTCAACAGAGAAAAGCACTAGCTGCCCGCCCCCGCGTGCTGGGCTGGAATCCTGGCTGCCATCAGCCCGGAGGCTTAGGGAGCCCTGCCTCCTCAGAAGGCCCAGATAAATCAAGTGACTCCCCTAGAGTCACACAGCTCAGAAATGTGTGCGGCAAGATTTGAACCAGGAGCTTGCGGATGCCGGTCCTCTTCCCCATCCAGGTTGTGGCACTGCTTCTCACTGGAGGTGTCAGGAGAACTGGAGGAAAGCCCTCAGCACTCTGGGTGGACCCCCAGCAAAGATTTATGGGAAGATGCAGGATGGGAATCTATCTGCCCTGTTGGAAGGAGTTGAAATCAGTGTTTGAGAATAGGAAGGGACCTCACTGGAAATCGCATCCACAAGGAATTGAAAAAGGAACCCATCTTGTGTCCTTGGAGGAATGAAAGCAAAGCCTGTCCACCCATCCCCCTGGAGAGGCAGCACCCACTCAACAGGTCAGGATGTAAATTCCAGCTCTGCTTTTTGTGGGAGATGCTCCCCACTCTGGGCCTCAGTTTCCCCATCCCTACAAGGGTGTTGGGCTAGGTGGTTACTGATGCCTCTCCCATCTCTTGGTGGGTGCTTCTGAGGCATTCACTCAGCTTCCACCCACTCCTGGATGTTCACCCCAGGCCCCCTGTGCCACCAGGTAACTACATAAATATGCCAGCATGCCGGCATTCTCCCCATCCCAGTCCTGGCCTTCTGCCTTGTGCTTTGAGACCTGGTACTTTGCAGAACAGAAGGTGAGTCCAACAAGACCGAGTGTAGGGAGAAAGTGAACTTCTAGCTCCTTGGCCAGGGGTGAGGGGCCCTGGGGCTGCACAGGGTCCTCTAGGAGGGAAGAAGGAGCAAAGGAATGAAAGCCTCCCACATCCCACCAGACATCTGTTTGGGTGGCAAGATGGCAGAAACCAAGGTCCTCACTCTTAGGGACCAAGGGATTAGCCAAGGCTAATCTTGCCTTTGGCACTTGGGAGATCTTTCTGGGGCATTAGCTCTTTGAATAAAGAGAAGGGGGCATGGGAGAGGTGTTGGGGAGACAGAAACGACAGGTGGCAGCTGATTTATATGTGATGGCGGAGGCTCTTGTGGAGACTGGGAATGAAGAAGGCTGGTGGCACCTTCTTCAGTAATTGGGGAGAGAGCTAGAAATCAAGGTGATTTTTTTTGGTTGATAGAACAAAGACACTTTAAACAACTTCCCTGCCTTCTCCCCTGGCTCAACGCAGGGGGATAACTTTATGCAGTGTATACTGGCATTAAAGGGAGTTCCAGGACATGCACCGTCTTGGGCAGTGCTCCCCCAAGGCACTGGCAGAAGTCTGGTGTCCCAAGGGCCTGATCCCTGAGGAGCTCAGCATTCCACAAAGAATACATTTTACAGAGCAGACAGACTCCATTGCACTAATAAAAGCCGCTGCTTTCTTTTCCTTTCCTTATCTCCTCTGTTCTAGACTAGCCGCAGATAAACAGTCAGGTTCCATTGCAAGAAGTTTATTAAAATATGAAAAAGCAATCATTTGCACATAGAAATATTCATTTTTGCATTGAGTGTTGCAGGAGCAGCTTATGAGCATCTTCTAAGCCATGAGATCCTTTGGCTAAGGCACTTGACCCATTCTCATGTTTTTAATAAATAAGCTACAAAAAAAGCAAGCAAGCAGCTTCCTACAGGGAGACGGCTCACACAGTGTTGGAAAGACCAGGCCAGCCAGGCTGTGCTGTGTTTGCAACGAAGCACATTATAGCGAGAACTTTCATAGCAAAAGGCTAACATTTTGAAAAGAAACACTAAACATGGGAAATCCCACTATTCCCTTTCTTGCTCCCACCTCTGCTAATGACAGGAGTCCCCAAAGAAGGGCGGCCTTCCTTAGCAGTGGCAGCGGAACGAATTACTGCTCTCTGAGCTACAAGGATGCTTTGGTTTCCATGAAAGATTGGCTTCCTGGAACGGACGACATGAGATGAGCTGAACATACAGGCTTCATGAAAATGGGTCCCTCTGAAGACAGTGGATTTCCTGCCCCTCGAGACGCCTGCTGCCCCTGTGACCTTGGACTCCTGCCCTCCAGGGGCCTGCTTTGGGGTTGTCCACACCATCAGTCCAGGGGACGGGGGAGGGAGGGAGGCTGACCTGCTGACGAAGGCTGTATTCTGGGTAGCAGGGGCTCATTTTGGTCCACCTCTTTTGTCCGAGTTGTAACCTTGCATGATGTGTGGAAGAGTCCAGAAGATGCTGTTCTAGCCAGCTGTATGACCTTGGACAATTCCCACCCCGACTCCACTCTTCAGCCATACATTGAGGGTATGAAGCATGGTGACTTTGGGTTCCTTTCCAGCTATAATATCCTAGGACCTGATGGACTTACAGGGTCCAAGAGCCTGATGGGACGGCAGAGACCTAGTCCAGCTCTCATCTTACAGAGAAAGAAACTTCGGCCCAGGAAAGGGAATGCTTATTTCAAGGCCCCCCAGCTGGGAGTGCCCACAGACTTCTCACTGTCTCCATGGGCCTTCCTTCTGGGTACAGAGACTTTTCCCAAAATGCTACAGTACCAGGACAAATTATCACGGCAAGTTTTCATTTGGCTGTTGAAACCTTTCTGTTCTGAGGAGCAGCAGGGCATAGATTCAGAGGACCTGGGTTTGAGTCCCATCTCTGTCACTAGTGTTTTCTGTTCTGTGACCTTTAAGCAAGTCCCTTCTCCTTCTTGAGCCTCAGTTTCCCTCTCTGTAAAAATAATGGAGCGGAGAAGGGCCTAACAGAGTCGTTAGACTTGCCAGACTGGCTGCTTACATGTGGCTCGCCTGTCCAGAATAAAATAGAGTTGGGAAGTATTTAACAAAATAAACACAAATACAGTATGACCTAGATGATATTAATTTGTGGTTTTCTTAGCCACTATGGGTCACAGGGATCCATTCCCACTACACAGCATGACCCAGGAAGCCTCCCATCAGTGTGGAGGCTAGGCACCTGTGCTCCGACCTTGAAGCGATCCCATCCCTAGGCCGAGCTTCTTCATCTGTGAAATGGGGGGGTTGGGTCACGTGACCTTCAGGGTCTGCTAACCTCTAAGGGCCCTTGTGAGCCTGAGTCCTAGAAATGTCTGAGACCAAGATGCATGCTGGGGTTGTGCCAGGGGGATGGGATTTTCTTTTGCCACCAACACACACACTGTGCCCTTTGGTCTCGCTGGCAGCTGGGCTAGAGCTGTTCCTGGGGTCTGTGTCTCTAGGATGTGCTGGCAGCACACTGCTCGTCTGGGCTGATTCTTGGCTGGGTGCCCTAGTCAGCCCCCAGGAGGGGGGCCCAGCCTTCTCTGGCTCTGGTCCTCAATGCAACAAAAGAGGAGATTTACAGACAGTAGTCATCTCAATGGGATGAGCACAGCCTTCCTGCCACCTGGGCTGCCCTCTTGGCACCGCTCTTCCGAATTTCAGAGATGATTCTGAATTTAGGCCCCCTTTGGCCCTAGTTAGAAAGTTTCCCTTAAAATCAGGAAGTTGCCTGATTCCTAAGCCTCTATAATCACCAAAGCAGAAAGATGAAGGGCAGAGCATGGGGTGTGGAGGGGAGGGAGCCCCTGGGCCTCTAATTACTCTTCTCCAGGGACCTGTAATAGTCTGTGAGCACTTTCCAGGCTTTGGGGGCCATGAAGCCATCAGGGGGATTTTCTCCTTCCCGGGCAAGCTTCCTCATCCGTGTTCCTGAGATGAAATCAAACTCATTGTGTCTGAAACAGAATGGAGAGAGAGAAGTTAGCTCGACCAGGACAAATTCTGTGCCCAGCAGCCCCTTCTTTCAGGGGGCTTACAATTGGCCAGGGAAATGCTTTGTGGGGGCTGAGGAGAAGGCCAGGGATGGAGAATTCCATATAGAACAAGGGTGGAATTCAGGGTGAGAAAGGACGTTCCATCAATACCTAGGCAAGAGAACACAACTCGTTTGGGGTGGGGAGTGAGTCAAGGAGGCAAACTGGCTAGCCTCCAACAAAGAGGGCCTGGAGGATTAGAGTGAGGGGAGGAGGTCCTAGGAAGACCCTTCATTTACTGAGAAGTCCAAGGTCACCAGATAGTGAGTGACAGGCTAGGATTTGAAACCAGGCCCTCTGACTCCAAAGTCCAGACTCTCCACTATACCCTGATGGGAGAGCCATGAAAAAAAGTTGGAAAGGTGGAGTGCTCTCTGATTCTTCAGGGTCCTCAGAGGCTGGCAGAGGAGTCAGAACTTGCCTTGGGGGGGAATAGGGAGCCACTGAGGATTTCTGAGCAGAGGGAAAGAGCAGGACCTCTTCTGGATGTGCAAACAGAAGCAACAGGTTTTGGAGGAAGGTAATTTAGACTGAGGAGGTCTTGGTCCAACAGCTGTTCCTCTTAAAGTCAGGAGTGGGATTGAGGGGAAGCAGGGGGTCTGCAGAGACCAATACCCAGCACCTCCCTAAGCATTGGGGAGACCCAGGAAGACAGAAGACCATTTGAGGGATGAGGACGGGGGCCCCACTTCTTCTGGAGGAGGGACTAGAAGCCAGGTTTCCCTGGCTCCAGAAGACCACCCCCCTTCCCCAGGCCAGCCTGTCCCATGAAAAGACATCTCCTGTCTGTCCGGTGGAGGACTCAGGCCTCTGGAGCAGGCCAGCACTGAGGCCTGTCCCTCCCTTAGCGGCTGGTTCAGGAGCTGGGGGGCTCACCTTGCTGGGTCGTAGAAGGTCATGGCTTTCTGGGCCTTGTTGTAGGCAGCCACACGGAAAGGGATAATCTCCACAGAGGTGAGGCCAGGAGCCATGCTCAGGACCTTTCCCCCATGAGTGGGCTCATATAGGTCTTTCTTAGACTCGGGATGGGGCATTCCGGCAGGGTCCCTGCCTACGATGTAGAAATTAGCCCCAGCTATCATTCTGGAACGGCAGTGCCACTGGACCTAGAGATACAGTCCAGAGAAGAAAGGGTGGTTATATATGGCCCTCTTCATGGGAGGCCCACAAGGGATCAGGGCTGATACCAGACAGCCCTGAAAGAGGTGGCCCTGGGAGAAGGCAGGGGGTGGGGCAAGGGACCCTGGGGGAAAGGCTTTCCTTCAGGTCATCATAGTGCTGAAAACTGGAAGGGCCCTTTGACACCACCTAACTCTGCTTTCTTCCATTACTTATCAAGAGACTGAGGCCCAGAGCCTTATGTGGGAACTGCATTTCAACATAATTGGTTTTCTGTGTCTCCTATTAGGGACATTACAAATATCAGTGAAGTGGGTCCAGGTCCCTTCCACTTGAACAAGAGTGAAGTGTCCCTGAGTTAGGGGTATTAGGGGAGTTGAGAGAGAAAGGAGGGACCATCCAGTCCAGTCTGCCCATTTTACAGATGAGGGAACTGGAGGCTTCAAGGAAAGCCAGGATAAGGACCCATGTTTTTCTCCCTTTGTCCTCTCAATTCCCCATCAGAGACTCTGGATTTCTGCCTCAGGTTAGGTAGAGTGGGCTGAAGAAAGACCTCACCTCTGTGGGGCCAGCATAGAGCATTGGTGAAGGGAAGATGGCCACGATGGTGGCCTTGGGGTCCAGGACCCCCTCCTCCAGGACGGCCGCGTGTTGCTTCATGCGCCACTGCAAGGGAACATCGTCTTCCTTGGTCCAGCCTCCCAGGGGATGCAGCAAGAGGACAGGATGCTTGTAGCCTCTCTCCAGGAGGCGGCGGCGCGTGTCCTGCATGAGCAGCGCGTGGCCGTTGTGGACAGGATTGCGCAGCTGGAACGCAAACACCGCGTCTGCGAAAGGACGTGTGCAAGCCAAAGTCACTGCGGGCCAGGCTCGAGGTCGGGCATCGGGAGCGCCTGTTCACAGCTGGCCAGTGAGGACACCCTTTAGAGAGCCGTATAGGAAGGGGGCAGAAGGCCAGAGGGCACAGCCGGGGGCCAACGGCACGGCCGGGCCGAGGGCACAGCCGACCCTAGGTGGCACAGCCAGTCGCGAGACCAAACCAACCCCGGGCTTCCAAACCCACCCTGTAGCAGAAGCGGCAGCACCCAGTGCGCCGCACTGCCTGGCCCAAGGCCACACCCTCCTGCAAGGGGCAGAGGGAGGCCGAGAGCCCAGGCTGGGGCCGCCTCTGGTAACCCCGACCCCGCAGCCCTGAGGGCTGCCCTCCTGGGCGCCAAGAAGGGGGAAGGCGGCCATGGGCTGGCCGCCGCGCAAGGATGCTACAGACCTGCGTTCATTTCTTTAAATCGCTGCTTGAGCTCCAGGGGCGTGAGGCGGAACTGGTCCAGCCCATCATTCCACCGGACCCTCTCCAGCACGTGGAGGTCTCCGCCAACCAGCCAGTCTCCACTTCCCATCACCATCTTCAAAGGAAATCAGGCATTTCAATGCAGTGCAAGCCAGACAGCGAACGTTAGTTAGGCACCTGCTGCGGACACCAGGACACGTCCGAGGCTGCTCTCAGGGAGCTTGCAGTCTAAGGAAGAGACAACGCGCAGCTCCCCAAGGACAGATAAGATGCATACAGGAGAGCAAAGTGCAGTGGGCGGGCACCAGCCTCCAGGGACTTCCAGGGGCTTCCTGCAGAAGGGGAGACTTGCTGGAGGCCAGGGAAGCTGGGGAATGAGGATGAGAAGGGAGAAGGCTCGGGGCCTGTGGGCACTGACGCTGCCAACGTGGGCTGGGAACAGAATTCTCGTTTCATCTGGCACGCCCGGGAGACTGAGGGCATTCTCACCATTTCATAGATGAGGGAGCCAAGGCCCCTTGGCCTTGGCTCCATAGTTGGGAAGTGTGTGTGTGTGTGTGTGTGTGTGTGTGTGTGTGTGTGTGTGTGTGTGTGTGTGTTGAGGGTGGGGGGTGGAGCTGGCCTTGAGCCCAGGCCTTTGTGCCTCTCATTGGAGAGTGTGTCAGAGATGGGAACAGCGGCGGTGATGACAGTTCTGAGACGGGATGTCCCAGCAGGCTTCCTGGACAGCAAACATTTGGGCTGGGCCGGAATTCCATCCTGGAATTATGGGTGGATTTCTGTTTGTTTTAACCTCATGTTTACACACCTTTAAAGGGGCCACAAAGGCCAACCTTCTCCTTTTGCAGAGTAGGAAATGGAGGCCAGAGATGGACAGTGACTGAGCAGGGGTCCCCAAGACAGGGGCTGGGCCCTCAGTCTCCCCATTCAGCAGCGATCATTTCACTGCACCCGCCTCTTCCGATGGGGTCTCATGAACTGCCCTCAGTAATCCTGTGCTCCCCGTAGACTCCCTCCCCCAGCTATCCGCAGAGCCTGCAGGGAATTAGACTTGCCATTCTCTGTTAAAGTTCTCTGATTGGTTTGGGGTGACTTTTTTGTCCACCTTTTGTCATTAAGCTCCTAACTCCCCAAATACATTTTCGTCTTAATGAGGTGGCTGTGGGTCAGCAAGAGCTGGTGTGGGCCCTGATCACAACCAGGCAGCTGGGCCTTCGATTATGTCCAAACAGAACAGAGGGCTGCCAGAAAAGCCCCCACATCCCCTGATGTCTGCTTTCTAGAGTTACTGTTTTCAGTTACATCTGGCCTCGATGGTGAAGTATGGTGGGGAAGAGAAGAAAACTTCACATTTCTAGGGTGCTTTTCTAGCAATGACCTTGGGAGGTAAGTATAATTATCCCATTTCACTGATGGCACAACCGAGTCCCATACCCCTGAGGTAGGTCTTCCCATTGCCAAGCCTAACACTCCCCCTGGGTTACTGTCCTAGTCTCCCCTGGCCTCGTCTGAGCTCCTGCTCACACAGGGGCATTGAGTCTTCCAAGGAGCCTACAAAAAGAACCTGGTCCCCTTAAAGGCGAGTCTGGGGAAATGTTTCTTCTTGGTCCCCACCCTGCCCCTACCCCTCCTGGGGCCACCAGGCACCTGGTGCTGCCTCGTCTTTTTAAATGGGGAAAATCATAGTTCATCACTTTATGAGGAAGAGGTGATGAGTGGTTTGGCAAAGCTTGTGGAGCCCCAGATGAAAGGCAGCAGAGATTCCTCTTGCTCTGTAAGGACGTGAGTGTTTCCAGCTCCTGCTCCCTCCTCTGAACGCCGGCCCCTCACTGCACCTTTGGGGTGAGGAGGGAGCCTCTCTTCAAAGTCACTCTTTGCCTTGTGTCCCCCCAAGGGAAAGCCCTGGCTCAGATTGCTCCTGGCACACCCCTGTGCAGGATCCCTGGAGGATTTCTAGAGGCAGTGGTAGCCTGGGGAGTCCTGCCAGTGGTCCCAAAGTGAGGAAGGAAGAGACACATATTGTGTCACCTTAGGCAAGCCACTTCACCTGGCTGGCCCTAAGGGGGATGAGATCTGATGGCTTCTAGATCCCCTTCCAGCTAACAGGCTCCTGTCCTCACTAGCTGTGTGATTCTGGGGGTGTCACCTAATGGAAAGAGCCTTGGGTCTGGAGTCAATTTGGCAGGTGATGTCCCTGCTCCAGTTCTACCAAATACGGGGCTTGGACAAGATGTTATTTATTTATTTAGCCCTTTTGGAGGGCAATTGGGGTTAAGTAACTTGCCCAAGGTTACACAGCTAGTTTTTTTTTGTGTGGGGGCTAAGTGTCTGAGGCCAATGGAACTTGGGTCCTCCTGACTCCAGGTCGGCTCTTTACTCACTGTGCCACCTAGCCGCCCCTGACAAGATCTTATTTAAGGTTTCTTCCAGCCTTTGATTTATGGCCTTTCAGGAGGGCGAGGGACTTGTCCAAGGTCACCCATCTGGGTTAACTTAAAGTGTATTAATGATGACATCAGCTGCAAATTGGGCTGGCTCCCTGGGGATGCTCCGGCAAAGAGCTCTGGAAGCAGTCCAGAGCTATCATCAGGTCCGTATGCCTCTCCTTGCCTCCCCAGCAATCCCAGGCCAGTGAAGTGAAAGCTACAATTACTCCTTTGCCCTTCTCCCTCATCCTCAGAGAGGTTACAGATTCGTCCTTGGGCTGCTCACACAAGTTTGTTGCTGGATCCCTGTCATGGCTGGAGGTGGAGAGGTGGCTCTTCTTCTAAAAGCATCGCCCACATCTCCCTCTTCTGCCCTCCCCCCTCACTCCAAGGCCTCTGGACCCTAGAAGGACCAAATCACTCTTTGCTCCACTTCAGGGACCCCAGGAAAGATTGGCCCTGGATCCAGGCCTTCCATTGTGCTGGAGCTCCATAATATGGAACTGTGTCATAAGAGATCTTGGCCTGAAACGACCTGCCAGATGACCTGACCATGGGCAAGTCACATCTCTCTGACCCTCAGTTCCCTCCTCTGTAAACTGCATGGTCAGCACTAGATCAGAGACTTCTTCCATAGTCGGGAAAGGCAGATGTGGACAGACCCTACTCAGAATCATGTTTTCAAACACAGGGCACACTGATTCTACTGAAATACAGAGGTCAGTTTTTTGAAAGATTCCTCAGGACTCTAGGCTAAGAATTCCTCAATTCAATTGCCTTAAAGACCCCTTCTAGCTGTAAACATCACAAAGACACAAACCCCTAAAACACAGCGGCCAGTTTAAATGAAAGGCTTCTTCTTTATGTCTCTGGGTGGAGGGAAAATCATCAGCTTGTATAATTACAACCAGGGAAGGGATGAAAAAGATGCATGATTAAGGTGATTGGAGCACATGGCTTTGCTCTGATGGGTGCCCAACACTAAAGTACTGTCTGGCTGAGCACCGCTCCCCAACTTTCCCATTCAAAGAGGAATATGCTGAGGGTGAGGGTTTGCAGGCAACAAGCTGGCTCTTGCTTTCTGTCCATCCTTTTGTTCTTAGAGGGGAAAGCAAAGCAGAGGCAGGAGAGCATTTTGGGAAAAGCACGGGAAGGCAACAGATGGGCATTGTGGATGCTGGTGGGGCTGGGGGAAGGTGGGCTTGTTAACACTGAATGAGTGCAGTGATTCTGGAAGTGGCTTCCTTGATTCTCCTAAGCTGCTGTTGCTGGCAGGGCCCCAAAGCCCCAGCTCACCCCTACCCTCCATCCTAAAGCCGGCCAGTTCAGTGGCTTTTGCCCTTTCTCTGAAGTTTGGCTCCTCCCTCGAGAGGAGTCCTAGATTCACATATGAGGCGGATTCTTCCCCAGTGAAGGACAAATCGATTCAAGGCCCATTGCAATCTGCTTCTACCCTATCATTTCTCCTTAAATTCTGAACTTAACCAACATTAAATAAAATGAGCATTTATTTCCATATACACTATGGAACCAGAGAGGACTGTCCACGAAACTGCAAATCTCTTACACAAAGCTTGTTTTTCTTCTTAAGTATATAACAAATCCGACATGTCACTTACAAAGCCGCCTCACCTGTCCATGATTCCATCTCATTTTGTTTGTGTGTGTTTGGGGGGAGGAAAGGGAGGAAACGCCATCCCTCCTACCTCCCCTCCCCATTAAAAAAACAAAACCTTTTGTGGAAACATGCCCATTGAAGCAAAGCAAATCCCCACGTTGGCCACGTCCCAAAACGTATGGCTCATTCTGCATTCTGAGCCCTTCCCTTCTGTGGGTGGGGGCAGGGCACGCACTTCCTCCTCAGTCCCTGGCTGGCTCCTGCCCCAGGCACAGACCCTAAGTTGTCCCAAGCTGCTGCCTCTGCTGAGTGGTTGGGACTATGTTATCGGTTCTGCCTTGGTTCATACCAATCCTCCCAGGATTCTCTGAACAGAGCACACCATAACTTGCTCAGTCATTCCCTAATTGATGGGTACACACACACACATATTCACACACACACACAAACACACACTCATACACACTCACACACAGTCACACACTCATACACTCACACATACACACATTCACACACATACACAGTCACACTCACACACAAATTTACACACTCACAATGTTCACAAACACACAATACAGTCACATACACACACACACATACACTCACACACACTCATATACACACAGTCACATACACACTCACACATGTTCTTTTTGAGCTTCTCAGCCCGCATCTTCTCTGGCAGCTTCCCCAGGCTTAGACTCCTCTCCCTGCCCAGCTCGACTTCCCAGCTCCCTCCAAGACCCCACAGAAGCCCGCCTTGCCCAAGAAGAGCCTTCCCAGGCCTGATGCCAGGACCTTCCCTTGGTCTCTATCTCTAATGCTCCTGCTGCAAGCTCCTGTCCCCCACTAGATGTAAGCTCCTTGAGGGCAGGGGCTGGCTTTTATCTTCCTTTGTGTCCTCAGGGCTTGGTATAGTGCCTAGCACACAGTGGGTGCTTAATGAACACTTGATATACCTCAGTACACAAGGGGCATTTCTTTGATGGCTGTGGCAGCATCTAGGCCAGTCAAAGGGCATGGGGCATCATGGTCCACCCTTTCTTTCTGAGGCAGTGTGGTCTACTGGGCATTGCACTAGCTTTGAATAACTCACTAGCTGTGTGAACTTGGCCTGCTTCTCTGCCTCAGCTATCTCAGGTACAAAATGAGGGGAGGGAGGGTTGGACTCTTGGTCCCTTTCAGCTCCAAATCTAGAACTCTGACCATCATATGCTGTTTCCTTCCATCATCCAGCCAACTGATTCCTTGAATACTGGCCTCTCTCCATGCAGTGCTTCCCCAACCACTGAACCTAGAATGTCCTCCTTCCCCTTCTTTGCCTGTGGGATTCCTCTCCAAACTTTAGTGTCCTCATCTGTAGAATGATGTCTGTCCCAGGCACTCTGGAGCTAAGTGGGCATGGGCTCTTCTGGACGTACCTTGATGTGGGGGTGCTGGGCACAGGTTGTCCCCCAGACGCGGGCACAGCGCTCTTCCTTCCTGTGCTCATAGAATTCTGGATCTCTTAGGATGGCCACCTTCCATCCGTCATATTCCAGGGCGAACTCACTGCAGCCCTGGAGCCGCTTCCTGTCATCCTCGGAGATGGGGAGGACAATGGGAATGCTCAGGTTGAGGACACCGTCTGCGGGAAGACCAGGGAGGTGTCAACACATGGCACCTCCCCCACCTGATGGGCCGTTCCTGGGATGGAAGCAGCCAGAGCTGGGAGAGACCCCAGCGGTCATCTGGTCCTACTACCTCATTTTTCAGATGGGGAAACTGAGGCTGGGAGGGTCCTCAGAGGCCTCCATCCAAACTCAGCCAGGTGCAGAGCACTTGGGGCCTCTGACTCTAAATCCAGCCTTCACACCACACTACCTGGACAGGAAAGGGGGGCCAAGGCCCTCTTGAAAAATCCCCTAGAAGAAGCCAGAAAGTCTGAAGCTAGCCCGTGTCTAGGGGCTCAGGGTCTGAAAGAAGCAGGGCCCCTTGGTCCTGGACTTTGGGGAGCTGTGGAGAAGTATGTGGGTGCAGTCTGGGGCCCAGGGATGTAGCATCAAAGCTGGTTTAGATCCTCTTTAGAAGCCTTTACTGGCAGCCTCAGGCCCGGCCCTCATGACCCAGGAAGACCCCAAAGAAAAGCCTTTACTACCTATAGCCTGGGTGACCCTGAGAAAGTCCCCTGTCCTCCTTGGGCCTCAGTTTTCTTCTCTGAAAAATGGGGGGGGGGTTGAATTCACTGGCTTCCCTGGGTCTGAAGATTCGGACTCAAACTGTACCTGGCTTATTCCAAACCTCCTTGTACTAGAATCGCTGCTTCTTCCTTTTCTGACCCGGGCAGGCCTCAGAGCCTTTGTTTTCAGCTCTGTAACCTCCCAACAGATCTGGAATGAGGAAAGTTCTTTGCAAGCCTTAATGCTTTATAAAAACGGGGAGCTGTGATTATCTTAATCAAACAAGAAACAGTTTTAAAAAATCAACCGACCCTGTTTGGCTGGTCACCATGGGCCCCAGCACCGTATCTGGCTTTTTGGATCAGTGATGGAGTGAAATGTTAGCACCAGGAGCCCTAGCACCACAAGACCTTTTCCCATGACAGAGCCTGAGTCACCGAAGGCACCAGCCAAACTCCAGTGAGGACCCCAGAGGGCCTTATGTCCTGGCATCACAGGACGCAGACCTCAGAGGTCTCCAATCCAACCTGTCATCTTCCAGTTATCTGGAAGGCTCCTTTATCCAGAATACCTTGGTCTCCAAGGATGCCAGATAATGGTGCCTTAGTACAGGTCTCCCCTTATAATCTGGTCTCCCTTCCCCCGTTTCCCATATGCCTGGTACATGAACAAGGGCTTCGAGGGATGATTTTCTCATCTACTTCCAAACCTATGGTCCTCATTACTATCCAAATGACTGTCTATGTCCTTTTCCCTCTCTGGGACTCAGTTTCCCCCTCTGTAAAATAGAGAGGTTGGAGTAGGTGGTCTCTAAAGTCACATGCATCACTAATCTATGATGAAGTTGTGAAAAGAATGCTGGCTTTTGAGTCAGAGGCCTGGGTTTGTGTCCTGGCAAGGCCTGGGTTTGTGTTCCCGGCTGTTACCTTGGGAAAGTCAAATCTCTTCTCCTGGCCCTGGTTTTCTTCTCTGTAAAATGGATTATCAAGGCAAACTACAGCCTGAGGGCAAAATCCAAACCAAGTTTGCTTCCGGATGACCTGAGAGCTAAGAATGGTTCTTCCATTTTAAAAATATAATAAATTATTATTATTTATTATTTATTTTATTTTATTTAGTTAGTTTTATTTTATTTATTTATTTATTTTTATTTAGTTTATAACAAATAATAAATTTAATTTATTATTTCCTAAGCAGTCTTAGGATTGTTACTGCTCTCCAAAAACAAGGTGAACCCAGTCCCCCATTCTCTGCTAAGGAGGAAGTATGCATGTCTGCTTGAGGATCACCAGTCATACCCTGGAAACAGGCTCCAAGATAGAATAGGGCCCCCAAAATGGGACAGGGTGTGGGGAACAGTGTGATGGCCCCCCAAACCAAGATAAGATGCCTGGGAGCTAGGGCTGAAAGCCTCCTGCAGAAGGCCATTAACAAGCATTTTAATAGGTCTCCTTGCTCAGTAAAGGCCTTCATCACCCCAGAGTCCCCAGAAAATGGGGTCCAGGGAAGGAGGCTGGGCTCTTTCTCCTCTGGAAGGGGCAGGGACTGGATAATGCCACACACATTCCCTAGTGTGATATGAGTCATCTAGTCACCCAGGACAGTCTTCAGGACTTTTGTGATTTCAGGGTCATTGATGCAGAGAATTAAATTAAAGGTGATCCAATCCTGCCCCTCACTATACAGCGACTGTCCAGGGGCTCACAGAGTCAGGATTTGAACCCAGGCCTCTGCCATCAAAATTCACCTCTGTGTACTGCACTGGGTGCTTTTCAGAGACTTACCCGAGGTCCCAGGTCTGATACAGGAAGTCCAGAGCCAACATCTGAACCCTAAACCCCAATCCTACCCTCTTTCCTCCTCACCCCCGCTAACAGCAAGAGGGAACCAAAGGTCATGGGCATTTTCCACATCCATCCTTGTTCACATGAAGCATGTGCCCTCTCCCACTTGGGGCCACCACAGAAACTCTATCATTGTCTATTAGTTGATGGTTTGAAATTACTTTCATGCAAAATCACTCGTCTGCCACAGGAGCAGTCCCACAGTTCATGCAGAATCCAACCAGATGTGCCCACTTTTAACAGCCATGTAAAACCCACTCAACCTTAAAGGTCTTAAAGAAACATAGTTCTTGGGTCCAGTGACCTGAGTGGAACATGGCCCAGCATTCAAAGACAGTGTGGCCAACAGCAGACAAAGGGCCTCTCCCCAAATCGTTCCGAACCCAGAGGCCTCTTCTGCTGACCAGATATAGCACAAGGAACCACAGCTGCATGGACCCACTGATTTCCTGGGCTTGGTTGGCCCAGTTCTTTGGTCTCCCCATCCACATTGCCTTTATCCTTCCATAACTGGTTGGATCATGAACTCTAATCAATTTGTATTGGCTAATTTGGAGTCATTTCTTGGTTTTTGGAGGGTTGTTATTTTTATTTTTATTTTTTTTTGCTATTCAAAAATTCTAGTTCCAATTAATGTAAAATATCTAATTATAATAATTTGATTACTTGGAAAGTTATTACAATACATACCAGGACAGGCCACGCCTAGGGAAACATAAACACAATTAACAAACACGTTTTCAACCCCCATTGGAATCATCTCAGAGTCATTTTGAGGCCGCGGAGAGCTCATTGGGAACTTCTCCTACGTATCTGGCACATACAACCACATCTGAAAGGCTAATTGCTCTCCTTGCTATTGGACTAGATGCATCAAGTTGTAGGTTGGGAAGACCTGACCAGGAGGGGATTTTGTGCCCCCAGGGGTTCCTGTATGTCTGACAACTATGGCAGCCCATGGTAAATGGCCCAGTTTCATCCCAATGGAGGAGCTGAGGTAGGTGGTTTCTAAACCCTGACTTGGGGGAAGTAGGTGTGGGTACATTCTGACCAGGCATCCTGGATTCCCTCAGAAGTCCTAGGAACAGCATAAAAATGATGGCTCCATGTTGGAAGCTCACAGCCCCCTCCCCAGGCTCTGACTCTGATTGCAATCCTTCACTCCAGCTGCTGGTTACAATTCGACTCTCATGTCTCTTCAGATTCTCATAACTTTCCCCTCGGGCAGGTATTACGGGTCTGGTTATGGTTGTACCATTTTCCAGGAGACTGAAGCTCAGAGAGATTATGGGGCTTGTGACTATTTGGGGGAAGGATTTGACCCAGATCCTCCTTCTGACTTTTCCCACCATGCCAGTGCTAATGGACCAGGTAGACAAATTGCTTTTTCCCATGGCTCCACAGCCGCGGGGGCTGCTAATTCCTCATCATTCTTTTTATATCAAGTCACAGTTTTTCAAGACTGAAAGTCCTCCCTCTGCACTGATAACAGGAGACCCCCAAATGTCCCTTCCTCTTTTTCTCCTGAAGTATCTCCTATGCTTGCTGGTCATGTACAAGTTGCGCCCCTTCGTGGCAGATGCAGAGATATTTCAGGAAGGCAAGTCTGAGTGAGGCCCTGGGCCCCCACCTAGCTACTCTCCAGTTCAGACTGACTTTCTCCTGGCAACCACTGGGTCTTCTGCTCCAGGAATGGGGCCAGGAATGGAGTGTCTGCCACAGGTCAGCTGGTGGTAGAAGGAAACTATCTTATGGACAATAGAATGACCTGGACCCTGGTGTGTTTCCAAGGGCCTGACCAGGTGGCTTTGTACAAGGACTTAAGTTTCCTCTGTCCGAGGCTCATGCAGCTAGCTTTACATGTACCTTCAGAGTGAGAGTTTCATCTGCCATATTGTCTTCAATATACATACACACATACATTCATATATGTGCATGGCATGTATATATTTGTCAGATAGATAGACAAATAGATAGATGGGATAGACAGATGGGATAGATAGATGATAGATAGATAGATAGATAGATAGATAGATAGATAGATAGATAGATAGATAGATAGATGATAGATAGATGGATAGATAGATGGATGGATGGATGGATGGATGGATGTTTCTTTGCATGTGTGTAAGAGATTCCAGGGTCCCAGGAAGTAGCCAAACGGTCATACTCAGCCTTTGTGGGCAGCATCCACAGGAGTAGTCCCAAGCCCCCATCTAGGCTGAGGCTCACCCAGCCTCTCCAACCTTGATGGGCAGCTCTGCCAGGAGACAATGCCCCCAGTGGCCCCTCAGCCTTTTGGACAGGCAGTCGGGGTGCGCATAACAAAGCGGCACAAGGAAAACTGCCTAAAACCTTCTCTTCTGGGTACAGAGGGCAGAATGTGCTTCATCTTCAGCTCATGGTTATTATAACTTTGAATTAAATACCTAGAGGAAGACAGCAGGATATGTTGGCAGCTCAATATGGCAGGAAGAGCCCAGGACTGGGGGCTGAAGACCTGAGTTCGAGTCTGATTCTCTAGCCACATGCCACTGGGCCTCAGGCCCTTCCTCTGTCCAGCAAGATGTTCCCTGCCAGCCCTCGGTCCTGTGATCTTGCACCCAACCAAGTTCAAAGCTTGGAATATTGTGGTAAAACAAGTCAGACTGACCCTAACCAAGACCTTTTTCTGCCCCACAACGTTTTCAGCTCAACCAAGAACATTTCACAGGGCTTCTGTAGGCTTGGAAGAAAAGGATTCCCCTCTTCACTCCCACCCCGCCCCCATGATGAGAAATAGTGTGAAAGAAGAAATCCTACCATCCAGCAGTGTGTCAAAGTGCATCACTTGAAGAAACTCCTTCTCTCGCATAAAGCCTTTGAGGGGGGTGGCCCAGCCTTCACTCAGCACCTGGACCCACTGCAAATCCAGCTGCAAAACCGAAGGAGGTGGGTGAATGGGGGCAGAGGGGGCAGGTCTGTCCTTGGGGCAGCCCCTCACCCTAGCTATTGCAAGGCTCCTTCCTGGTCCCAGTGGGCTCTGAGCTGACCTACCCTAGAGGCCCAATCTTAGGATATACTCATTCCCATGATCTTTCTAAGGAGCATGGTGACAGAGGGTTGGGATTATTCCTCATCTCAGCCTCCTCTGATCCCTGGCCGATGATGACAGAGCTCAGAGACCTCCTGTTCTAGGTGTTCTGACCTAAATAGGTGGGCAATCAACACCATTTCAATGTGAAGCTGCTACCACCTGGGGGGATGGGGAATCCCCTGTCTGGATGCTTCCTTTCCTCCCCCAAGAGACCGGGGCTGTTTGAATAGGCAGAAAATAGAGCCTGCGAATGCAGGGGCTGAGCTTCACATGTCTGTTGTTACCATGAGTCTCTCTCTCTCTCCCTCTCCCTCTCTCTCTCTCTCTCTCTCTCTCTTTCTCTCTTCCCCTCTCTCTCTCTCCCCTGTCTCTCTCTCTCTCTCTCTCTCTCTCTGTCTCTGCATATCTCTCTCTCACACACACACACACACACACACACACACACATACATACTCTCTCTTTTGTCAATGGGAGTATGACTACACTGTCAGCATTATGAGGGCAGGAGCCTGTCTTCCCTGAACTTTGCCTCTGCCCTAGCTCTGCTCATGGTTGGTCATGGTTCAACAAATGTTTAGTGAATGAATGAATCAAGGAAGGAAGGAAGGAAGGAAGAAAGGAAGGAAGGAAGGAAGGAAGGAAGGAAGGAAGGAAGGAAGGAAGGAAGGAAGGAAGGAAGGAAGGAAGGAAGGAAGGAACAGAACGAGTCTTTGCCATGAGGCAGAAGCAGCCTGAGGTCAGGGTGCTGGCAGGAAACAGGGAGGAGCATGAGCTAAGAGAGAGAGAGGCTAGGAGAAGAGAAGTAAAAGATGTCTGCCCCAGTCGCTTGCTCATTCTGGGACCCTGGGAGAATCTTGCTTTGGTGGGAAGAGCAAGCAATTGGAAATCTAAGGACCTGGAATCCAACCCCTCATTTGTCATTTATTAGGAGGGGTGACCCTGCACAGGTCACTTCACTTCCATTGGCCTCAGTTTCCCCATCTGTCAAGTGAGGGAGCTGAACCACATGGCCTCTGAGGTTCCTGTCAGCTCCAGCTCAGCAGTCCTAGGCTTGATCTCTGAGGCCTCTTCCAGTCTGAGCACTAAAATTCTTGCCTGATACATAGTGGATGCTTAATAAATGCTCATTGAGGGGCAGCTAGGTGGTGCAGTGAATAGAGCACCAGCCCTGGAGTCAGGAGGTCCTGAGTTCAAATCCAGCCTCAGACACAACACAAAAACTAGCCTTGTGACCCTGGGCAATTCACTTAACCCCAAATGCCCTACCTTTCCCCCTCCAAAAAGCAAAATAAATAAATAAATTCTCGTTGAGCTACTGTTCCAACCAGATCAGAAGTTCCAGGAGAGCAGTCAGACAGAAGGGGGCTGGGCTCAGAAGCCTGAGGCACCTCCGAGATGGGACACTGCAGGGAAGCTTCAGACTCTCCCCCGCCCCCACGCCCTCCTCCGGATAGGGACAAGCCAGTGCCATCACCTTGGTGATGAGCAGGGACGGCAGCTTCTCCGCTTCAGCCCGGGCCTCGTCCAGCTGATTTTCTGGCACGAAGAGCTCGTGGATGCCTTTTGTCGCCGAGGGCGGCACGATGGTCTGAGGCCAAAGTGAGAAACGGGCGGTCTTAGAAGGCCGGGCGCCGCGGAGCCCAGGCACTCCCTCCCTCCCCCAGCTCGCTCCCCCCAGCTCGCCCCCACCCACCTGCTCCTGCAGCAGGTCCACCACCTGCTGTACACAGTCGCTCACAGACGACAGGTTGGTCTTCACCACCAGCTCCGGGGTTTCTGGCTTTTCATATTCGGAGTCGATCCCCGTAAACCCTGCAAAGCAGGACCGAGGACAGTGGCTTTCACCGGGACATGATAATTTGTTAATCGAAGGCGAAGCCCCTGCCCGGGGACACGGACTAGAAGTAGGTGCCAACGGCGCTTCTTGATCTCCAGTTAAGACACGTGGGATGAGTGAGATGGCGTCTGCGCCCGCCTCCCTCCCGCTACCCAAGCAGCACACAAGCTCCTGCGGCAGACCCCAGAGTGGTACAGTGGGAAGTCTTGGTCTTGGAGGCAGCAAAACCTGAGCTCAAACTTGGCCTCACTTAACCACTGCCTACTTGTAGGGGGCGCCGTCGAGGGTTAGCTCTGAGGGGTCTGCCATGGGCACGAACCCAGGCCAAGGACCCCCTTGAGCCTGTTTCCACCCACTTGGACCCAGTAGCCCAGAATGTTGCCCCCCCCCCCTCCCCAAGGGAGGCTTGGAACATTCTGACTGTCCCTGAAACCCTGGCTGCTTGAGCAACACAGATGAAGTGGCCACACATGAGACAAGAAAGCCAGGAAGCATCCCAAGGGAATGGCCTCTTCAAGGCTGCAAGCTGGGCCTCAAGTAGCAAACAACGTAAAGTTTCCCATGAGAAAGACGATGTCAGTGCTTTGGCTACAGAGTATAAACCTGAACCTCAGATGCTTATTTGAGATTGGCTTGGCATTCAATAAATGTATGAAGGCAACCTCTGCCTGGCCCATGGACTCATGATTCAAGCTCCCACGTTTCAGATGGTGCTGTGAGTGTGGGTCACACCTGCCTCAATTTCCTCACCTGAAAAATGGAATAAAATGATGGCGACCACCTCCAAGGTTGTTGTGATGATCAGATGAGAGCGACGCCACATGAAAATGCTAGCTATTATTGTGATCTTTTCTATTTCTCATATCTCCTGGGGGGAGGAGTATTCCACCACCCTTTTTTAGGCCCCTCATGTGTGCCAGGCCCTGTGCCAGGTGCTCTGTCTAAAGAGACAAAGTCAAAACTTTTCCCCCCAGTATGATTTTGAACTGTTTTGGTCTGGAACTGAGAGCTTAAAACCCAGGAATTCCTCCACAAAAAAACAGGAAGCACATTTTCTTTTGGAGGGTCTAGAGCTTCCTGGGTCCAGGGCACTCCCTCTGCCCTGCAGACTGGCACCCACTCTGCTGACATCAAGTCAGGTCATGTCTGGGGCTTCTGAGAGCTGAGGGGTGCCCAGATCCCTAAGAGGCAGAATCTCAATACAGCTCTCCCAGACTCCATCTCTGTTCCCCCTGACATGCTAAACATAGTGTTTAGAGTGTGGAAGCTGTCTTTCTTTCCACCTGGGAAATGGCTCTTTTCCTTCTCCCTGAGAGTCCCCAAATCTCCAAGCAGGAATGTGCCAGGGAGGCCCCCCCCCCAGCCTGGCCCCTTCTTAAAGGGTCTCTTGGTGGCCACATCAATGTCATTATCATCATTAGAAGGGACTTTGACATATGAGGAAACTGAGATAAACCTGCCATCCGAAGTGGCAAGTAACTGAGACAGAATTTGAACCCCAGACCCCTGACTTCCAATCTGTGATTACATTATAGGATCACCTATTCACAGCAGGAAGGGACCTCAGAGGTCAGATGAGGAAACTGAGGCCCAGGGAGGTGAGGTGACTTTCGTCTCTGTCTTCTTAGTGCCTAGCAGTGACTAGCTCACAGGAGGCACCCAAGGGCTGGAATTTGAATCCACTTGGTGGCTGAACTCTAGGTATGCCACCCCTTCCAAAGCATCATGATGGATTCCTGGCCACAGCTTCCGTCTTGGGAAAAGGTCATTCATCACTTCTTACCAGGAGAGGAGAAGAGGGAAGGGGACACTAGGAAAATTCCCCCAGTGAGCCATCCTACCTTTGATTTCCCCAGCCCTGGCTTTCTTGTAGAGGCCTTTTACATCTCTGCTTTCACAGATGTTCAGAGGGGCATCGACAAAGATTTCAAAGAAGGGGAGTCCTGCCGACTCGTGGATTCTACGAGCATTCTCCCGGTCCTGTAAAAAAAATAATAAAATAAAACAAAAAAACCAGAAAATTGCAGGCTTTACAGTGAAAGGCATTTAACACCACCAGGGCCAACTCTGTGGGTTTTTCTTTTGTTTGTTTTAAAGTGAAAGTCAAGTAGATAGCAACACATCTCTACTGAGCAAAGCACTGGGGGCAGGAGGGGGGGGGACGTGAATGCTATACAAAGAGGAATGGGGCAAGGTCCCTGCCCTCAAGGGGGACAAAAGTCACAGAGGAAAACTGCCCATGATGGGTTCATGAGAGAGCTCACAGACGTGCCCCAGGAGCTGGGTGACTTGTCCCTCCTGGAGGCTCAGGAGCCTGCAGCTTACTGGCTTCCACAGAACCCAACAGCCCTAAGACCTGACATGGCACCTGAAACATCTCCTTTCATCAGAGGAAGGAGAATCTGGGCTGCTTGGGACCATTTCCTTTGGAGCTTAAGCTCTCCCCAGAGCAGAGAATGCATAAGAGGAGCTTCTGGCATTGGGCACCCAGGGCCCAAAGAGGGAAAGTGGAGGAGACTGTGGGCCAAGAAGGAAACAGGAGATGAAAGGACATGGGGCCCCTCCATGGGCCTCCCAACAAGACACCTCCTCCTAGGCAGGGGCTGAGGACTCCTTTGTCACAGCTCCCGAAACTCCAGAATGCCAGTTTTTTCTGCTCCTCCTTTCCTCTGAGTGAGTGAGTTACTCAGCCAGGGGCCAGAGGTCTGAAGTGCTCAGTTCTGAAGCCTTCAGCTTCCAGGGCGTGTTGCTGCAGAGATGGCTGCTGCCTTATTTCTCTACCTTTCAGAAGTCTTCTTGTCTAGGGCCACGGGTAAGAGGGAAGGGTGCTGCCACTGACAGGAAGGGGAACGAAGGAACAAAGAGGCAGAGGTCATTGACCAGAGACTAGGGAGAGAAGGGAAGACATCTGATTTCTGACCCTCCAGCTGCTGGCATTCTTTCCACCAAACTCGTATTGACTCATCTGCGGAATATGGTAGCTGCCCAAGGAGAATATAAATTCTTTCAGGGCAGAGAATATAATAAAACCAGAGGTCAACAGCCAGAAGATATCCTAGAAGGTATTCTTGCCTATTTTCCCCAGTGCCTTGAAAACGATGGGCCTTCCCTAGATGATGGTGGGACTGGATGGCCGCCACCCTGCTGGCTCTTGGCAGACAGCCCACTTCCCACCTGCGAGCCTTTGTCTGAAATGCACTCCTGCCTGAATTCCCCCACTAGGAATCTCTAGTTTCCTCCAAAGCACAGCTTTGGGGCTGCCTCTTACACAAGACTTCTTATTACTCTCACTTCCTCTTGAGATAATTTTATTACTTTGCATTTATTTCTATCTAGGCACTTGTATCTTCCCAGTAGAAGGTGAGTTCCTTGAGAGCACAAATCCTGTTCTGAGTTTTTGCATCCTTAGCAAAGACAGAGAGTGTTGCACATAGTAGGCACCATGTCTATTGTCATCAAATGGGTCCATTGCAATGAATCACAAGCCAATTCACCTTTGCAAATGGAGAGATGAAGCTGGTGATACAAACGAGCCCGGCGTCCGCAAAGAGTTTGGCCACCTCGGCAATGCGGCGGATGTTTTCTTCCCGGTCCCCGGCGGAGAAGCCAAGGTTTTTGTTGAGACCGTGACGCACGTTGTCCCCATCCAGCGAGTAGCAAGGGATGGCGTGGGACACCAGGTATTCTTCTAGGGCAAAGCTGATGGTTGTTTTTCCAGCACCGGAGAGACCTGTTGGGGAGCAGAGGCAGGTTAGCAGGAAGCACCTCCTGAGTGCAAGAAGATGGGACTCTGTAACCATCATTAGCTAGCCAAAGCAAGCTCATCGGACAGCTAGCTAGTCCCACTTCACCCCAGAGCACCTGGCACCTTCATACGAACTCTAAGCACCCCCACAGAACAGGAATGCACCAAGACCCCTGATGCCCAGGATCCCAAGACTCCCCGAACCTTGCCCTCACCAGGGCCTGGCACGGCACACTGGGGATGCTTAGGAAATTCCTGCTGGTTGGTTGATTAAATTGCTGAATCTAGGTCACCTTTTCCTTTAGAGATGAGGGAACTGGGGATCGCACAGGTAATGAATGAGGCATAGGCAGCACAGGATCTGAGCCAGGCTCCTCTTTTGCCCACACCAGGGAGCTCAGGAAGGAGCTGCTGGTCCAAAGGCAGGTTAGAACCAGGCTGAGAAAGATCTTAAATGCCAGACTGAGAAGCTAGCGAGATGACTCCGTAGTGCATAGAGCGCTGGGTGTGGGGCCAGGAAGATGAGGCTTCCTGAGTTCAAACTCAGCTTCAGACATTTACTAGCTGTGTGATCCTAGACAAGTCACTTAACCCTGTTTGCCTCAGTTTCCTTATCTATAAAATGAGCTGGAAAAGGAAGTGGCAAACCACTCCAGTAGCTTTTCTAAGAAAGCCCCAAATGAGGCCATGAAGAGTCGGACAGGAATGAAACAAGTCAACAACCACAACAAGCAAATGGGAACCAGTGCAGCTTTTGGAGCGATGGGGTTTTAGGTGCGCCTCTGAATAGCCACAAATCCCATTTCCAGATACACTTGAAGCACTTTCCTCAGTAGCATCACCTGTAAGCCAGAACCACCATCACTGTGGGAAAAAGAGGGCACTGGGAGAGGAGGGGCCATAGAGCAGCCCCGTGTAGGGGAGGACTGGGTGAAGAAATGCCAGAACAGGGGAAGAAGGAGGATAGGTTCCCACCTGTCTGCTCTACAATTGCCTTGAGGTTTGTAGCTGCATGCCAGACAGGGCTGCTAAGTAGATTACATAATAACTTAAATTGGAAGGTTTTTACATATTGACTTGGGCCCACTTGATAAGCTAGATAAAAACATGAGCTCCAGACTCTACTTTGCACGAGGGAACTCATATCCCTGGGACCCCAAAGAAGCTCTTCCTTCCTTAGACCCATTGTGTTCGGGCATTTCAGTCATGTCTGATGATTTGCCATTTCCTTCAACTCATTTTGCAGATAAGGCAATTGAGACAAACAGGGTTAAGTGACTTGCTCAGGGTCACACAGCCAGTGTCAGAGGCCAAATTTAAACTCAGGTCTTCTTGACTCCAAGCCTTGACTTATCCACTGTGCCATCCAGCTATTCCCTTAGACCCATTACATCATGGTAAAGGGAACCATAGAAGTCCTGGGTTCAAGTTTTGGCTGTGCCAAAACCCAGCTATATGAGCTCAGGAAGGTACATTTCTTCTCTGGGCTTCACTTTCCTCGGAAGCTAAACTTCAGGATCACAAGCGTCTTTTTTAGCTCTAACATTCAGAGATTCTCTGAAACACCTAAAACAGAGGGTATGAGCAGCAGCTGACCACCACCTGGCCATCATTATATTCCAGCTTCCCAGAAGAAAGGAAACTCTGTGAGGGCAGGCACTATTTTCTTATCTTTGCAATCTCCAGTGCTTGGCACAATGCCTTGGCACACAGCAGTCAATCCAGTTCAATTCAATAAGCATTTAAATGCCTACTATGTGCCAGGCACTGGGGAAACAAGGAGAAATATGAAACCATCTCTACATTCCAGGGGTTTCTACTCACAGCCCTGGATTTGAATCCTGGCCCTGTGGCTGACCACTTGTATCGCTTAATAAACGTTTGTTGAACTGAACTAAGGAATGTGATATCCCTACATACAAGGAGAGAGAACTGGGTGAAATGTAAGCCATTGGTACATTTCTTGTGTGTACATCATTTCATCCCAAGAGTAACATACATTTACATCTTTGATATGAATGTCTTTCCGACTGCTTGGTGCAATGTAACAGCAGTTAGACCATCAAAAAAATGAGTGAAAGAGTACCCCCTGGGCATCCCAGGGAACGGACTGGATTCCGGATCAGCAGGGCAGCAAAGAAGGCCAAATAGCATCTCTTTGGACCCCTTGGCATGCCTCAAGAGAAACAGAGAGTCTCCTCGAAAACTCGCCCGGAGGAGCACCCACCACCTCCCCAGGCAGCCATTCCTCTTTGGGACAAGTTGATTCTTCTCTAAATCAAGCCTAAATGTGTCTCTTGGCAGGTTTTCTCCATTGTCATTGTTCTCCCCTCAGAAGCCAAATGGCTGAGTCTGGGCTGACAAAGGCCCCCACCCCCCCCCCCCCCCCCCCGAGTTAGAACGGAGTTTATCTGAGCTGTCTTCAGGCATCCCAACTGCATCAGACAAATGGCTTCACCAATGTCCAATGACAAGACTGGCTGGCTTACCTGTTAACCACACTGTACAGCCTCGAAATCCTCCTCTGGTCCCAACAACCTGGCCTCTCTTATTCCTGCTCACGTGGTGAGCTTGGTAGACCACATTTGTGGATTTCTGTTGGACGTCCTGCAAGATGAAACATCACCACAGAAAAACATAATACAATCAAAATTCAGTGATGGGCTTTGGTGATGTCTCCACCCTGTACTGACTGACTGATCTACAGCTGAAGTGAGATATATCCCTAACTCCCTTTGTAAGGGAAGAGATGTCTTGGAGAATGCAATCCTAAGCAGTCCCAGGTGTCTTGGGTGCCATGATGCCATCTGCATGTCTGGGGTTTGTTTGCCTAACCCATGATGGGCACTGGGGGCTATTTATTCCCTCTGTGTGTATTATTCAAGTCACATCACTTTACAAAATCTGGAGAGGGTGAAATGAGAAAGAGCTGCTGAGGTTTGGCAGCTCTCAGCAGAGAGCTAAGATGTGGTCCTTTGGAGAAGGACTCACCATTGTCTTGAGCGCAGCTGGAAGAACCAAACTGAGCTGCAGCTAAGGTCACCCTAAGTAAAGGATGTGTCAGTGACAGGGTCCTAGGCAAGAGCCAGACAAGGAGGATTCTGAGATGTGGGGGAAAGGTGTTTCTCACCACATTGAGGCTTGTAAATAACCCCCAAAAAGCAAAAGAAGTCAGGTGAGTCGCTGTAAACAATCTTGGTTCCAGGGAATGAGAGAGGACACGTGCATCTCTCCTTTTGTCAGAGACGTGTGGGCCATAAGATCAGGGCACTGCATGTACAGTGATAGCCTAAGCTTTGTCAGTCAGTCTGCTTAACTGTTTTTCTTGGTTAGTGTGGAGGGTTCAATGAGGGCACGGGGAAGTAGGGGGAAATATCAGGAGATGGGACAGTATTAAAATAAAAACCAAAAAGCATTCTGAAAAAAAGAGAGGGAAAAAAGGAAGGAAGGAAGGATCTCCCTGCGACCCTTTGTACTCTGGATAGAATACTGTCATTCCTAAAGGAGATCTAGATCAGTGGTGTCAAACTCAAATAGAAATAGGGCCATGAAATCATACACAAGGATTCCCATGGGAAGCATATTGACTTAGAAAACTGCAAATTCACAGTATCTCTGTTACATTTTTCACCTAACCCTGGGATCCCCAGCTCACAAGCTTATCTTGCCTAGCTCCAGGCCTCCACCTCACTTCCCAGTTCTTCCCACATCATGCCGCCATGTTGTATACTTGGCACCGTCTAGTCCCCCGGACCTCCCTGCCCACATGTTGTCTCCAGCATGAGAATATAAGCACCTCAAGGGCAGGAACTGTCTTACTTATAACAGTGTCTCCAGTGTGTCACACAGTGCCTGGCATACAGTAAGTACTTAATAAATGCTCGATCATCTCTCTATATGTCTTCTGTCTTTTTCTCTCTCAATCATCTCTCTGTCCTTCTATCTGTTAATCTTTCTACCTTCCTAATTACTCAAACATCTTCCATGGCTTCCAGTTCCCTTTAGGATGAAATGGGAACCCCTTGGCCTGGAATCTGAAGCCTTCTGCCGTCGCTCTCATTTCCAGGATGATTTCATCTCATTCCCTTTCAGGCACTTTCTGTCTTGGCAAACACACCTGTTCACCTGTACATTCTGTCTTCCCTTAGGGCTCTGGACAGGCTGAGCCTCATGCCTGGAACGCAACCTTCTCCTCACCTGCTCCTCTGGGGGGCCAGGCCCTATGAGAAGCTTCTCCTCATCTCACTAGTGGGTTCTCCTGCCCGAAGTGACTTTGGATTTACTTCTGTGCAGGCTTTCAGAGGGCAGAGACCACTCCGTTTTAGTATCCCTGGTGCAAACTGGGGGCCTAGCTCATGGTCGAAAACTAATCTGTGTTTATAGAACTGCACTGAACACTAGCTGACCTACACGGGGGCAGGAAGCTTGGCAAAGTGTTTTTCATCCATTCCCTAAATTCCCACCCAGCCCTCAGACAGCTGGTCTCACCACAAGCCTATGGTGCAAGGACTGGAGACTAGAGTCGCCATTTTGGTCTGAGGGCCAGATTTGGGGTGTCTCTAGGGCAGGGAACTCCCAGTTCAGGCACTTCCTCTCCCAATGCAGATCTGCACCCACCCTCAATCAGGTGACTTGCCAGGGTCATCCTGACTCTGAGGTTCATTTTCATACATTTTGGCCTCCCAGGATCCATATTTTGTGGAAGACTGTGGAGACTGGGTGCCCTACCTGGGTCACACAGCTAGTCAGGGTCAACTAGAAGGTAGATTTCAATGGGGTTCTAGGTCCAAAGTGCTTCCCATTACCCTGTGATGCCTCTCAGTCATCAAAGGGAATCAACGTGGAGAGTCCCGAAGATATTCCCTGAAGGTTCAGTGAAGGCAGCAGTGACATCAAGACTCATCAGAGTCCGTCTAACCTAGGACTGTCCCTGCCAGCGCAGCCTCACTTCCATCTCTCAGCACTGAACTTTAGATGTGGCCAATCTAGGCCTCCCTTCTCCTTAGGTGCATCCTGGGATCTTAGGCCAAGGTTGGCCAGTTTTGGCGCTGTTTAATCTTTGATAATACCTTCTCTGGACTATGGCTCTTTCTAGTTAATGACTGCAAGGCACACATTTCCCAGCCTTTCTGCTATACACCCATCAGTGCCCCCTCCCCCATCTTGGAGGGGCTCCTTCCCTCTTTCCTTTCCTCCCCCCTGCTCCCCATGGAAGGAGCTGGGGTGTCAGCATACATGCCCTCACATGACCCCTGCCTGAGACCTCCCCAGGGTCCTGGACTTCACAGAGAACCAGAAATGCAAAGATTGTCCACAATTTTCATGGAGAAAAGCTTTCTAAGGATTTACTGATGCAGCCTAGTATGACAGAAGACAGCTGGATTCCAAGTTTGAGGTCCTGGGTTTGGATCTCAGCTATGCCCCCTTCTTGCCTGTGTGACCTTGGGCTAGTCACCTATCTTTGGGGTACTTTCAGCTCTGAATCTATGACCCTCTGACTTGGACAGCTGTGTTTGAATCCTACCTCCCTGTGTGATCTTGGGAAGTCACTTTTCCTCTCTGGGACTCAGTTTCTGCATCTGTAAAAACTGTGGGTTGGATTAGTTAACATCTAAAGTCCATTCCCAATCTCTTACTGTGCCTGAGTCCGTATGTTCCAGAGGGGTAGGCTCTGGGCTTGGCCACATTTGGGGTTCCCTAGGCTTCTGGGAAGGAGTTCCCATCACAAGAAGAGAGCCTGGCCTCCCAGAAGCTTCTCTGCACACCCACTCACCCAAGGCTTACAGTTACAATTCTCCCTCTCTTTTGCTCCTTACCCATGCCTCTCCAGAGGAGGGGCATTTCATGCTCAATATTGCTCCTGGCAAGGACCGAGGAAGGAGCTGTTCCGGTGAAGGTAAAGGTCTCCACATCAGGGGCTGCCCAGGGCAGATGCAGGCAGGAGGGGCCTGCCCCAGGCCTAAAGGACAGGCTGGCCCCTGGCTTCCTCAAAGCCAGACATTGCTTCCTCCCCACTGATTCATCAGCTGCAGCAAGAGACCCAGGATAAGCCACGTCTCTGCTTACCTTCTGCAGGTTGAGTTTTTGCTAACTGGCTTTTATTCATGTTCTGGGCTTTTTATCCCCCTGAAAAGAGCCTAACCAAGGCCTATTTGTGTTTTAGAAAGGTATCCAGGAGGAGTTGGGCTGAAGTCCTATCTCTGACACATGCCGACTCTGTGACCCTGGGTGTCACCTTCTCACGGCTCTAGGCAACTCTAGGACAGGAATGGGAAACCTGTGGCCCTGAGGTCACAGGTGGCCCTCTAGGTCCTCAAGTGCAGCCCTTTGACTGAGTCCAAGTTTTACAGAACAAATTCTTTTATTCTGTGAAGTTTGGATTCAGTCAAAGGGTCACAATTGAGGACCTAGAAGGCCACATGTAGCCTCAAGTCCCACCCCTGCTCTAGGACTATGATTACAGAGAAGGGGCCTGTCTTCCTCACAAGAAGGCATCTCTTCATCTCGGACTTCCCCAGACCAAAGAAATGCTAGTCTTGTCCTTTCCCCTGCACTCGGGTGACCCCTTGTACTTGGGGTTGGCCTTGCAATCATTGAGATGGGCCTGATGTTTCTGTTGGAGCCACAGGATGGAAGGCCCTGATGGTGCTAGATGGCTGTGGAGCAGAGATGAGAGGAGAACAGGCAGTAGACCCCAGCCCCAGGCCCCCTCTCCCTTCTGTCCCCTCCCTCCTTCAGTGGCCCTCAGGTAGAAATGGCCATTCTCTGGCTCCTTGTAGTTATAGACTGGCTTTCACACAGATGGCTAGGATCAGTGCTTTCTGGAACTGAATAAAAGCAATGGGGTGTCAGGCCATCCTCTGGAGGCTCGTTTGCAGAGACCATCCTTAGGACAAGGGGGTAGGAAGGACTTTGTCCCACATGGTCTGGATTATAATTATTAATCATTATTATCCTGGAGCTACCCAAAGGACAAGGGGAAGGCCAGAGCACGCTGGGCAGACCCTCCCTGGGGCTCTCATGAGATCCGGATGGAGGCTTTGATGGGTCCAGCCAGAGGCGGTAGAGGGGCTGCCTACCCACGGATGCCGCAGAGATGGTGATCTCTTCAGCAGTTACATAAACCCAGGCTGCCCCGGAGAAGAAGGAGGAGGGGATCGCTCGGGTCAGCTTCTTTTCTTTGTTTTCACTCTTTTTCTTTCCTTTTTTAGGCAAACTATTTGGTTACTCATATAGGGCCAGCTGGGCCACAAAAACAAGCTGATCTCTGCACACTGTCCAGTCTGACAAGGATCCTGGTCGCCAGAAACATTCTGTTTCTTGCTGAAGCCTCACCCTCAGGGTGCACATCCTGTTGTGAACACAGTGGAACAGAAAGGTCAGCAGACAGATGCTGTTTCCCAATGGAGGATCAGACTCTGTCTATGAAAGCCTCACAGCCTCCCTTATCTGCCTATGGCCTTACAGCTGTAATGGGAACCACACTGCTTACCCAGGATAACGACATTAGAATTATGTATTGGGCACAGGGTATGTGCAGAGCATTGTGTGTGCTGAGGGCTGGAGACAGCAAAAACCGGTCCCTTCCCTCAAGGAGCTCACATTCTAATGGGGGAAAGACAGAGCTTGGCCACAGCTAGAGAGAGAGAGAGCCTGCACAGCATGAATGGAAGGGAGCTGTAGGGGCAGTGGAGGGAGGAGGAAGGAGCCTTCTGCATAGGGTGGATTGGGGTGGAGTCTTCATGGAAGGTGAGAGACAGAGGTGAGGAAGGAGGGCACTCCAGGAATGTGGGATGAAGAGGGGAAAGGCACAGAGATGGGAAATGGAGAGGCATGTGCAGTAGACAGCCAGGAGAGCAGGGTAGCTAGTTCGGAAGAAGTGTGGAGGGAAACTGAGGGTGAGAAGAGCCCCAAAGGAGGGAGAAGGATAGAAACCACTAAGTTTGGCAAGGGGATTGAGAAAAAATTGAGAGCTGTGAGGTGGCACCTTGGGCAGCTGATGCCCGGGAATTCTTCCTTGGCCTCTCTCCATTTGCATTTATCAAAGCCCAGTTTTTCTGGGGACAGCAGTTACTTTGTGGTGTCCTGGGATCTCCCTGCTTCACCTCAAGTAAATGAGGGGGCATTATGGGATCTGTGCAGTTTATTACACGGGCATTATTGCAGGAACAGAGGGGCACAGGGGGAACCCTATGGAGAGGCAACTGTCTCTTAGGAGGCCGGAGCCACAGCCACTGGGGACCCAGAAGAGAGAGTTCTTGGCATTTTCAAATGCTTCAACATCTGAAACAGACATGGCTTTCTTAATGGGAATGACATGTATTACCATTGGCTTTACCGCCTCTGACTGGCCACTGAAGCCCCCTAGATGTGCCACAGACAGCAGCTGAGCTCAGCGGCTTCATGGGCCAGATCAGCTCTCCACGAACAACACTACTCTGAAACTCTGGGAACATTTATCTATTGTCGATCCATCTGTCGACCAACTGACTTATCTGTTGATGGATCTATCAATCTATTGAGCTAGTGATCTATTTCTACTGTCTATCATTCCTTCAGCAATCTGTCATCTATCCTCGATCATTCTGTTTATCTTTCAGTCCGTCCATTTGTCTGTCTCTGTTTATCTATCCGTCCATCTGTCTGTCAGTCTGCCAATCTATGCCAACATTTAAGCATTAAGCACTGCAAAGCTGCTCCATCTTCAGTCCACACTTTAGCTCCTCCCTTGCCCCTTTCAGAACATGCCTCTCAGTCTGGCTGCCAACGCTGCTGCTTGAGGACCCACCCTGGGTTAGCCCAACACAATGTCCTGTTGTGAAGACTTGCCCCACAAATCCCTTTTGCAAACTCCATTTAATCCTTTGAGCTCTCACAAATCACATCCCAGATGTCCCAAGCTGGTGATGAGTCTTGCTCTCTAGGGTCCTAAACCTGAAGCCAAGAGATCTCTCTCCCTCCCCCAGACTGCGCAGTGGCTGGAAGCTCCCTCCTCTGCCCCAAATGCTCTACTCTCCTGTTCCCTCTGCTGACCCACTTCTCTGCTCTTAAATGAGAAGTAGGAGGTGTGCTCAGGTCTCCTCTATGCCCTCGAGTTCCCCAGGAGGCCTGAGACACAGTTTAGCACTCTGGACTGTTCTCAGGCCAGCAGATGCTGGAGGAAGATAAACATTTTTTCCCACAAGATTAGATGAACCAAAGGGACTCCCTCCCACCAAGAAAATGCCCAATTCTCAGTGGGCTTGGGATTTAATCTTGCCAAGGGATGATGATGCATCTAGAGTAGCAAGACAACCTGAGAAAAGGCAGAAAACCCGTTCCAAACCACAGAAACACTCAAGACATTTTGAGAACAAATTTGGAAAGGGCATGGACATACTTGGCAGTGATCTCGATGCAGCTGGTGATTCTAACCCAAACCCTAAGGGGAAAAGAGTCCTCATTTTTCTTCAAAGAAAATGATGTGTGTGTGGCAAGGACGTTATGACACCTGCACACTCATTATGGGCCAGGAGGGCAGGCCCCTCCCCTCCCCTCCCAGCCACTTAACTCTCCCACCTCTAACAGCAGATCCTCTTGGAAAAACAATAAATGTTTATTCATTTTTATTAACATCTCTGTCACTGCTCAAAGGAAGATCAACCTCTGAAAAGAACTATTCCTCATAAAAAAGAACAGGGAAGAAAAAGTTACCCAGAAAAATCAGCCACCATGCCTGAGGACATCCGCAGTCTGCACCTGTATTCCACCACCCCAATTCTGCTAGGTTTTCTGACTGGTACAATTTGGGGGGGGGCAGCTAGGTGACACAGTGAATAGAGCACTGGCCCTGGAGTCAGGAGGACCTGAGTTCACATCCGGCCTCAGGCATTTGATATACTTACTAGCCATGTGACCTTGGGCAAGTCACTTAACCCCAAATGCCCTGCCTTCCCCCCTCCAAAAAGACAAAAAACTATAACAATTTGGAGTGGGAGTTGCGGGCAGGAAGGGATTCTCCAAGGCAGTTCTTGAGGATGAGAGACAGAGACAGAGAGGAGAAGAGGAGGAAGAGGAGGAGGAGGAGGAGGAAGAAGCAAAGGGGGAGAGTTTTTGTCTCAAAAAAAGCCATGGTGTCCATCAGGTTCTACATCTTAGGACTCCTCCCAGCTTCTGGGCCTGCAGGCATGGATCAGCTATTTGAGATCAGGTTAGGCTTGGTTTCTGGAGGCCAGTGACATTCTTTTCTCACGATGAGGCCAGAGGCGCTCCCTGGTGGGGCTCACTACAGGAAAAGCATACCTCAGAGCCTGGGTTATAAAATGGTGCTCTGAGTGGGTTTGGGGGGTGGGAGTCAGAGAGTCAGGGGAGTGGAGCAGTCTTATTCTCTGTACCCTGGGATAGGATTCAATTTGATTAAATAGGTGAAGAGGCAGCAGTGACACTCAGTGAAACCCCTTTTAGGACCCTGAAATCTGCCACTCCTTTCTGTAAAGTTGCCTTCAGGGTGCAGTATGAGGAGAAAGCAGCTCCTGGGTGGAGGCAGCTGGCTCCTCCATCATCTCCCACCAGCCTCAGCTTTTTCTTCTTCTTTCTTTCTCCTTCTTCTCCTTCTCCTTCTCCTTCTCCTTCTTCCTTCCTTCCTTCCTTCCTTCCTTCCTTCCTTCCTTCCTTCCTT
>NW_027186352.1:13438196-13478030 GCF_028583685.1 Petaurus breviceps papuanus
TCCTTCCTTCCTTCCTTCCTTCCTTCCTTCCTTCCTTCCTTCCTTCCCCCCCCTTCTTCTTTGGAAGGCAGGGCAATTAAGGTTAAGGGACTTGCCCAAGGTCACACAGCCAGTAAGTGTGTCCAGTGTCTGAGGCTGGATTTAAACTCAGGTCCTCCTGACTCCAGGGTCATGGCACCACCTGGCCATATTCAGGCCTAGCTTCTTGAACTGCCCGGTTCCTTCCTCTGCACTCCCTCCCTCTTGGCATTTCTCTGCCTCCTCAGTTCAACTCCATGTGACTCAATGCCAAAGACTCCTGGGTGTCCATGGGCAAGGCTCTTTCTCCCTCTTGACCTACTGTATCCCTTCACCATCCCACCAAGCCCAGCTCCCACCAAGCCTAGCTCCCACCAAGCCCAGCTCCCCCTTCACTAATGTCCTTCTTCCTCCCACCCTTCAGCCAGACTCTTCCAGCTGTGTTTGGTTTGGCACCACTTTGACAGGCCTGGAAGTGGAGCCCACAAACCACCCTTTATCTCTCAGAATTTTCCCTGTGGACCTGGATGGATAATGATGATTTAAAGGGACCTCACTAGGTGGTGTGATGAATAGAGCACTGGCCCTGGAGTCAGAAGGACCTGAGTTCAAATCTGGCCTCAGACACTTACCACAAAACTAGCCATGTGTCCCTGGGCAAGTCACTTAACCCCAATTGCTCTACCTTCCCCCTTCCAAAAAGCAAAACAATAAGTAAATAAAATAAAGGGACCAACTGGTAACCCAAGGGTGCTAAGAATCACTCCCAGCCTCCTCATCGTCAGTCTGAACTGTCTCCCCTTTTTGCAGCATTCTCCCTGTCTTCATCACCGCCTCCTGGATTCCTTCAAGTCCCAGATGAAATCCCACCACCTTCTGCAAGAAGCCCTTCCCAATGCCCATTAACTGTAGTGCCTTCCCTTTCCTCATGATCTCCAGCTTAGCCTGTACATATCTTCTTCACATGTTCTCCCCCAGCTTGGTGGTGAGGCCGAGCACAGGATGTTTCTTGCCTCTCCTTGCTTCCTCAGTGCTTAGGATGGTCCCTGGTGCATGGAAGGGCTGCCTTATTGATCTCTAACTGCCACTCCCCTCACCCCCAAGAGGCAGTCAGAAAGGACAGAACAGTGATGAAACAGGGCAGTTGTGTGGCAAGGGACTGGCCGGGTGCCATTAGGCCTGCTGAGCCCAAAGGAGACGATGTGGCCACAGAAGAGTGGAGTGCTTCCATAGTGTGGGCATAAAGGGTCAAGCCTGAACCAGGAATTCCAGCAGAGTCAGTGGGGCGGAGGGATGGACTGGACAGCATCCTGTTTTTATAATCTGAGGCAGAGCCTAGCATTAGAAATCAGCAAGCATTGCCCCCTGCCAGGTCTTTTGCAGACAATGCCTTGGCTGCCTACACATACACAGAGAGAGAATCTTGGAGCAGGCAGCAAGGGGCCACTGATGAAGCCACGGAGGTGGTCGCCATGGCAAAGCGCCACCTGGTGGGCAATGCTACAAACTACTTCAGACTGGTTAAGACTAAAGAGGAAGCCGTCTTTCTGAGGTCCTAAGAAAGGCAGGACCCCTATCAGTGGCAGCAACACTGCTGCTCTGAGTGTACGTACGGCACGGCTCTGCATCACAGACACCTGGGTAATGTTTTTAAAAATATTTTTAAATTTATTTTTCTCAAATTACAAGTGAAAACAATTTTAACATTCTTTTTGATTAATTTTGAGTCTATATAATGTTATAAGGCACACAAGGAGCTGCACATACATTATTTCATTTGAGACTCACAATAACTCTGAGAAGTAAATAGTATACATATAATTATCACCATTTTACCAATGGATAAACTGAGGCAGTAAAAGGACTGATCTATAGTCAGATAGTCAGGAGGTGTGTTAGAAATGCTAGCTATAACAAGACAAGAAAAGAAACTGGGGGGGGGGGGATATTGCCAAAGAAGACATAAAATGATCACTTTTTTCAGATGATATTATGGTCTCACCTAGAAGAACCCTAGAGAGTCAAGTCAAATTACTGAAACAATTATCAGATTAGTAGGGTACAACCTAACTTACACAAGTCATAAGCCTGCCTATATTCTGCCAGCAAAATCCAGAATTAGGAGATACAAAGAAAAATCCCATTCAAAAGCACTACAAAATGTATAAGATATTTAGAAGTTCATCTATAAAGAGCCACACAAACTGTGTGAATACAGGTCAAGTCAACAAACATTTATCAAGGACCTGCCAAGGGCTATTCACTGTGTTCAGTGATGTGACTACAAAGAAAAGGAAAAAAAAGTCCCAACATTCAAGGAGCTAATGGTCTAATGGAAGAGATAACACAGAAAACAACTATGTACCAACAAGATATATTCAGGCTAAATTGGAGACAATCTCAGAAGAAAGGCACTAAGTAGCATTGAGGAGAATCAGGAAATACTTCTTACAGACAGTAGGATCTTAACTGGGACTTGAAGGAAGCCAGAGATGAGGAGGGGGAGGATCCTAGGCAGGAGGGGTCAGCCAGGAATATGCACAAACTTGGGAGATGGAGCGTTGTGTTGAGGGCCAACAAAGAGGTCAGTGTCACAGGATGGCAAAGGGAATTAATGTATAAGAATTCTGGAAAGACATAAAAGGGCCAGGAACAAAACTACAAAACATTCTTTATAGCAAAGACAGATCTAAATAAGTGGACAAGTATTAATTGCTTATGGTCGGGCTGTGCCAATATAATTAAAATGATGTTATTGCCTATGTTGATTTATTTATTCAGTATCACACCAATCAAACTACCAAAGGATCATTTTAGAAAGCTGGGGAAAAAAATAATAACAAAATTCATCTGGAAGAACAAAAGAGAAATGAGGAAAAAGTGGAAAAGAAGGGAGCCTAGCAGTAGTCGATCTCACAGTACCCTGCAATTCAGTAATTATCAAAATTATTTGTTTCTGGCTAAAAAATAGAAAAGTCAAACCAGTGGAACAAAGTTGCACAAACATCAGAAGCAATTGAAGGTAGTAGCTCTGGAGCTACAAAGTTAAGGCTAAAGCAGCCCCTGCCCTCAGGGAACTCCTGTTCCAAAGGGGAAAACAACAGGCAAATAATGAAGTACATCTCAGTTACATACCGCCCCCCTTATTCCCATCCCCTTCTTAGCTCACATCTGCACTCTTATGAAAACTTCAGAACAGCCCAGAGCCTCTGTCCTGCTTGGCTGACTCGGGTCTGCCCCATTTCTAATGCATCCTAGAGCTGCTGCCAGCTTACGGGTCACCAAATGCCTGCTTAAGTGTATGACTTCATGCTTTATACAGTCAGTAGGGAAGAAGTTGGCAAGGACAGACTTGTCCTTTTAAACTTTAACACATATTTTAAAGGGCTGGGGCCCCAAAATATCAAAAACAAAAACAAAAAGAGAAAATGGAACAGTGTGAAGGGGGTGGAGAAGCACAGTATATCTTTACTATTGAAGCAATAGAACTTGGTAGGCAAAGGGTGATGGAGAATCAGGTAACGATTTTCAAAGCTTACTCAAACTGAGATAAAGAGAACAGAGTCAGGATGTAATGGGCATATAGGCAGAAACTGATAACTCATATTTTCAGCAAAAACTAAAAAAATGTCGCACCTCATTAATGATTAACAAAATTCAAAGTAAAACAAACAGCACACACTCATTCACACCCATTGATCTGTCAAAACTAAATCAAAATAGTAAAGAGGGTCCCTGTTGGCATGGAGTTGACATTTGCTTTTGGCAACAACATTGATCAAAGTGACCTTTCTGGAAATATGTATGAAGAAAATACCTTCTGCTTTGGGAGCCAGGAATCTTCCTATTATCAAGATACCAAAAGAAGTCATTACCTGGGGGGGAGGGGCAGGGGGGAGGGAGCAGACAGACAGACATAGGGGAGACACAGAGAGAGGAGAGAGAAAGAGAGATGGAAGAGAGGGAGGTAGAGAGAGACAAAGAAAGAGACACAGAGACACACAGAGAGAGAGAGAGAGAGAGAGAGAGAGAGAGAGAGAGAGAGAGAGGAATGACTTATTTGAAGATATTTCCAGTTGTGTTCTATGCAATGTCAAAACAAAAGAAGGCAAAACTGGAGACAATCCAACAGCTAGGAGATGGTGAAATGGACTATGGATAATATGAAATAACAAAAATGAAGACTATAAATAAATCTGGATATATCTATCTGAACAAAAAACCCAGTAGTGCTGAAGATATAGATTACATACTACTTTTTCCATAAAGAAAAATGGTTTATAGTTGTATTTTATGTAAGTATATATATATATATATTTATGTATGTACATACACATATAAATAAATAAATTTAGGCAAGTATATCTCTCTTCAGGATTAGAAGGGGTTATAAAGTAAGTTTGTAAAGATAGTCACTGATATATCTGTATGCTTAATGTTTTGCTACAAAAGTCAATTAAACAGACAGTTGAAAAAGAAGCCCCCAAATAAACTTCAACCTTGAATGGCTCCTCATTGCCTGGTTAACATGCCTGGGTGGCCACTCAAGATGTTTTAACATCTGACTTCACAATTCCAAAAAACACAGGTATGTTTCTCAGAAAATACAGTCTAATTATTTTTTAGTCCACAAGTGAGAAACCTGGTGATCATTGAAGAGGTGAGACTTTGCTTTGCTGATTCACTTTCCAGTGGCTCAAATCAAGTATTTAGAGGCACAGAGTTAAAGTTGTATAGAAATAATGAGGGGTGGCTAGGTGGAGCAGCAAATAGAGCATCAGCCCTGGAGTCAGGAGGACCTGAGTTCAAATGTGGCCTCAGACACTTAACACTTACAAGCTGTGTGACCTTGGGCAAGTCACTTAACCCCAACTGCCCTGCCTTCTCCCCTCCAAAAAGCAAAATAGAAAGAAAAGAAAGAAAGAAAAGGAAGGAAGGAAGGAAGGAAGGAAGGAAGGAAGGAAGGAAGGAAGGAAGGAAGGAAGGAAGAAAGGAAGAGAAAGGAAGGAAGGAAGGAAGAAAATATATAATGAGCTGGGCACAGGAGAGTGGGGAAAACCCCAGTCCTTTGCCCACCTCATTTCTCTCTGCTCCCCAAAGTGACTTCTCTGCCCTTGCGTGGCTAGTCTACTCACTGTTTTCTAGAAAGCACTATATCCTTCCAGCTTCCAAGTCTTTGCTCATGTTGTGCTTTTTGTCAAGATTTCCCTCATTCTTCCTTTCTCCCCTCTCTGAATCCACTGATGCCCAGCCCAGCCTCCATCTCCATGAAGCCTTCCCTGACCACCACAGCCCACAGCAATCTCTCCTATAGGACAGGGATGGCATCACTGGTATTTTCTCATTTCCTTAATTATATTGTTATTTAACATTTGCTATTTTATCTAACAGCTTTTTTTATTGTGAATTTATTCACCTATAGACCTAAAGATTTCTTTTTCATTTTTATTTTATTTTTTATTTTTCAATTGATTTATTTTATAAGCAATTGGGGTTAGGTAACTTTGCTCAAGGTTACAAGGCCAGGTGTTTCTGGGTGGGTGCTAAGTGTTTGAGGCCGGATTCGATCCCCAGGTCATCCCGACACTGGGGCTGGTGCTCTTACTGTGCTACCTGGCCATCCCTGATTTGTTTATTTACTTTTAGTTTTCAACATTAAGTTCCACAGTCCCTTGAGTTTCAAATTTTCTCCCCCTCCCTCTCCTCCTTCCTCCCATCATGGAGGCATTCATTCAAATATAAGATCTACAAATATCTTCACATCAATCATTACTCAGGTTGTAAAGAAGGATTATAACTGATGGAATGATCAGTGGGAGAGAGAAAGCACAACAAAACAAGAAAAGAAACAGAGCAGGTAGTTTGTTTCACTCTGCATTCAGACTCCCCATCTCTTTCTCTGGATGTGGGTCTCTTTCGATAGTGAGTCTTTTGGAGTTGTCTTATAACCTTACATTGCTGAGAAGAGCCCAGTCTATTGAAGTCAGTTGTCACACAGACATTGCAGACACAAAGATTTCAAACAAGATGGCTCTATAGGGAACTGCTCACAGCTGCCACATGTGGTTTGTTTTGTAAGAAATAGATGTGGTTTGCATCCTTTTCCGTACTTTTTGTTTTCTTTTAAATATGTTTTATTGGCCCTTTTTTCACATATTAATTACTCCTTGCGGCTTCCCACCTCACTCTACCAAAGACACATATTCCCTATATCTAGTCAAGCAAAACAAAAAAACAAACAAAAAACCCACTGGCCAAGTTTGAGCAGTCCTCTGTCTGTCTCCCCAAAACACCACTGGCTCTTCCTAGGCAGGAGCAGGTCTGCTTGGTTTTGGATCTTCCCTCATGCCAAACCAGCCAGTACACAGTACAGAATTTCCATACTTGCTTTGTCCTGAGCCTGCTTTGATTTGTGATATCATTCATTGGAGCTCTCCCAAGACCCTGACCCTTAGGACCATGCTCACCTGTGCCTCTCCCCTCCCCCCATGCCGCTTCTTGTGACATTTGAAGGGAAGCTCTGATGTCGGGGCTATTTATCCATCATTCTCACTACATGACCGACCTCCCTCCTTTTCTGGCCCCACATTTCCTGATTCTCTTCACTTCCAATTCCAATAGACCCATTCCATTTAACAAGAATTTATTAAAAGTGCACATCCCGGGGCGGCCAGGTAGCACAGCGAATAAGAGCACCGGCTCCAGTGTTGAGAAGACCTGGAGATCGAATCTCGGGCTCAGACACTTAGCACCCACCCAGAAACACCTGGCTGTGTAACCTTGAGCAAGTTACTTAACCCCAATTGCTTAGGGGCGGCCAGGTGGCTCAGGGAGTAAGAGCACTGGCTCCAGTGTTGGGATTACCTGGATCAAATCTAGGCTCAGATACTCAGCACCACACCCAGAAATAACTGGCCGTGTAACCTTGAGCAAGTTACTTAACCCCGATTGCTTTACCAAAAAAAAAAAAAAGTGCACATCCCTATCACCCCACTCAACAGGTGGTCTTTCCCAAGGTGGTGTCCTGGGTCTTCCCTCCATCTCTACATTCTCTCCATAATTTCATCAGCTCCCTGGGTTAAACTGTCACCTCAATGCAGATGGCTTCCAGATCACTGGCAGCTGACACTCCCTCTGATCTCCATACATGATGCTCTGTCTCCAGCCTCTGTACCTTTGCCCTGAAGGTCCCACACACCTGGAATGCATTGCCACCTCACATCTGCTTCACTCTTGGGCTGCTGCCAGTTGTCTTGGCTTTTGTCCTGCCACCGAACTTCAATGACCCAGGAAGAGAGAGGGACAGTGACGGGCAACTGCCTCACTTCGGTTCAAGTCATGTGCCAGTTAAGACAGCACCCAAGATATTTCTGGTCCTCTTTGAAAATGAAGGCTGAAAAGCACAGAACTTCTGTCTTCCTTCAGACGTTACTCACACACTGCAGTCATGAAGCCTTGCCTCCAGTTGCCAGCGCCCTCCCAAACTGCTTTCTGTTTAACTATTTGGCTTAGATTTGTATTCATCAGCTTTGTATGTGTGATGCATTACACACACACAGGTGCACACACATTTGCATATATACTAGGTTTTCCTCCATTAGAATGAAAGCTTCCTGCAAGTAGGGCTTGGCTGATTCTTTCTACTTATATCTCCAGGGCCTGGCACATGGTAGGAACTCAACACATACTTGCCGACTGATGAATCGCGATGTAGTGGGCACAATGCTAGGAGCTGGGAATTCAAAGACGCACAAAACAGAAAATAGCTATCTGCCTTTGAAGATGGGGTGGGGGAGAAGATGCCTCCAGAGAGATCAATGCAAAGCTCATACAGAATGATTTCAAAGGAGAGTCATGTCTAGGAGTACAGGGGTAGAGGGGGGGTGGTGAAAGGATCAGGAACGGTCCCGGGTTTGAGGTGGCCCCTCAGTGGTGCTTGGGAGGAAGCCACTTTCTGAATCATGTCTGCCATGACTCTCCTTAGATACTGGCAAGATGCCACAGCCTGCTTCCTACTGCCATGTAAGGCCTTCCTCTCCCTTTGCAGTCACTTAGAATTTTTGAGGTTTGCAATCCACAGCCCCGACCATGCCAGCAAGTTGTATTTCACACTAAGCCATTTTCTCTATGACTGACATTTACCATCTCAACATGATCAATGTCTCAGTTGTGGTAACTTTTAAGAGTGATGGCACAAAGCTTGTGCCTTGGAGGAAGGGTCAAATCACTAAAGGGCCATGTGAACATTCAGAAAAGAAGCCAGCCAACTGCCAGCCCCCATTTTTGTGAAATAACCTCTTAAAGTCACATCAAGGCAGAGAAAAGGCTTCAGCCTTGACTGGCAAGCCTCCCAGTGCCAAGACAGCCTTTGACAATTAGCCAAGATGGCAAGTCACAAGCTGCCAACACAAGCTTCACTTTCTTGGAGAACGTCAAAGATGACCTCGTTCACCAAGACCCTCATCAAACAATGAACTTCAAAGCTATTGTTGAAGTCTGCTTTTCTCAAAACAATGTGCAGGGCAGTGTCGTGCAGTGGGAAAGGAGGGAAGGAAGGCACAAGTATTTATTAAACATTTACTATGTGCCAGACACTGTGCAAAAAGAAAAGCAGTCTGCTCTTGAAGGGGTTCCACTTGAATGGAGGAAGACAATAAACAAAAGGGACCTACAAAGGCAAGAGAACACTCAATAGTTTGCAATTCCAGAAAATGAAGATGGGGTTGGATTTAGAGTCAGAGAACCTGGGTTCAAATCCCAGCACTACCACTCACTGGGTGTGAAGCCATGGACAAATCCCTTCCCCTGTGTGGATTTCCAGGGGTTTCCTTCTCTATACAATGAAAGGGTTGGAATAGATGACCTCTGAAGTTCTTCCCAGTCCTAGATCTCTGATCCCATGAACTTCACTCTCTGGGTCTCAGTTTCCTTAACTGTAAATGACAGGGTTGGGCTAGATTACCTCTCAAACTCCTTCTGGCTCTAAATCAATGATCACATGGGATCCTGTATCCACTTCGTGGATTCACTTCGTGGAACAATCTTTGTGTGTTTTTTCCATGCTTTAAACAGGACACTGATAGCGTTACATGATTTTCAGCTTCCATAAATGAAGCATAGAGGGTCTCAAGAAAACTACCTGAAAACACAAAGGTTCTCTGACACAAGGAATCTTTTATCTTGGAAAGGGCTTAACATACTGCACATTCTGAGGTTTCCGCAAGTAGAAGGAAGGTAGATGTCAATGTTATCCATCCTTTTTCTGGGACTCTGGGGAGCTAAATATTGAGGTAAAACTCCCAAGCCTATAACCTAGTGATTCCCCAAGTGCCCTCCCCCTTCTCCTCCCCACCTTCTCCCCCCACCCACCCCAGCACTTTCCTATTGCTGTCCAGGGTACCGCCATCCTCTCAGTTCCTCAGGCTCACAAACTTGAGCTTATCCTCAGCTCATCACTAACTTCACCTGGGCAATTTGGTATCAAGTCTTGTCATGTCTACCTTTCCAGCATCTCTCACTTATGCCACTTTCTCTGTTCTGATACGCGGCCTCCATCACCTTAGGTCTCTTCCAACAGGCTCCCAGGTGATCTCACTCCCGTCTGTCCTCCAAAGTGACCTTCCTCAGTCACAGTCACAATCACCATATCATTCCTCTACTCAATAAGTTCCAGTGGCTCTTTATTTCCTTCAGGATCAACTAGAAAAGGCCATTGGGCTTTATAAGCCCTTCATTACGTGGCCCCTTGCCATCTTTCGGGTTTTCTTCTTATACCTCACTTCCTCCCATGTACCTTAAGTGACACTGGCCCCTTGCTGTTCCTTACACAAGACACTCCTTCTCTTGACTCTGGGAATCTTCACTAGTTATCCCCATGTCCGGAGTATTCTTCCTCCTTTCCTTTGCCTCCTGGCTTCTCTGTCTTGCTTAAAATCCCACCTTCTGCAAGAAAACTCTCCTGAGCTACTCCTCCTTCCCAATATCCATGTTTTCCTTCGCAGATTCCCCACCATCTATACTCACACAACTTGTGTGTATGTAGTTGTTTGCCTCTTGTGAGCTCCTTGAGGACTGGGCCTGGGCTTTTTTTTTACCTATTCCTATATCCCCAGTGCTTGGCATGTGTCTGGAACCAATGTTTGTTGATTAAGGAGGAGGATTAGGGTTAGTGCTTCAGTGACGTCCAGTGACCGCAGTGGCAGAGGCAGGGACAAAATCCGTCTTGCTCTGGACTGAGCTCCATGCCTCATCCTAGGTTGTTTCTTGCTATTAACAATTTCTTGCTATTTTCTTTGGGTCACTTCTGGTACTAATTAGAAATACTGCTCTTTTGATGAAAACCTTTTTAGAAAAACTAATAATAAGTTCTCATGTGACCCTGGAGAAATTATTTCTGTTCATTGAGTCTCTGTTTCTTCATTTTTAAAATGAGCACACTGGACTAGAAGATGAATGAAAAAGCATTTGTTAAATCCTTGTTATGGGCCATGGATGGTGTTAAGAAGTAGGGATACAAACAGAAAATAGTCACTCAATGCTTTTGAGGGGTCTGTCTCCTACAAGGGGGATGGTGGGTGAGTGGTGGTGCCATTGGGAAGGCAACTGATGTACCCTTTTTTGGTTTGCCAGCAGTAGTATTGGCTATGTGAAAGAGGGAAGAAGGCTTGGGGGCATCAGCCCACTGAAGTGCAATTAGGATCTTTGTTTCATGCCCCTTCCTATTCTTCAGCCATTTGTTCTGCAAGTGGACAAGTAATATTTGTGAACGTTGAAGGGGAAAATCCCATCCAGACCTTTCTGCTAGTTTTTACAAGTTAAGGAGAAGAGTTTCTGGGGACACAGGATGAGGCACAGGTGGGTCGGAATCTGAACCTGGGGAGGAATGCCTATATTGGTGAGGTGTCCGATCCCTTAATGTCGTAAAGTCATTTCAGCCAGTGAAGGACCAATATAGGAGAGTGAACTTAACTCCTCATGTGTTTATGTCTGGTATAGTGGTAACATGACAAAATGGATAGATGTGGGGGTTAGAAAGCCCCAGGTTCAAGCCCTAACTATGACACTTAATACTATGTGACTCCGAACAAATCACTCTTTCCTCTTTTCCTCTGGAGACCTGATGCAAGTGTCTACAGTACAGTGTGGTACAGTAGAAGGAGTGCTGAGTTGGAATCAAAGTACCTGGGTTCAAATCCTGACTCTGTGACCTACAACCTGTGTGATCTTCATCTATTAAAAGGGAGGGACAGGACGTTGGCCAGGCTTCTAAAATACCTTCTAGCTCGAGTCTCCAGCCCCCTGGGAATTCCCTGCTTTCGGTTTTCAGTTACATTTGTTTCCTTAGTGTCTGTGGTGTCTTTGTAGCATAGTAGTATCAATTTGTTGGCTACAAACGATTTTGCTCGATGGTGGATATGCCTGTGACTGGACTGAAGCCTGTTTTTCCTAAGACTATTGGTCTTGCTGTCCCTGGCCAGCTGGCTTTGGTTTTTGCTGGTGAGTTCTATCTCCTCGAGTCCCATGGCGATGCATTTCCTCACAGGTGTGCCCTCGGTCCCTCGAAGCACTGAAATCCCCAGTTAAGTGATGCTCCATATGGTATTTGGTAATGGAGTTTTGTTTTCAAGAGTGACCTGGTATCCTGGAATGCCAGAATATTCTTCCTTCCTATTGTCCAGTGTTGCCATGCACTTTGCTATTCGTGCTGTATCATTATAAATATCCAATATATCCTGGTTGACTTGTAAGCTCGCCCTCATATTGTGAGGATGAAGACTGAAGACTCAAGCAAGGATCATCCCCGAGCTCACCAAGTGGGGATGTGTTCGAATATGGATTTCTAAGACTATGTTTTGGAAGGGTTTCTGGGAGAGAGAAACCAGAAGCAAATGAGCAGTCATTCCTCCTGTCCCCCATTACACAGAGGGGAAAGGAGGAAGGTCAAGAAGGGTGCCAAAAATCTTGGTGCAGCTCCCTTCCCCATCCCCCTGGGACTCCATGGGTAAACAATGGTCTCGGACCCTTAAAAGTCAAAGCTGCTCTTAACCAACCTGAGAACTGAAGATTGAGCATTGTTGAGACTGGAGAGGGGCCAGAAGAATCTGCGAATTTCCTCTCCCTTGCCTATTAAACAGACACTAGTTCAAGGCTCATCTCCCCATTAAGCTGGTGAATGATTTCCCCTCCATTTGGGTTGGAGCAGTTTCTGCAGCCAGACTTGTTCAGTCACTGGCTTCTTCCTACCCCAATGAGCTATGCTCTCACATTGTTTTACTGTTCCTTCACTGCTGTTAAGTTATTTTATTTTCACTTTTACATAAAAGAAAATATGGCAGTTGCTAAACCTTGATTTTGTGATTGATGCAGGTATAGGCAGAGATTTAGGAAAAGGCTTAGATCTCAGTAGGGGGGTGGACAGATTCCTTCAGAAACCATGAGTCTAAGAGAGGCATACCTCGAGAAAGCACAACTTTCCACAGAGTGGGATTAATAATAGAAATGCAAATTGATCCCTAATCCTAACAGACATAAGCCCTTGGGGGGAAAAAGTGAGTCAAGCTAGAAAAGTCTGCATCACTCTTAGGCCCCCCATAATGGTGCCTCTTAAAGTGACACAAAGGACACACATCCTACAAATGGAAATTCAACAACTTCAGTACACACAGAAGCTAAAGGTTATGCCAGGTGACTCCATTCTGTTCCAATGACTTATTTACTAGGTCACAGAGAGGTTGCAATAGAGCTTGGGGGAAAGAGTAGGAACTTGTCCATACTATGAGTACTGTAGCTGAAATAAGGCAATATTTACAGCAAGAAGACATGAGTTCAAATCCCCATTCTGCCGCCATGGCCAAATCCCTGAGCCTTTCTCAGCCTTAGGCTGGCCTCCTCCAGATCCAATTCTAGGACCTCGATGACTCCCCAACATCCCAGATCCTTCCCCTCTTCCTGAATGTCTTATAAAGTCCTTGAGCGTAGGGCCCACACCTTCGAGCTCCCTGAGGATTTCACTAAAGCCTTCTTTGCAAGGGACTGCCCTGGATTCTCTGAGGACAGCCAGGCACAGGAATCTATTCTCAAGGACCTCAGCTCCAGTAGGACAAGAGACACATGGAAACAGCTGCAATCATAGGCCAGCTGTGAGGAGAGACTGCCCCAGTGTCTAGTACTGGGTCTGCCCTTGGTGAGTGCTCAACAAACACAAATTGACTGCAACTATGTCGCAATAACATTGAACTTGGGAAAGGCTGAATACCAAGGGGTGTGTTCCTCAGAAAATATGTCCTAATCTTGGCTTTGGGTCATGCCTGAGTAAACAATCTAAGCCCTGCGGAGGGGAGAGTTTGCTGGGCTTCCCTTCTCAAAGCACCAAGGTTTAGGGGAATGCTTCCCTGGTCCATTCACCCCAGCTGAGAGCGATCGAAAGTTCCTGCATTAACTTACAAATTCTTCTCTTTCAGACAATAACACAGGCAACAACTCAGAAGACCTGAATTCTAGTCCCAGCTCAGCCATTACAGACCCTGACTAGATACCTGCCCTTCTCTGGGCCTCAGTTTCTTCATCTGTCAAATGAGGGGATCAGAGGAGGTGGCTCCAGCTCCAATGTCTAGGATCTAACGTCCAAGTATTTGGAGCCATTTGTGACTCAGGAAACACACAATAGAACACAAACTCTTCTAGAAATGGGGGGGGACTTCCTGAAAATTTAAGATATTCTTTAGAAAAACAGAGGCCAGCCAGTTGTCTGCCTTTATCTATCACAAGAAAATCCCTGCCTGCTGACTCCACTGGCAAACCGATTGGTAAGATGGCAAGAGGAAGGCCTAAGGAAATGTAGAGCTGGGAGAGATGGTGTGACAGAGAGGGAGGAGGTAAAGGGGGAGAGAGAGAGAGACAGATGGGGGGAGAGAGACAGAAAGAGAGAGAGAGAGACAGAGAGAAAGATAGAGAGAGAGAGAAAGAGAAAGAGAGAGAAAGAGAGAGACAGAGAGAGAGAGGGAGGGAGAGAGAGAGAGAGCTCTGCAATTCCACAAACAACACCAACAGCAGTCAGACTTTCTCCAAAGCAGCAATGCCATCATCTCAGACAATGACTAAAGCAAAGCAGTCTCATTCTGGAAGCTGGACACTCAGCTTCCCCTGAGCCTGGCAGAATGGAATGTCTGGAAGAAAAATGTCAGCTTCTGTAGACAGGACCAGCTGACATGAGAGAAAATTAACATCTAGGAGGAAACTTTGGGAATCTCTGTAGGGCACTTGCTAGTGAATTCATTTGTTTGTTTTAAAAGTCCAGTGTCAGGCTCTTTAAAATATACACATGAGGAGGTTAGGTGGTGCAGTGAATAGAGCACCAGCCCTCAAGGACTTTATAAGACATTCAGGAAGAGGGGAAGGATCTGGGATGTTGGGGAGTCATTGAGGTCCTAGAATTGGATCTGGAGGAGGCCAGCCTAAGGCTGAGAAAGGCTCAGGGATTTGGCCATGGCGGCAGAATGGGGATTTGAACTCATGTCTTCTTGCTGTAAATATTTCCTTCTTTCAGCTACAGTACTCATTGTATGGGCAAGTTCCTACTCTTTCCCCCAAGCTCTATTGCAACCTCTCTGTGACCTAATAAATAAGTCATTGGAACAGAATGGAGTCACCTGGCATAACCTTTAGCTTCTGCGTGTACTGAAGTTGTTGAATTTCCATTTGTAGGAATCAGGAGGACCTGAGTTCAAATCTGGCTTCAGATGCTTAACACTACTAGCCATGTGACCTTGGGCAAGTCACTTAAGCCCAAATTGCCCTGCCTTTCCCTCTCCAAAAAGCAAAATTAAAAATAAAAATAAAATATATACATACACATATTTATTTTTAAAATGCACATACAGGAAGTGGCAGAACAGGGGTTCAAACTCAGAGCCTGTGCCTCCCAGCTCCACATGCAGGATCACAGATCACAAGATCACTGATCTCAGGGGATAGCAGGGGCCTTAATGGCCATCAAGTTGAACCCCCTCATTTCAAAGATGAGGAGAATGAGCCAGAGAAAGTTTACGGACTTGTCCAGGGTCACCCCGTTGGCAAGTGTCTGAGGTGAGATCTCACCTCAGTTCCTCCTGCCCTCAAGCCCAACCAGACTGGATCTTCACACTTAGAACTGTACTCCATAACCTCAGAGGTCGAAGTCTCTGGGGCAGGATCCAGGCCAGGGGTTTCTGCCTTCCAGTCCATTCCTTCATCAGTGTGAACCTCCTATGGGCCCTGCCCTGCAGAGCAGAGATCTGGCCTTTCCTGCTTCCTATCATTTGCATTTGCTACATTAACCTTAGCATGAGGGCACCCCGAGAGTCAGCAGCAGGAGGAAAACATTGAACACTTTGCCCCAAACTAAGCCTGGAGCTCAACTGCCATTTCTTCTTCTACCAATAGTGTGTGTAGGATCAGAGAAGGCTTGTCCCAGGCCAGGCCAGAATAAAAGAAAAATGTGCAGGTTTTCAAATGTCTTCTTCAGGAGCAATGGGGCCTGATGCCTTCTCGGGGGTAGCTGGACCTTGGATTTCTTTGTATGTTGTCTCCTCTGATAGAATGAAAGCTTCCCGAGGCCATTTGTCTCACTCTCGAATGTGTGTCCCAATACCTGGCACAGGGCCTCCACAGGGAAGGCACTCAAGTGAATGCTTTGTCATTGATAAACCTTGACTAGGCTCCAATGGGGAAGATCCAATCTACTCAAGTAACATTTTAGAAGATATTTAAGGGTTATTTGTGCCCAGAACTGGAACACCATCTCATTAGAAAACAGATAATAATTGAGGCTTCAAATAGCCCCTTTCAGTTTGCAAAGAACACATCTGTCCTCTTATTTGTGCCTCACATCCACCCTGGGAGGGAACTTGGGATTATCCCCATTTGGGTTATGGAAATTGAGGATCAGAGACACTAAGTGACTTGTCCAGGGTCATGCAGAGAGTAAATGCAGAGGTGAGATTTGGAATGCAGGTCTCCCTGGCTCCAAGCCCAGTACTCTGCCCACAGTATCAGCTGGAGCTGCCTCAGACTTGGCCACATAGACATGGTCCATCCATTGGCTCTACCTGGCCTGGCAGCATCTCTGAAGGCTCCTTCCGATGCTTTGTTGGTTTAGGAAGATCAGCCTGGCTTCTGTAAAGCTCAAAGCCTGGCAGCCCCTTGGAGGAGGGGCCCAAGGCAATGACTGGCTTTCTTTCAGGTACAGATGCCCACCTAGGAAGGTGAGGAGGGCAGGTGTGTTACATAGGCAGAAGGATGCCCAGCCACAAAGGGGCCTGGCTGAAATATGGCTTTGTTCCAACAGGCTATTCTGGATATGGGGCAGTGTCAGAGAGTCAGACATGGGTTCAAATCCTACTTCAGACATTTACCAGATTGTGATCTCAGGCAGCAAGTAAATGAACATTAGATGGGGTCATCTCCTTAGAGCTCTAAATCTCTGAACCTGGGCTATAGGGCAATGGTGTAACTGAGTCATTGAATGGGATGCTTCATTTTGAGCTGCATGGGACCAGCCTGTTCATCTGGTCCAACCTGTTCCTTTAACAGAGGAACAAGCTGAACCCCAGGAAAGGGAGTGGCTAATGCACATCCTCTAATCAATGACACCACGTAGGCTTACACTTGGAAGGACCTTCTCTAGGAAGGAGATATTCTCACCCGGGACCTTCACTTTGCTGATGGAGAAACTGTCTATTGCTTTAGATATCAATGACATTTAGCTACTGCATTATTTTTCATCTGAAAATCTAAGAAGTGGGCTTTCGTTTTCCCTTCTAAAAAATGAGGGAGCCAGGCTGTGGGGGTTTCTAAGAGCCTTTCTACCCAATCATAAACATTTCAAGGTAGGAAAGGACCTTGGTGGCATTGAGTCCAACCTACAATTTTACAAAAGAATTCTCTCTACAACATGCCTGGCCAGTGGGTTGTCCAGCCCCTTCTGGAAGCCCTCCAGTGAGGGCAGGGGCAGCATCTCCAAGCCTCCCATTCCCTTTTAGAGCTAACTCTCACTGTGAAGAAGTTTTTCGTGACACTGAGCCTCAATTTACCTCTTTATAATCCCCCCCATTTCTCCTTGTCCTCTGGGGCCAAACACTGGGCCTCCCCTACCTGACAGTCCTTCAAAGGCTTGAAGACAGCGATTAAACTCTCCCTCCCTCCCAAGTGTTCTATTCTATAGACTGTACACAGCACCTTCCTCCAACCTGAGGCCCTTCCACATCTGCCTGCCCTTTTCCAGGTGATCTTCAGCTCATTAATGTCCCAGACCTGACCGCCATCCTCCAGAAGAGGCTGGCCAAGGCGGAGGACAGAGGAGCTGACACCTCCTTATTCTTGTGCCTTCTCTTTTAACTGAAGCAGAGCTCACATTTCCTGGATCAGTGGCTTACAACAGGGGCTGCTCCAGAGGGGGGGGGTGTAAATCTGCAAAGAGAAGCTTCCATATGGGGCAAAAAGCCATTTCCGGGTCCCCTAACCATTCTGGATGGTGGCCCCACAAGGACACAGTGGGCAGGCTGCACGCACAAACATAATGACAAGTCTGGGGGGGAGCAGAGCAGCTGAGAAGGCAGGGAGAGTCCTGGGTACTCTCTCACATATTCAAATGTCCCACACAGGATGTGCCCAATAAATTCTGATGGCACTGAGGGCTGGCTCTGGGCAATGCCTGTAGGATGTGGCACACTTCAGAGAACAGACCCTCATTATCATGACATGAGGGAAACTATATATTATCTCAAGCACACAGCACCAAGCTGTTCTGCACAGTGACTGACCAGTCAAGCCTATTCTAGGGGATCTGGAGTCACAAGATCTGATACTTCCTCCCAGGGTGACCTTGGGCAATTCAGGTCACCCCTATTGGCCTCAGTTTCCTGATCTGTAAGATGAGGGGTTGCAGAGAGATGACTTCTAAAGTCCTTGTCAGCTCTAAATCTCATGACTCACAAACAAAAGGAAACGGGGACCTTAGTCATTGTGGCTTCCCAGGAGAAGGCCCCCGAATCTTTTGCTTACTCCCTTCCCACAGCACCCTGATCACTTCTGGCTGTCTTTACATGTAGAAAAGGGTGAAAGAGAGAACTGTACCCACTTCCCCTCGGCTACTGTCTCCACTGGGAGATGTCACCGGTGCCCTCCCTCTGAGATCACATCCTGTCTACACTCTATAGAGGCCCATGTACACAGCTGATAACCCATTGTCTCTCCCAGTACATTGGGAGCACCTTGAAGGCAGGGACTGTGTTTTATCTTTCCTCTGTATCCTCAATGCCTGACACATAGTAAGCTTTTTAACAAATGCCTGCTGATTTATTGATTGATAAGAGACCAGGGCTGTCTCATTTTGGTCTTCCTTAGCACAGTGCCTGGCACACAGTAAGCACTTAATAAATGTTTCCTCACTTATTGATTGCTTGAGGGCCAGTGCTGTCTCATGTTTGTCTTTGTATGCCCAGTGTCCCTCTCAGTGTCTGGCACACAGTAGGTCTTTCCTGCATACCTGCTGATGGGCTGATTGGTGCAGGTGGGTTTCCATTACTTGGTGGCATTTGGTTTTTCTGGATCTTTCCCATGATTTCTCCTCTAACCCCAGAATTCTGAGACCATCTCAAAGGGCCCTTCTGATTTAACCACTTTGTCGGCTGTGACTCAGCTCAGACTCTTACTGGCTCAGATGGCTATTGCCTGAGGAAAATAACACACATATCTTCTTCTCTTTCCCCCTTTTCCCCCAGTACATTTTTTGGAAAAAGACATTTGAATGTGTCAAAGAAGAGAGCCTTCCTGGTTTGCTGGCACAGCACCAGTCCCTGGGGCCCCCTGCCCAGATGTCACATGTGCTTTCTTACACAATCACTCAGTCACTTTTGCCAACAAGCCCAGAGTACTTTCATTAACGCTACCATGGGAGAGCCTTCTCTCAGCAAACCTAGATGTTGGCTGGGTTTAACTACCAAACTCAGGCCCTTGGGAATTCATTCTGGAATTCCTGACCCAGTTAATCACTGCCCTCAGGGAGCTATGGTTGTCGTGAGTTGCTTTTTAGTTGTTGGGTTTTTTCCTTCCAAAGGTGGATTTTTAGAAGACACAGAGCATTCCCATGATCCTTGAGCAAATATGAACCTTAATGCACAGATGTGTCTATGAGAAACCCACCCTTTTCATGGTGCTGGACAGGGGTCATCTGTCTTTTAATTACAGACAAACAGAACGGCAGCAATGCTTGCTTTCATATGCCCTAAGAAAATCGGGGTTCATCATGGGGAAAGCCAAAAGGCCCTGAGATTCTGATTGGCCCAAGAACAACATACAGGTGCCTCAAGGGGCAGCAGGAAGCCACCCGAGGGGAGGGGCATAAGCAGGCTTCACCATTTGGCCAAGGCTGGGGGGGGAATGGCAGGCAAAAAATAATACAAAGAGAGTGGTAAGGACAGATATGACCAGAAAATGAGGCAGGCTGGCCCCTTAACAAGAGTGAGGAAGCATAGATGGTCTGCTCGGGGATCCAGGAATATTCAATGAGCCAAAGGTCATTGAGTCAGGACCATATGTGAACTTGGACTCTATGTAAGAAGGCTGAGCCTCAGTTTCTTCAGCTGTAAGATGATGAGACTGGGCCAGATGGCTTTGGTTTCCCTTCAGGTTCCAGATCTGTGAGCCTGAGATTATGTGGGTACTTACATGGGGAAAGTAAACTCATTGAGAGCATAGGTCATTTTTTCCATTTTTCTTTTGTATTTCCAGAACCTAGAATAATGTCTTACCTAGAGTAGGTGGTTGTAAATTCTTGTTGATCTGAACTGGAGATCAAGACATGCAGGAATTGTGACCTGCACCACCTGAGGATACACTTTACATCTATGGTCCACATAGGAAAATATTTCAAAATGTTCATATTAATTTCCTATGTTTTATTTCACATGCAGTGAATATTTCACTTGGAGCCAGCATGCCCCGTTTCTACACATGGTTCACATACACACTGACAATACCAAATGTCTGGCTAGCTATTAAGTCACTAAAACACTGATGGTGAAATTTCATGCCACCTCTTGGTCAATGTCACAATTGAATGTGTTCAGCATGAGATGAGATGAAATAATACCATTTAGACGAGGATTTTCCATAGTGTGCTCCTCCTGACATCTGAGTGTCAAACCCCAATGTCAACTAAAATGCCACAAGAGAATCATCATTTATCTTTCAAGGGAATAAATTCCAATTCACTATTTGGGGAGAAGGAATTGGTGCTTTCAAATACTCATCCTATTCAGTGATCTTTCTCCTCTCCAAAATGAAGGATCTGCATTGCTTGGTACATTCCCCTAAATGGTCAGAGATTGAAAGGTTTTATACACACCAAAATATTCACAGCAACTTTTTGGGGGGCAGCAAGGAAGTAGAAACAGAATTAGGTGCCTATCAACTGAGGAATGATTAAGCAAATTGTAGTACATGGATTTAAAGGGATGTTACTGAACCATAAGAAAGGATCATGACAAAGAATTCAGAGAAGCATGGGAAGACTTGTCTGAACTGATGAACGAGTGAGGATGGCATTCTTGGACACCTGGGCCTGTGATTTCCTTAGGGTGGGGAATCTTGGTGGTACAAGTCAGCATCTTGTCATCTTCAACTTGTCACCTTCGAAAACTCATGGTTACTTTTAGTCACAGAGGAGAAACAAGCTGGTTATGAGTCATGGAAATGCCTTACCGTGCTTTAACAAATAGAGTCCCTGCCAGGTGAGCCATGGCCCTCACTGGCACATTATTAATGCACCTTGATAGTCCAGCTAGTGAGTTCTATCTGAAACTAACTACTCCTAGCCTCTCCTAGTTTCTGGAAAGAGAAGAGTTCCTGACCAAGGCAGAAATCAAAGAAAAATTCTGTTTGCAGAAATCTAGTGGGGCCATTGAGAGAAAAATGCAGAGGGGGCCCCTAGAATCTTAGAGAGTGATAGATCGATAGATTTCAAGCTGGAAGAGTCCCCAGGGAGCATCTGTCCAATCTTCCTCACTTTAGAGACAAGAAAACTGAGGCCCAGGAAAATGAACAATTTCACTAAGGTCACACAGCCAATGGCAGAGCAGGATTTGGGGCCAGAGCAGCTGGGTCCACATCCCTCATATGATATGTCCTATCAGGGTGACCTTGGTCAATGCCTCTACCTCCACAGGCCCATTTACTCTTCAATAAAATAAGGAGGCTCAACTGGATGGCCCTTGAGATCTTGCCAGCCCTAAGTCAATGATTTCTTGACTTAAGGGTTCTTTTTTCTACTCCAATGTTCCAAACAGGAATTTCTTCTATACGTAAAAGATGCTATCCAGCATTGGCTTTAACTCCATAAGCACAGTGTCTGGCATTTTAGTGGGCACTTAATAAATGGTTTTTGATTGACTGAAGAAAATACTTATAGTGACAGGGAGCTCATTACCTAAGGACATAGTCAATCCCATTATCAAACAGTAATGATTAGAAAATTTTTCCTTCTTTTAAAGTAAAATCTTTATCCCCACAAATTTTTAATTTCCCCACATATTATTTTCTTATGAGTGAGTCCATTGACCACACATAGAGCAAGAGACTCATGGGCAATCTCATACCATTCTTCTTGTTCTTTTGAATCCCCCCTTTTCCTGCCCCCCCCCCATTTCCAGGAGGCACTCTGGCTACATCTAGAGCATGTTTCTACAGAATTCAACAGCTGCTCCAACTTTGGACTTTACAAGCCTTATTCAGGGAGGCTAAGTGATATAAAGGGAGGTCAGGGGTGTGTAGGGAATGGCTCTGGACTTTGGAGTACAAAGGCTTGGCTTTCAGTTGTGTTTGGGTTACCTGTTACCCAGGTGACTTTGGGTATATACAAGAGGAAGAAGAATGCCTGGCTGCCCAATCCAGGGTCAAATCCTGGGAGGAAAGGGGTTTGCAGATGCTGAAATGCTCCAGAAACATGAGCTCCAAGGAAGGGGCAGATGAAATCATGGGTCCAAGCCCTTTGCTCACCCCCTTTGACATTTAGACACACAGCCAGTCTTGCAGTGGGTAGGATACCTCTTGGAGTCAGAAGGGTCTGTGGTCACATGGGACTTCTTAACCATGCTGGCTCTTTGACTTCAGCATGTCAGTTGAAGCTCCAGGTGCCCAAAGGGACAGTCTCTAGGGGGACCTTTAAGGGGAGTGTAGGTCTGTCTTGGTGGAAGGAACCTTTACAATGGAAATGCCCAACTCTGATGAAATCATGAGTCCACCTCCCAGCACCTCCTCTAAAAGTCATGAGCTCCCAAGCCCACCCCCTTCACCCCAGGGTTTCCCCACCTTCTCCCTCCTGTGGGGTGTCATGGGTCCCCCTCAGTGTGTACTTCACTCCACCCAATATGCTTCCCTTCCCTTCTCACCCTACCTTGGGCTTTGGGTGAAATCCTACCTGCTATTCTTGGCAGCCCCTGCAAGGGAATCTTGCCAAGTCTTAAAACCTCCTTTGGTCAATGTCGGGGGCCTCCACTTCTATCCCACCCAACAAGCACTTGTTAATCACCTACTGTGTGCAGAGCACTGAGCTGGGGATGCAACAACAAAATGCAACTGGCCCTGACTCTTAGGGAGTCCCAACAAGCTCAGATTGGTGAAGGCAGGGTCGTTGAGTTCTTGGGGAGTAGGTGGGGAATCAGGGGAAACTGGGGGTGCCGGCGGAGCTGGCTCCCTCTCACCAGCTAATGCCCTCTGCGCTCTCCCCCTGCCCCATCCTTCTTGTCATACTTCTTTAAAACACATTCCAAATGGTGCAAAGGAGAGTCCCAAAGGCACACCCCTCCTGCCAGAAGTCGGCTATGGCACCGAGCCACTCTGGAGCTACCACTCGGCCAGCCTTCACTAGGGCATCTGGGATAAAAAGCCTGGGCCGGCGCAGTTCCCTCTGCCCTGTCCACCTCCTCCTATACCTTCCCTGGCTCTTGACACGGCTTCCAGACCCCAATTTCCCACTTGGACCAAAGCCCATGAACACTGATCCTTTTCAGCTGCGGATCCCACGCCCACTGCACGTTTCTTCCCCCGGTAAAAGTAGTTCCCCGTCTTGTGCTCTCCCTGTCCCTGAAGCCTTTACCCGCTCCCCAAACATCCGGGCACTCTCCAGGCAGGGCCAGGCTCTGCCCTGACTGTCTCTCCATGGGGAGGAAGAACTCTTCAGGCTGAGGCAGTGGGGCTAGGATGTGCATTTCAATCCCAGGTGAAGAAGCCGGGAGGCAGCAGCGCCCTCCATCTCTCGGCGCTGGGGCTGCGGCGCCTCATTCATCCCTCCCGACTCTAAGGGACTGCTGTGAAGCTGATGAATGGAGCTTTTGTCCGAGGCTCTCCAAGATCTGGGCTCCAACAGCAAGCCTGTCTGCTCTCTCCCACAATTCGCACTTGCCTACTTGAGACGCTGATGGGTGTCAGAAGTGAGAGAGCAGAGGGTGAAAGGAAATCAGCGCAGGTGTCCCCCAACAGGGCTGAGGAAAGCTGAGCTAATCCCCCCACCAGAGAGGTGGAGGGATTACTACAGAAGTGCCATCTTCCACAGGAAAAGATGAGGGGGGCAGAGAGGCTCAGGGGAAGGCTGGGAGAGTTAGATTCACCTGCCACTTGGGGGCCTCTTGGGCCTCAGTTTCCTCCTCTGTAAGATGAGGAGGGGGGACTGAATGATCTCTAAGTCTCTTGTAGTCCTGGCTCTAGGATCTCACACTGTGTGTTGAGCTATTTTTCTAGCACTGGCCATCCATATGAGTTTAATACTGAGGTGGCCCCAAAGATAATTACAGAGAGAGGTAGAGGGCATGGTAAAGAACACCAGTCACTGAACCTCTTTCCATCAGGGTTACTTGCTGGATGAGGGGATGGTGGATCTGCACCAGGCCAGCTAGTGATGGTTTTCATCAGCCATCATACCTACTGAGTAGGCAGGCAAAGCTTCCCCAAGAAACCTACTTCAATCCTGAGCCCAGCTCATTGCCCTCTGCTCTGCCAGGCCTGTCCAGGACAGATGCACAGTCCTCTAGGACTGGAGGTCCAAAGAGTATGTCTTGGGGCAGAGGCTGGGAGGCCATTCAGCAGAGATTCTGGGGAAGGGGTTTTTTGGTCAAGTAGGAGTGCCACTGAGCTCTTTTGCAACTCTGGGTCCCGCAGGCACCCAGTGACAAGAGATGTAGGGCTACAGGAGACTGGAATTCTCTTAATGGAGCTGAAAATTGCAGGAGTTGCCTTGGCTGCCAAGTGCTGTGGCTGCATTAAATTAAATCTGTGTCCCATTAAGACCCTCAGGTCTTCAGATACACCTCTGCCATCTTGCACTTAGGATGTTGTTGCTTTTTAAACACAGATTTAAGATTTTATTAAATTGCATTTTATTGTATTTGACCTTGTATTCTAGACTATCAAGATTTTCAGTCTTCAAATATGCCAGCTATCCCTCCCAGCCTGGTGTCCCAGACCGCTGGGATGAGCATGGTTACCTGCGCCTTTATGCAAGTCATTGATCCAAATGCTAGACAGCACAGGACCAAGCAAAGGGCCCCAGGACATAACAGAAGTGAAGCAGTCCTGGCCCTCTGTGATGGCTGCTGCTTCCTTTTCTGGCTGGTCACTAACTATCACTTTAATGAAAATCTAGAATGTTGCCAGGAACCCAAGTCAAGCTTCCTGACCTATGGGTTACAGCTTCTCCTCTCTTCCTTTTTTAAAAATAACAGGTACTAGCCATGTGACCTTGGGCAAGTCACTTAACCCCAATTGTCCTGCCCATCCCCCTCCAAAAAGCAAATAAATACATTTTAAAAAATTAACAGGGAAAGAGCCATCCTGGAGCATACCCACCTCTCCCATTCTCTTCAGGATTTAAACATGCCTAACAGTGGCTCAACCTCCCATCTGGTGCCCATCTGGCAGGCCCTGGTGTATCACAGGGTACTGTTCACCTGGACCAGGTGACCCAACCTCATCAAGGGTAGTGAGGTGCCCTCCCACCACCTCCCTACTTTACCTAGGTAGTCATTCCCTATCTGCTAGTTTTCGTCTGTCCTTCTTGGGCACAAAACCCAGTGAAGCAAGATGGGACCTTGGAGTTCTTCCTTTTTCTGGATGTGCACCATCATCCTTAAATCCAGCCCAATTGGGGCAACTAGGTGGCACAGTGAATAGAGCACCAGCCCTGGAGTCAGGAGAACCTGAGTTCAAATTTGGCCTCAGACACTAAACACTTACTAGCTGTTTGACCTTGGGGAAGTCACTTAACCCCAATTTTCCTGCCTTCCCCCCTCCAAAAAGACCAAAAAACAGCCCGATCCTTTGATCCTCCTCTTTTCATATCTAACAAACAAAAACCATAGTCACTTCCCAATCCCTTTTCTGTTCTCCTGAGGTTTCTTTGCCAGCCTCAGCTCTCTCTAAGCTTTATCACTCCCAGCTCTCACTGCAGGACTCTGAGCTGTCCTTTACCCACCACTGCTCCCATCTTCCATGGGCAAAGAGCTTCACTTAAATGAGCTCTCTCATCTGAGAGCTCTCTCCTTCCATACCACACAGCGGAAATCTCTCCAAATGATCAGGAGTTGCTATCAACAGTTAAACCTCACTCTATCTCTTAATTATTGTCAACTGGATTACCTTTGTCTATACACAAGGCCAGGAACTGTGACCAAGAAAAGACTAGATAAAAAAAAAAAATGTGGTGACAGCTAGCTAGCAAAGCGGCCTCCAGAAACCCGCTGGTGCAGAAGAAACGATCCGCCAGGAAACAATGGATGGAGTGTTGCTGTGTTGGCTTCTGCTTGTATGCACATGGACCTCCCTTTGTGTGTCCAGCACGGAGCATGGAGCCCGGCTCTTCACAAATGTTTGCTGACTGACTGTGCTAGGTGCTGGGGATATACAAAGAACTAAATGTTCCAGTCCCTGCCTTCAAAGGGCTTCCATTCTAACAAGGAGACAAGTACTGAAATGAATTTATACAAGAGTGAAAGGAAGATAACTTTAGAAGTTTCCTTATTATATGAATCTGGACTTAGAGTGGGTCAGAACTACCCACACAGAAGTGTACCCAGTAAAAAACCTGGTATAACTCACTTAGCCAATATTAATTAACCAATTAACACTGCCAAAGGCCAGTTCACTAACCCTCAAAATTATTTGGACGTCTTGTCTGTTTGGCAACTGGATTCATAGTTCTCAGAGTAGAAACAACACTCTTAGAAGTAAGCTAGTCCAGTGATGCCAAACAGGGGCCACTAAACTATACCTGAGGATCTCTCTGGGTTGTATATTGACTTAGAAAACCCCATATTAATATTATCTATTTTTTATTGTATTTCTCTGGTTTTTGTTAACTATTTCCCAATTACGTCTCAATATAGTTCTGGCAGCAAGGCCACATGTTTGATGCCTTGAAATTGCCCTAAAATTCATTTTATGGCTAGTGAAAAGCCAAGCTGGATTATGAAGCCCAAATCTCAGGCTGCCTGCCTCACAGTAGGCCAGGATCCCAGCAGGGAAGGGAAAGGACCTGCCTATCTCAGCTCATTGCCCAGTGGGCAAGCCAAGAGAGGAAGTCCATAATTGTGGTCTTGGGGGGGAGACTGCCCTGTGGGTTTCTCTGGCTGCGTCACTTGGGGCTTACACCTGCCAGTGAGATCAGCCACACCCACCACTGTTTACACTAGGCATCGTTAACACCTGATACCTCTGCTGTTTACAACACAGTTTACAAAGCAGCTTCCTTCCTTCCAGACACCTGTTTGCATGGGTGCTACAGGCTCCATGTTCTTACTTCACAGAGAAGGGAAGAAGGCTCAAAAGGTAACGAGCTGGCCCAACGTCACTGTCCTCTCCAATACTACTGGTTGAGTTTGAGCCTGGCTCCCAGTCCATTCACTCACCCCTGTTGCTGTTCAATCATTTCTGACTCTCTGTAACCCCATTTGGGGTTTTCTTGGCAGAGATACTAGAGGGGTTGGCCATTTCCTTCTCCAGCTCATTATACAGATGAGAAAACTGAGGCAAACAGGGTTAAGTGAGTTACCCAGGGTCACATAGCTAGTAACTGTCTAAGGTTGGATTTGAACTCAGGTCTTCCTGATTCCAGGCTTGCTGTTCTATCCACTGTGTCACCTACCTGCCCACCCTGCCTCTCTGCCAAACCATGCTGACTATGAAACTGGATAAGAGAGAAGATAAGCTACATAAACAACTTTCCTTCCTTCCGTTGGGACATTGGAAGTGAGCCAGCTGTCATTCCAGCCAAGAAGGGCTTACTGACTGTTGGAAGTCACAGAGGGCTCCAAATCCTGCCAGATTTATCTGGGCAGATGTAAAGGCTGCCTGTTGGTTGTGTGTTCAGCACAAGTTGTCCTGAGCATGCCAAACACTGAAGTTTTGGTTGGCATTCTATCAGATACAACCAGGAACGTGAATTCCATTTGAAGCCTACGTTAGCCAGTAAGTGAGATGGGTCCTGGAAGGGGAAAGCTAAGGTATGAAGCAGCCCAGTAAGGTGTAAAGGAGGTTAGGTTTGGAGTCAGAAATTTTTGGTTTAAATCTATGTGCCTCAGCTCCTTCATCTGGGAAATAGAGTGGATAGCATCTTACAACCCTCCTAGCCAGTAAGAAGGAGCACAGGGCCTGGAGTCAGAAGACCTGAGTCTGAGGCCTACCTCTGCCACTCTCAGTCATCTGAACTGGGGCAAGCAGAGTGCTGGAACTGTTGTCAGGAGGTCCCACCTCGGACACTCGCTAGCTGGCCAGCCCTAGGCAAGCTACTTAAGATTTCAAACCTCAGCTTCCTTGTCTGGAAAATGGAGATGGTGATACTTGTACCTCACAGAGTTGCCAGAAAATGGGTGTAAGAACTTCATATCAGAATGTTAGTGTGCTAAGAACATATCAGTTATGATTCTAGTTTCTTAGGTCTGCTTCTCCTAACAGAAGAAGCCTGGAAATCATCATAGCTTTATCATGCATGGATATGAACAGAGAATTCCATCTGAAGATGCAGCTTGCATTTCCCGAGTCCAAAAATGGTGACTGTACAAGCCCTATCCTTCAGGGGGTTATTCCTGGGTACAGAACTTCACAAGGGATGTGGTCTTGCAGGGGAACCCACAGCATTTTTGCAGTAAAATTTTTCTTAACCCAAGCAGATGACAAAACTACAAATTTAGGAAAGTCAATATGAAGAAATTAAAATTAAACTATACTACCCTCTTAAAAAACAACAATAAAATGCTTTATTCCTTCTAAAATCAGGAAGTATTTTTACTGACTCATAGTGAAATGGAAGGTTTGAAGTTTCCTACCAAAAAATAATCCATAAATGATTTATGTTGGGGAAAGGAATTGAATTAGTAGAGTTAAGAGAACCATCATGGGTGAAAAGGAAGATTGGCTAGTTGAGGAGGCAGGAGCCAAGAATAGCAGGTGGATAGATAGCCTGTGTGCTTCACTGGTATCTCCCCACTACAAGAGAAATCAAGGAAGGTTCCCGGCCTGTTGAATAGACCTCTTAAGATATACTTATGGGAAGACATGGCCCAAAGGTAAAGAGAAGAAGAGGTCATGAATGGACTATGGTCTGTATCATAATAGGGAATTATAGGATCATAGAATCTAGGCAAACTCCTTTGTTTGACTGGAGAAAACTGTGTGCAGGTGGGTGGGGGTAGAGGTGATTGGTCTAAGGAAACACAGGTAGTAAGTGACAGAGCCAGGATTTGAACCCAGGTCGTGAGATCATCAACTCCAGGGCAAATGGATGATACCAAGTTCTGACATCCAGGCCTGACTTCATGGATAAGCAGATGTTTACATGGCATTATCTGAAGAGTTCTACCTAAAGCCTTCCCTTTCACTTGGTTGAGCTTCTCCTGTGTGCATGGCCCTGGGAGAGGCCCTTGGAGGATCAGGGAGAGAAAGTGGGTGGCAGACGCTGAACAGCGACTTATTGATTGGCTGGACACCTACTATGCATCAGCACCAAGCCCTTCACAGTGTTATTTCATTTAATCCTTACAACCAATTGACTTCAGCAAAGCCTGAAGGGAGGGAACTGGGAAGCTCTGGTGAGGGCTGGGAAAGGACCAGAGCCTGGAGAGGAAAGGCCTAGCAAGGGAGGGGGCAAGTTTACAGGATTCTAAATTGAGAACTGGAAGGGACCTCTGAAGTCATCGGGTTGGGGACGAAGATCTGAGTATCTCAGAGGAAACCTGAATATCTAGGTGCTTGGAGGGCAAAGGCAAGGGAGAACAAAGGTCACCAAAGACACAAAGCATCCATTTTACCTTTCTGAGAGTTTGATGGCATTAGGATAATTATTAAATGGTTTGGGTTTCATATGGAAGGGGATACTGCTGCTACACAATATGACAAAATTGGTAGGGATAAGGCTATCGGCTTCTAATTATTACCCCAAGTTTCCCTCAATAAGGGGCCCAATCCAGGATGTGTAAGGAAGCTAATTAGTGGACTCAAAGAGAATCCATGACACAAAGCTAAGACTTCTAATTACAGGGTGTCTGTCATCAGATCCTAGACCAGAGTGGTATCTTCTGGAAGCAGATCTCAGTGGAATTGAAGAACATCCCTGATGGAGCAAGAGCATTGTTTGTGTTCGGGTGGAAAGAGAAACACAGGAAAACACAGAAGACCTTATTGCATTAACTTTTCAGGACCCCCTTCCCCCCAAAAAACCCTCAAGTATCAATAGTGAGAAAATAAGTTAAGCAATTCTAAAGCCCCAGGGGGCACTCAGGATCCCCGAGTTGGAGTCAGGTAACTTATTGAACGGTCCTGAACATATCTTGGCCCACAATGATGACTGAATGGGGGAGGGTAATTTGGACCACAGTGAAGTGGCCGCCCGACTTGATTTGGAGTCAGAAGCAGAAATCCCAGCTCCAGCCCCTTCCTTTGGGCCCGTGGGTCACTTTCCTTGTCCAGGTTTCAGATCCCTTATCTGCAAAATGGCAATAATAATAGCACCAACTTCACAAGGCTCCAGGGAGAATGGGGAATATTTAACCAGGCGACATGCAAGTGCAAGCCCCCACTTCCTTAGCCATTTCCTGGCACCTCCCTCGTTTTTCTGGATGAGGACGCTGAAGGCTAGGCCTCTCCCTAGCACTAGCACTAAGGGAAGGCTTGAAGCACAGAGGGCAGATTGTAGGGGGCTTGGGGGGAAGTCCGTGTCCTTTCTGAATACCTTGCCTGTTCTGTTACTGCTGGTTTCAGTCCCTCCATTGTGTATGTGACACAGGCCGCCCGACTCTGAACTAAGGAAATGCCGAGGAAGCCTGTGGCCCACCCAGAGAACAAGCCCAAAGCTGCTGAGGCTCCGAGACCCCCTAAGTCATGAATGCCTGGCTGTGCAAAGCCCCTGGGACAGGCAGGGCTAGCTCTCGAGTTTCACGGAAGGCCCTGCCCTTCATTCTGAGGAGTCTTCTCCAGGGGCTGATTCAAGGGTTCTAACAAGGAGGCTTTGTGCTGGGAAAGTGAGAGCAGCTCATTCTCTGCTCTCCCAAAACCATGGCTCCTGCGGAGGCTGAAGGGCCTCGTGGAGCCTCACTCCAAGAGAACGACCCACTGGCAGGTCCTGGAGATGGCACAAGGCTAGGGAAGCAGCCCTCCATAGCATCCTGGGTAGTTCCATACCCAAACTGGCTTGGCAAATTCACAGCTCCGTTCACCTTCTCCTGACCAGGGGACTTGGGGGGTGTGACCTCAATGACCTGGAGACTGGCCACAGCTCTCCACCTCTTCACCTCACCATCACACTGACCAGGGGGATGGGAGAGATGATTACCATTTGGTAACGACTACCAATGATGCCATCCTCAGTGGATCTGAAGTCTCCGAGAGATTCTAGTCTGAGAAGCATGAACAGAGCTGAGAGAGACGTCACAGGCCAGCTGGTTTAACTCTCTCTCCCCTTACAAAGAAGGGAACTGAGGCCCAGAGAGGGGGAAGGGTCTGCCTCAGATGACACAGAAGCCACATCCTCGGATCTGGCATTCTTTCCACCCCACCACAGTGCCTCTTTAGGGGACTCATTCATTTTATTTAAAAAACAAACAAGAAACGCTGTGAATGGCAGCTCTATAAGGACAGGGGCTGTGTCCTCCCTAGGCTGTGTGTCCCCCCACATTCAGCAGAGTGCTCCCTACCCACAAGGCACTTGTCACATCAGTGAAAAATCAGTAGTAACCATTTACAATTCCAAAGTGCTTTTAGGTTCATATAACATTTTCATTAAAACTGTGATACAGTCAAAGCAAATGTTATTATCACCATTCTACAGACCAAAAAAACTGAGGTAAGGTAAGTTGCCCAAAAGGACTCAACTAATAAATGCATGTTACTTTTTATAACTATTGTGTTTCTATCAAGTCCAGTCTTCTCATGTTGCAAAAGAGGAAACTGAGGCCAGGGAGGGAAAGTAGCAAAGTCAGGATTCTAATCCTAGGCTTCGGATTACAAATCTGGCACTCAACCTGTCACCTGCCTCTCACTGTCTAAATGATTCCTTCTCTCTGTGTTGATTTGAGGAAAGTTATCCTGGACCATTTCCTAGGTAGACCAAAGTTCAGGGGGGGTGACTCTGGAAGCCCCATGACACCCCCAGTGACTGGCTGGGACAGCATCGACCTCTGTCCCCGACCCTTTCTAGCCTAAATTCTGGTCCACCTGGGCTCAGGCAGCAGCAGGGCCCTCAGCAAAGGGACCCTCAGCAAAGGGGGTCAGATTCCCAGGGAGAAATGCTGCTGTCCTGGCCTGGCCTGCAGGGGGGCTTCCCACATGATGAAATGTTCTTTGTAAACCCAGGAATCCACCTCTCACAATACACCACAGAGGAAGGGAGGCGGGGCGGGCAAGGGAGGAGGGAGTCCAGTGTGGTAGAATCTGATGCCTTTGACTCTTCCCAGCCAAGCAAGTGGGAATTCAGGGCCCCATCTAAATTCAATTGGCCTTTATTACCTGGAGATATTAGGAGAAGAGAGCTGCCAAGACAGATACCCAGCAAGGAGGCATCTCTGCCAGGTGCCAGATGGGTGTGTGTGTGTGTGTGTGTGTGTCTGTGTGAGTGTGTATCTGTGTGTGTGTCTGTGTGTCTCTGTGTGTGTGTCTGTGTGTTTCCGTGTGTATACATTCCCTTCCCAGCCCTGAAGGCCTCTTCCACTTCTACAGAAACAAACAACCTGGCTAGTCCCAGGGGAGGGAGCCCAGGAGAGCTTAGTCTCAAACACAGGGGCTCCTTCCCCTTCCCAAAAGCAGCCCTTTTAGTTTAATGAGGTCTCTTCTGACTGTCTGCTGGCAAACAGCAGATTGGGATTAGGAGCCAGGAGAAGCCTCCATCAGGCAGCAGCAAAAGCCCCAAGCTGCCATCAAGTCCCACTTGTGCCTGATGGACCACGGGCAGACCCCCTGCCCCAGCAGCCCAGAAGTCTGTCCTGTCCCTACCCTCCATCACATGCACTGCTCCTAGGTTGGCCCTTTCTGGCAAAGCTGACCAGACTGAGCCTCTCTTTCATGGGCTAGCCTTCAAGGACAGCCTCACCTCCCCCTTCTTGTTTTCCAGGTTAAATATTGTCCATAATGGCGGAGGAGAGCAGTACCTCAGAATCAGAGAAAGGTGGAAATCTCTGCTTTTAAAAAATCAAGAAAATGGCCTAGGCACCAACCTAGGCTAATGAACTTGACTTCAATCCTTGGCAAAATTCTAGACTGTCTAATTAAAGGGATGGTTAGTGAACACCTAGTCAGGGAGTCAGAGAGCCCAGGAGCCTGCCCAGTCTTGGCAAGAACAGGCCATGCCAAGGGTACCTTATCCCTCTTGTTGCCACAGTTACCAGACTGGCCAATCAGGGGGATTCTGAGGGGAGCTTACCTCAATTTTGGCAAAGCACCCTTTAACCAAAAGTCTTAGTCAACAGGCAAATCCGGCCCAGCGTCTGGGTTGACTTTGCTTTTGCTCCTTCCTATTTGGGTGGACGTTTCATTTGAAAACAGATGAATACAGAAACATAGATTTTTGAATTCTATCATTTCAAATACACAACTTGTGGTGGGCGCGTGGGGGGAGGTGCTCTGGAAGAGCTGGAATTTAACCATTTACATTTTAGGAAACTGAGGTAGGCAGAGGTTAAGTGACTTGTCCAGGGTCACAGAGCTAGTATGTATCCGTGGTCCAATTTGAACTCAGCTCTTCTTGATTCCAGGTCAAGAGTTCTACCCACTGACCAACTTACCTCAGGGCTTTGTCTAGAATGCTACCAGTAGTAAGCTGCAGATGGAAAGGCACACAGTACAGATAAACAAGCCGTAAACAGATCACAGTGAGAAGAGAGCACCTGATTGTTAGGAGAGAAGTGGAGTGTGAAATGGTAAGCGCATTAGCCAAAACATGAAACCTGGCTTAAGGAAATGGGCGGAGGGAACAATGGCCAGCATGGCTCCAGGTCATGAGAAAGGTCCCGAAGGGGACCGTGGGACCAGGTCCAGGACAAGCTGGTGACCACACAGCAAAGTGTAGGGTCACTGGACACAGAAACACACCCAACCAGGGGACAAGGACAAATCCCCACATTCCGAAAACAAACTGAACCCAGACCCTCAACCTCCCAAATCTGGTGCCCCTTCTCCACCAGCACTCCCTGCCTCACTAAGGACAAAGTACAGAAATGGGGGCAAACACTTTAATGATGTGCTCACCTTGAAGGGAGAAAGAAAACCAGAGACAGAGCAATTCAAAGGAATTCAGTTCAAGGAACATTTGTTACTATTAAGCACCTACTATGTGCCAGGCAGTGGGAATACAGAGACAAAAAATGAAACAGTTCCTGCCCTCAAGGCACTTCCATTCTTCCATTCACACAAGCCTCTAAAAGAGAGCAGGCCCTGGTCCAGCTGAGCCCACACTCTGAGGAGCTCCCCACATGTGCTGCCATTCAGCTGAAGTGTAAGTGAGCTTTCTGTACTGACTGCCTTCCCTGGCCTCCACTCCCACACACCTGGAGTGAGCAAGAGGTCTGGGAAAACTCTCCAGAATCCTAAGCAGCATGACTCAGTGAGGGCCCATGACGGCATGGTGATGGCGTCCGAGATAAACATCACCCTCTCTGGGGACCCAGATGGAGACCAACAATTCCCTTCACAGGCTCTGGCCCTCCTGCTCATTATCTTAATACTGCCAAGGAGGGGCAGCGGAGTGGGACTCAGATCACAATAATTAGCCACATGCCTTTGGCTGCGTGGATGGAGTTGGGACCTTCAGCACCTCTGTCAGAAAAATGAGGCAACTGGACTCAGCCCCTCAGTGTCCTTCCAATCCAAGTCAAACCTCCAATTCATCAGGTGCCTCCTCAGGAAAGAGCAGAGAGAGCCAGCCTTGGAGCCGAGACAACCAGGGTCCAAGGCTTTCTTCTGGCACATCCTGGCCTTGACACCCTTAAATGCTAAAAATGAGCACTGAGCCCCAGGAAAGTCCAAGATGAAAAGTTACAAGAGAAAGTGCCAGCTGCAGAGACGGGGACTTCCCTCACTATATGGATGGAGGGCAGGGGAGGTTTCATAGAGGAGGCGCCCCAAGCTGCACCTTCAAGGGTAATGAGGGTTTGGAGAGGAGGATGGTTAGGTGGAGATGGAATGGCGGTTTGGGGGCCACATGAAGGATTTCCAATTATCTGTAATATAGAGTTTGTAATGAAGAGAAGTGGCTGGAAAACCAGGTTGGAGCCAATCAGATTGTGCAGTACCTTGAATGTTAGGCTGAGGACTTCATCTTTTTTTTTTTTATTGTAGTGGTAGGAGGGAGACATCGAAGGTATTTGAGCAGGGAAGTATCATGGTCAGGCCTCTGCCTTGGGAAAATTGTTTTGTGGCTATACAGAAGCAAGCTGAGGAGGGCAGAGCCCAGAAGTACAGATGAGAGACAGTGGGGTGGTCCAGTAAGAGAAGAGACAGTCTTCAGAGGCCACCGATTGGTTATAGCAGGCAAGAGAGAGGGAAGCCTCGAAGTTGACTCTAAGGTTGAGAACTTGAACTGGAAATGGAAAAGTGGCAGTGCCCTCTCCAGAGATGGGGGAGTGTGGAGGAGGGGTGGGGCAAGGCCACAGGTGGACAAGTTCCTTTGTGGATATACCAATCCAGATGGCAATAGCCAGCACTCAACAGTCTGTGCAGAAACAGGGCTTGGGGAAGATGGCTTTCAGAATGTGGGAGTCATCTGCACAGAAATGAGCATGGAAGTTGGTGAACTCCCTACAGGAAGGCTTTCAGGACCTAGCTTTGAGGGCCACCTGCCCTTGGGGGCAGAAGATGAATAAGGGTGAGAACTCAGCAAAGGGAGCAGAGGAGTGGTCAGAGAGGCAGGAGAGGGACCAAGAGGGAGCAGCATCCCAGCAGCCAGCGGGGATCCAGGAGAGCGGGTGGTCGGCCACATCCAAGGAAGCATAAAGGAATGAGACAAAGCAGCCGACTCTTCTGGAGAGAAGAATTTGATAAAGTGATGGGGCTGAAAGCTGGTTTGTCCTGGGTGGAGAATTAATGAGGAGAGAGGAGGCAGGGCAGTGCATACAGATAATTCTTATTAAGAACACATAGGCTGATGGCCTGGGTCAAATGTCTGGGGCACCTTAAGGAAGGTGCAGACCTGAGCATCCAGGAAAGAGGCAATAAAGGGATATTGAAGATGGGGGAAGGGAAAGACCAAATGGGCAAGGTCCTGGAAGAGACTGGGGGGAGTGAGATTGAGGGCACAGGATGAGGGGCTAGCCCTGGAAAGAAGAAGGATCACCTCTTCCTCAGAGTCTGGAGTGAAAGGAGGGCATGGATGGAGATGTAAATGGGATGGCCCAGGGAGATGAGGGAGTTCATGATGGGAGGTTATGTGAGGGAGATAAGACATGGATATGGTACCGGCACTACAGAGAGATGAAGATGATCCAGCCATTCCATAAAGCAATGCCCCCAAAAGTCACTAAACCATGCATACTCTGAGCAACACCTCTAATGGAGGCCAATACCCCAAAGAGGTCAAGACCCATAAGAGGAAAAGGACTCACATGTGCCAAAATAATTATGACAGCTCTTTGTATGGTGGGAAAGAACTGGAAACTAAGGGTGTGCCCATTGATTGGGGAATGGTGGAACAGATTATGGTGTGGATATGTCATAGAATAGCATTGCACCATTAAAAAAAATGCTGCAAGAGTTTCAAAGAAACCTGGGAAGAATTGTATGAACTGAGGTGGAGTGAAGTCAGCAGCACACACAGGAATAAAATTTATTTGTAAAAACCGCCTTGCAAGACTTTGACTTGTGCGATTGACCAGTGCAAGGACAGACGGAGACCTGGTGGAGAAGCACATTACCCACCTCCTGACAGAGAAGCGGGTGGGCTCGCCATGCAGAAGGAGACAGACGCTGTTGGACACGTCACTGTGGGGATTTGCTTTGTTTGACTCTGTGTATTTATCACTAGGGTTTTATGTTTCTAGGGGTTTTTGGGGGGGTGGGTTCATTCTAGAGGTAGGCGGAGGTGAGAGGAGAGAAAATAAATGTTTGTGTCTAAGGTGGGACTGAGTCAGATCTTCCTGCAGCTCCCGTGTCTTGTGTCCCTCAGCTGGAAGGACTGAGGAAAGATTCACACCCAGGATGATAGATCTAAAGCTGAAAGGGACCCCACACAGCCTCCACACCCACTCCCTCATCTTGCAGGTGAGAAAACAGATCCAGGAGAATTTGCCCCAAGTCATGAAGATAATAAGCTTCAAAGATTAGATTTAAACCAAGAGCTTCTGACTCTCCTGTGAGCACCAGGCCTGAAGTAGGGTCTCATCTTTCTGAGTTCAAATTCAGCCTCAGACACTAGACACTAGCTGTGTGACTCTGGCCAAGTTACTTCACTCTGTTTGGCTCAGTTTCCTCATCTGTAAAGTGAGCTGGAGAAGAAAATGGCAAGCTCCTCCAGTATCTTTGCCAAGAAAACCCCAAACGGGGTCATCGAGAGTCAGACATGACTGGACAGTGACCACCTCTGACTAGGGGTCATCGAGAGTCAGACATGACTGGACAGTGACCACCTCTGACCACAGGGCAAGGGCTCTTTCCTCTCTGGTTTTTATTCATTTATTCATTCAACACGGGCTTTCTGAGGGCCTACTATGTGCAAGGCATTGTTCTAGTGCTGTCAGGAACCCAGTGACAGAACACATGGTCTCGACCCTGTAACCCCAAGATTCAGCGGGGGGCATCTTGGAGGGCAGCATCTGGTCTCCCCATCCCATTTTATAGAAAAGAACAATAAAGTGCAGAGACAGTCACACAAGGACTTCCTCTTTCCCCCCGCAGAGGGAGGGTCATCCCTTCTGGAGGCGATCACTGTGCTGTCCTTGGGCCTCTTGTGAGGGGGCAGTAACAAAGCCTGGGGTCCAGGAGACATTGTGCCCCTCCTTTCATCATGTTCCACTTAGCTTAAAAGGTCAAAAACTCAATGCACTGCCAGGCAATGGTCCTGACCTCAAGCCCAAACCATCAAGGACAGCCTTAGTTCACTTAAAGCATTCGAAAGGCTGCTTGAATTTGGGAAGATCAGAAGCCCACTTGCCATTTCTCAGGACCCCAGGCTTAGGTGGTTAGGGTCCTGAGAGGCCATCGCATCTGAGCACCAACCTTTTAGACCATCCCTGTTCAGCGGTAGTTGATTGTTCCTAAAGTCAGGGTATTGACCACAGGGACAAGTGGACAGTCTTGTCTGGAAATGCTGAAAATCCCAATGATTTCCTCTGGCCATAAAAGTTCCCCCAGCAGACACACCTAGCTCCCAACCCTGGGCTGGCCATGTGCAGAATCAGCCCGAAGCTCCTGCTGCTGCTTGCCTCATACAGGAGGGGCCAACTTATCTCTGCCCTTTGCCTATTCCTCAATCAACTGAGGTGTTGATGAGAATTTTATGGATTTGAATATATTGTATATTTTGTGGATCTCGTTCATTCAGCGTCAGCTTTTTTGTTTGTTAAATTTTAACCTTATTTAAAACAAAAAAATAAATAAATAAAACAGGTGAAAGTCCAGAAGAAAGGCTCCAAAGACCAAGCAATTGGCCTTCACACTGCTCCTGAGCAGGGAAGCCAGCCGGGCCCCTGACAACCAAGCGGCCTGTCCTCCAGACATCCAGGAGCTTCCATCTACCCCCAGTGGCCTGTCCTCCAGACACCAGCAGCTTCCATCGCCCCCCTGCAGCACATATGCCCCAAACATCCCTGAGAGGGGATAGGGCTGGGGATGGGATGAATTGAGCTTCCTCAGCCATGAGAAGAGCTTCGCCTGGCTCCCACCATTGTGCTTAGGACAGACCATGGGATGGTGATGACAAGATCTGCTAGCTTTGGAGGGAAAGGAAGCATTTGGGATATGGCAGGAGCCATGCTAAGTGCTGGGATGCAAGTGGGAGAAAAGAGAAGGAGAGCTCCAGCCACAAGCAGCTTCAGTACCCAAAAGGGAGCTGAGGGGGTGGGGTGAAGATGAAGGGACCTAGGATGGGGGCATCTGTTGAGGTCTGTGCCAAGAAGAAAAGAAAGGTCAGCCTGGGCCCTTGCACAGAATGGCGGCTCCAGAGGAATTCCGGAACGAGAGAAGTGGGCCTTACAAAGAGGAAGGCGGCCCCACACCCTAAGAGAAGGTCCAGGATGGGAAAGATGGCGTCAGAGGCCAGAGCTGGACTCTCAGATCTGTGCCTCATTTTCCTTATCTGTCAAAATGAAAGTGTCGGACCACATGATCTCTCAGGTCCAAATCTTATGATCCCACGAAATATAAACAAGAAGTTTGCAGAACATTTGTCATAGGTGATTTTCATGATCCAAGACAGCAGATTTAAAAAGCAAATTACTTGGGGATTCTCCAATTCATGTCTTTACCTTACTCTCCTATCTCCCCCCTAACCTCCCAATCTCTCTAATGCTTAAATCATTCCCAGTAATGGGCCCCATTCTTAAATAGCCCTCAGTTAAGAGCCCCAGGCTGCGAACCCAACTCTCCTCTCCGCCCCACACCTCCCACCCTGACTGGAGTTGCCCCACTCTGGGCTAGCTCAGGGCAGCTTGGCTCAGCTGGGCCAGAGGGATCCTTCTCTCCAGGTGTATGATTACTCCATCCTCACTAGGGATTAAATAGCCCCTGAGGGCAGGGCTAGGAACCACAGCTCTTTGACGGTGTCCAGGGAAAGTCTCAAACCCACAGACGGTACAAGCAAGCTGGAGCCTCGCTGGGATGGTGAGGCCTGGAATGGGGCCCCAGGGAGGCTCCCCCTGCTCAGGTGACTCTGGACAAGGCCAACATCTAAGATTCTGTAACCATTAGGGGTCCTCTCATTTGCCAGTCACAAGCGCCAGTAACCCACGAGGTTCATCATATTTCACATTTAAATGAGTCGTGCACAATCCTTAAGCCAGCAGGCTTTGCCTTGGTTGTGTCCCTTCTTTCCTGTGCCTTGTGAAAACTGGCAGCACCTCCCCCAGGAAGCCCATCCTGATCTTGAGCACTTTCCTCACCCCTCCACCATTACTTGGTCTTTACCTCTGGGGGTATGTGCTACATCCCCCTGGGGGTTGGGCCCCCAGCTGGGCAGGGGCTGTTCTGTTCATGTCTGTAGATCTTCAGAACTTGGCATAACAGGGGCCTAATGAATGCTTATTGAACTCAGCTGAATTGAGTATGGGCTGGAAGCATCTGGCCAAGTAAGAAGCCGCAATTCAGCTCTGTCTCTCCCCC
>NW_027186352.1:13478430-13540168 GCF_028583685.1 Petaurus breviceps papuanus
TCTGTCTCTGTGTCTGTGTCTGTCTCTCTCTGTCTCTGTCTCTCTTTCTCTGGGTCTCTCTGTCTCTCTTCTCCCCTTCTCTCTGTCTCTGTGTCTGTGTCTGTCTCTCTCTGTCTCTGTCTCTCTCTCTTTCTCTGGGTCTCTCTGTCTCTCTTCCCCCCTTCTCTCTGTCTCTGTGTCTGTCTCTCTCTGTCTCTGTCTCTCTCTCTTTCTCTTTCTCTGGGTCTCTCTGTCTGTCTCTCTCTCCATTCCTCCCTTCTTCCTCTGGGGTTCTCTGTAAATCACTGCTGTCATTTAAAATACAATGACCTCAGCAAAGAAATTGACCTGAGTAGGAGGAGAACAAGCCCCAGCTCGGCCATGGTCTGTTTTTCTACTTAGGAGCAGGAGATAAACTAAGGCCAGGCCCCGATTAAGCCCACAACGAAGTCATGAAGAGCTCCGTAAGGCCGCTTGTCGTTCCGGGGGACACAGCGCATACCAGAGTGCCAGCCTCAAAGCCAGGTTTGATGTCCACTGGTTGTGTGAGCCTGATCAAGTCACCTTTAACCTCTTGATGTTCTAGACCAGATGTGTTATGTAAACTTGAGGCCTTGGGCTGCATGTGGCCCAAACAAGATGAAAACATAATTGAGAACAATCTAAAAAATAAATTAAAATACAATACAATATAGTTGTGTGGTTTTCTAAGTCAATTTATGGCAGAAAACAACCTCATGTATGGTTTGGTGACCCCATTTCCATCTGAGCATGACACCCATGTGATCTAGGCAATTCTAAACCTTTCCATCACACAGGAGGGCTGCTGACCTGTGTTGGTAGAAAGACTTTCCTCACCTGGGAGTTCCTGGGGGAGTGACAGCTCAGGCCAGGTTCCCAGCCCTAGGACTTTTGAAAAGAATCCTCTGAAGCAGTGAAGATGGCCTACGTGCATGCAGAAGCCACTCGGTACTCTTAAGTAGAAAGCGCAGCAATTGTTTGGGGGCTGTGTGGGGCGCCTGAAGCCTCCAGGCTAGGGCAGTGAGAGCCGGGCGCCTGAAAGATCTGGGCCTTTCACCCCGGGCACCCAAGCCCCTCCTCCGGAGCCTTCCACGCCCCAGCCAGCGGCTCACCCCACTCCGGCCAGTTCACTTGGCTGCCCAGACCGTGGTTCTGTTAAGCCAAGGGGATTTTTTCATCAGGCTCGAGGCAGCCTTAAACAGGCTTCCCAGGCTCCAGAAGGAGCACTACTATCCTGGAAGTCAGAAGCGTGGCTGGGGTCAGATCCCGGCTCTGACCACTTACTAGCCGGGGAACTTTAGCTAAGTGTGCCTCAGTTTCCTCCTCTGAAAACGGAGGGTTTGGGGGAGGAGGAGAAGGAAGACGAGGAGAGCAAGTTGATGAAAATGAGGAGAGAGTTGACAACGTTTCCCTGGAAAACCTGCCTAACGAACCTGGGCGCCTCGCTCGCTCCCTCCCTCCCTCCCTTGCCGCCTACTTCGCGAGGCTAAGTTGGAGAGCCCAAGGGGGGCAGCCGGCGAGGAAGGCGTTGGGAAGAGCTGCTGGCAGAGGGCGCGGGGTGCCAGGAGAGGAAGGAGTTGGGAAAAGCTGCTGGAAGTGGGCATGGGCTACCTAGAGAGGAAGGAGTTTGGGGGAACCGCTGGAAGGGGGAATGGGTTACTTAGAGAGAATAGAATTGGGGTGCTGCTGGCAGGGGGCGTGGGATGCCTGGCGAGGAAGGAGTTGGGGAACTGCTGGCAGAGGGCACGGGGTGCCAGGGAAGGAAGGAGTTGGGAAGAGCTGCTGGCAGGGGGCGAGGCATGGGAAGGGGCACAGACAGTTCAGACCGGGCAACCCTGTTCAGCTCAGGCGCCGATCCTGGCCCGGGGCTTCCCAGGGGGTGGCTGTGCCAAGCCCTACCGTCTTTTGCTTCTTGATCCCGGACATGGTGCGGGTGGTCACGGGCGGCGGCGGTGGAGAAGGCGGCGGGACCGGCACAGAGCGGACTGGCGGGACTGACCGCCGGACTGTCTCGATCCCTGAGGAGGGAAGGACTGGCGGAGTGACGGAAGGAAGCCGGGCAGGCAGCGGGGAAGGAGCTTTAAAAAGGCTGGGGAGACACGTCGCACTTCCCTTGACCAACCCCCAAAGGCTTCCCTCCTCCGCCGCTGCTTCCTCCTCCTTCTCCTTCTTTCTCCTCCCCCCTCCCCTTCTCCTCCCTCCTGCCTCTCCCTCGGCGCCCTCCTCTCCACCCCCTCGGGGCACCGGCCACCTCTGGGCCGTGGGGCGGCCCGGGGCGTGGTCCTCGGGCGAGTGGAAGGAGACCAGGCGGGAGCTGGAGCGGAGGAAGGGGGGGGGGGGGGCCTCCGCTCCAGCCGTGTCGGCTCCCTGCCCTTCGGCGCTGGCATCGTAGGGGCTGCACAGGAGAGCCCCGAGGCCAGCCCTTTCCTTTTACAGCTGGGGAAACTGAGACTCCCAACACCACCACCAATTGCGGGACCAACGAATCACTTAGCCCAATACCCTCAGTTTGTACAGTGGAAAACTGAGCCTGTCCCCTCTTAAGAAACCAGGAATGGAAAGCCCACAGGGTCCATCCCCCTCATTTTGCAGATTGGAAAAGTGAGACCTGCCAAGGTTAATGAACTCGGGAACCTTGGACTTTTGGACTCCAGGGAACGGTAGAGACCATCTAGTCCAAGGAAAAAGAGACCCAGAGAGGTCTGGTGATTTGGTAAAAGTCACACAGCCAATAAGAGGCTGAACCATGTGCCACCAGAAAGAACCAGAACCAAGTCTTCTGAATCTGGAGTCAGAGGAGCTGGGTTCAGATTCTGTCCACTGCTTTATGTCCCTGCAGCCTTGAGCCAGTCGCTTGGTCTCATCAGGCCTCAGTTTCCTCAAACGTAAAAATGAAAGGGCTGGATTAGAAGGCCTCCAAAACCTCTCTGAATATATCCAAGGCTCCTTCTTCCCACTCTCCTTGTCTCTGAGGACCTTCCCAATGTCTCCTGTGGTTTGAGGATTCTTTAAGATGGAATATTTGCACTCCCTAGTACTCATTGCTCATCTGCCTACCTCCAGTCTGGGCACATTTCACCACTTCTCCTTCTACCCCGTGGGTGGGACCCCCTGACTGCAAGAAACACCAAGGCACAGACCTCAGTTCAGTTCAGCACTGACAGTCTGCAGCAGCTTAGGCCCTGTGGCTGATACAGAAAAAGGACAAGACCTTGATCCTGCCCTCCAGAGGCTTAACTCACCTGGGGAGAGGAAACAAAATAGAAGTAGGCCAGAATGTCTGATGGCAGGGCAGCTCGGTAGGACCCCAACTTTCTGGCTCTTGGCCCCCTGAGGGCAGAGACTCTCTGTCACTGTCGCAGAGCAGAACACCAGGCTGTCTCTGCAGAAAGGGTTCTGGGTGGTCCTCAGGGGATAGATAGGTTGTCTTGGCAGGCAACAGAGTGGAAGCAAACTGGGAGAGGCCAGTCAATCCCTTCCTGAACTGGACAGTTTTATGAGACTGGAAACTATTGAGCAGGTATGGAGCTTCATTGGGGGAGGGAGCTTCCCCATGGGGAGTTCTGTAGATCAATGAAACCACAAGTCCAGGCTCCCCTCCCCCCAACTCCCACTCCATGCAGAGTATTTGTTAAGTGATTAAAAAAAAAATTTCCCCCAAGAAGTAACTGGGAGGGAGAAAATAGATTTTCATTCATTAAGAAATAAAGTTTAATTTTTAACAGACAAAAATGGCTCTATGCTAAACATCTGCTGGGATGCCTGTGGCTCTGCCCCAGAGAACTTGTCTTTAGGCTGGTGACCTAACCCTCTCATTGGTTCTTTGGTTGCCACAATGGTTCCAAGGGACCCTGAGGGAAGAAGAATCAAGCCCTGGGAGACTTTCATGGGAGAACCCCCCTGTGCTCCTGCTGTCTTCCTCCCTACAGAATGGGAGGGGAAGAACTCTTCCTCTGCGCCCAGTGCCTATGTGATGACTGTTCCCCTGTGGCATGCTTAGCTAGGAGAGGCTGAGTCTTGATCCGCTTTGTTTTCCCTGATGTTCCCAGCCACAATGCCAATGCCATGATCTCAAGAGCATTGGACCTCCTGGGTCCCTGAATGGGGTCTGCCTATGCTGAGGAAGGGGCCCCCTGCTCCAACGCTGCTCGGCAGAGGAGATGGCCACTGGGAAGAGGATGAGCCAGGCCTTGGCGTGAGTTTTCAGGAACACATGGGCACTCTAGTTGTTTGGACAGTGCAGAGTTGAGGTGAAGAAGTGATTCTTCAACGGTCCCACTAAGTGTCTTGTGTTTTAACCTTTTGAGTGTCAGCTTTTTAGGAGAGCATAATGGAAGCTGTAGGTTAATGTTTCCTATTTGAAGTCAGTACATATTCACCAGCCTTTTGCATGCTAAACATTTCTCATAGGAAGGAAGTACATGGCTGCCTTATATCTGATCCAGATTGTACACTGATAGATTGTACACTGACCTGAGCCTTGAGCGATTGGGGCTGAGGGGACCATGAGACAAGGAGCCAGAGTCCTCTCTTTACAGGGCAGGGCTCCTCAGTAGGAGACAGCCAGTGCCCAGCCCCTCTGGGTCAGACATTCTGTTGTTAATGGGGGAGTTTAGAGAATCAAACACGTGTGTAGGAAAGTCTGACAGAAGGGACATGAAGGAAGGAGAAGATGAATGATGGTGGGGATGAGGGACGGCTTAGAGGAGGAGGGAGCACTTGAGCTGAACTGTGAAGGAAGAAGGGATCTGGGACTCAGTGGTGGGGAGGGAATGAATCCGAGGTGTACAAACTGGGGGAGGGGGGAAACGGCAAGTACACTGGCTGGCTGGAATGTAGACTGGAGGAAGTGGTGAGTGAGAACCTGGTGTGTATTTGTGTGTATGTATGTGGTGTGCATGTGTGTGTGGTGTGTATGTATGGGTGGGTGTTCTGTGTATGTGTGTGGTGTGTATGTGTGTTTGTACTGTGTATGTATGGGTGGGTGTTGTGTGTATGTGTGTGGTATGTGTGTATTGCTATGTGCCTGTGTGTAGTACATGTGTGTGGTGTGTATGTATGTTTGTACTGTGTATGGATGGGTGGGTGTTGCTGTATGTATGTGTGTGGTGGGTGTGTGTGTACTGTGTGGATGTGTGGTGTGTATATGTGTGTAGTGTGTGTATGTGTGTGGTGTGTTTGTACTTTGTATGTGTGGGTGGGTGTTGTATGAGTGTGGTATGTGCTATGTACATGTGTGGGTGGTGTGCATTTGTACTGTGTATGTGTGGGTGGGTGTTGTATGTATGTGTGTGGTTGTGGTATGTGTGTATGTGCTATGTGCATGTGTGTGGTACATGTATATGTGGTGTGTGTTTGTACTATGTATGTGTGGGTGGGTGTTGTGTGTATGTGTGTGGTATGTGTGTATTGCTGTGTGCATGTGTGTAGTACATGTACATGTGTGTGCTGTGTATGTGTGTGGTATGTGTATATGTGTGTTTGTACTGTGTATGGATGGGTGGGTGTTGTATGTATGTGTGTGGTGGGTGTGTGTACTGTGTGGATGTGTGGTGTGTATATGTGTGTAGTGTGTGTATGTGTGTGGTGTGTTTGTACTGTGTATGTGTGGGTGGGTGTTGTATGAGTGTGGTATGTGCTATGTGCATGTGTGGGTGGTGTGCATTTGTACTGTGTATGTGTGGGTGGGTGTTGTATGTATGTGTGTGGTTGTGGCATGTGTGTATGTGCTATGTGCATGTGTGTGGTACATGTGTATGTGGTGTGTGTTTGTACTATGTATGTGTGGGTGGGTGTTGTGTGTGTGGTATGTGTGTATGTACTGTGTGTAATGTGTCTATGCATGTGGTGTGTACATGCATGTAGTGTGTATGTGGTGTGTGCATGCGTGTGGTGTGTATGGTATGTGTGGGTGTGGGGGTATGGGTGTGGTGGATGGGTGTGTATGAAGGGTGTGTAGGGGTAGGGGGAGTGTCTGTGTATACGTGTGTGTGATCTACTGGAAATATGTCAGACTTGGCCACACACTGGACACACCCAGAGTCCTATACCTTTGAACCTTCAAAGCAATCTTTAAAACGCAAACGAGTCAATCATATCCCACAGGGGTGGGGAAGGGGGTGGGGCTGGGCCCTCTCTCCCACTAGGCAGACCCAGCTCTGGCCTCCTGTGGCCTTAGTTTTCTCAGTCTCTGGCTTGTTACACCCCAGCCCCCACCACAAGTCCCTAAGGGCTGTCTCTTAGACAAAGCCTAGGTTTGGGCTCAGGGGAGAGTTTCCCCAAAATGGGCCAACACTAAGGAAAGGCCCTTGATGTTGGCCCCGGCAGGGCAGGGCAGCCGCTTCTTTCTCCAGCAGCAGGATGCTCCCAAGGAGGCTGGGTGACTTCGCCTCCCCTAGCAGCTCAGCCCCAGCCCGACTGCTTGCCTGTGGGGCTGGCAGCTGTCCAGCAGGTTTCACGTGTGAAATGAGGATGACATGCATCTCTGGATACCTCTGCAACCTCTCCTGCCAGCTGGGCAAACCATCCAACGGGTAGACTATGAGGAAAGGCAAATGAGGGAGGAAGGAAGAAGGGAGAATTTGCATGGTGCTCTGGGAAGCTTCGAGCTGTCTCAGTGAGGAGGAAGGAAAGGGCTTGGTCCCCAACAGCAGAGCTCCCGCCGGGCACAGGCTTGCCGGACCCCTGCCAAATACAAGTGACTGATCTCCCTTTGTGACCAGTCCCCAGCTAGCACAGATAACAAGCTAGCACAGGCCAGGAAGACCCCGCTTGTCTGTCAGGATAGGCACTGGCTGTTGGAGGCCAAGTAGCTCCCTCTGGGAGCCTCAACCTCCTCATCCACCAAATGGGGATAATGGTGGGAAACCCCATAAAGCTGCTGGGAGGCCCAAGCAGGATAATGGGACAATCAGATAATAAACCCGAAAGGGCTTTGGAATGCTCCATTATTTGGGTTATTTCTTTGGGATGGATTGTTTTGTTGGGACCTCTGAAGTCTGAGTGGGAAGTAGGGACCCGCATGCTGCTGTCTGGCCTTCCATGGCACAAGTCATAACTCCAAAGGCCTGGGGTTTTGTGGAAAAAGGGCACTGACTTGGAGGTGGACAAGGGCCTGGGTTTGAATCCTGTCTCTGCAGATGTCTTAGACAAAGCCTAGGTTTGGGCTAGGAAGGAAGACCTGAGTTCAAATTCAGAATTGGGGACTTACTGTGTGACTTTGGGAAAGTCACTTGAATCCTGTCTGCCTCCGTTTCCTAAATTGTAAGATGGGGATAATAACAGCACCTCCCTCACAGGGTTGTTGTGAAGTGCTTAGAGCAGTGCTTTGCACACAGTAGGTGCTATATAAATGCTGGTTTCTTTCTCTCTCTTCTCTCTGGCACTTTCCAGCTGTACAGTGGAAGGCAAGTCTTTGATGGTTCCTATGCCTCAGTTTTCTTATATGTAAAATGGGCATCATAATACCTGCCATTTAACTTTTCTCTGGGCCTCTTTGGTACTCTTTTGTGTCCCCTCATTAGAGTGCAAGCTCCTTGAAGACCAGGGCTCTTGTGTTTGCTTGCACTGTATTCCTAAGCCTTGGTACACTGCCCAGGGTAAGCAGATATTTAATAAATGTTTGTTAATTGATTGAAAAGCAAGCAGGCTGAGATCCCAGATGGGTAACCGGAGATGGCCCTGTGACCCACAACGGGAGTGTTCAGAGATGCTGAGGAAGGTTGGGATCCTTTGGTGGGGGCAGGGGATCAGACAGGATGAGGAGGCATGGAGGGGCTGCAATGTGCACTAATGGATGGGGGGGTGAACCAGCATCTGGGAGGTCAGAGGTCACCACTTCTCAGATGAGGAGGTCATCCCCTGGGAGAAAGATGCCCGGACGAGTTACCCAACTTCACTTCAAAATCTCTGATGCCCCCTGGAAAGCCTTGTTAGGAAACACTTCCTTCCTCCCTGCCCACATTCCCTTTCCCTTTGGAGACTTCCCCGATTTGATCCCAGTCTTCCCTGGAGGTCCGAACACAGCAAAAACAATCTTTCCCCTGGAACTTTCCTTATACCCTGAGGAAGTCTGTGCCCTAGGAGAGCCTGCCTCCCCCTAGACCTGCTCCCTTGGGAACATCTGCCCCTTCTCCCTGTGGTGAGTTCCTCACCGAGCCCCCATCTTGTGGAAATGCCCAAGTCAGCCTTTCTTCTCAGTCCGTCCAGCGCTGGCTTGCTGCTCTTCAGACTGGGCTAGCCCACTCCCTTTTGGGTCCCATTGTATATGTGTGTGTGTGTGAGTGTGAGTGTGTGTGTGTGTCTGTGTGTATGTCTCCAGGGCAGGGACTGTCTTGAATTTTGCTTGCATTTGTGGCCCTTAGAACAGTGCTTGGCACATAGTAGGCCTTAACAAATCCTTCGTTCCTTCCTCTTGCACATGACAGTCCTTCAAAGACTTGATGACAATTCTCACGCCCCAGCCCTCAGCTTTCTCTTCTTGGACTTAAACATCCCTCATTCCCTTCACCTTTTCCTAGCCTGTCTTATATTCCTCTTAGTTTTTTCTGAATTCTCCAATTTGCCTTCGCCTTAATCAAAATACTACTCACTGCCCTAGCCATGTCTAATTAATTCTGTTTCCCATCCTTTTTGTTGTTGTTCAGCCATATCCAGCTCTTCCTGACCCCATCTGGGTTTTTCTTGGCAGAGATACTAGAGTGGTTTGCCATTTCCTTCTCCAGCTCATTTTACAGGTGAGGAAACTGAGACAAGCAGGGTTAAGTGACTTGTCCAGAGTCACACAGCTACCAAGTGTCTGAGGCCAGATTTGAACTCAGAAAGATAAGTCTTCCTGACTTCAGACCTGGTGTGTTCTAGGCACTTTGCCAAATGGCTCTTAAGCACCCTAGTGTCTCTCACCCCAGACTCTGCTAATCCCCTTGAGGAATCTCCAATGTGCTACATTAGGTAGAAAAAATAAAATGTTAATAAGACATGCATGGTCCTTGCCCTTAACTAAGCAGTCAAGCAACAAGCATTTATTAAGCATTTACTGTATGCCCAGCACTGAACTGGGTGCTGGGGATACAAAGAAAAAGAGCCATCCAACTAATGCCCTATTGGCGGAATTATCAACTGATCCCACCATTCTGGAGATCAATTTAGAACTATGGCCAAAGGGCTATAAAGCTGTTCATAACCTCTGACCCAGAAATACCATTACTAGTCTGCATCCCCAAGAGGAAAAAAAAATAAACAGGAAAGTAGTTATATGTACAAAACTACTGATAGTCACTCTTTTTGCAGTTGTAGAAAAACTGGAAATTGAGGGGATGCCCATCAATTGGGGAATGACAACAAGTTGTGGTATATGATTGTGTTGGATACTATTGTGCTATAAGAAATGATGAGTGGGATGCTTTCAGAAAAACTGGGGAGGACTTATATGAACTGGTGCGAAGTGAAATGAGCAGAACCAGGAGAACATCGTGCACAGTAACAGCTATACGGGATACTGATCAGCTATGAACGACTTAGCTATTCTCAGCAGACCATAAGGTCTCAAGGCCTTATGATGAGAAGTGCTATCCATCCCCACAGAAAGAACTGATGGAGTCTGAATACAGATAAAAGCATTGTTTTTTAACTTTATTTTTCTTAGTTTTTTTGTCTGTGTTTTCTTTCACAAGATGATTAATATGGAAATAATGTTCTGCATGATTGCACATGTATAATATTTATCAAACTACTTGCCTTCTCAATAACAGGGTAGGGGAAGAAGGTGGGAGAGAATTTGGAATTCAAACTTGTGAGAAATGAAGACTATAAACTGTTTTTACAAGTAATTAGGAAAAAACAAAATGTTAAGGAACAGGAGAGTCTATACCCTCAAGTTTACATTTTAATGGGGAAGACAACATGAACTTATATGGGTATGTGCAAAAGAGATAAGGGTTATTTGGGTCATTTTCATGACCTTAAAACTAATTTGGACAGATCAGGCATGCATGCAGATAAATACAAATTACAATACAGTAAGTGGGTTAAAGGAGCAAAAAAGTATTAGGAAGTAAGGGAACAAACATTTCCAAAGTACCTATGATGCGCTAAGCACTTTAGAAACATTCTCTCATTTGAGACCCTGGGAGTCAGGTGCTGTTATGATCCCCATTTTACAGTTGAGAAAACCAAGGCAGACAGAAGTTAGGTGATTTGCCCCAGTCACGTGGGTCATGGGTGTCTGAGTCTGGATTTGAAATCAGCTCTTCCTGACTAACCATAGCACCACCAGCTCCCTCCCTTTCTCTTAGGCTGCTAACCAAGGGAGGATCATCAGATCCCCATATTTAGAAGGAGCCCTAGAGGTTATCCAGTCGAACCCCTCATTTCACAGAGGAGTAAACTCAGGTACCAGGCTATGTCTCAGCTCATCAGGTCTTCAGACTCCAAACCCAATGCCCTTTCATCTCCAGTGCTCTGGCCTGTGCACATTGGAACTGGGCTTTGAAGGATGGCAACAGGAGAAAGTGGGAGACAGGTGGGGGGGCTCAGAACATGTCATCCTGCTTGGGGAGAACCTAGAGCACAGGACAAGGCATATGGGGAGATGAAGCCCCCTCTGCTGGTCAGACAGAGATGACCAAATGCCATGAGACTAAGTGCTGTGGCCCCTTTTGTGAGTGTGTCCGACAGATAGTCAAACAGGACATTTCTTCTAGCAGAGAAGGGGCCAGATCAGCAGGCGGAGGATATGGGCCCAAACCACACCCTTGATGCTGTTTGTGTGGCCAAACTTCTCTGTGCCTCTGTTTCCTCATCTGTAAACTCTCTGTAAGCTCTCCAAACTCCCTTCCAGTTCTCAAAGTTATGGTCCAAGACTCTCAGGAAGCTGCCAGATTCACAGGTGGCACCACCCCTACTCCCTACCCCAACCGTGAACTTTTCCTCTCTTTCCAAGCAGGAATTCTCTAACTCTTCCTGCCCATACTCCCCTTGCTCTGTGGCTCACATTCCTCCTCCAAAAAATATACCCCACAAATAAGCATTTTTACAGCTCCAGTTTTGTGACTCTATAATTCAGAGAAAATGGAGCGTGACAGACAGAGTGCCAGTCTCTGAACCCAGAAGATCTAACTTCAGACACATGCTGATGGTGTGACCCTGGGCCGGCCACCTAACCTTTGGCAGTGCTCCAAGACTAGAAGGTGCCTACTTGCCCTGGTAGAGGGAGTTTTCTCCCTGGAAGTTCTTTGAACCAGTAAAATCCCAGATCTCTTCCTAATCCCCATCACTATGATTGCCTCCCAGCAGAGTGGAAGGGCTGAGCAGAAAGGCCCAACATGGGATGGGAAGGGAAGGCGTCTGTGTCTGGCTATGTGCAGCTCCCCCTGCACTCCCTGCGTAGGAGGGCAGCTGCTTCCTGTTTGTCTTCTGTACAATGGGGACAATCATAACCCGTCGTGCCCACTTCAGATGGAGGGAGTGAGGACCAGACGAGATAACGTCAGTAAAAGGCCTACATCTTTTAAAGCCCCATTACAAATGCCCAACATTATTATCACATTATTCATTTAAACTCCATCCAATTCCACAAATGAGTATTAGGGGCCAGGTACCATACTAGGATTGAGAGTGTGGTCAGAGATGCAAACATTTCTCATTGTGCTGAAGGAGCTTCTCTTCCTTCCCTCTTGCATGACTCCAGTTTGAGAAAAGTGGACTTGAATTTCATAGGGTCATGAGATCTTATATTCAGACCATGAGAAGATCTCAGAGAAGGCCACAAGCCCAGTGAAGTGCTTGCCCACTGTCACTGAGCGGCAGGGGGGCTTCAAACCTGGGCAGATCCTCTGACCCCACAGCCCCCTCTTTTTCCACTGCACTGTGTGAAGGTGTCCCTTCCTTTATTCCAATTTATGTCCCTCCATAATCTGGAGGTAAAGTGGGAAAATATCTTCCAACCATCCCGTTTCACTGATTTGACTATTGAAGCCCAATGACTATACTTATTTGAGGCAGAGATCACTGACCAACATTGTACAGCATTGGGGCAGCTAGGTGGCACAGTGAATAGAGAACTGGTCCTGGACACTTAACACTTACTAGCCGTGTGACCTTGGGCAAGTCACTTAACCCCAGTTACCCTGCCTTCCCCCCTCCAAAAAACAACAGCAACAAAAAACGTTGTTCAGCCTCCCGCTCCAATACTATTAGTCTGCCAGATATCTTCTAGTGTATAATTATCAAATTAATTTGGCCATAGTCCATTTGGGGACTTCAAAGATGTTGATGGAACCCATACATGCTGGTTTGAAAGGCCTGAAGGTATGGCATGCATCTGAAGTAAAGAAGGATTTGGGGAAAGAGAACAAAATAAAGAAAATTAAACCTACTGCATGCCCCAAATGCTGCATGTATCAGATAACTTTACACATGTGTAATTTCCCTACCTAACACATTAGAGAGGAAAGAATTGCTATCAGATCTCTTTTCTTAGGGAGCTCCATTCCCAGGGTGTGCAGTCCAAAAACCTCATGGAGCACAGTTTGGAAAATGCCCTTCTTGAATCTTCTCTGGGCTGATGTCCCAACATTTCATCTCTCAGACTCATTTACTTAGCATTAGTTGGGAGCATGCCAAGTCAGAAGACAGGAGAAGGAAATAGGAGCTCACTTACGTAGGATCATTTCTTTTGTTGGGATATTTTTTCCTACCAGGAACTAGCCAGACTTTGAAAGTCTCAATGAAAGGCAAAGGGCCAAGAGGTGGCCTTGCAAGTGTTACGAAAGATGGGACTCAGTTCCTGCCACCCCATCTTGATGACTCTATTTCTCTGACCAAAACACAAACAACTACACACAAAAGTCAAGATTATGACAGCATAGGTGCTTAAGTACATATATTGATGGGGATTTCAATAGCTTTTTTCTAGACCAACAGATTTTCAAGTAGATGGGCTTCCCTGCTTTCAAGTGTATTCTTCTGCATTGACCCCCCCCCCATTGTTGTCTTTCAGAAATATTCCATGATTACTACTAGCAGTTGTAAAATGGAGGGAAAGACCCCTTGACGCCTCAGCATGACCTGGAGTTGACCCTGGGTTCTAGAAGGCCATGCCCATGTCTCACAAGCGACAGAAGATGCTACCATTCCTTAAAGGCAGACCCTATAGTAGTCTAAGGACCACCTGAGCTAAGCCCAAAGTGGGGCTTGGCAGCCAAAGGTTGACCAGGAGGTGAGGAATTCCTTAGCCACAGCAACTTGTGAATCTATTTGCTCATGAATGTCATCTCTTTTGATGGAGGGAAGACCTTTTTAAATTAAGAAGAAAGTGGATGATTTGTTCATCCTTCATTTCAAAGAGGACCAAAGACATCACATCCTGACTTATGCATTCATTGGACCTAAGTGAGGTAGAGTTGTGAAAAGTCATCAGTCTCTCTCTCCCAGAGTCATCAAAGTCCAGTAGCAGGACAAAAGTCAAGACAGCCTGGGATATAGGGGATGACCTTGGAGTCTTCAAGGTCTAACCAGGCTCTAAGCTCTCCACAGCACCTGCTTCAGATGCCTTCATGACCATTGCAACAAACTGTTCTCACCCACACATTCTGCCAGGAGAAGTCTTCATGCTTGTGGGGTAGACAGCCCCCTAACTCAGTGATGGCTTTGAAGCTTGTCAGTTATCCTTCCCTTGCGTTAGCCCATCTGCTAAGATGGTTTTACCAGGGTGTGGCTGCTTCACATGCTACAGCTTCTTGAAGTCACAAATGAAAGATGGGTCAAAGGTGGATGAGCAGCCCTGAAAAGGGCTCAGGAAGCCCTCCCACCCGAGGTGCTGGTCCTTACTGAGCACCCCCTGCTTCCCAGAGATTGCTGGACCTAGAGGAAGGAGTAGTTGTCTGGTCATGTCCAACTCTTCATGACCCCATTTGGGGTTTTCTTGGCAAAAACACTAGAGTGGTTTGCCATTTTGTTCTCCAGCTTGAAGATGAGGATGAGGAATCGAGGCAAACTGAGTTAAGTGACTTGCCCAGGGACACACAGCTACTAAGTGTCTGAGGCCAGATTTGAACTGACTTTACACCCCATGCTCTATGTACTGTGGCACCGCCTAGCTGCACAGGGAACCTTGTTTTGTGCCTCTTCCAGACTGCATAATTTTATAGACTACGCAGAGGCTTTTGTTCTTTTATACTGACTCAGCCACAGTAGCTGATTAGAGAACAGAATCAAGTTCACTGAGCTCTGAAGGAACTCCTGTCACTCAGTCTTTATTAATGAAACCCTCTAATGACCTAAACATAGTAAACACTGGGGAAAGAGGCCCAACAGCTACCAACATGCGAATACATTGTTGATGATTCTGTGGATTGTTCTGGGTACTCTGGAAAACAATTTGAACTGAGGGGAAATGCTTTATTATATTGTTCAAAAAAATGTATTAATTATTCTACTGTTTAAATCTAAGTAGAGATTTTTCGAACACAGAATGTTGCCCTGACCTCAGTAACTCTCCAGGAATACCAGACATGGATACAATGAATTTTGGGTTCCCCCAAGTCCTGGACCCACTGAAGATCACACTCAGGTCTTTTTTGGGGTCAGTCAAGCTTGTGTTTGAGGTTCACCCAAATTTTATTCAGTCTTTACATTTGTTCATGTCCATCTCAATGTACTCTGAGAAATAACAAATACGGGGATTTCAAAGAAACACAAGAAGGTTTGCATGAAGTGACAGAGAGAATGAACAAGATACGATGACCACACCAAAGTAGAAGAAAAACAATTAGCAATGACATCAAGATTCCGGTCCATGCAATGACTGGTCTTGGATCCAGAGGAGTGATGAAGAAACACACCTATCCTTTCAGTGCAGAGGTGGAGGGCTGTGGGCCCAGAATGAGGCATACAGCATCACATATGGTCCTTGTATCATCTTACTATGCTACTTTATCTCTTCCTTATGAGGGAAGGTGCTATTTGGGAAGGGAATGGTACTGAGAAGTTATAGCAATGTAAAAAAAAATCAACAAGTATGGAAAAAGGTAAAAGATTACTAAAATTAATTCAGGATTATTCAAAACTGTCAGGAATTCAAATTCTCAGGATTTCCTTTTTTGAATCCAGATCAAAATTTTCCTTCTTTTACTATGACTGTGATAAAAGTCGTAGTGTTTGTTCATCAGGATGCTCCCAGTGAATCTAGGACTCTGGCGGGTCATTCCAGGGAAACTTGGTGGGAATAACTAGCTGTTCCTAGTGGAAGCTTTATAAAAAGAACAAGGCATTGACTACGTTTTCCCTACTCAGTAGGTTCCTGGGGGATCCAATCCATGAGTCTTAAGTCCATCCTGAGTCCTAGCACTTGGCAGAAGCCAGGTAGGATGAGAGGTCAATTCAAGTTTTCCTTATTTCTTTTTAATCTTTTTTTTTTTTTTGGCTTTTTGAAGGGGGAAAGCAGGGTAATTGTTAAGTGTCTTGCCCAAGGTCACACGGCTAGTAAGTGTGTCAAGTGTCTGAGGCCAGATTTGAACTCAGGTCCTCCTGACTCCAGGGCTGGTGCTCTATTCACTGTGCCACCTAGCTGTCCCCCTAAGTCTTCTTTATTAATCTCCTATGTGCCATGCACAGGCTCTGAGAAATTGGGACTGGGAGAACCAGGAAAAGAACAAATTCTCAGGTCACTGAGAAAGCTTTAAAATGAGGGCAAAAAGAAACCAAACTGGAAAGTCACAGGAAACCTTCTGGCTCCTTTGGGGGCATGCATCTTGTCGACTGACTTATGGGGCCACTGTCTCCTCTGTGGGTAGGTGTTATTTCCTTCTTGTCTTTGGGTCTCCAGAAACTTGTATGACTTTGGCACATACAAAGGACTTAATAAATACTTGATCAGAACATTCAGATCAATCTGGTACAACAAACATTCATTCAACATTTACTGTGTTTTCTAGGAGACAAATGGTACCTTCCCTTGAGGAGTTTACATTCTGGAAGGGAAGGAGGCAGCAAGAGAAAGTGTTGGCTCATGGCATTTGCCCTTAGCTGTGTGGGGTGTCACATGTTCTGGCAACTGGAAGTTAATGAGCATGTCCTTCCCAGACCATCAATTTTCAAAGAGTCAGAAAACAATAAATTGCACTTGACTCTAGAACACTATTTAATATAAATATTAATAAACAGCCAGGTGGTGCAATGAACCTGGGCCTGGAATCAGGAAGCCCCGAGTTCAAATTTGCCTTTTGTTAGCCCCTATTTGTAGACCTTGGGCTAGGCCTAAACTTTTGCCTCATTCTCCTTGACTATAAAATGGGGGTAATAGCGGCCCAGACCTCACAAGGTCACTGGGAAAGTGCTCAGTCCAGTGCCTAGCACATATTGGGCACTGCGTAATACTTGTCCCTCTTCACACCACCCCACACCACTGAATCTCCCTTTGGTTTAATGGATATAAAGTTGGAGTTTCAAGTCTGGCCCTGACATTAAGTACCTGTGGGACCCTGGGTAAGTCACTTCATTCCTCCCTGCCTCAGTTTCCCCACCTATCAAATGAGGATCATAAACTGGCCTTGCTTCCTTCCTTGTAAACAGAAGCCCAGGTTCGAAGAACGTGAGGGCTAGAAGGGACCTCTGTAGACATCAAGTCCCATTCCTAGTAAAGGCCTGATGAAAGTGTATCTAGATAAACAGGAGCTGTTATCATTCAGAACTGTCCTCTGATTTCATGATAACTCTTTTTTAAAAATAGCTTTTGGTGCAGAAACCACCCAGGCCATTCGGAAAGCTTAACTAAACAGAGCAGGTAAGTCCCTATTTCCTTCCTCTGTCTCCTTGACCAGGTGTGAGTCTAGGGGATCCCAGGTTACTGAGCTCACTTTGACAATGGAGTTCACACAACAGAGCTTTTCCCTCCCCCCTCCCTCTCCCCTCACCCCCTCCCTCTCCCAATTCACCCTGCAAACATCTATTACACCATATTGCAGGGCAGGAATGTACTAGGCCCTTGACCTAGTCAGCTGAACTCAGTTAACAAGCCTTAGCCGAGTATTTGTTAGGGGGCAGATACTGAGCCAGGCACTCATTGGAGAGATGTCAGAAGTGAGGCAATCCCTGCCCTAAAGGATTTTGCCTTCTTTTAAAAAAAAAATCCAATTTTCAAACAACACAAATCCACCTTCTCCTCACCCTTTTCCTACCCCCATTGAGAAAGAAAAAAGAATATCTGTTACAAACATATATAGTCAAGCAAAAAAAAAGCCCCCCCAAAATATACCTTGACCTGCCCCTCTTTATCAAGAGGTGGATGGCGTCCTTCATCTCTGACCTTGGGAATCACAGCTGGTGACTGGGTCGCAGGCCTCTGGGAGATGTTTGTCTTCACAGTGTGGTCACTGTTGTCTTATTCTCCTGGCCCTGAGGTGCTGACCTGCTATGGGGGAGGGGGGATATAATAGATTCAGAGAGGAGCCCGGACAGCTGGAGGGATGAAGAAAGGCCTCCTTGGGGCGGTGACCCCGAGCCTCAGTAATTTAAAGGTTCTGCAGGGAAAGAAGAGGAAGAAGGGAGGGAGGGAGGCCATGCCCTGGGCAAAGGCCCAGAGAGTGAGTAGGCTGATGGAGTGATATCATAAAGAGAAATGATCAATCTGAAAGGCTGGGGTGCAGCCAGACTCTATAGGGCTCTGGATGCCAAGCTGAGAAGTGTGCATTTTATCTGAGCACTAGAGAGCTCTTGAAGATTCCTGAGTAAGGTGTCCATGATACTCATGCAAAAGGGGGCCCCTCATGGCATCCAAAGGCTAGAGAGCTGGAAGGGACGATGCAGGGAGGAGAGGAGCTGTACACAACCTAAGGGCCTGCCTAGGGTCTCTGTGGTGCCTTCAGCTCCAAAGCTCACTCTGCTACTCCACCAAACTGCCTCTCTCTCATGCTGTTCTTAGGGAAAAGAGGTGGGGTAGAGAACCTCTCAGCTCAATGAAGCTTGCTGTGAATGTTTCCATCTGATCCAACATGTCCTCTGCAGTTACTGCTATGTGAACATGGACAATTCGTGGCCTCAGTTCCCCCTTCTAGAAGTCAGTGATCTCACCATCTCTTCCAACTTCAAATTCTCTGCTCCTAATTGGGCAGGGGCTTAGAAAGGCAATTTAGGGCTCGTTCTAGAAAACATGTTGGTGTTGTAAGAAAATCAGAAAACTGTTCAACCTTCACAGTCCCACTACTGGTGTTAGACTGACTCCACGGACATCATTGATAGAAAGCATGGAAGATTATCTCACCATAGAGCATGAAGAAATCAGCAGCATGTGGTCCAGTGGAAAGGGAGAGGACCTTGGAGTCGGGGAGCCCTGGGTCCAAGAAATACCCTGCCCTCTGCAATGTGAACCCGAGCAAATGCCTTAACCTCTTTGGAAAACATCTAAGCCCCTTCATCTGTGGAGGGAGTCTCCAGAGTGGGAGCTCACCGCATAGCCGGAATCACAGGTGTAGACCAAAAGAAAAAAAGGAATGCTGAATATGAAGGATTCAGAGAAAGATGGGAAGCACACGCAACACAAGTCAGGGGACTACAAGAGAGCAATTAGCTCTGAGAATCCCTCCTTCCTGCTAACTAAAGGCAAACTACACAAATGGACAGCGCTTGTATATTGTTAGCTACTCACTGGAGGGGTGGCTCAGTGGACAGAGTGCAGGGCCTGGAGTCAGGAGCTCCAGCCTCAGACACTTAACTAGCTATGTGACCTTGGACAATTCACCAGACCATTTCCACCTGTGAAATGTGGATGCTGCAGTAGATGCAGGAGAATATAAATATTCAGGCTAGATCTGGGATCTTCGAGAGTCTGGGGATCTTTCCTTCTAGGCTCTGAAAGTCATCTTTTCCCAAGGGATCCGTAGTTCACTTCCTTTTCTGCCAGCTGGCCAGCCAGGTGGGGGATTAAAAACAAAACAAACAAACCCACAAGTATCAGCCCCTATTCATTTCTCCGTGGTATGTATTTATTCTGGGCTTCTAAGGACACGTATTTCTTCATCCATTTCTAGGTTCCTGATGAGCTGTTTGCCATTACTTCCTGCTTAACTCTAACAGAGATGTATCTAGGTCTGTCTTGTTACATGATGATATTAACAATAGATACCTAAACATCCTTCTTTTGAAACAAAGTATCTGCTTTTTATTGATACCTTCTATTCAGATGTTGCCTCTGCTTCCGAATATGCCCCTTTACCTGCTCCACCCAATGAGACATCCCTCACAACAAAGATTGAAGGGGCACAAAACACCTTTTATACAAAGTTACATCTAAATAACTCAAGTTTTATTTATTGTGTTTGGGCTGGTAAGACTAACATAATAAAAATACTTAATGAATCTATTTATGTAATGCCATCCCAATTAAATCACTAAAAAATTATTTTACTGAGTGAGAAAAAAAAGTAATAGCAGGATTCATTTGGAAAAGCAGAGGGTCAGGAAATTCAAGGAAACCAGGGGGGAAAGGATGTGAAGGAACCAGATTCAGCAGTATCAGACCTTAAACCATATTATAAGGTGAGACCAGTGTCGAAGCGTGTAAAATGGATCATGTTGATTATTTTAAATTAAAATTTTCCAGGATAAACAAAACCTGTGTAGCCAAGAATACAGGGAACACAGTAAATTGGGGGGAAATTCTCATGGACAATATCTCACATAGAATGTGATTGGGTTGTAATATTGTTGTGGTGTAGGAAATGATGAGCTGGTGGATTTAGAAAAATATGGAAAGATTTGAATTTATGAAGGAAAATGCTCTCTACCCACAGAGAAATGGAGGACAAGGAGAAATAAGCAGGGTATGGTTTTTCCTTTATGTGTTTGCATGTATATATGAGTGTATGTTTCTGGATATATATGTGTGTGCATATGTGCGCACACACACACACACACACAGAGGCAGGTAGGTGGTGAAGTGGGTAGAACACTGGGCCTGGAGTCAGGAAGGCCTGAGTTAAATCAAGCCTCAGATACCAGCTGTATGATCCTGGACAAGGCACTTACGTATGTATCCGACCTCAATTGTAACCTTCTTGGGATGAGGAGAAGGTCGGGGAGAGAAAGGGAGAAAAATAAAGTAAAAAGCGCACAGCAGAGGACAAAAGAAAACCTACAAGGGAGCCAAGAAAAGTTGGACAGCTTTGAAAAGAATGTGTAGAAGATGGCAGAGTAGAAGCAGGACCTCCCCAAGGCTCCAGCTTCCACCTTCCCCAGTTAAAAGGGGACTCTAAACAAACTTTGGGGCTGCAGAACCCACAAAATGACACAGAGAAGCTAACCTCTCACTGAGGACAGCCCGGCAGGCCAGCTCAGCACTCTGGGAGCCGAGCCTAGCCCCACACCAAGGCTTTAGCCCCAGGGCGGGCCTGACCAGCAGCCAGCCAGAGGGACCACCGATCAGCAGCAGCTGTGGCCATTTCCAGAATTATCAACACATAGATGCAAAGGACAAAGTGAGAGGTCAGTGAAGTATGGACTTTGGGACCAATAAGTGGGAGTACGTGGCTTTTGCCCCCAGGGGTGAGAAGCTGCTGAGGTGCCGGCACAGCCAGCCAGTGCCACGTGGCAGTTTCAGCTCCTGGCCTGCAGAGTGTAGGGGGACCAAGCACCAGTCTGAGGGGTAATCACACTTGCTTTAATCTGCCTGGATCTGGATTGCAGTTTAGGGTGGAGGTTCTGGGGTGTATGTGTGCAGCTTGCCAGAGCATGTGGAGACCTCAGAGAGGGCACCCATCTAATACCTCTGGCAGCTGAGAAAACCCCAGAGTTTGGGACAAAAGCTCCCCTGTCTGGTGGCAGAGTCCTATTGTGGCAAAAAGCCCAAAAGTCAAGTAATTGAGTGGCAAAATGAGCAGGCAAAGGAAACAAAGCAGACAGAAGATTCCAACATTACACTCCTATTTTGGGGACAAAAAGGAGCAAAGCATGGAACAGGAGGAAAGCAGTGAAGTCAGAACTCCTGCACCAAAAGCTTCAAAGGAAAATACAAGCTGGTTACAGGCCATAGAGGACCTTAAGAAGCAGATAAGAGAAATGGAGTAAAAATTGGGAAGAGAAAATGAGAACAATGCAAGAAAATTATGAAAAGAGAGTCAACAGCCTGACTGAGGAAAATAATACCTTAAAAAACAGACTGACTCAAATGGCAAAGGAGGCTCAAAAAGGCAATGAGGAGAAAAATGCCTTAAAAAGTCGAATTTGCCAGATGGAAAAAGAATCTCAAAAGCTCACTGAGGAGAATCATTGTTTCAGAATTAGATTGCAGCAAATGGAAGCTAATGACTTTATGAGAAATCAAGATGCTGTTAAACAGATCCAAACAAATGAAGAATAGAAGGCAATGTGAAATATCTCATGGGAAAAACCACTGACCTGGAAAATAGATCCAGGAGAGAGAATTTAAAAATTATTGGACTACCTGAAAGCCATGACCAAAGTAAGAACCTAGAAATCATCCTCCAGGAAGTTCTCAAAGAAAACTACCCTGATGTTTTAGTGCCAGAGGGAAAAATAGAGGTTGAAAGAATCCACCGATCACCTCCTGAAAAAGATCCCAAAAAGAAAACTCCTAGGAATATTATAGCCAGGTTCCGGAATTCCCAGATTAAGGAGAGAATATTACAAGCAGCCAGGAAGAAACAATTTGAATATTGTGGAAACACAATCAGGATAACCCAGGATCTGGCAGCTTCTACACTGAGAGATCAAAGGGCTTGGAATATGATATTCCGGAGGTCAAAGGAGCTAGGATTAAAACCAAGAGTCACCTACCCAGCAAAACTGAGTATCATGTTTCAGAGGAAAATATGGTCATTCAGTGGAAGAGAGGACTTTCAAGCATTCTTGCTGAAAAAACCAGAGTTGAATAGAAAATTTGACATTCAGATACAAGAAGCAAGAGAAGCATGAGAAGGTAAACAGGGAAAAGAAATCATAAGGAACTTATCAAAGTTGAACTATTAACATTCCTACATGGAAAAACAATAATTGTAACTTATGAAACTTTTCTCAGTAGTTGAAGGGATTAGAAATATATATATACCGTGTTTCCCCGATAATAAGACCTATCCCGAAAATAAGCCCTCCCCTTACTGTGTAAGATTCCTCTAAAATAAGCCCTCCCCCAAAAATAAGCCCTATTGAGATTGCTACTGTAGTGAAGGTGATCCCCTGCGCTACACGCTACATTACGGTATCCTCTGTATGCACCGTTCCCCCCCCCCGGGTAAAACGCACGCTGCGCTTTGAGCTGCATCCAATCAGAGCTGCAGCAGTGAGCGCATCATCCTGTTCTTCCCCAGTGATTTGCTTGCTGGCGCCATTGAGAGCAGTGCTGGAGGAGAGCTGAGGCAGGACAACATAAAAACCCAGTATGTAAGCGGGAATGAGGGGGCATGATGGAGGATAAAAAGGGCATGATGGAGGAAAAAAGAAGAACTCAGGGGGCATGATGGAGTGAAAAGGAGGACTGATGGTCATAATTTTATTATTCTGTCTGTTTTGACCCCCTGACATGAGTACAAAAAGGAAGAGCTATGCTGCTGAGTATAAGAAAGCAATTGTAGAGGAGTCACATGGCAAGAATCTTGCAGTTTTCTGTAAAGAAAAACTTTTGGATCTTCGAATGGTCAGAAAATGGAGAGCAGATTATAATAACCTCAATCAACAGGTGGATGAGGGAAAAGGGGAAAAGCGCAGGTCTGGATCAGGTCGGCAGCCCTTATATCCTGACTTGGAGATCCTCATTGGTGAATGGATTGCTGACAGGAGAGCAAAGGCCTTGGTTGTGCGCAGGGCTGATATTCAAGCATTTGCCCTTTCAACGGCACCAGAGTTTGAAATGGTCTCAGAAGGATTCAAAGCATCACAACACTGGTTGGACGGTTTCCTTCAACGGTATGAACTGTCCCTAAGAAGATCAACAACACTGTTTAAGCTGGAAGATGCTGAAGTTATTAAACGTGCACTTGCATTCAAGTCCTTTACTGATAGGATCGACATTTCCAAGTACCAAACCTGCAATATGATTGCTATGGATGAAACTGCAGTGTTTATGGGACAAGGATCTCAAACAACAATTCATCACAAGGGTGCAACGTCAATCTACATTCCCACCACTGGCTATGAAAGTGCACGGGTCACCTGTGTTTTGGCAATTCGTTTGGATGGAAAGAAAGTCACACCTCTAATCATCAGTAAGGGCAAGAAAGATAAGATTGAACGTATATCTGGCATTTACATTCTTGAAACCAAAAAAGCCTGGTGTACACAAGCCATTATAAGAAAGTGGGGTGATTTAATGCTGCCACTTGTTATGTGAGGTAACCAAAGAGGTCTGATAGTCTGGGATTCAGCCAGCACTCACCACGCTAAAGAAATGAAGAACTTCCTTGCAGAGAGAAGAATAGATCAAGTAATGATTCCTGCAGGAATGACTGCCTATCTCCAGACCCTTGATATTGCAATAAAGAAGCCATTCAAGGACCATTTGCGCATGGAAGTCAATGACTACATTGAAAATAGAATGGAAAGAAATCAGCGTGGAAACTTTGTGAAGCCCTGTCTGCAAGAAGTCGTGACTTGGGTGAAGAAGTCATGGGATAAAATTACTGACAGCTGTGTCGCCAAGGCACTACGAGCAGGTTACCTGGACAAGACATATTCATTTAAAGAGAGCTATATTGCTGGACATGACAGATTGGGTCCACTTCTTCTGAAGGAAATGGAGGTGCAAGACATCCAGGACAGAATTCAGGGTATGGACACTTATGACGATGTTGTTGAAGAAGATGACATGATCATTATTGAATAAAGGTACATTTTTTTGTTCACATTTATCTGTTTATTAAAATTGCTGTCAATGTCCATTAAAATAAGCCCTCCCCTGAAAATAAGCCCTCTGGTGTTTTTCTGTCCAAAAAAAATACGGTATTTATATATATATATATATATATATATATACACACACATATATGTGTTTATATATGAGGGTATATGGACATATGTGAATGTGTGTATATATGTTTACAGGTATACATAGATAGAGGGCACAGGACCAATTTAACAGGAAGGGATGATACTTAAAAGGTGAATTAAGAGGTGAGAGAGGAATATAATGAGAGGAGATGGGGAGAGACAGAATGGGATAAACTATCTCATATAGAAGAGGCAAGAGGAAATGGTTACAATGGAGGGGAAGACTAGGAAGGCAAAAGGGAATGGGTCAACCTTACTCCCATTGAATCTGGCTTAAGGAGGGAGTGAAATACACACTAAAAAGGGTATCTCACCTTCCAGGAGAATGGGGGGGGGGAAGGGGATGAGAGGAGGGATGATGGAAGGGAGGGCAGGTCGGGGGTAAGGGAAGTTGGAAGCACCCACTTTTGAAAAGGGATGGGATCAAAGTAGAGAATAGAACAAGTGGGAGGTGGGATAGGAGGGAGGGAAATATAGTCATTCTTTTCATTCTTTTACAATATATCTACTATGTTTTTGTTTTGCATTAGCCACACATGTACAACCTATACTGAACTGCTTATCTTCCCAGTAAGAGTGGGTGACAAGGAAGGAAGGGAATGAATCTGGAATTGAAAGTTTTAAAATCAAATATTCAAATATATATGTATATGTATATATGTGTGTGTATATATATAATTATTATTACCATCTTACATGTAATTGGGAAATAAGATATACAGGCACTGGGGCATAGAGATCCACTGGAAAAGTCAAAAGGGGTATGGGAGAAAATATGGAAGAGAGCAGATTGGAGGAGAGGGTATCCTGTGGCCCTGCTATTTTGGGGTGGTGGGTAGGGGAAAAATGGGGAGAAAATTTGTAACTCAAAATCTGGTGGAAACGAATGACGTAAGTCAGAAGTTCATAAAACATTTAAAAAATTAAAAAATTTAGAAAGAAAAAAAAGAAAAGAATGTGTAGTACCCATTATATATGCTTTCTTGAGATGGAAATCTACCACTTTATATTGAATCCTCTCTAATGTTCTGCTGTGTACATGGCAAATTTTTTCCTTTTCTTATTTTGCACTTAAGTTTAAAATAAATTTAAAAACTAAAAAAAAAAAGAGAAAAATGACATTGTTCAAGCCTATTCAAAAAACAAATAAATTGATATGGTGGTATATATGAAAAAGATGCCAAGGATTAAAGCAGAGAAAAGGCTGTCCAGCACATTAACTGTGACTGACAGTATCTAGGTAACATCCTGCATTTAAAATTGGGTGGGAGAGTGGAGGGCTATTTCCTCCACTCCCCTCTGGGGTTGAGTTTGGTCCTGGGGCTGGGGTGGGGGGTGTTGTTGTTCTTTCTGTTTACAATGTTGCATTGACTGTGCATATGATTTTTGGGGGTTTCCCTCCTTTTTCATCAATGCATATAAATCTTCCCATGAGTCTATGTATTCCTCACATTACTGTTTGTGAGATTACAGTAATATTCCATCACACTTTGTAGCAGCAAGCACCCTAGCATACCCAGGATGGCTACTATCACAGGTTCTTTGATCTGCTTTTCTAAAGGAAAGCAACTCAAAAGGGGTTAACAATCTTACTATCTTACTTTAATCAAACATATATATATATATATATATATATAATATGATTTACTTAGTTTAAGAGAAAAAGTCAGCACCCTGAACTTCAGAGAAAATAAAAACAGAAATTACAAGTAGACAAAAAAATAAAGACAGATAAAATAACACAATTCAACAAATCAACAGACAGGGCTTCTAGATGTCTGACCATCACATATATATATATATATATATATATATATATATATAGTTAGTTACCAGAGAGAGAAGCACCAACATCTGGGTTTTCAAAGCCGGGGGGCTCATCAGCTGTCCAGAATCTCATCTGGCCAAAGTACACAACTCTTCCCATAAGTGAGCCCCAAAGAAAAACCTCACCTCAGAATATATACAGCCTTCTCTAGGGTAAGAGGATATCACAGACTTCCTGACCCACTGCCTAATTACAAAATAGCAAAAGGTGGGGGCCTTCCTGTAAAACAAGCCTCCCCTAAGCAAGCTTCTCTTGTTGGACTCCAAGAGAAGCCCATTAAGGAACAGGGAAGATCTTCAAATTCCCTAGACCTATTAAGGGGAAGGGAAGACCTTCAAATTCCCTTACTATTATACACTCATATGCCACTATTTGTTTTAAATTTATGGGCATTTACTTAAACTTCTTTCTAAGAAATCTGCAAATAACATTTGACTTGGCACTGAGTTGGAAAGTCACAGAGATGAAAAGATTATAATGCATATATATATATATATATATATATATATATATATGTATGTATGTATGTGTGTATATATAAAATATGCCTAAGAGGGCAGATAGGTGGTGCAGTGCATAGAGTGCTGGGCCTGGAATCAGGAAGACTCGGATTAAATCAAGCCTTACACCTATGCTTACCAGCTGTGTGATCCTGGACAAGCCAATTAACTTTGTTTACCTCAATTTCCTCATCTGTAAAATGAGCTGGAGAAGGAAATGGCAAACTACTCCAATATCTTTGCCAAGAAATCCCCAAATGAGTTCACAAAGAGTTGGACACAACGGAAACAATAGCAAAATTATTGCCAAGGGCACCACCATTGTCTAGTTCCCCAGGTTTGAAATCTATATATCATCCTTGACTCCTCATACCCTCTTACCCCCTCCCATTTCCAATCTATTACCAAAGCCTATCTATTTTTCCTTTGTAAAGCTCTCATACACACCCTTCTCTCCTCTTTCGACTTCACCCTCATCACCTCACACCTGAATGCTGTACAGATTGGGTCAAGGTTGGCCTGGATGAAAAGGGGAGAAAATGCTTTTTAGAAGGAATGACTGAGGGGTGGGGAGGGGAGATGGGGGCAGTATACATGGTCAGACACACTTAATGAGTTTTTTATTATGGCTTAAATATTTTTCTTTTCTTTATCCTTTTTTTCCTGTGTTGCTAGGGAGGCACACCTGTGACAGTGAAGATGGTACTAAAACAAAAGATATCCCTGTAATTAAAAAAGGTTTTCCATTAACCTTCATACTGTGTTTAATTCCCAGCACACTTGTGTCAGCTGGGCAGGAAAAGAAAGTGGTCAGTCTTAAGAAATAATGAGGAAGAATTAAGGGAAATAGGAGATTTAAATAATCTGCTTAGTGAATGCAGTGAAGTAGAAGCAGGAGAAATAAACAAAATGACCACAATAATAAAAAGGAAAAGAAAATCAAAAGGCACATCTTCTGCTGCTGATACACACAGAGTACATGGGGAGGGGGAAGAGTGGCTATAGGCACAAGGGTAGTGAGGGGTCAAAGAGGAGATGAGAGTCTTCTCAAAGTCTGTCCCAGCGTGTGACCCTTGGGGTAGATGGGCTGCTCAGATTCTCAGTTGGGCTCATCTCTTATAGTGCACAGCATTTCAGCCACGTGAGGCAATCCGCTGCCAAGGCGGCTCCTCACTAAAGTGGGCTGCTGCGGGCTAGCTCAGGCTCTTCTCAGGGTGGAATATTCTTCTGAATGTGTCAATGAGTGGAACTCGATGAACAGATACAGGCTTTCCCCACCCTCAGTCACTGACGTGGCTGGGCAGGACTGTGCTTTCTTCACCCAGAGTGCTACAGCTCTTTTCAGCTGGGACAACAAGTGGCAGAACTCTCTCCTAGCTGAGAAGTATGGGATAGCCTCAGCCATTTCATAGCTCTTCTTGGTGCAAGGCCAGTTCTTGGACTCTTTCTTTCTTTCTTTTTTAAGAGTAAATAGTATTTTTTTCCAACTACATATAAAGATAGTTTTCAACATTCATTTTTATAAGATTTTGAGTTCCAAATTTCTCATCCTGTTTCTTATCCCTTGCCCCTTCCCCAAAATGTTAAACAATCTGACATGTTATACATGTGCAATCATATAAACATATTTCCATACTAGTCATGTTGTGAAAGAAGAAACAGAACAAGGGACAGCTAGGTGGCACACTGAATAGAGCACCAGCCCTGGAGTCAGGAGGACCTGAGTTCAAATCCAGCCTCAGACATTTGACACACTTACTAGTTGTGTGACCTTGGGCAAGTCATTTAACCCCACTTGCCTTGCCTTCCCCCCTCAAAAAAAAAAAGAAAAAAGAAACAGAACAAACGAGAAAAGCCACAAAAAAAGGTGAAAATAGCACTCTTCAATCTGTATTCAGACTCCACCAGTTCTTTCTCTGGAGGTGGATAGCATTTTCCATCATGAGTCTTTTGGAATTGTTTTGGATCACTGTATTGCTGAGAAGAACTAAGTCATTCAAAGATAATCATTGCACAATGTTGATATTAGTATGTATAATGTTCTCCTGGTTCTGCTCTCTTCACTCAGCATCAGTTCATGTAAGTCTTTCCAGGTTTTTCTGAAATCTGCCTGCTCATCATTTCTAATAGCACAATAGTATTCTGTTACATGCATATATCACAACTTGTTCAGCTATTCCCCAATTCATGGACAACCTCTCAATTTCCAATTCTTTGCCACCACAAAAAGAGCTGCTATAAATATTTTTTTGCATGTGGGTCCTTTTCCTTTTTTTATGATCTCTTTGGGATACAGACCTAGAATTGGTATTGCTGGGTCAAGGGATAGGTACTGTTTTATAGCCTTTGGGCATAGCTCCAAATTGCTCTCCAAAATGGTTGGATCAGTTCACAACTCCACCAACCACACATTAGTGTTCCAATTTTCCCACATCTTGTCCAACATTTATCATTTTCCTTCTGTCATATCAACCAATCTGATAAGTATGAGGTGGTACCTCAGAGTTGCTTCATTTTGCATTTCTCTAATCAGTAGTGATTTACAGCATTTTTTCATATGACTATAGATAGCATTAATTTCTTCATCTGAAAACTGCTTGTTCATATCCTTTGACCATTTGTCAATCAGGAAATGACTTACATTCTTATAAGTTTGACTCAGTTCTCTAGACATTTGAGAAATGAGGCTTTTATCAGAAACACTTGCTATAAAACTTGTTTTCCATATTTCTGTTTCCCTTCTAATTTTGGTTGCATTGGTTTTGTTTGCACAAAAACTTAAATTTGACGTCATCAAAGCCATCCCTTTTGCATTCCATAATGTACTATATCTCCTGTTTGGTCGTAATGTCTTCCCTTCTCCATAGATCTGACAGGCAAGCTCCTCCTTGCTCTCCTAGTTTGCTTATAGTCTCACCCTTTATGTCTAAGTCATGCATCCACTTTGGTACATGGTGTGAGACACTGGTCCGTGCCTAGTCTACCATACTGTTTTCCAGCTTTCTGAGCAATTTTTGTCAAATAGTGAGTTCTTTTCCCAGAAGCTAGAGTCTCTGGGTTTATCAAATGGTAGATTACTATAGTCATTTACTACTGTGTCTTATATACCTAACCTATTCCACTGACCTTTTTCTTATCCAGTACAAAATAGTTTGATGATTTCTGATTTATAATATAGTTTTAGATCTGGTAGAGGCTAGGCCACCTTCCTTTCATTTTTTCCTCCATTAATTCCCTTGATATTCTTGACCTTTTGCTCTTCTAGATGAATTTTCTTATCCCTTTTTTCAAGCTCTACAAAATAATTTTTGGTAGTTTGGTATGGCACTGAATAAGTAAATTAATTTAGGTAGAATTCTCATTTTTATTATATTAGCTCCACCTGTCCATGAGCAATTGATATTTCCCCAGTTGTTTAGATTTGACTTTATTTGTGTGAAAAATGTTTTGTAATTGTGTTCATCTAGTTCCTGAGTTTGTCTTGGAAAATAGACTCCCAAGCATTTTATTGGGATACAGTTATTTTAAATGGAATTTCTCTTTCTATCTCTTCTTGGTGCACTTTGTTGGTAATATATAAAAATACCAATGATTTATGTGGTGTTATTTTATTTTCTGCAACTTTGCTAAAGTTATTAATTATTTCAAATAGTTCTTTAGTTGATTCTCTGGGATTCTTTAAGTATTCCATTATAACATCTGCAAAGAATGATAGTTTTGTTTTCTCGGTGCCTAGTCTACTTCCTTCAATTCTTTTTCTTCTCTTATTGCTAAATCTAACATTTCTAGTACAATAGTGAATAATAGTGGTGATAATGGGCATCCTTGTTTCACCCCTGATCTTACTGGGAATGTTTCCAGCTTATCCCCATTATAGATAATGCTTGCTGGTGGTTTTGGATAGATACTACTTATCATTTTAAGGAAAACTCCATTTATTCCTATACTCTCTAGTGATTTTAATAGGAATGGGTGCTATATTTTATCAAAAACTTTTTCTGCATCTATTGAGATCATCCTATGATTTTTGTTGGTTTTGTTATTGATATGGTCAGTTATGCTGATAGTTTTCCTAATAACAAACCAGTCCTGCATTCCTTGTATAAATTCCACCTAGTCATAGTGTATTATCCTTATGATGAATTGCTGTAATCTTTTGGCTATTTTACTTAAATTTTTTACATCAATATTCATTAGGGAAATTTTCTTTCTTTTGGCTCTTCTTGGTATAGGTATATGCAGCATATTTTTGTTATAAAAGGAATTTGGTAGGACTCCTTCTTTGCCTATTTTTTCAAATAGTTTATATAGTATTGGAATTAATTGTTCTTCAAATTTTTGGTAGAATTCACTTGTAAATCCATCTGGCCTGGGATATCAGACTCTTTCTAGGCTTATGGTGATCAGGCCCAATTCAAAAACCTTCAGACTGGCCCAGAATATTGTTGGAATCTAATGTAGTAAGGGATGAATTTAATGTGTGCTTTAGAGTCAAATTCATTAAATTTGCATATCTTCATATGCAATAGCTATTCATTCCTCAAACTCTTTTGAAAACTCTTTATTTTGCACCTGAAAGGATATCCACCTTTATATTTCAATTCATTCTCTCTTTACCTCTGGTATTTATAACTCCTGGCTTCCTTCAAAGATAAGCTCAAGTCCTACCTATTACAGGAAACCTTTCCTGATAAACCTAGTTGCTAATGCCTTCTCATGGACTCATACATTTATAGCTAGATAGTATTTCAGAGTTCCACCAGTTCATCCTCTTCCTTTTTCAGATGACAAAAATGAGCCCAGAGAGGAAAAGTTACTTGCTTGAAGTTATACAGGTAGTAATAAACAGAGTTAATGATGGGGTACAGGCTCTGGAAACCCCCTTGAACTCTGCTTGAATTTCCCCAGTAGATCTGGTGTTTGCCTGATCTTCTCAACTGGCCTTTCATTATGGCTATGCCCAATTCTCTGCTACCCTAAACCTAACCCAGGCCTTAATTGTCTGTTACCTCCAGATTGCCTCCAGCTATTTCCCATTCTTGATCCTATCTAAATCCCATTCTCTTGGTTTCAGACCTGACTTCTAGTCTCCTCAGCCTACTTGCCATTCCCATCAAGATCCTCCCTGTACCCCTCCTTCAATCATCCCAGACTATCTGATCACTCCTAGATCCCTCCCAAAGTCTTTCTGTATATAAGATCCATCTTGTTTTCACGAAAGTGCTCAGGTTCAATCTGGCCCATTTGTCAATACAAGTGTTATAAATGCTCAGATTCCTTAAGAGTCTATCCAAGGCTCAGATTCAATATGTCCCACTCACATTTGCAATACAAATGTTCATATTCCTTAAGAGTCTGACCAATATGGTGTAACTTTGGCTGAACAAAGATGGCTGAAATTCATCCAGGAAGGACCCACGTGTCACTGTTCTGGAGTCCCAGCACCCCTAACCCTCAACATTAGGACTCCTCCAGCCTCTAACTCTAAAGTCAGTGCTCTTTTTGGTGCATCATAAAGCTTTCCCTACTTTGTATATTTTGCAAATATTTGTATGTATTACATATGTTATAATATCTTGTATATATTTTACTTTTCTGTGTGTAACCCAAAAGCCCACTGGCATGTGACACTCTCCTTCGTGGTAGAGATGCCCCCTCCTGGATGAGAGTTGGAAGGAGCATGGGAGAAAAGACCTTTTCAGTCTTTCTCTTCAAACCTAAAGTCACTCTGGGAGCTTCTGGCTTCCAGGTTTGAAAGAGAAGGTGGGCGAGCCCAACACCACTCCAGCTTGGTGAAGGAAAAGAAGCCAACATCAGAGGAACCACAGTCTCTCTCGTGTCCCTTGTCCCAGTTTACTACACTAAAGACTTCAGGAAACTTCCTCTTGAGGGAGACCTAGGATTCTCCCTTGGCTGAGCTGAGCTACCTTGATCCCATGTGAGAGCCCCTTCACTCTGTGTTGTCTGGTAGACACATTCTCCTGTGTATACTTTCTCTGACTTCTATTTCCTACTGATTTGGATAAGTGGGTTTCTTGGCTAAGTGTGAGGTGTGTTCATTGTGGAACTGTTATTTGGTGGGAAGAGAGTGAAATAGGAAAGGTGAAACTTCTCAGCCCATAAGTTTTCTTGTGGGAGCAAGCCAGAGTTTCTGCTTCTCCCTTCTTTACTACTGCCATGTCAGCATTAGGCCTCTTCAGGAGTCTTTAGACCCCCACCCTTATTTGTCACACCTTTATCAGCATTAGGGCCTTTAGGGGTTTTCAACCTCCACCCTTACTGGTGACCCTTTTCCCCTCCCTCACTTTGGCATTTGCCAAATAAGGACATGAACAATACCCTGGTTCCCTGCCCACCTCCCAGCCAATAGAGGATAGTGGTGGGCTTCTTTGTTATTTGCCATTGGGGAAGATTTCCACGTGGAGACTTGAGCCCACCTTCCAGCCAGTGGGAGAAGGGACAGTGGTGGGAGGGGGCTTGACTGCATTAGGGTATAAATTCTTGTTCTGTCTTCTGTAACAAGCCTCCTCTCCCTGATCAATCATGGAGAGGACCGCCCTCTTCCCTCAGGGGAAGAGAATAAAAATTTCCTGTTTTTGTCCTGAGAAACCTCCATGTTCTTGATTAAATTTTGAATGTTTTTTTTTCACTCCACACAAGGTTCAGGCTTTGGATATAAAGCTTGGGGTCCTCCTTTCCCCAGTCAATGAAGAGCAATCAGAAGTTAGCTTGGACCTGAAAAGCACATCCCCCAGACTAATAATATTTAAGGAAGCAGATAGATATAATTCTAGCTGGTACCCTTTCTCTCTAAGGAGAGCAGAGTAAGCTCCAGCCCCAACTTCCTGCTTCCCCTTCTGGCAGGAATTAAAGTCTCCCTTGGAGAAGTGTGGGAGGAAAAGAGGCTGGAGATGTCTATTCTGCCTTCCTTTCAGTCACAAAATGACAGCCCTATGCTACTGTAGTAGGGGAAACCCTCATATATATAGTCTCACCACATATTACTTACTGTTTCCTTTCCTTAAAATATTCCTTTCCTTCCTTCCCTGTTTCATTTTTGCTTTTGTATCTCTAGAACCTAGCACAGGACCTGACACATTGTAGGTGGGTTTTTTTTTTGTTGTTGTTTTTAAGCAATTGGGGTTAAGTAACTTGCTCAAGGTTACATGGCCAGTTATTTCTGGGTGTGGTGCTAAGTATCTGAGCCCGGATTTGATCCCAAGTCATCCTGACACTGGAACCACTGCTCTTACTCGCTGTGCTACCTGGCCGCCCCTCACATTGTAGGTGTTTAATAAATAAATAATAACTGAATGAAACTAAGGGGTATGCCTGGGAAAAGTCCAGGATTCCAAACTGATAGAGAATCCACTCTGAGACATAGGAAGTCTACATCAGATTTTTTTAAAGGGAAAAAAAAGAAAACAGAAAATAGAAATCATTCAAAATCAGCAAAATCCTTAATAGATGTTTCAAAAGTCAGTTAGTTAATTCTTAAGTTCAACTTTAGCACTCTGTCATTGCCTTTAATTCCATGAAGCTGTTTCCTGAATTGCCGTGAGTGCAGAAGTCCCTTGTCAGAAACGCTTGACTGGCCAATAGCTTTGCTTCTGACCAAGGCTGGGAGCCGAGTGCTTGGGGCAGGTGGAAGGAGAGGTGTCCTTGACTGAGAAAGCAAAGTTTGTAGGCTACAGTTGAGCTATTTTTGACACATTGAGTTTGAAATATCCAGAGGTTGTCTTCTAAAATCCCTCCACAGGCTGGCAGGTCAGCCAAAACTGCTCTCTTCATGGTTCCCAAAATAAGAGATGAATTGAACTTTTGTTTCCAAAGAAAATATGTAATATATATAATGCCAGAAAGTTTTTTTATTTGCTGCCAAATGCAGGAACACAAACCGATTAGAGGGAAAGTCTTGGGAATGTTGAGATGTGAGCACCTGCTTATCTAAAGGCTAGCATCTCCTTCCCTTGAACTGTGAGGAAAATCCAGGAATTGTCTCTTTTGTGTCCACAACCCCACATTTTTCTTCCTTTTGTCTTTTCTCTTATACTCATATTTAATTTGGTTGGGGACCATTGCTGATTCCCCTGGAGGTCAGAAGACCCCACTAATTATGGAGGAAATGCCTCCTTCATTCAATCACCCATCATGCTTATTATCGCTTACCTCTGAGTCATACACGTGTGGTTTTCATGACTGCTCTCAAAATTTTTCTTCAGTTTGTATGCTCCCTCTCTTCACCAACTGGCTGGAATTCTCCTAGGTTTCTGTTCTTATCTGAAGAATCCCTCCCTTTGGGATATTACCCACTGGAAGCAGTGACCCCCCTCCCAAGACTGGAGACCACCAGAGAAATCTCCATTGGGCACCTGCCTCGAGACCAAAGTGGGGAGAAAGCTGCTCACAAATGAGCAGATACTAGACAAGCCCCAAAATCTGTGTGGGGTGAAAAACCCCATTCAAAATTTGATTAAGAACACAGAGGTTTCTCAGGATAAAAACAAGAAATTTTTATTCTCTTCCCCTGAGGGAAGAGGGCAGTCCTCTCCATGACAGATCAGAGAGAGGAGGCATGTTACAGAAGACAGAACAAGAATTTGTACCCTAACACAGTCAAGACCCCTCCCACCACTGTCCTTTCTCCCATTGGCTGGGAGGTGGGTTTACAATCTGAGCATGAAATCTCCTCCAATGATAAGGAACAAAGAAGCCCTCCACTATACCCTATTGCCTGGGAGGCAGGCAGGGAACTTCATGTCCTTATTTGGCAAATGCCAAAGTAAGGGAGGGGAAAAGGTCACAAGCAAGGGTGGAGGTCAAAAACCCCTGAAGTGGCCTAATGCTGATGTGGCAGTAGTAAAGAAGGGGGAAAGAAGGGGAAAGGGTAAAGCTAAAACTCCAGCTTGCTCTCACAAGAAAACTTATGGGCTGAGAAGTTTTCACCTTTCCCATTCAGTCCCTCCTCTTATTTTCCACCCTCTGAAAACTTCTCACTCCACAGCTGATAAATCCCTTCTACAATCTTATCTTTCCAAGATGGGTTATCCAGGGAGGAAGCAGTTCTAGTGTAGGCCTAGTCTGGCCTCTTGGGAAAGCTCTCTGCATCTGACGTCATCTTTTCCAGATCCCTTGGCTCAGATGTCCACTCAGGAGGAGGGGTAATCTTAAATGCCTAGAGTCCATATACACAAGCTGGCATAGCCAGACAGACCTGACAGGGGCTCCCAGAAACATATAATTTGACACCAAAGGTGCATAGAAAGGTTCAGTTTCCCAGCCATGCAAGCCTAGGTTCAAAGAGTATAACAAATAGTTCAGTTGTCTTAACCACACAGGGTTAGGCTCAAACAATATAGCTTGGTCTGTCTGAAATGAAAGGGCCTTTACTGGTTTCTCACCGTGTTTCTAGGAGCACCAAGCTATATTCTCTACAGTTTCCTTCTTTTTAAAAAAATTCGATTTTATCTAATTTTCTGTTCTCAATCATCTCCCTTCCTTCTCCCTCACCCACTGAGAAATTAGGAAAAACAAAACCCATTACAAATATTCGTAGTATGCAAAATAAATATCTTCGTTAGCCTTATCTCCCCACCATTGATGGGGGTATGGGCCCAGGTCAAGACCTTTGCCCCTTACCCCAAAAGAATTTGGGTCCCATTTGTCTAAGGTCCTGGAAAACCCCACCTTGAACTCTCCTTGAATTTCCCCACTGCATCTGGCATTCGCCTGAGGCTAAAAGCCTTCCATTGTTACTATGCCCAGTTGTCTGTTACCCTTAACCTAGCCTAGCCTTCCATTGTCCATTACCTCCAGATTTCATCCAGCTACTTCCCAACCTTAATTCTATCTAAACCTTATTCTCTTGGTTCCTGGCCTGACCTCTAGTCACCCCAGCCAATTTGCCACTCCCTTCAAGATCCTCCCTAGACCCCTCCTCCAATCACCCCAGACTACTTGGCCAACCCTAGATCCCTCCCACAGTCTTTCTGTATATAAGATCGATCTTGGCCTCCATGAAGGTGCTCAGATTCAATCTGGCTGGTTTATATTCACATCATAAATGCTCAGATTCCTTAAGAGTCTAGTCAATGCTGAGATTTCTCAAGAGTCTGACCAATATGGTGGATTTTTAATAAACTTTGTTTTAATTTGGCTGAAAGAAGACTTGGGTTGAATTCTTTCAGGCAGGACTTGTGTGCCACTATTTCAGGATCGCAGCATCCATAAACCTCAACACTATCACCAGCAGCAAAAAAAAAAAAAGAAAAATTTTTTAAAAAGAGAGAATATCTCCTTCAGTTTGCTCTCTGAGTCTATGAGCTTTCTCTGGAGGTAGGCAGCATATTTCATCATGAGTTCTTTGGAATGGTGATTGGTCATTGAGTTGATCAGTTTCTAAGTCTTTTCAAGTTGATTATCTTTATAATAATGTTGTCATTGTAAAAATTGTTCTCCTGCTTCTACTCATTTCACTTTGCATCAGTTCATACAAATCTTCCTAGATTTTCCTGAAACTATCTTCTAAATAATTTCTTATAGCAAAATACTATTCCATTACATTCATATACCACAACTTGTTCAGCCATTCCCCAATTGATGGGCATCCTCTCAATTTCCAATTCTTTGCCAACACAAAAAAAGTTGCTATCAATGTTTTTTGTACATATGGGTCCTTTTCCTCTTTCTTTGATCTTTTTGAAGTATAGTAGTATTATTGCTGGGTCAAAGGTGTGCACAGTTTAATAGTTGTTTAGAAATAGTTCCAAATTTTTTCCAGAAGAGTTGGTCCAGTTCACAACAGTGCATTATTGTGCCTTTTTCCCCCACATTTGTCATTTTCCTGTTTTATCAGCATAGTCAGTCTGAGGGGTATGAGATAGTGCTTCAGAATTGTTTTAATTTGCATTCCTCTACTTTTCCAGCTTTCCCAAGTTTTGTTGAATAGTGAGTTCTTGCCCCAACAGCTAAGTTCTTTTTCCCTCCATCCATCTATTAGTTTTTACTGAAACTCCCTGGTCACCTTTTTCAGTCCTGGCTACACCCTTAACTCTTGATTCACTAGCTAAGTTGGGAGAGTCAGAATACTCCTTGCTTCTCATTGCTACTTCCAGGTTCTCCCCCTGCCTCCATCACTCAGTAAGCTCTCCTTGGTTGAGGTTCATGCTATTCATATCTACCACCCAATCAAAATCCTAGCAATTATTATCTAGAGACCTCTAGTCATTCCCCTTCCTCCCTTAATAAGTTCAGTATCTGGGTGACGATATTTATCTCCAATTGTAACCCTGGGACTAGGGGATTTCAACATACATACTGATTTTCCCTTAAACACACTAATCACTCTCAGTAATTATCCTATCCACCTCCCATGAACTACTTACTACTCTACCTCCTCTCAGTCACACACAAAGATGGTCATACCCTTCATCCTGCCATCATCCACAGATGTACAACCTCTATGTTCAAGATTTCCACAATGCTCTTAACTGCCTGTAATTTATTGGCATTTCACCTCTCTCTCTCTGCCTTCCCTTACCAAATCCTGCTCTTCATCAACACCATGGCTTCCAGTTCCTTGACCCTTCAATTCTCTCCCAATTCATCCATTCTTCACGAGCCACTCTCTCCTCTTTTTCTCACCTTGCACCAATTTGACTCAACACTGCTCTCTGTTTTTTGGGGGGTTTTTTTTTTTTTTTTTTTTGCTTTTTGAAGGGGGGAAGGCAGGCCCATTAGGTTAAATGACTTGCCCAAAGTTTTTTGTGTTAAGTGTCTGAGGCAGGATTTGAACTCAGGTCCTCCTGACTCCAAGGGTGGTGCTCTATTCACTGTGCCACCTAGCCGCCCCAGACACTGCTCTCTGTTGAACCCTATCCCCATTATCCTTTTGTCGATTATACCCTGCCAAGTGTCAGCCCTAGATATCTCCCACTATTCACTACATTTGATCCTATGCATATTGTACTGAATGAAGGTGGAGAAAAATCACACAACTGTTTTGACTGGGTTCACTAAAATTCATGTTACCCAACCTCAACTGGGCCCTCCCTGCTACTAGGCAATCCTATTATGTCTCCTTTATCAACTTACTGTCTTACTCTCCACAGTGGCTCTTCCAAACCTCTCACAGCTCCCTCCTACCCCCACACTCTCAGCTAAGAACCTTGCCTCATATTTTATAACAACAAAAAAAATTAGTGTCTCCTCAATGGCTCTACTGTCTCCATGCTGCCTTCATCCTCAAAAAACCCTCACTTGATCCTTCCGTTTCCACTATCATCTTATTCCTTTTCTGCCCTTTGTGGCTAAACTCCGAAGGCATCTATAATAGGTGTTTCTACCTTATCTCCTCTAACTCTCTTCTTATCCCCTTACAATCCAGCTTAACTGCTCTCCAAAGTTACCAAAGATCTTTTAGGTGACAAATCCAATGGCCTTTTCTCAATTCTCATTCTTCTTGACCTCTCTGCAGCCTTTGAAACTGTTCATCAGTGCGTGTGTGTGTGTGTGTGTGTGTGTGTGTTCAGCCCTGAACTTTTTTCAGTTTTTCAGTTCTGCCTGGCTCTGTGTGACTTCATTTGACGTTTTCTTGGCAAAGACATTGGAGTGTTTGCCATTTCCTAATCCAGCTCATTTTACAGATGAGCAAACTGAGTCAAATAGGGTCACATGATTTGCTCAAGATCACACAGCTACTAAGTGTCTGAGGCTAGATTTGAACTCAGGAGCTAAGTCTTTCTGACTCCAGGTCTAGCACTCTAGTCCCTGTACCACCTAGTCGCCCAATCACTTTCTACTCTCTAGGTTTTCAAGACACCATTCTCATCTGGTTCTGCTTTGACCTGTCTGACACTCCTCTGTCTCCTTACTGGTTCTTCCTCCCAATCACACCCTCTAACGGTAGCAGTCCTTCAGGGTTCTGTCCTGGGTCCTCTTGTTTTCCTTTATACTACTCCACTTAGTGATTTCATCACCTCTCATGGATTTAATTACCATCTTTATGCTGATTATTCTCAAATATACCTAGTCTGCCCTGATTTCTCTGCTGACATCCAAGCTCGCATCTTCAGCTGCCTTTCAGACATTTCAAACTGGACGTCCAATAGACATCTTGAATGTAGCATGTACAAAAAAGACCTCCTAAGCTTGCTCTTCCTACCTCTCTAGGATTATGGAGGTCCCAGGACAACTAAAATTCCATCTTCTTCAGGAAACCTTTCCCAATCCTTAATTCCAGTGACTTCTCTCTTTTATTTCCTATTTATCCTATATATAGCCTGTTTGTATATATTTGTTTTTGTCTTCTTCATTATATTGTGTGATTCTTGAGGGCAGGGACTCTCTTTTGACTTTTTCTATCTGCAATGTTCTTGGCACAGTGCCTGGCACACAGTAGGTGCTTAATAAGTGCTTATTGGGGTGGCTAGGTGGTACAGTGAATAGAGTACCAGCCCTGGAGTCAGGAGGACCTGAGTTCAAATTTGGCCTCAGACTCTTAACACTTACTAGCCATGTGATCTTGGGCAAGCCACTTAACACCAATTGCCCTGCCCTCCCCCCTCCAAAAAGCAGCAAAAAAATAAATTAAATAAATGCTTATTGATTGATTGATATAATCTGTAAAAACTGATAGTTTTGTTTCCTCTTTGCCTATGCTAATTCCTTTCATTTCTTTTTCTTGTTGTATTGCTATGGTTAGCATTTCCAGTACAATATTGAACAGTAATGTTGATAATGGGCATCCCTGCTTCACCTCTAGTCTTATTGAAAAGGCTTCTACGGCAGGGGGTGGCTAGGTGGTGCAGTGAATAGAGCACTGGCCCTGGAGTCAGGAGGACCTGAGTTCAAATCCGGCCTCAGACGCTTAACATAAAAACTAGCCATGTGACCTTGAGCAAGTCACTTAACTCCAATTGCCCTCCAAAAAGAAAAGGCTTCTAACTCATCTCCAGTACAGATGCTTGCTCTTAGAAAGATTTTAAGGAAAGCTCTATTGAGTCCCATGCTTTCTAATATTTTGTGGTGTTTTTTTTTTTAAACAAGAATGGGTGTTACATTAAAAAAAACTTTTGTATCTATTGGAATAATCATAAGATCTTTGGTGCTTTTGTTATTAATGTGGTCGATTATGTTTATAGTTTGCCTATTATTGAAGCAGTCCTGCATTCCTGGTCATAGTGTATGATCTTTGTGGTATATTGTTTAAGTCTCCTTAATATTTTATTTTAAAATTTTTCATCAATATTCACTAGGGAGATTGGTCTATAGTTTTCTTTCTCTGTTTTGACTCTCTCTGGTTTTTGTATCATGACCATAGTCATCTCATAGAAGGAATTCATTTTTAATCTCATTCAATATCACTCTATATACTAGTAGGATAGCAAGTGGTCAAATTATGAAAAAATGATGAAAAAAGTAATGCTTACTTTGAGTGATTTACTACTAAAAATAAATACATTATAATTTATGAACCTAAAGTGTTTCCAAATTTTCATGAGGCGAGGAGCAAAAAGTCAGCTCTGCTTGTACGTGAGGAAATGGACTTGAGTCTCTTAGCAGGATGAATATTCAGTTTTGTAGACGTGTGAACATAAAGCTGAAAGAGCAAAGCTACAGAGGAGACAAAGCTAGGGGGGTCAGAGAGATAACATGTACTCCTGTTTCATTGTGGGCTTTTAATACAGGGTCTCCTCACAGCTTTTCTTATTTGGGGAGGACTGTCCTGAAGACTTCACTTGAGTAGGGAACTCCCTCCACCAGGACAGGCCAGTCCCAGAACCAATTGTAGTTCTGCCATTAGTAGTTTTATTGAGGTGCCTAAGACACTGAGAGAGCATGTGACTTGACAGATCATTGTTGTTGCTTGATCATTCCCAAAGAGGACCATGGCATCAGGAAGGTGATGCCATGACTTCTGAGTGATTTAGATTTCAAGTGAGGGAGGGCTGTGCAAAGTCACAAGTCTCACTTTCTCCTCTAGAGTTATCTGGGCAAACTGGCAAGATATAGATCAGAATGACTGGAGATGGTCCCAGATGAAGTGGGAGACCTTGACTTTTTAATCTAAGGTCTTCCCCAGGTCTCAGTTTGACTGAGGCAATGCCCATTCAGTGATTAAGTCCAGGTAAGAAATGAGGCAAAGAACGGCCTTTTACCTTGTCCAAAAAAAAAAAAAAAGAAATGGGTCTGGAAGGGGAAGACCCTTGGAGTGTCTGACCAAAACAGAAACAGTTGTAATTCACACTGCAACTGTTTGGGTTTAAGGCATGGTTCTTAAAAAACAAAATCTAGCCTATAAACCCCAAGCTATCTTATGAGGTTTCTATGATCAAAATTCACATTCCTTTGGGCAAAGTACCTGAAGGTAAGGGTATATGGACAGAGGGAGGGAAAAGGGCGGGAGGGGAAGAAAGGGGAAGGGATGAGAGAACTGCATTTCCCATTTGGAAGGTGATGCCATGACTTGCATGTTTTATTTACACAGAGAACTTAAGCATGTGTGTGTGACTGACAGATCATCAGAGAGAGACAGACAGACAGAAAGAGAGAGAGAGGGCTTGAGTCCAATTCTTCCCGACTCTGCCAAAAGGAATTGGACTGGACTGAATTCCACCAGATACCCTTACTCATTTCATTCTCAAACATCACTATATTCTAGAAAATGAGAGTTGTGTCTAACGGGTATTTTGAATTTGAAATAAATTCTTTATATGCTGTGCTAGGTGCTAGAAAGGACCACAAAGACAAAAAGAAGCAGTTTCTGCCTTCAAGGAACTTGTATTTTGCAGGTTTTATTAACCTTGACCAAGTCAGTCCCCCTTTCTGTATTTGTTTACTTACCTATAAAATAAAAGTGTTGGACTCTAATCACTAAGGGAGAGTTGCCTGGTTCTTTGACTTAGTGCTATGATCTCATTAGGAGGTGTTCCTGAGCTCATCAATCCATTGATCAATAAGCATTTATTAAGAGCCTACTATGTGCCAAGATTGTGCTAAACCCTGAGGATATAGAGGTAAAACACAGGACCTCACAGTCTGGTGGAGGAGACAACATGCAAGCAAATACACAAAGTAAACGGTCTATGGGAGAAACAGGAAATAATGAACAGTTGGAAGGCATTGAAATTAAGAGATTAGGGAAGGCTTCCAGTATGATTTCAGTTGGGATTCTAAAGAAACCTGGGAAGCCAGGAGGCAGAGAGGAGGAGGAAGAGCCTTCCAGACATGGAAGAGAACCTAGGAAAATGCACCAAGCTCTGAGACGGAGTATCCTGTTCATTGTGGAGAAGCCAGGGGCCAATGTCACTGAATGCAAGGGAGTAAGATCTAAGATTACTGGACAGGTAGGAGGGGCTAGGTTATGAAGGATTTCAAATGACAGAGGATTTTATATTTGATCTTGGAGGTAACAGGGAGCCATTGGAATCTGTTGAGTGTGTGTGTGACACATGATCAGGAAAACCACTTTAGTTGCTAATTTTGGATTGGATGGATGAGAATGGGGAGAGACTTGAGATAGGCAGCCCTAACAGTCATTGCAATGGGCTAGATGTGAGGTGATGGGGGCCTGCCGCAGGGTGGAGGCAGGGTCAGAGGAGAGAAGGGGGTACATTCCAGAGATGCTGCAAAGGCGACATAAACACACCTTGGCACCATATTGGATATGCAAGATAAGAAATAGCAAGGAATCCAGATTGTGAGCCTGAGGGACTGGGAGGACACGGTTGTCCTCAACAATGATAAGGAAGGTAGGAAGTGGGGGGAAGGTTTAAAGGAAAAGATGAGTTTGGTTTAGTACATGTTGAGTTTCAGGTGCCTACTGGACAGTCAGTTGGAGATTTCTGAAAGGCAGTTGGAGATGTGAGACCAGACCTCAGCAGAGAGATTGGGGCGGAAATCATCAAGATGGTCATTAAATCTGTAGAGTTCACTTCAACAATGTGATGTGTCCCTGGTCCTTTACAGAGAAGCTCCAAACTAAGAAGTAGCTGAAATTAATATTTACTTAGGTGGATACTTATGCAAATTAGTTACTGGAAGTGCTGAGATATGTACATCTTGTTTACACTACAAATTTACTAAGCAAATTCTTTCTTCTTGTGTAGCTAGCAAGCAAACCACCAGCTGAGCCCAAGTGAAGTAACTGACTCCCTACTATATAACATATCCTGAGTTTCTCATAAAGACTAAGATAAATACCAGATTTTATTACTTGAGGTTGGCCCATAACCCATCTTTCAGCATTGAGCAGGACTCAATTTTACTCAAGAATTGCCTATAAGAGTGATGATCCCAAACACAGAGAAGAACCCTGGGGGACAATGTCAATAATAACTACAAAAGTATAAACAAAAGCAAGACTTTAGGGCAGAGGAACTCAGGGTAATTAAGAGACCAATTATAGTCCTGGAGAGGAGAAATTAAAGCATAGTTCCTTCTTCCTAGAGAGGTGGGGGACTATAGGTCTGGAATGTTATATATGCATTCAGATGTAGTGACTTTGTTGGTTATTTTTGTTTGTCTTCTTTTATTTCAAGGATGGATAAAAACTAGGGTGTTTGGTGGTGGTGGAATAGGCCGGGAAATGAACAGCGAATAAAAGACCAGCTAGTGAATAAGCATGGTGGAAACAGTGCTGGACCTGGAGTCAGGAAGACCCTAGCTGTGTAACCCTGGACAAATAACTCACCCTCTGTCTGCCTCACTTATCTCCCTCTATAAAATGGGGGTAATAATAGTGCCTGCCTCCCAGGGTTGTAATTAGATAATATTGTAAAGGTCTTCGCAAACCTTAAAGTGTTATAGAAATACTAGCTATTACAATTATCTGATCATTACCATTAATAAAATAATATATTTATCTGCTTGTATGCTATATTTCCCCACCCCACCCATGCCCAAATTTAAATTCCTTATTTTTTTTTTCATTTTGTCTTATATTCTCCCTGGCTATCACAGGACCTTACACAGAGTATATGCATTAATGAATGCTTGTTCAAATCTAATCTTAGAAGGACAATTCAAATAAAGTCATAAATGAATTATCAAAGGGTAGAGAGAAGAAACTCTGGTTCAACCAGATTTATAAGTAAATTCTGTCTCAAACATTCAAGGAGAAACTAATAACTATGTTATAAAAAATTATTCTCAATAATTAGTAAAGGAGCCATTCTACCTGACCCTTTCAGTGAGCCAAATATGGTTCTAATACCCCAAATAGGGAAGGATAAAGCAGAAAAAGAATTGTAGACAAATCTCAGTAATGAATATTAGTTTTTTAAAAAGTTAAACATGGAAATATGTTTTATATGACTGCACACATACAACCTATATCAAATTGCTTGCCTTCTTAATGAGAGGGGGGAAGGGAGGGAGGAAGAGAATCTGGAACTAAAAAAAATGAATGCTAATAATAATTTTTACATGTGATTGGGGAAAAATAAAAGTAAATTTAAAAAATTAAAATTCAAAATCTGAACAAAGAAAATATACTAATATAAAACAAAAACATATTCACTATGACCAATCTCAATTTATATCAGGGACACCAACATTAAGAACACAATTAACACAATTAATTATAAAAACAACAGGATAGAGGTGGCTAGGTGGCACAGTGAATAGAGCACTGGCCCTGGAGTTAGGAGGAACTGAGTTCAAATCCAGCCTCAGACACTTAATACTTACTAGCAGTGTGACCTTGGGCAAGTCACTTAGCCCCAATTTCTCTGCCTTCCCCCCTCCAAAAAAAAAACTCCAAGAGGATTATATACATAGATTCAGAGGAAGTTTTAGACAAAACAAAATACTCATTATTTTTAAAAACCCTAACCCTAAAAATCACAGGCCTTGCTTTAACAAGACCATTTTCTAGATTCAGCTGCCATGCCCCTCCACCTTGTCTTCAGCTCTCCTTTTCTGGGCTGTCTTCCCTACCAGAATGGAAGCTCCCTGAGGGCCAGGGCTGCCTTTCTCTTTGCTTGTATTTCTGTTCCCAGCACTCAGCCCAAAGCCTGGCACATAGAAGCACATATAGGCTTATTGACTAACTGACTATATGTGTCCATGCTTCCTGAGACTGATGATTTGAGCTAGAGAGGACCAATTCCTCTCTTACAGCAGAATTGAGGATTTGATTTGTCCCTGCTGCAAGGGGAAAGCCAGTGTTCCATAAATTTGAGAATGCAAACTACTGTCAAAGAAAGATTCTGTACTCTGTGTTTTGGGTAGAAGCCTACAGAAACTATTTTCTAGTTAAAGTATGCTAATTCTAAGCCTTCTACTTAGAGACAGAAATCCAAAGGGACAGAAATCCATCCGCCTTTGAGAATCTCTATTGGACACTAGACGATTTCCTCAATAAGATAAGACTCAGTTACACAGCTCAAGTGAAAGTTTAGTTAACATTTTGCTTCATCAGACAGAACAAAAGTCACTTAAAATGTCAAGAGAATCATTTTCCTGAAACTATTCATGTCTTCTTCAACCACTCCCCATTCCCAGGATTCTCCTGCCCATCTGCTAACCTAATTCCATCCTCTGGGAGAACAGAGTCATCCCTCCCCCAAACCCTTGCCCTCTATCTTTTAACCAATTTCCTCAAAACAAGTGGCTGGGCTTTTTTATAAAAAGGTGGAGAAGGATTATTTCTCAAGAAGTTTGATTAAATACTAGAGAAGCTATCTTTTTTTCAGAATAGTCTCAAAAGAATTGGGGAAATATTTATTTTATTTCTTAATATTTCCAAAAGAGGGAGGGGTGGCTTTCCTGCTACTGAGGAAAAGGACTTTCTATTAAACAAGAACCGGCGGGAAAACTGGAAGGAAGTCTGGCAGAAATTCTTTTTAGTCCAGCATCTTAGACCACAAATAATAATAAATTCCAAATGGAAAAATGGCTTAAATTGAAAAGGTCACATCATTTAAAAAAAAATAGTAAAGAAGGAGAGGTACCTTTTCCAACTAGTTAGAGGGAGAATTCTTAACCACACAAGAGAAAAAACAAAATAAATTGAGAAGAAAATAGGACACTTATAAATGCATAAAATTTAAAGTTTTGCTTAAAAAATGTAGCTTGAAGAAAACATGCAGCATGAAAGGAAAAGTACTCATTAAGTGTCCGTGATTAAAATTTGATATTCAAAATATATAGGAAATTAACATAAATGGGTAAGATCAGGAGCCATTCCCCCAAGGATAAGTTGCCAAAGAATATAAACAAGTAAATAGTTCTCAAAAGAAAAATTGCAAACCATCATAAGAAAGATAGTTCCACATCATTATTAAGAAGAGAAATAGAATATTAAAAAGACAACTCAGGTTTCACTTCACACTCAGCAAAATGACAATAAGGACAAAAGATGAAAGCAGTCAGGTGCTGGAGGGACACCAAAAGACACACTAAGATGCTGCTGGTGCAGCTGGGAATCAGCTCAGCTATTCTGAAAAGCCTTTTGGAATTACGCTTTTTTAAAAGTGCCTAAAAGGTCAATGACCTAGAGACCCCATTGCTGGGCATCTGTTATGTGGTGGCACTGTGCTGGGCACCAATATAAAGACAAGAAATATTTCCTGCCCTCGAAGGTCTTCTGTTTTATGGAGAGAAACAACACAGTAAAGAAATACAGGAATTTCTAAAGTGCTTCAAGGTTTGCAAACATCTATTTATATCAATATATGTGATTTCATTTTCTCTTCACAACAGCTTGGTGAGGTATGGGCTAAGCACTGAGAACAACAGAGAAGAAATAGAAAGACATTCTCTGCCCTTCAGAAACTTACAGTCCAACATGGGAAGACAACATACAAAAAGAAGCTAAAAGTGGGGGTGGCGAGGAATGAGAAGGGGAAAGGATGATGGAGAAATAAGGCCTGGGAGCTAGGGGCAAAGCCCAGAAAGGAAGGAAGGAGTGCAAATGTCTGGCTGGTCTGGCAGCTTCCATAAAACAGAACTGATCAGTCAGAGGAAGAGGACACAGGACTGGCAGACTCTTCCAGTCATAGGACCAAATGTGAGATGAATGCAATGGAACATTGTTGCGCCTTAAGAAAGTATGAAAGGAAAGGTTTCAGAAAAACCTAGGAAGACTTATATGACCTGATACAGAATGAAGGGAGGAAAACTAGGAAAGACTTATTTTTTTGCTTTTTGGAGGGCAATTGGGGTTAAGTGACTTGCCCAGGGTCACACGGCTAGTTTTTGTATTAAGTGTTTGAGGCCAGATTTGAACTCAGGGACTCCTGACTCCAGGGCCGGTGCTCTATTCACTGCGCCACCTAGCCGCCCCCTAGAAGACTTAATAACGCAGTGATCAAACAGGATTCCAGAGGGCTGATGACAGACTATGCTCCTCCCGACGGACTCAAGATGAGGAATGACAAGGATATTTTGGACAAAACCAATGAAGGAATTTGTTTTGCTGAACTCTATGTATCGGCTATCAGGGTGCTTTATTTTTCTTTTCAATGGATGGGGGTGTAGAAACTGGAGGGAGGGAAAATAGATATTTCCTATTTAAAAACAAAATATTAAGCTTGAAAAAAAAAACATAAAGTATAAGATATAGGGTATGAGACAGCCTTTATTCCCTCCATCACAGAAAATGCAACAAATGCAAAAGATTCATCAACAAATGAAAATGGAAAACCAAAGTTCTCCAGGATACTCTCAGAAAACCTGGAAAGACCGACATGAACTAATACAAAGTGAAATGAGCAGAAGCGGGAGAACAGAGCACACAATAGCAGCAATACTACATGATGACCAACTTTCGAACTTGAGAACTCTCGAAGCCAGGGCTTCCGACAAGGGAAGCCTTGGGAAAAGCCACTCTCATGATGCCTAGCCTGTATCCTGTGCCAGGGACCAGTGGTGCAGGGGTTTCTCTCTCAGGCTCTTGGGGCCAAGCTTTGGTTACTGTATGTAACCTAAGAACTTTTTCACAAGAGTCCATTCCCGTCCTCTGACTCAATTATCAGGAGACAGCCCTGGTCACATAAAACTGATCAGAACCGTCCCCTGTGCAGTCAGCTTCCCTTTCCCAGAGCCAGGCCAGCTGCATATTAGCCTTTCAGGGCTTGAGAGGGTAGTTACCCTGGGGGCCTGGAGGCATTTCTTCTCTAATGTCATCTGCTTAATGCACCAGCGGTTGGGTCCCCTCCCCACCCCACTGTTAGGGGTCAGTAAGTAGCAGCCAAACTCCATTTAGCCATGAGAGCAGATATCATCAGAGGATTTCTGTGCATATCTAGCCCATCCTATCTGCATCCCCCCAGCATGGAGGTAGGACCTATGCCTACCTCTGTAGAGGATACTTTTCAGAGAAAGGTCAATGCCCTATCATCTCACCCAATTCTTTGGGTGACTCACCATTCAAGGTAAGCAGGGGCTCCCTTGAAGGAATCACTATACAATTGGGATGGGCTTCAAGATAGATTTTTCTGTATGACTATTTTTACAGAAAATGTGAAGGTTTGCATTTGTTAGAAAAAAAAAAAAGTTCAAGACCATAGCACAAATAAGGATATTATTAAAGTGGGAGGGAGAGTCAGCTGTACAAAAATGTTCATAGCAATCTTATTGGTAGAAGAAAAAAAGATGTTAACAGCCCACAAGTCCAACAGGCATCAGCGGAACTGGTGGCTTATTGACCCAACTAAATGTGATCCCATCATCTAGAATGACAAGAATGAAGGATACAGTAACATCCAGGACTCCTCCAAAATGCTACTAATGGAAGAAAGTAGAACCAGAGAAACAGGGAGACAAAAGCAGTAACAATAACACACTCCAGAAAAAACTGTAGAAGAGAAGGATGCAGAAGGAAACAGAACAAGGTGTCAGGATCCTGTTCAAGTGAACGTGTGTTTTTGAATGAAATCTAAGTGATGGGGCACACTGGGCATCCTGTGATCCTATGAGCGCTGGCCTTTGAGTCCTGCTTCTGACGCTCCTAGAGGAGGGGACTGGGAGAACTCTGTAAAAGAAATGGACACTGTGCTTCCTGTACTGCCTGCCTCCCCAGGTTGATGCTGGGAAAGGGCTTGAAAAGATCTCAAAGCACTGTCTGTCCAGGTGAGTTTTATTATTGTTGCTAGACCAGAGTGTTCACTGAAATTGCCATGTCTGAGGCTGTCAGCAAAACTTTGTCCCTTTTCAAAGGGCTATTGATTTATTAGTTACTCAAATATTCTCTCATGTTCAAAGCCCCCTTTGCTGTTTCCCTAAATGATGAGACAGAATATGGTCCCAAGAAAGTGGGTCACTTAAAAGTCATCTTCCTCAGTTATCGTCCCTCCCTTAGGAACATCTGGAGATGTTCTATTATTGAGTTAAGAACCAGAAGGATAAAGAAAGCCCAGAGTTTGCAAAAACAACTTGACTAATTCTCCTTCCGTGGCTCTCTGAGCCCCTGGTTAGCCTTGAAAAGGTCCATTTTCTGATCTAGGGCTTTTAACATCTTTTTTTAGACTCTCTTTAAATTGATGAGACATCCCCACAAGGTATCACTCATGGCCTTCTGCCTTTTCCATTTTCTGTAAATCTTGTTCTGTCTATATTGCAAAACAACATCCATCTCCTCCTTCACTCATTTACCAGTTCACTGGGAATGTTTTTCCAGTTGGCAAGGAAACTGGAGCTTTTCCAATCTCAGAGTCTTCTGGAAAACAGATCCCATCTCTCAAGAAATCATGTGATTCTTGACAAGGACATTACCTAAGATGCAAAAGGCACCATGAGGAGGGAGGTGGGAAGGGTGCTGTCTCTAGCTGCTGTCTCTGCCCTTTCTGGTCTCCTCCTTCCAGCACTGAAGGGAAGGATGTTACTTAGCAGGCCTGCAGCTCATGAGTCCTGTATGGCTTGGAAAGAATACCTGAGTTTCAAGGAAGAAGGCACCTGGATATGGCTCCTTCTGTTTTTGAGGAAAGAAAAGGAACTAAAAAGTCTAGGAGAGACAGTCAATCATGAATGATTCTTAATCAATGAGAGGCTCTAAGGACAGGCAACATATGAAGTGAGAAAACCCTGGCCTAGAGCTCAGGAGACCAGCATTGTTCTTCCTAAAAAACCCTTTGGGTCACCTTTTTACAAGACTGTTCTGATAATTAGCCTTATTGATGTTATGCATTCTCTCTGTCTCTCCTCTCTGTCTCTCTCTGCCTCTGTCTCTCTCTGTCTTTCTCCTTTGTCTCTCTGACTCTGTCTCTGTCTGTTTCTCTGTGTCTCTGTGAGTGTGTCTCTCTCTCTCTCTGTCTCTCTCTCTCTGACTCTGTCTCTCTCTCATTTTACTGATAGCTTTTATTTTTCCATCACACTCCTCCCTCTTATGCCTCCTCATTGAATCCTCCCTTGTAATAAACAGTTAAGCCAAACCAGACAATAAAGCAAGAATAACTGGTGGCATGTGCAATATTCTGCGCCCACAGTTCCCCACCCTTCTGTTCTCTGGAGCCAACGCTGATCATTACAATCACTCAGAGTTCTTCGGCCACATTTCAGTGTTGTTTTCATTTACACAACTATAGGAGTATGTGAATTGTTTTCCTGGTTCTTCTGGTAAAAGTGTTTGTTAGACACCTCACAACCACAACAAGGCTGCACTCCCCCCTCCCTTTCAGCCTCCTCTTCAGGCTTTTTGTCTGCCTTAGAATGTAAACCCCTGGGAGGCAGGCATCAGCTTCCTTTTTGTTTGTGTTTGTAACCCCAGCATTTAGCCCAGTGTCTGGCACAGAGTAGGCTCCCCTGTTCTCCCAGAAGAAGAATCAAAGCTTTTGGGGGCAGGGAAAGGGCCTATGACTTTTTGCCTGGCGATCTTTCACATGGCTGCTAACTGAGATTCTGGTGGGTGAGCCCTGGGGGAGGGAAGAAGTTCCAATATACAGAGACCCTAGCAAGGGAGAAAAGGCCTCAGTGGTTAATATACCAGGGATAAATGAGGGGTATATGTATGTGCAAGGTGTCCCAAAAGTCATAGTTCATATTTAGGTCCTCTCTTTCCTAGCAAGTACCATCAACTCTTCCCTCTTCCCCAGAGGAAGAGAGGCACTTACAGTTACAGAATTCTAGGCAGCAGACATGCTTAGGTCCATCCTAAGAAGGGCCACAGAAACCCCAAACCAGAGCCTATAAAGATAATCATTGGTGGTCTTAGGTCAACAGGTCCTATAATATTACTACATTAGCAACACATGTACAAATAACCAAAAATATATACAAAATAATGAGGAGGGGTCACAACAACATGAAATCAGTGTGATCTCTCCCAGCAAGTACCAAAGAACTGGGCATGCTGCCCCCATTGCATCAATTAATTACTATTTCAGTGTCAAACAGGAGTTCTTGTCATTGGTTCTAATATCTTCTGACAGAAATTGAGTCTGCTGACAGCAGAGGGTCTGCCAGATCCTTGAGTTCACTGCTGACAATAGGCACAATCAGTTAGAAATCTATCTTACCTGACAGGAAAGTAGGAGGGGAAGAGATTAAGTAAAAATGGAGACTGGAGGGTGGGAGAGAGACTAACAGAAGAGAGGGAAGATGGAGGAGGTGACAAAGATAAGCAAAATACTTATGTGGAGGAGGGAATGGGTGAAAGGAGAGAGAGGACAAACAGGAGGAAAAACAAGAAGAAGGAAATACACAGTAATCACAACTGTGAATGTGAATGGGATGAACTCTCCCATAAAATGAAAGTGGGTCAAAAACCAGAATCCTACAATATGTTGTTTACAAGAAACGCCCTAAGCAAAGAGATACCACAGAGCAAAGGTAAAAGGCCAGAGCAGAATATATTATGCTGCAGCTAAAAAAAATGCAGGTTTGGCAATCCTAATCTCAGACCAAGCAAAAGCAAAAACAGACCTAATTAAAAGAGATAAGACAGGAAACCACATCTTGCTAAAAGGTACCATATACAGTGAAATAAATATCAATGCTAAACATATATGCATCAAGTGGTATAGCATAAATAGTCTCAGAGGAGAAGTTAAGTGAGTTACAGGCAGACATAGCTAGCACAAGACATAATAGTAAATGACTGTAGTAACCGAGTGTCTGATAAACCAAAAGACCCCAGTCTTTGGGATAAGAACTCACAATCTGACTAGGAAAACTGGAAAACAATAGGGCACAGACTAGGTATAGAGCAACATCTCACACAATATACCAAGATAGACATGATTTAGCCAAAAAGGGTGACACCATAAGTAAATCAGAAGAGCAAGGAATAATCTCCCCGTTGATCTATGGAGAAGAGAAGAACTCATGACCAAAAAAAGAGGTAGAGAATATTACAGGGGTGGCTAGGTGGTTTAGTGAATAGAGGACCAGTCCTGGAGTCAGGAGGACCTGAGTTCAAATCCAGCCTCAGACGCTTAACACTTACTAGCTGTGTAACCTTGGGCAAGTCACTTAATTCCAACTGTCCTGCCTTCCCCCTCCAAAAAGAAAAAAAAAGAGAACATTACAACAGGTAAAATAGATAATTCTGATTACATTACATTAAAAAGCTTTTGCACAACAAAACCAATGGAACCAAGATTAGAAGGAAAGCAGAAAGCTGGGAAACAATCTTTATAACCAGTATCTCTGACAGAGGTCTCATTTCTCAAATATATAATTGAGTCAAATTTATAAGAATACAACCCATTTGATAAATGGTCAAAGGATATGAACAGGCATTTTTCAGATGAGGAAATTAAATCCATCTGTAGGCATATGAAAAAGTATTCTAAATCACTCTTGATTAGAAAAATGCAAATTAAAACAACTCTGAGGTACTACCTCATACCTACCGGATTGGCTAATATGAAGAAAAATGATAAATGTTGGAGAGGATATGGGAAAACTGGAACACTAATAGACTGCTGGTGGAGTTGTGAAATGAGCAATTTGGATTTATGCCCAAAGGGCAACCAAATTATACATACCCTTTGATCTAGCAATACCACTATATATCCTAAAGATAAAATAAAAGGGGGAAAGGACCTACATGTGCCAAAAATATTTGTATCAGCCATTTTAGTGGCGGCAAAATATTGGAAACTGAAGGGATGCCCATCAATTGAGGAATTGCTGAACAAGCTGTGGTATATGAATGTAATGGAACACCATTGTACAATAAGGAATGATAAACAGATTTTAGAAAGACCTGTAAAGACTTGTATGAACTGATGCAAAGTGAGGGGAGCAGAACCAGGAAAACATTGTACATAGAATGAACAACATGTGTGATGATCAACTATGAACGACTCAGCTCTTCTCAGCAACACAATGATCAAAGACAATTCCAAAGGACTCACAAAGGAAAATACTCTCCACATCCACATTAAGAACTGATGGGGGCGGCCAGGTAGCACAGCGAGTAAGAGCACCGGCTCCAGTATCAGGATGACCTGGGGATCAAATCCGGGCTCCAACACTTAGCACCCACCCAGAAACACCTGGCCATGTAACCTTGAGCAAGTTACTTAACCCCAATTGCTTAGGGATGGCCAGATGGCTCAGCAAGTAAGAGCACCAGCTCCAGTGTTGGGATGACCTGGATCAAATCCGGGCTCAGATACTCAGCACCATACCCAGAAATAACTGGCTGTGTAACCTTGAGCAAGTTACTTAACCCCGATTGCTTTAAAGAAAAAAAAAAAAGAACTGATGGACTCTGAATGCAGATTGAAGCATACTTTTTTTTTATTTACCTTATTCTTTTCCATGGTTTTTTCCCTTTTGATTGGTTTTTTCTTTCACAACTATGACTAATATGAAAATGTTTTACACGATAGCACATGTATAACCTCTATCAAATTGCCTACCATTTTTGGAGAGGGTAAGGGAGAAAAATTTGGAAATCAAAATCTTGTAAAAATGAATGCTAAAAATCGTCTTGATATATAATTGGGGAAAAAATAAAATACTATTGAGAGAGAGACAGAGACAGAGAAGCTCAGGTTTGAATTCCAACTTGCACAAATTCCTTCATTTCTCTGGGTCTCTCAGTTTCCTCATCTGTATGATGACGAGGTTAGTCCCGATGACTTGGAAGGTCTTACAACTCTATAGCTATGATCCCAATGTTCTCAGCCAGCACCAGCCCACATCCCTTCAGGTTTCCTGTAGTAATTTCCTCAGCATTCATGTTTGGGTCACTATGAACTGACAGTTTTCTGGGCTCCCCCTACAAGTGGCCTGTTTCTAATCTCTGTTCTCCGGTGTCTAGGGCCTTGAGAAGGTTCTGATGTGGATCTGGCTCATTACTCTGCTCTTCCCAAATTTCCACTCTTCCCTGTGTTAAGAACAAATCATTGCTTGGTGTTTTACAGGATGTCAGCCTGGGCCCTTGGCAGATAGGTCTCACTCCCACAAAGAGTATTCCACTACCTACTCATGTCCTTTTTAGTGAGTAAAGTAAATCATCTATGAACCCGCAGCAGAGCTCAGCCTCTTGCCATCCACAAACCTGAGCCACTGTAAATGATTTCTGAAAGACTGTGGAGGAGAGGAAAGGCTTGGGAAAGATCTTTTTCTTTTTCTTTTTTTTTTTTTGCCTTTTGGAGGGCAAGTGGGGCTAAGTAACTTGCCCAAAGTTACACGACTAGTTGTTTTGTGTGGGTGTTAAGTGTCTGAGGCCAGAACCGAACTCAGGTCCTCCTGACTCTGGGGCCGGTGCTTTACTCACTGAGCCACCTAGCCACCCCTAGATCTTTTTCTTTAAGGAAGAAAATTTGGAAAGGCAGGATTTTGTAAGCTATGGGCCAGGAGTTTTAACTTTTCTGTGACCCAGACTCTTCTGGCAGTCTGGTAAAGCCTATGAGTCCTCAGAATAAGGTTTTTAAATGAATACACTAAAATACATAGAATTATAAGGCAAACCAATTATATTTGATAACCAAAAGACAATTGTCTATATATATATATATATGTATATATGTATATGTATAACAACAAATAAACCAAGTTGGTGCTAGGTGAAGAACCCCTGCTATAGACTAAAGGGCTTGACTTGAAACCTGGCAAAATGACAGTGTGTAGTATTAAAAGGACGGTTAGTAAACATGTAGAGAAGGAAGCAGTGATCTCTAGAACCTGCATGGCTTTATCCAGATGAATCTCATTTCATTTTGTGACAGGGTTACTATGTCACACCAGGCAAATGCTACAGATGACCCTTTACCTAGATTCTGATGAAGCCTTTCCACATGGTCTCTTGTGTTAGTCTTACAGATACAATGGAATGTGGTCTATAGTATAGTAAGGAGGCAGATTCAGAACTGGTGGACTAGCTGGACCCAAAGAGTCTTTAATAGTCTGATATCAGCTTGGAAGGAAGTCTCCAGTGGTGTGCCTCAGGGAAGCATGCATGGCCTACCCAGGTCTGTTTTATATTTTTATCAGTGACTTAAATAAAGGCATAGATGGTGTGCTTATCAAGTTTGGAGAAGACATAAAGCAGGGGTAGGTAGCAACTCTGCATGGCAGAGTTAAGACCTTTTAAGAAGCTCCTGACCAGTGAGAACACTGGAACTAATCCGATAAAATATAATTTAATAAGAATAAATATAACAGTCAGTACTTGCGAAGAAAGGATCAACTTTCCAAGGACAACATGGGTGAGATGTGGCTAGACAGCAGTCTGTCTGAAAAAAGCTCTGGAGACGTTAGTGGTCTACCAGCTCACTATGGCAGTGTCTGGCACTTGGAGGTTACCAAATGCTCGTCGAACTGCATGGAATGGAATAGTACAAGTTGGCAGGCTAACAATGAGCACAGTCCTAGAGAGCTGTAAGAGAGACACAGTGTCTAGGACCCGAGAAGCAATGTGCACACCATACTCAGGCCACATTTGGGATAGTTCCATCTGGGCACCACATTTTAGAAAGCTGGAGTTGGACTGATAGACTGGAGCCTTGAGATCATGCCAGAGGAGGATGGGCTGAAGGACCTGGGGATTTGGGAAGAAAAAGAAGAATCAGAGTCAGGGGACGGCGACACGAGTCATGCTGAAGGGGATGAGGCTCGTTCTGTCCCTCCTCTCCCTCCCCCCCCACCTGCCCCTGCCCCCACCCCACGGGCAGAACCAAGAACAAGTGGTAAGAGACCCCCAGAGGCACATGGAAGCTGGGTCTCTGGAAGAGCTTCTTCTTATTCAGGGCCCGCCCAAAGTGGGACGGGATGCCATGGCTGCCCCGGCTGTCCCGTTGGACATCTTCAGGCCCACACTGGATGGCTCTTTGCCAAGAGATTCTTGTCCACGTGCAGGTGGAATTAGCTGCCTCTAAGGTTCTTTACAGCTTGGAGGGGGGGGGTTGGATTCTGTGATTCCCCCTGGAGAGGCTCTATGTTGTGGTGGGGGAGGGTCTTCAGCTCCACAGCTCTCTCCTCCCCTCCTTCACACTTTGGTTGGAGCTGGAGCTCAGACAAGTTCCTTCTCCACCATTTTGGCTCCATTCCCCATCTCCTTAGTATTTTGACAACCACACTCAACCTCCTTTCCCTTGTCCTACCAACCTGAAACCTTTTATTAGCCCTTGAGTTTTTCTTTCTCCTTCACCTTAAGTCCTTCCCCTTTTCATCAAGCCCTTTCATGAAGGTTCTTTCTCTCCTTCTTCTCCAATTTCTCAGGTCCTCCCAAATTTCCCCTCACCAAAATCAATCTCTAACTTTCCTCATGATTCCCAAACCCTTCAAGCATCAATGGCTATGCAGTTCCTCATCTGTCTTCATCTAAAGTCCATTTCCTTCTCTTCCACCAAACCTAGATATCGTCCTGGTGACTGAAACCTCTCAAATCTGTCCCTTCTCTTCTATGCCCCCATCACCATGTGCTCTTTTCTGGACTTTTAAAGCAGTCTCTTAATTGGTCTCCATTTCTAGTCTTATCCACACCTAATCCAGCTTTCCATGGTGGGTTCTAGGTTCAGATCTGATCTGGTCACTCCTTCCATGGCTCCCTGTCACCTACCAGTGAAAGTGCACATACCTTAATCTGACATACCAGGCAGTCTAGGGTGGTTGAGAGAACACAGGATTTGGCCTGGGATAATGTCTACATGGCCTTAATTAGACCACATCTGGGGCACTGTGCTTGGTTCCAGGCACATTTTAGGAGGGAGAGTGAAAAACTAGAGAATCTCCAGAAGGCGGCCAGATTGACAAAGGGCTTTGAGATGCCGCCACAGGAGAACTGGTCAAGGGCCCAGACTAGAGTAGAGTCTCAGAAGGACACCCAGCTGTCTTCTCATGTCTGAAGGGCTGTTTTACAGAAGCAGGATGAGACTCATTCTGTTTGTCCCCAGAGGGCAGAACCAGGGGCCATGAGGGGGAAGTCTTAGGAGGCAGATTTGGGATCAACGTTTGAAAAACCATTGTAACAATGAGAGCTCTCCCAGAACGGAGCAGACTGCTTCCTGGAGGTTGGATGACCCCTTGTTGAAGTGTTCTTCCCAGAGTCTCCAATGTCATTATGTGTGAGTAATGCTACCTTTCCAGGTAGAGTTGGTTCACCCTTGAAAAATAAATTAATCCATTAATCAGAAAGCATTTATTAACTTCCACCAGGTACCAGGAAGGCCCTGGGCTAGGCACTGGGTACATCAAGCAAGAAAACAACATTGTCCCTGCCCTGAAGGAACCTACGTTCTATTAGAAGAATAAATACATACCACGTACATAAGCGTAAAGCATACAAACGGAATCAGGAAAGTTTTCTTATAGAAGGAAGAGCTTGAGCTGAGCTTTTTTATCCGCTTCTTTTTAATTAATTATCTGTATAAAGTTGTATTGTCTTTCCCTCCCACACCCACTGAATGGTAAATATAAGTAAACAAAAATAGAGGCCTTATAACAAGCGTTCACCATACATCCGAACCGATTCCCAAACTGGCCAAGTCGAGAATACTTGTCCTCTGTGTCAGCTCTCCAGACGGCAGGCAGGGAGTGAGTGGGGGCTTTGTCTCAGGCCTCTGGACTCATGGGCTATCATGGCCCTACTGAGAGTTTCACAGTCTCTCTAATGGTCCTTTGAGCTGAGCTTCGAAGGAAGGCAGGAAGTCTGAGGGTTCCAGGTGAGGAGGGAGAGCTTTCCAGACATGAGGGACAGTCTGGGCCAACGCATGGAGACTGGAAACAGCACGTGTGGAGGAGGGATGGCACTGAAGCTGCTGTAGAATGAGTAGAGATGAATCATGGAGCAAGCCTGAAAGGTGGGCAAGATGGACCAATGGGCTGTACTCCAGTTTGAAGTGTAAGCACTCAAGACTGTATGTCTTCTTGGAAGAAAGGAAAACAAGTCTGAGGGGCCTGATGGAAATTTCTGCCTAGCTCAGGCACTTGGACACATCCCTGCTGCTGCCCCCAGTGCCCTGGTGGCATCCTGGCATGCAGCACCTTCCAGCTACAGGTCAGTGCTCTGTGCCCAGTAAGCTGTCCATGTCTGTCTGGAGAATCCTGAGGGTGGTCAGCACCCTGCGATGCCGTCTCTGCCCGCTGCCCAGATATGCCAGACCACTTGGCTCCTCAGCTGGCAGAGCAGACAGGGCCTTTCCCAACTGGCCCTGGAAAAAGACAGTAGCGTCACTGTGCTGGGTGAGCTGTTTCTCCAAATGTTTGCCTGCCCTTTGTGGCTCAGGATGCTGCATAAATGAAGCCTCCCACACAGAGGGCAGGCAGGCAGGAGCCTCCCTGAACCATGACAAAGCAGAACAAAACACTTGAGCCAGGTTGCAAAAACCCACCTACCAGCTCTCTATGAATGTGAGGGAAAGGAACAATTCACAAGGGCTTGTGAGGCCTCTGCTCCTGAGAGTCCGCTGGGAAAGAGTCAGGGAGGTAAAAACTCAGACACCCCAAACCTGGCAGGCAGTGACATTGACTTACCTGATCCAGCCTCTCCTTTTACAGGCAAGGAAACTGAGGCCTAAAGAGGTAGGAGAGGTAGCAAAGGGCAGATTCAAATTAGGCTTCCAGTGCCAAAGCACAATTGTACAAACTGGCAAGCGGGGCCTGTTGGTCCCTTGGCTGCTCGGTGGGGATCTGGAGGAACATCTTATGCCCACTCCTCATGGGGTTGCTGAGACATCCAGAAGACCCAGGGATCCCCACAACACCCCATCCTGCTCCTATGCGGGGGGCGGGGCAGCTGTTCTCCAAGGGGCCATCTCTTGCTCTCTGGGCAGGTTGACCTCCAGGGTAACCTGGGCCTGCTTTTTGTTTCTACCTGTATCCCAGGGTCTTGCATGGCTCCTGGAATGATTAATAAGCATAAGTACCATGAAGGAATAAGTGAATGACATCACCTCTTGGGACCAGAACTAAGCCAACGTTCCCTACATCCATTAGCCTTTTATAGAACTAGGAGAGGCCTATTTAAAGTTTATTAAACACTCACCATTCTCTCTCTGTCTCTCTCTCTGTCTGTCTGTCTATCTATCTCTGTCTGTCTGTCTCTCTCTCTCTCCCCTCCTCCTCCTCCTCCTCTCAGATTTTGAGAGGAAGCAATAAGATGTCCTCCCATGGAATTCTGTCTTCTCATCACCCTTACTTAGCCTGCCATTGGTACCTCTGAAACAGCAAACAGCCAGGGACTAGAAACTGGGTAGTATACAGAAACAGCCCTACACAAAGAGCACTGGATCCTAGCCCTTGCTGCTTAGCATCTATATGACCTTGGGAAAGTGGCATCCTCTCTCTGAGCCTCAGTTTCCCCTCTGTAAAATGGGAGGGCAATCTTGAAGGTCCCTTCTATCTCTATGTCTTAAGGCTTCACTGGAGGGTGTCATGGGTGAACACTGTCAGGGTTTCTATAGAGGGACTCCCATTGGACTAGGCAGCTTTGGGGGTCCCTGCAGTTCTCAAATGATGTGGGGGATGGAGAGGGAGTAGAACAATACAGAATAGCTGCCTTTGGGCAGTGCTGGTACAGAGAGTCCAGGAACGTCTAACACACCCGTGGGGGCTCCACGAACCCGCAAGTCTGGTCAATTACACATTCACCTTCACAACATTCCAAACAGACCACCCAAACATTTAGATCTGATTCATGATCCTGGGCATCTGTTACCAAAAGCCATGTTTCAATGCAGCATTCATTCATCATGCAGACGAGAAGGAGAGAGTTTGGTACTGGGTCTGTTTGGTTTTCCACATCTTTTTAAAAATGAAAAAAAAAAAACCCTACTCTGCTTGAAACTGGTTTACAAAAACCTTCTTATAAATAGCACAGGCATGCTCTTAAATAAAGGAATGAATGAATGGATTCAGCACATACTCACCAGTTATGCTCTCCTGGATGCCTGCCAATGACAGTGGGAAGGGAACGTGGCTGATGGCTGCCAGCTGAAGCAACAGCAGGACCCAGAGAACCATCCGCCAGCACATTTAACTCAGAACATTTCTCAGGAGCACAGAAACTATCTTCTCTAGCAAAGAAAGCATTTTCCTGCTCAGGGCTCCCAGCATTCTCGATAGCCTTCAGCATAGGCATTTTAGTTTCACTCTTGAGATGATAAATCTTCCAAAAGATGACACATGGGCATTTTTCACCAGCATTAAATGCCAAGATGTAGTAGATGGAGTTCTGGGTTTCAGACCCAGGGACCTGGGTTCAAATCCAGCTTCTGGTATTTATTATTAGCTCCCTGACCATGAGCCAGTCACTTAAGCTCTGTGTAACTCAGCATGAGCAGAAGCCATTCTCCATGATACAGTGATACAGGGGGACAGATGACCTGAAGTCTGAGGAGCCGGCTCAGATCCCACATCTGATGCTCACTACTTAGGTGACCTTGGGCAAATCACTTCATCCTCTCTACCTCACCTATCAAACAAAGGGCTGAACTTAATGGTGTCTGAGGTCTTTTCTATCTCTATGCTGGTGATTATAAATCTGGAAGAGGCCATCCAACACAACCCCTACCCATTTTACAGATGAGGAAACAAAGAGAGAGGGAAGTGAGCTAATGTGCACAAGGTCACACACCTAGTAAGATGGGTGGAGACCTGGAGACAGGAAGGAGCCTGGGTTCATGAGGGGCTTTTTTCTCACTCACTCTAGATGTATGGTCCTAGGATCCTAAGAAGTCCTTCCCATACACTGAGAGACCACAACTGAAATAAAGTTCTGCTTTCTGTCATTTAGCCCCATGGGACTGGTAAGTTGGGAGTTCCAGTTCAGCATTTAGCTATCTACTGTAGATGCCATGTGAAGGTCAGGGACTGTGTTTTAATTAAACACTGGAGACCTAGTAGCCAGCATAAAGCTCTACATGCAGTAGGGCATTAAGTGCTGAAAACACTGAGGGAACACCCACCAGCCAGGCATCACCCACTCACTCACGTCCATCCCTGAGCTGGAGGAAGAGGAATCAACTGGGCGCACTCAGCCCATTCACTCACTGCTAGCAGTCCTCAGCAAGGATGAAGGGAT
>NW_027186352.1:13540178-13557935 GCF_028583685.1 Petaurus breviceps papuanus
TCCTTCCTATCTGTCTCCCTATCTTGCCCAGCCTAGGAAGGAAGGAAAGAAGGAAGGGAGAAGAGGAAGGGAGGAGGGAGGGAGGGAAGAAGGAAGGAAATGAGGCAGGAAGGGAGGGAGGGAGGGAAAGAAGGAAGGGAGGGAAGGAGGAAGAAAGAGGAGGAAAGGTGGAAATGAGGGAGGGAGAAAAGAAGGAAGGAAAGAAGGCTGAAAATTTTGATTGATTATAAATAATTGACCAAATCATTAGAACTGAAAATTTCAGTATCTGGGTGCTTATATTTAAATAAAATTAATTGGGGAAGGAGGAAATTAGAAAATACAGGTTTTCAGTGATCAGAGTTATTGAAAGTTATATTGAAATTCATGCTACAAAAGGTTGACTCTACTCTCAAATTCTTTCAGTGCAAAGCAATGACCCCAGTTCTTTAACGTGCAGCATTTGGCAGTTCAAATGACACACAGATTGAAAATCTGAACTTTAAAAATAAAACTTTCTCTGACTGGGCAGAAATTGGCTTTTCTTACAAATGGAAATTGTGTTCCTGTTAAAAATAATCAGTTTAAGAGACTAAAAGAAGTCCTTGGAGAATGAACTGGCGAGACTGCCTCCCCATCCAGTTACATGGAACTGCCAGGGCTGGCTTTGCAGGCACCACACACTGCTAGGCTTTCTTCTAGTCCTGTGGATTCCAAGGTCACTCCTCAAGCAAACACTAAGCCCTCTGAGTAATGAGGAAGACACTGAGAAATTCAGTATGTGGAAAAGCCTCCTCATATCGAGATTTGCTCCAAAGTAAAATAAGCAGTTTTAGGAAGAAGCTTCCCATCACTGCATATCTTCAAGTACATCTGGATGACCATTCAGTTCAGCTCATAAACATTTATGATGCACCAAGTCACCTTAGTGATACAAAGATGGACAGGGCTACAGTCTGTCCTTAAAGGTCTGACCCACAGTTGGTACATAATAAATTCTTAGTTTTGGACTAACTGAATCCATGACTTTATGAATGTTGATGCAGCCTTTTCCAGAATATATCAAGACCCATCTATGCTTTCTCATTGAAAGTAATTTTGGGGGGTGGCTAGGTGGGGCAGTAAATAGAGCATCGGCCCTGGAGTCAGAAGGACCTGAGTTCAAATGTGACTTCATACACTTAACACTTACTAGCCATGGGACCTTGGGCAAGTTGCTTAACCCCAATTTCCCTGCCTTTCCCCCTCCAAAAAAAAAAGTGATTCTTGTTCATGCCTTTGATAATTTATTCACAGAAGAACTACCCTAAGAATTTCTCTAATTCTTTTTTAAATAATCCAATTACATGTAAAAATTTTAAAATTAAAAAAATTTTTTTTCAGTTCCTAATTATCTCCCTCCCTTTCTTCCCCCTCCCTGAGATGGTAAGCAATTCAATATAGTGTATACATGTGTAATCATGCAAAATATATTTCCATATTGTCCATGTTGTAAAAGAAAACAGAGACCAAAAAAAAACCAACCACAAAGTAAAAATAGTATGCTTTGGTCTGCATTCAGACTCCACTAGTTCTTTCTCTGGAAGCAGATAGCATTTTTTTTTTATCTTAAGTCCTTGGAATTGCCTTGGATCATTGTATTGCTTAGAATAGCAAGTCATTCACAGTTGATCATCTTAGTATAATATTGCTGTTGATGGAACAATGTTCTCCTGGTTCTGTTTCACTTCATTTTGCATCAGTTCGTGTAAGTGTTTCCAGGTCTTTCTGAAGTCATTCTATTCTGTTAGTCATTTCTTATAGCACAATAGTATTCCATCGTAATCATACACCACAACTTGTTCAGCCATCCCTGGTTGATAGGCATCCCCTCAATTTGCCTTCATAAAAGGAGCTGCTATAAGAATTTTGTATGTGATCATTATTGTATTACTTTGATCTTTTGTTTCATGGTACTTATGTTTCCTGAGTTTTCTTGGTGACCTTGCTGATACATACATCACTCCTCAGAAATTAGTACATGCTGTGCTCTCTAAATGGCTTGATCTGTAAATATGCCTTAGTTTTACATATAGGGCCTATTTAACAAGTTTGTCTCCTTGTGGGATACATGAAATTGTGACTGTGTAAGTGTATCTAAGTTTATTCAGCTCCATGACATTGATGGAAACATGGGATTATAATTTGCAATGCACAGCACATTTGGTTCCTGTTGTGAGTTTTAAAAAAATAGATCCTTTTCTCTTTTTTCCCTCTTTGGGATACAGACCTAGTAGTGGTATTGCTGGGTCAAAGGGTAAGAAGTTTTTTTTTAATGTTTTAATTGTGTTTTTAATTCTTGCTTTTACTTCTCTCTTATTAAAATTTATTGAGCCAAGATGGTAGAGTAGAAACAGGACTTCCACAGGGCTCCCACTTCTACCTCCTCCAATACATGTAAAAAATGATGATAAACAAACTTTAGGGCTACAGAACCCACAAAGTGATAGAGAAAAACAAACCTCCCACTGAAGACAGCCCGGAAAGCTGGCAGGAAGGGGCCATCACAGTGCTCTGGGAGCAGAGCCCAGCCCCCTGAGCCTGAGGTTTTAGCTTCAGGGAGGCCACAACCAGTCCCAGATGGAGAGACGTTGGTGGAGTGGATCACCAGCAGCTGTGGCGGTTTCCAGAATTATCAACCCATAGATGCTAAGGACAAAGTGAGAGGTCAGTGTGAACTTTGGGAACAGGGGGTCCAGGAGTGTGGTCTGGCCTCTGCCCCTGGAGGGAGAAGCAGCTGAGGTGCAGCAGCTGCAGCCACATGGCTGCTACAGAGCACCTGGCCTGCAGATTGTAGGGACACCAAGTGACCAGTCTGAGGGGTAATCACTCTTGCTTTAACCTGCTTGAATCTGGATTGCTGTCTAGGGTGGAGGTCCTGGGGTATGTGACCAGTGAGCCAGAGCATGTGGAGGCTTCAGAGAGGGCAGGAAACTAACAGCTACGGCAGCTGAGAAAACCCCAGACATTTGGGACAAAGCTCTCCTCTCTGAAAGCAGAGTTCTACTGTGGCAAAAAGCTCAAGAGTGGCAACATGGGGGACAAAAAGGATCAAAGCATGGAACAGCAGGAAGACAATGAAGTCAGAACTCCTGCACTAAAAGCTTTGAAGAAAAATATGAACTGATTACAGTCCATGGAGTAGCTTAAGAAGGATTTTGAAAACCAAATAAGAGGACTGGAGGAAAAACTGGGAGGAGAAATGAGAATGATGCAAGAAAATCATGAAATGAGAGTCAACAACCTAACTGAAGAAAATGATACCTTAAAAAATAGACTAACTCAAATGGCAAAAGAAGCTTAAAAAGCCAATGAGGAGAAGAATGCCTTAAAAAGCCACATTTTCCAGATGGAAAAAGAATCTCAAAAGCTCACTGAAGAGAATCATTCCTTCAGAATTAGACTGGACCAAATGGAAACTAGTGACTTTATGAGAAATCAAGATACTATTAAACAGATCCAAAAAAATGAAAAAATAGGAGGCAATGTGAAATATCTCATTGGAAAAACCACTGACCTGGAAAATAGATCCAGGAGAGATCATTTAAAATTATTGGACTATCTGAAAGCCATGATCAAAAAAAGAACCTAGGGGTGACCAGGTAGCACAGCGAGTAAGAGCACCGGCTCCAGTGTCAGGATGACCTGGAGATTGAATTCCGGGCTCAGACACTTAACACCCACCCAGAAACACCTGGCCATGTAACCTTGAGCAAGTTACTTAATCCCAATTGTTTAGGGGCGACCAGGTGGCTCAGCAAATAACAGCACCGGCTCCAGTGTTGGGATGACCTGGAGATCGAATCCCGGGCTCAGACACTCAGCACCACACCCAGAAATAACTGGCCGTATAACCTTAAGCAAGTTACTTAACCCTGATTGCTTAAAAAAAAAAAAAAGAACCTAGAACTTATCCTTCAAGAAATTCTCAAGGAAAATTGCCCTGATGTTTTAGAACCAGGGGGCAAAATAGAGGTTGAAAGAATCTACTGAATCACCTCCTGAAAAAAAGATCCCCAAAGAAAATTCCTAGTAATATTATAGCTAGGTTCCAGAGTTCCCAGATCAAGGAGAAAATTTTACAAGCAGCCAAGAAGAAACAATGTGAACTTTTTGGAAACACAATCAGGATAAGACAGGATCTGGCAGCTTCTACTCTGACGGACTGAAGGGCTTGGAATATGATATTCTGGAGGTCAAAGGAGCTGGGATTAAAACCAAGAATCACCTACCCAGCAAAACTGAGTATCATGTTTCAGGGGAAAATATGGTCATTCAATGGAATAGAGGACTTTCAAGCATTCATGATGAAAAAACCAGTTGAATAGAAAATTCGACATTCAAATACAAGAAGCAAAAGAAGCATGAGAAGGAAAACAGGGAAAACAAATCATAAGGAACTTATCAAAGTTGAACTATTTACATTCCTACATGGAAAAATGGTAAGTGTAACTTATGAAACTTTTCTCAGTATGAGAATAGTTGAAGAGAATATAAATGTATGTGTATACATACATATGTATCTATATCTATATAGGAGAGTATATGTGAGTGTGTGTATAGGTGTACAGGTATACATAGACAGAGGGCACAGGACCAATTGGATAGGAAGGGATGACAATTAAAAGGTGTAATTGAGAGGTGAGAGAGGAATATAATGAGAGGAGATGGGGAGAGACAGAATGCGGTAAATTATCTCATATAGAAGAGGAAAGGGAAAACTGTTACAATGGAGGAGAAGAAGAAGGCAAAAGAGAATGGGTCAACCTTACTCTCATTGAATTTGGCTTAGGGAGGGAATGACATACACACTAAAGAGAGTATCTCACCCTACAGGAGAGTATGGGGGAAGGGGATGAGAGGGGGGATGATGGAGGGAAGTTGGAAGCACACACTTTTGAAAAAGGGACAGGATCAAAGTAGAGAATAGAACAAGTGGGGGGCAGGGTAGGATGGAGGGAAATAGAGTCAATCTTTCACAATATATCCTCTATGGAAATGTTTTGCATAGCTACACATGTACAACCTATATTGAATTGCTTATCTTCCCAGTAAGGGTGGGTGATGACGGAGAAAGGAAAAGAATCTGGAATTCAAAGTTTTGAAATCAAATGTTTAATATATATATAAATTTTTTTTACCTGCAACTGGGAAATAAGATATAAAGGCACTGGGGCATAGAGATCCATCTTGCCCTACTGGAAAGTTGGAGGGGAATGAGGGAAGATATAGGAGAGAGCAGATTGGGGGAAGGGGTATTTGGTAGGATTGCTGTTTTGGGGTGGTGGGGAAAGATAGGGAGAAAATGTGTAACTCAAAATCTTGTGGAAATGAATGATGTAAACTGAAAATAAACATAAAATTCAATCCAAAAAAATTATTTAGTATTTTATTTTTCCTCAGTTACATGTAAAAACAATTTTTTCTCATCTGTTTTTAAAACTTTGAATTCCAAATTCTCTCCCTTCCTCCTCCCTCCCCACCCCCACCTACCACTGAAAAGTCAAGCAGTTCAATATAGGTTATACATGCAGTCATGTAAAACATTTCCATATTAATCATGTTGTGAAAGAAAACATAGACAAAAAAACTCAAGAAAAATAAAGTAAACAAAAGTATGCTTCAGTTTGTATTCACACACCATCAGTTCTTTCTCTGGGGATGGACAGCACTTTTCATCATAAGTCCTTCAGAGTTGTCTTGGATCATTGTGTTGCTGAGAATAGTCAAGTCATTCACAGTTGATCATCTCACAATATTGCTGTGACTTTGTATACAGAACACTTCACTTTGCATGAGCTCATGCAAGTCTTTCCAGGTTTTTCAGAGAGCATCCTGCTCATTGTTTTTTTACAGCACAATAGTGCTCTATCATAATCACATACCACAGTTTGTTCAGCCATTCCATAATTGATGGGCATCCCCTCAATGCCAAATTCTTTGCTCCCAGAAAAGAGCTGATAGAAATATTTTGGTATGTATGGGTCCTTTTCCCTTTTTTAATCTCTTTTAGGATACAGACCTAGTAGTGGTGTTACTAAGTCAGAGGGTATACATGTCTTTATAGGTCCTTGGGCATAGTTCCAAATTGCTCGACCGAATGGCTGAATCAGTTCACAACTCTACCAACAGTGCACTAATGTCTCATTTTTCCCCACATCCCCTCCAACATTTGCCATTTTCCTTTTCTAATCTAGTAATCTAATCTAATAGGTATGAGGTAGTATCACAGAATTGTTTCAATTTGCATTTCTTCAATCAATTGAGAATTATAACATTTTTTCATATGGGCATAGATAGCTTTGATTACTTCATCTGAAAATTATTCATAACCTTTGATCATTTATCAATTCGGGAATGGCTCTTATTTTTATAAATCTGATTCAGTTCTCTATATGTTTGAGAAATGAGACCTTTATCAGAGAAACTAGCTCCAAAAGATTTTTCACAGTTACTATTGCTAACTGTATTTCCCTCCATCTGATTCTCCCCCCATTTATTCTCTCTCCTTTCACCTTAATCCCCCTGAAAAGTGTTTTACTTCTGACTACCCCCACCCCTAATCTGCCCTCCATTCTATCACTACCTCCTTCTCTTATCCCCTTTCCCTCCTACTTTCTTGTAGGGTACAATAGATTTCTATATCCAATTGACTGTGTATGTTATTTCTGAGTCAATTCTGATGAATAAGGTCCACTCATGCCCCCACCACTTCCTCCCCTTCCCCTCCACTGTAAGAGCTTTTTCTGGCCTCTTTTGTGTGAGATAATTTACCCCATTCTACCTCTCCATTCCCCTTTCTCCCAGTACATTCCTCTCTCACGCATTAATTTTATTTTTTAGATACCATCACTTATACCTTATATCAACTTATACCTGTACCCTGTCTATACATATATTCCTTCTAACTACCCTAATAATGAGAATGTTCTTATGAGTTAAGTATCATCTTACCATGTAGGAATGTACACAGTTTAACCTTATTAAGTCCCTTATGATTTTCCTTTCCTATTTGCCTTTTTATGCTTCTCTTGAGTCTTTGTGTCTGAAAGTCAAATTTTCTATTCAGCTCTGGTCTTTTCATCAAGAATGCCTGAAAGCCCTCTAGCTCACTGAATATCCATTTTTTCCCCTAAAGGAGTATACTTTGTTTTGCTGGATAGGTTATTCTTGGCTGTAATTCTAACTCCTTTGCCCTCCAGAATATCATATTCCAAGCCCTCTGATTCTTTAAAGTAGAAGCTGATAAATCTTGTGTTATCCTCACTGTGGCTCCATAATACTGAATTGTTTCTTTCTACTTGCTTGCAATATTTTCTTCTTGACCTGGGAGCTCTGGAATTTGGCTATAGTATTCCTGGGAGTTTTCATTTTGGGATATCTTTAAGGAGGTGATCTGTGGATTCTTTCAATTTCTACTTTATTCTTTGGTTCTAGAATATCAGGGCAGTTTTCCTTGACAATTTCTTGAGAGATGATGTCTAAGCTCTTTTTTTTTTCCACGAATTTCAAGTAGTCCAATAACTCTTAAATTATCTCTCTTGGGTCCATTTTCCAGGTCAGTTGTTTTTTTTTTCCAATGAGATATTTCACATTATCTTCAATTTTTTCATTCTTTTGGTTTTGTTTTATTGTTTCTTGATTTCTCATAAAGTCATTAGTTTTCATTTGCTCCATTCTAATTTTTAAGGAATTATTTTCTTCAGTGAACTTTTGTAGCTCCTTTTCCATTTGGACAGTTCTAAAGTTTTTTGTCCAGTGGATTTTTGTACCTCTTTTACCATTTGGTCTAGTCTGTTTTCTAAGGTATTATTTTCAGTATTTTTTTGTGTCTCCTTTAACTTGTTTTTCATGATTTTCTTGCATCACTCTCATTTCTCTTCCCAATTTTTCCTCTACTTCTCTTACTTGACTTTCAAAATCCTTTTTGAGCTCTTTCATGATCTGAGATCAATTGATATTTTTCTTGGATGTTTTGGGTGTAGGAGTTCTGATTTGGTTTTCTTCTTCTGAGTGTGTTTTGATCTTCCTTGTCACCATAGTAACTTTCTATGGTCAGATTTTTTTTCCTGTTGTTTACTCACTCTCCCAGTCTATTTCTTGACTTTTAACTTGACTTTTAAAGTAGGACTCCACTTCCAGGGTGGAGGGCAAACTGACCCAAGCTTCAGGGGTTTTGTGCAGCTGTTTTCAGAGATACCTCTAGGGACCTATAAGTGTTCAGTTTTTCCAAGGTGGTATGGTCTAAAGTGAGGTGTGTTTACTACTCTTCTGCCCTGTGCTCTGGTCTTTGAGTGACCACAAGCACTCTTTTCTGCCCTGAAACTATGAAGAGGGTCCCTAATTCCATTGAAGCTGCAAGTTCTGGTATGCTGGTGCTCCTCCTCACCCTGGGGCTGTCACGGAGAACTGTGACCCCAGATCCAAGTGTGGGTGAAGCAACAGAGTCCTGCCTCACTGCTGGCAAAGAGACCCCCGTAACCTCCTTCTGACCAGCTCTGTGGCCCCTGGCCATTTGCCATGCTGCTGCTGCTGATTCAGTGGCTCCCAAGGCCTGCTCCTGCTTTGCTACACTCTTTACCTGATAGTTCTGGAGTTTGGCCACAACATTTCGTGAACTATTCAGTTTGGGATCTCTTTCAGGAGGTGACTGGTGGATTCTCTTGATTTCTATTTTACCCTCTGGTTCTAGTATCTCAGGACAGTTTTCCTTGATGAGCTCTTGGAAGGTGTTGTCCAGGCTCATTTTTTCATCGTGATTTTCTGGTAAGCCTATGATTCTCAAATTATCTCTCCTGGATCTGTTTTCCAGGTCAGTTATTTTTCCATTGAGATATTTTACCTCTTTTTCTAATTTTTCCTTCTTGATGTTTTGTTTGACTGATTCTTGGTTCCTCATAGAGTGATTTGCTTCAATTTGGTTGATTCTAATTTTTAGCAAATTATTTTCCTCGTTAGTTTTTGAAGCTCCCTTTTCCATATCATACATTTTTCTTTTTAAGGAGTTGTTTTCTTCGTTGTAATGTTTTTTCTAATTTTGCAATTTTTATTTTAAAAGAATTATTCATTTTATGTTTTATCTCTCTAATTTGATTTTCAAAATTCTTTTTGAGCTCATCTGAGAATGCTTTCTGTGCTTGAGACCAGTTCTCTGTAGAGGCTTCAGCTCTGGGTGTGGAGTCAACACTGTCTCCCTCTGAATTTGGTTCCTCCCACTCATAATAGTAGGACTCCAGAGCCTTTGTCTTTGCAGTCTGCTTTTTACCCATTTTGGGGCAGGGCCCTAGCCACAACCTTCCTCTAGGGTTCCCAATCTTTACTGTTTAAAGTTTTGCTTTGGAGCAATAATTACTATGTTTTCAGGGCCAGAGTGGGGGATTGGAACAACTGGGGTTCACTCTGCCATCCTGGTCTCTGGAAGTCCAGATAGGGACTTTTTAAATTTCCAGGCTGTGGGTTGGTAGTCCCAGGAGTAGCTGCTGCCACTGTCAGGGGCCCTGCATTTGACTCTTACCCAGCTCTGTCCAGTACCAGCCCTGCAGTGATAGGCCTGGCAATGGCCCTTGTAGTTGGTGGGTCAACTTGCCGAAATGTTGATCAGGCCTCGTCCAGGCCTCTGCATGTCCTGGCGTCTGGGCCTCTGTGCCAGCACCCATCATCTTCCGGGCCTCTGCCTGTGCTAGACTCTTACCCAGGTGTTATAGACATTTCTTGCTGACCTTATAAGTTGTCTCTGGCTGGAAAATTATTTCATCTCATCCTTTTGTGGCTTCTGCTTTTCCAGGAATTGTTTCATTGCATTATTTAAAGGGGTACAGAGGGATTTGAGGGAGAGCTTAGTAAAGTCACTGCCTTTTCTCCACCATCTTGCTCTGCCCATAGGAATAGTTTTATAGCCTTTTGGGCATATTTCCAAATTGCTCTCCAGAGTGGCTGGATCAGTTCACAACTCCACCAAGAGCCTGCACCTCCATTTTAAAGACGAGGCAACTGAGGGGTGGCTAGGTGGCGCAATGAATAGATCACCAGCCCTGTAGTCAGGAGGACCTGAGTTCAAATCTGGCCTCAGCCACTTGACACATTTACTAGCTACGTGACTTTGGGCAAGTCACTTAACCCCAATTGCCCTCCAAAAAGCAAAATTAAAAAAAAAAAGATGAGGCAACTGACTCTGAGTATTTTTCAGATATTAGAAACACTTGGATTGTCAACCTTTGATTTTTCACTCTTGCTACATGACTGAACCAAATATGTACCGCTTCACATAGTCGTTATTGCTAAAAATATGCTACAGGCTATTCACAATCCTATCCCTATGTGTCTTCTTCACATTATCCTTTATGTCATCTGAAACATGATTCTTCAAAAAGTAGGGCATTCCATCAATCACACGATTCACAACTATATAGCATCATGGAAGAATACTGGCACTAAAAAGACGAATTTTGGTAGCAGGGAGTCTGGAAATCCTTGAAAGCACTGCATAATTTCCCAAGAGACACCCAAACATGTCAATTCTAGGACCAGCTCACCACCCACCTGAAGTGTCTGTCCAAGTATAGATACCAATGGACTATAATTCAATGAGCTGCCTGTCCAACTGCATGTCATAATGGGAACGAGGAACCTTCTTCAGCCATTTAGTCTTTTTTGAGTGGATTTGTGAGGATTAGTATGAGGCACTGACATGATGCTCTCTATACAAAATCCCTCTTCCACTCGGTCCTTTTGCAGGACATACTGCATGATGGTGGCCAACACTTTTGGCAACACTGTACCATACTTCATGGTGTTGATGCTCACAGGATCTTTGAGCAAAAGTATATCTGGGGATGTATCTACTGAAGAATCTTATATGCTATTAACACATTCTAGGACATGCTTTCTTGGAAGACAGCCTTAAGGTAGTGTTCAGTTCCACTGAGATAAGTGTGTGTGTGAGTGGGGGGGGGGGGGTAGGAGGTGGGGGAGGGGATGTGTGTTAAGGAACAATCAACATGACAAGACCTTGTATTCTCTATACCTCTTGGTCAATTGTGTGACTATAAAGATGTGACCTGATACAAAGTAATGTCAGTAAATACCTTTGATGTATGCATAGGTCAATCTCAGAAATTTTATAGAGATGTAAGCACACAGGTCAGTAGTTGCTAATGTTTTCTCACCTTTTTCAATATTAACATCCTCCATTTTTTCTGTTGTTTTTTTTTTTTTTTAGTATCTTAACCTCTTTGAGATATTTTCAAAATGAATCCCCTGGGGCAGCTAGGTGGCGCAGTGAGTAGAGCGCCGGCCCTGGAGTCAGGAGGACCCAAGTTTGGATCTGGCCTCAGACACTTAACACACACACAAACAAAAAAAACCTAGCCGTGTGACCTTGGACAAGTTACTTACCCCCAATTACCCTCCAAAAAGCAAAAAAAAAAATGAATCCCCAAATTCCTCTATTATTGTGACATATACACAGTTAACTACAGTATATAACATAGATGATGATGATAGTAGATAGTAAATAACCAAAGGCATTTGCTCCATAAAATTGCAGGGAGCTTCTGTTTGGGCACAGTTTAGACTAGAGAGCTCTGACATCCCTTCCAACTTAGACACTCTGAAATCAAACACTTTCTTTGGGGACACATTAACTATGAATATGTAATTGGAAGAACATAAAGGGATGAATGGACAAATAACGCTGAAGGAGATTCAGCGGGAGTTACCAGTACAGAAGGCCATTCCCAGGCCTTGGCAGGTAGCCTTTGGGAGTTGCTGTGACTGAAAAAACTTGCCATACTGTGGCCATCCAAGTGCTAACCTTCCTAAGGTCTGGTTAGGCTGCTCTTCATATGAGAGATGCTGCTTCATCCTCAGCCCCAAACCCAACTCCCTTCTAGAGTCTGCTTTCCACTAACAGAGTCTTCAGGAAGGTAAGGTCACTGCCACGTGGTGATGATGAAATGGAGGAAGAATTTAATTATGATAATAATTAGCAACCACTCACATGTAGGTACTACTTTCAAGTTTACAAAGTGAATGTTTAGACAGGTCTTTACCACTATCCACTTCCACACTCCACCCACCACCATGCCTGGAGGAAGACACCACAGGGCTACTCTAACCCAAGGAATCTTGGCTTCTAACAAGTCTAGTGGCTGGGCCAGAGAATCTTACACATTATCTTTTATTTTGTTCTGTGCTTCTGAAGCTATCCCAGAAGTTTCTCTGGCCAGCTTCTTAACCAGAATCACATTGAAAAACAGTTCCCAAAATGTAGTGACTTCCTGTCCAATGTAAACCATGTTTGTGTAACTGCCCGAGCCTCGAAAATCCTTTAGAAAACATTCCTTATTGAAAAACAAAGCAAAACCTATTCGTAAATGTATTTTTAAAATAAAAAGGAAACATTCCTAAATTGACAGCATTATGCATTAGTTTGATAATACTGACAATTTAATCTAATTTTACTTTTATCTTGTATTTGAAACTTGAATGACAACCTTCAGTCAAAAGCATTAGCAATCTAATCTCACTGGTCCTCTTAAAGGGCTGAGCATGATGGGTAGATTCCATATGGTCCTTATCTTTTTTTACATTACACATTAACCACAACACACTTATCAGAACCACCCAGTTTCATACCTAGTCACACCCGTCCTATTTGCTTTCCACATAACCAGGAAAATACCCCACAGGACTATACCAAAAATCTCCATTGGGTTCACAAGTGTCTGTGGAAACCTTACCCAAAAATGTGAATATCAGACAATGGCAGAATTTCAGAGCTGAGAGGGAGCTCTGGTCATTACAAACATGTTCATGTCAGAAAGGAAGTCACTGTGCTTCTGGAATTGTTCTCCAATAATTATGCTGGCCAGGAAACTGCCCAGAAATGGCTCCAAGGTATTTCAACATCTGAAGGATTCATAGCCATTTTCACAGCATCATGGGGAGAACCCCAGTCTGCAATAGCCAATCAAGAAATCCTACAACATGCCTGATAAATGAGGTCATGCTTGCACACCTGTAATTGGGGGGGGGGGGGGGAGCGGGACTTGCTTCCTTTGGGCAACTTCCTCCCAAGTGCTCCTGGTTCTGCCTTCTGTGGCCCAGCAGGCAAAGATGATTGTCATCAATGTAAAAACTCATCATTTTAAGACAAATATCTCTTAGGGATGGTGGATGGTTGAAGATCTTAGAACATCAAAATCTCTAAGGCAGCATGTCAAGATGTGTGGCAGGCTCAAGCAGCTACAGCATATTTTCAATGATGACCTACACTCAAGAAGTGATGCGTGAGAAAACATCTGATCTAAAAATGTGGGGTGCCAGGGGCGACCAGGTGGCTCAGCGAGTAAAAGCACGGGCTCCAGTGTCGGGATGACCTGGGGATCAAATCTGGGCTCAGATACTCAGCACCACACCCAGAAATAACTGGCCATGTAACCTTGAGCAAGTTATTTAACCCTGATTGCTTAAGAAAAAATGTGGGGTGCCTGTCACAAGGCAGGAGGGGTAAGATGGGCATTCCACAGGCAATCACAAAATGTCAAGGTCTACAGGAAAGCCTTCAGCACGCTGGATAAGTCTTCTGAGATGGATCAGATTGATGGAACACGGACAAGAACCACAGAGGATGAGAACCATGGATGGGCTGTGACCAGGAGTGGGAATACCCAGATAGGTAAGGCATTGGATCCACTGAAGGAATGAAGAAATACACTCAGGAGGAGAGATGTCTATGTTAAATCATGTGTTTTCTTGACTCTCAGGCAACTTTCTTCCCTTCATCTAAGAGATAGAGACCAAGCTTAAAGTAGCAGGCTTTGCTCTCCATTTTATAGGTCTCATCCTCTGTGCTAGGTTGGCAAAAGGATATTAGTACACTACATAGAAAGGAGCCGGCATTGTGCCCAACCTCTGCAAGGTAGTGGGAATGACCAGGATGACCACGCCTACCCTACCTCTAAATTCTGTACCTCAGTGGAAAAAAAATAGCTGAGCACCCTTTCAGCACAGGAATGAGACAAATCTCTCTGTATATGTCTCTCTCTTTCTGTGTGTGTGTGTGTGTGTGTCTGTCTGTCTGTCTCTTGCCCTCCTCCCCCACCCAACATGTCCTTGGTTCACTTTAATTCAGCAACACCTCAAGATTTTATGCCCACAATGGCTAATCCTTGATTAGGATGAGTACAGACTGTCTTCAAATCCTGCCCCCACCTCATGATTCATGCTCTCAACTCTCCCAAGCAGACACAATTTCTCAGTCTTGTGCAATCTTATGCTGATGCAAAGCATTGGCATCCACTGGCAGACATAAGATATAAAGGTCGCATCTTGGTGCCGTGACACTTTAGGGAGCTTTCTTTGGGAAGGTATGATTCCAGATGCATCATACTGAGCTCTATTCTTTGACATGTCCAGCATGTAACAGGTGAGGTCACAAGGTGCTAACCTTGCCTCCCCTCTAAATCGACCTGTCAGGGCTTTTTGGAGCACCATGTAGGCCTACGGAGAAGGGTCAGCTTAGCCTGCGGCTGGTCTCCCAAGTTTATCATACATGGCTGACATATGGGGCCTATTTAAATGAGCTCCTGGGAATCCACAAAATACAAAAATGTAAAAAAAATCTAAAGGAAGGGCTTTACTGTTACTTCAGGGAGGCTGCTCACAGGCCTCAGGAATGTGACAATCAAAAAATAGTTAAACAGATAAATACACACATTTTATTTTTGGTCCAGAAGCGTGATTTCATCAGTGTGATAAATTCTCAACATGGAAATTCCCTCTAGTGACTGAGACGGGCAACTTGTGATCTTGGCTCTTAGAGAGCTGCTATGGACATGGGGAAGTGACTTGCCCACAATCACACAGACTGTGTCAAAGGTGAGACTTGAACCCTGATTCTGAGGTCAGCCTTCTTTTAATGATACTATACTGTCTCATGACACATGAGTCTATGTGTATGTGTGTGTGATATATGGTGTCCTCATCACATATACATGCATGTCCATATGTGCTCAGGTATGTGTTTATATGTGCATGCATGTGCATATTTGTGAGTATGTAAGTGTATGTTTGCTACTAACCATTTAACTAGAAAGCACAGGAATTACAGAAATACTGTTCGTGGGTATAGATGATAAGACAAACATCTTGATCTTTACTTGCAATCTCCCACACAGCAGGGTACACTCTCACGGCCTCGGCACAGCTACAGCCGATACTCATCACTCCAGTGGTCCTGTGACATCTTTCATTCCAAAGTCCCCTCCAGCCACGAGACCGCAGCCCTCCCTCCTACTTCATCCTAGGGCTCCGTGCTCTCATCCACCACTGCAAGGAACACCCTGGCTGCCTAGCCTTCCACCTTCCTCCTTCCATTTCCCTTCCTTTCCCATCACACATTTCCCTGATGCGTTCCTTCATTCTTCCTTGGTTCTCTGTGGCAGGCTGCTCACACCCACCAAGGACCTCTCCATCATCCTCTGCATCACACTCATATTGAGTCCTCTGGAGAGTCCATCTCTCACTGCCAGATGGCAGCAGTGGTAGAATGTTAGCATTAAACACTGGGTCTTTGCTTTCAAGGTGGGTGAATAAAAGAGCTTTGCCATTTCCTAAAGGCAATGCACCTATCTTTCCTCCTCCCGTTCAGCTACAGTCCCAACCACTGTTCGCCCAAGAACACTTACTGCTGGACAAACTCTGCAGAGAATCTATCCAAATGCATGTGCAACTGGCACTGCCCATCCATTTGGTCTTTCCTTCGAGGAGACCAGCAGGCCAGACTCCCTCAGGAAATGAAAGAGTTCTTGCAGGAGTTTCAGCCGTGTTCTGGGGCACCTTACACCGCCAGGAGCACCTGGAGAAGCTTGCCACTCTCCATGGATCTCCTCTCCTCTGCACTCTATGCTGGACTTCCTTCATCATGGCGGCAAATACCGGTGGGGAGTATACCTCTTTCTGCTTTGTTCCTCCCCTGGTTTTGATAATCAGAGGGTCACTGCTGCTGCTACATATTCCAAGGAATCTGGAATGACTTCCCATTAGATAAGAATGGGAGACACACCTCGTTTGAAATAAGCCTGCAAGGCACCATTTTACTTTACTGAATCAAATTATTTTTCATAATCAACAAAGCAGAAGCACAACGGAATAATATTCTCTTCATCTTTCAATTAATTGTGAAATTGAGTATCACTTGTGACAGCCCACATATTACTACTAATACCCTCATTAAGGACACCTTTAATTTATAGACAAATGGTTCTTGTAATGATTTTCTCTAAATGAGAGAAGTATTAATGCTCTCTTGCTCACCTTTTCTTCCAAGGCTGTCTCTCCCCCTCTTTCAGCAGGGTCGCAGGCAGGCACAAGTGGCAGATTCATCACCTGCTACTTCTGCATGGGGAGACAACGAGAAGGTGACCAGAGGCTTTCCCCTGTGAGGAGGAGCAGCAGAGGGTGGTGATCGGTTGACGATCACATCAGAATTCGTCTGTCATTTCTGGATGTAGCCCTCCTCTCCACCTCTCATCACACGCTGTGATAGTAATGGCAATTAAAGATTCCCCTGTATTGGCTTGGTTTTCAAATTGATTGTATTAAAACCCAGAGTTTGTTAATCCCACCTGTGGGATGGGCTTGTTGAAGTGAAAAGAAAGTCCTGAAGTGGGAGGAGCTGGTGATGTAGATTTGGAGAGTCAAGAGAGAGGCAGAAGATCTTTTTGGTAGCAGCACCTCGTGGAGAGAGAGAGACTAAGAGAATTGCTGGTGGCCGCTTTGAATTGCCCTGGACTTTTGAGACCTGCCCCCTGAGCTGCCAAGGACTGAGGAGACATGGCTGTTTTGCTGGTACTTTGTCTGTCTGTTTTGATGTTATTTTGCCAGATTTGTCCACTGGTGAAAGACTGTCCTTTTGTTGAAGAAGTCCTGGAACCTGGCTGTTCGCTAAGAAGGTCTGCGACTGTCCTGCAGACAGAGAGTGAATACTGTCCACTGGTGAGGGACAGTACTGTTGTTGCAGGGGTCTGGAGACTGTCCTGCAGACAGAGTGAATACTGTCCACTGGTGAGGGACAGTGCTGTTGTTGCAGGGGTCTGGAGACTGTCCTGCAGACAGAGTGAATACTGTCCACTGGTGAGGGACAGTGCTGTTGTTGCAGGGGTCTGGGAGCCTTTCTGTTGGTTCAGAAGCCCTGAAGAAGGATTTTCTTGTTGTATGTTTACAGAAATCCTGGGAGAGGGCTTTGCTAGTGTGTTCAGGGGTCCTAGGACTGTTCTACAGACAGAGGATAAATTCATGAAGGGACTGGCAATGTATCTTGTGGCTTTGCTAAGCCTTGTCTCCCCAGGAACTAAGATTGCTGAGAACTTGCCTCGTGTCAAGATGAAGAAAAGACCTCCATTTGGGTATTAAGTGCTGTGTTTAAACTTGATGTAACTCTGGGGTAGATTCAATTGTGATCCAGGGGTGGGGAACTTTTGACCTTATGTTTGGAAACTAATCTACATTTGAGAAGAGGGGCTTTGTGGTGGACTTAAATTAAGGTATAGCCTAGGGGTGGAGAAGTATTTAGAACAGAGACTTTGTAATTGATTGAATGATTGGAAGATCCTGGGGTGGGGTAGTACTTGGAGATTATTTAATCACACTTAGTAAATGCTGTATTTTGAATGATGTCATGTTTTAATCTTCTCTGTTCTTGGTTTGTCACTGAATAAAATAGAGAGCACCTATGCT
>NW_027186352.1:13557945-13595168 GCF_028583685.1 Petaurus breviceps papuanus
CATTACACACGCACAGAACTGAACCTGCTCTTTGTAACCAAGAACAGTTAAGCAACCACCTGTGCCTAGCAAACAAACGCTGTAACATGACCACCTCTGACAGGCTTGTGACTTTCTGGACGTTGCCCTCATACCCACCTTAGCTCAGACCTGGAACACCTCCCTCCTGCCACTGGCAAGCTCCTCCCAGGACCCCATCTGGGAGAGCGGCCCAAGCAGGCCAGCCGTCATTCTCCTGTCGGCTCTGCTTCTGACTTTCTGGACTTGGGTCCCAGCTGGCTACCTCCCCTCCTTTCCAGGGACTCTCAGCTCTCTCTGGTGTGCTGCTTTTGCCTGTTAGAGTGTAAACTCCTCGAGGGCAGGGCTGTCATTTGTTTCTTCTGGTATTTGTATCACTAGGATTTAGCATAATTTGCAGGAGTGCTCCCAAAGGCTTTGTTGCCTGGCTTTTCCTCCATAAATTCAAAGTCTAATCCAGCTGCTTTTCTTTGTTCTCTCTAGTGATACTGCTATCCCAGCTCTAAGCACATCCGGGACAATCATGTTAGTCTGGATCCAACGATGGAGGTTGGATGTTTTTTTCCATTTTCCTTCTGTAATTCTCCTTTCATTTTTATCCCTGACCGCCCTGGGGATGACTTTGCTTGTCGGATCTCTTACCAGACTTTCTTTACCTTGGTTTTGTTCCCCTTGCCTCTCTTTGTTTTATGATGTTACTCATAATTGTTCTGCATGAGATTTGATAAATCTGTTTAAGCTCCATCCATTAGGGAAATGAATCAAATGTTTGCGGGCTAAGGCCCTTTCTGGGCTCTTTCGGTTTCATTGTATTAATCAATTGACATTGGTTAAACTGCTAGATGAAGTTATTTTAGCTGGTGATGATGTGATTTTTGCTGTCCATTTCTCATTTGGGTTTTCAATTACATGCTTAGATGCTTCAGACATGTGGCGCCGTCTCCAGTTGTCCTGATCTTTATCTGGCCACTGGACCCAGATGCCTCTGGAGGAGAGAGTGAGGCTCATGGTCTTTGCACTGCCCTGCCTCACTTCAATACCATTCACTTCCAAGTCATGACATCACCTTCCCACTGCCATGGTCCTCTTGAGAATGAAGGACAAACAACAAGTGCTTCAGAGTTAACTTGTTTCCACGTTATCTTTTCCTCATTATTGTGCCTTCTTTTTTTAAAATAAAAAACACATTCCCATCTTAGCTCAGACAAGTCAAAAGTCTAACTGTACACGGACAGACAACCTAGGGAGAAGTCTCACATCATAACAACTCCTTTCCTGTCTGATAGAATAGAATCCATTCTGTTCTTTGTAAAGAGACATTCAGTACTTGCCATAACCAGCACTCAGCAATTAGTTTCTTAAAGAAAATGTTTATGATGCAGAGACATGAAGTTTCTGTGTGAACCACAAGCCTCTGGCTCCTTGTCCCTTCTTCCCGATCCATGCCTTCGCACATGGAACTCTCAGGGTGGTCAGGCAGTTCTCAAAGGCAGCCCTGTGATAATCAAGGCGAGCTGAATACGCCAGGGGAAAATGGCTTCCCACCTGCCTGGATGATTGGGGAAGAAGGGAGGAGGGAAAAAAGAGTCAGGAGAGAGAGAAGGTGAGGGGCAAATTGTGGAATGGGAATGGCAGATGGGAGCCCTCCCTGGAGCCACAGGCCAGTCCTGCCTCCAGCACGTGCCCCCAGAGCAAGCTCCCAATGGACTCCTCGGGTGTGGTCATTTTTTCCTTGGTTTAGCTGAGATTTCATCTCACTTTGGAGTCTAAAAGCCCATTTACTCGTGGGTAACCTATTGCCCAATCTAATCTATATATGTTTTCCACCTACTGTTTTACTATCTACTTTGTTCACTATCAGTGAATATCTCTTATGTCATAAGCATTTCATGCAAGGGTTCTTAATCTGGGGTCCATGAATTTGGGAAAAAAATGACATCTTTATTTTCACTAACTTTTGACTGACATTCAGTGTTTCCTTCAATTGTTTAAAAATATGATTCTGAGGAGGGGTCCATAGGTATCTGCAGACTGCCAAAGGAAACAAGACACCCCAAAATAAAGGGGAAGGGAGCTCTGCTGGCTGAATGTAAAATGACTGCTAATCTCCCACTTTGGAGCAAGCAGGGAAAGTGGCTATTGTCCTGAGCCCTAAAAGAACTTTGTGTCCCTTACTACAAACTGATGAAGTAGAACAGATAAATAGAATTCTAGCCCCAGAGCTTCTTAACTGTTTTTTGTCTTGCCCCCCCCCCCCCTTTATGGTAGCCTATGTTTTTAAATGCATAACATAAAACACAGGATTGCAAAGAAAACCAACTGTACTAAAATACAATTATCAAAAGGTTTTAAAAAAAAGCTTCTGGACCCCAGATTAAAAACCCTTCTGGTGCAGTGCCCACCTTGGCCAGAGCAGAGTGGTCTTCCTTCTCCTCCTCCCAAAAGAAACTGAGACAGGGTGGGCGCAGCTTTCCCTGGGTCTGAAGCCCGAAATCAGACTGCATGCCGAGTGGACGGAAGTCTTATTTCACTGAACCAAATTTCCTCCCATCAGTTGTCTGCGGATGATTGGCAGGGATCCCCAGTCAGCAGAAAGCACCTCCCTCCTCAGACAGTGGCATCAGAACGATGGCATGTGCCATCCGCTGTTCTGCTGCAGGTGCCATCCCTCATCTTGGCTACTATTTGTCTACAACACGCACCTTCACATCTCCCTCTCTCTCGATGCTAACAGTTTCAGGACTAGAAGCAGAATTCACCTGGAAGTCAGCAGTTCTCCAAATTAAAAAAGTAGAGCTTCAGTGGCCTGGGCAAAGCCTAAGGAAGGCAGAGTGGTTTTGGGGAGAGAGTGTTGGCCGGGAATGCTTCTGTCTTTGGAGTGTTCTCGAGTGGCGGCCTCAGGCTGCTCCCCCAAATCTACGAGTTGTGCCACCTTGGGGGCATCACCTGCCCTCTTTGATGCCCTGTTTGCTGATTTGTGAAATGAGAAGATGACCACAGCACTTATTTCACAGGTTGTTGCGAGGGGCATTTGCACAAAGCATTTATGAATGGGGAAGCAGCATCCAGGCAGTGGTCCTTTTTAAAGGGGTGATGCTCTACAAACCCAAGAAACTAGAGGGTGAGAAGAGCTTCTGGTAGGATCCAGCCAAGGGAGAGCGCTCGCCTTCCCATGCTTTATCCAAGGCATTTACAATCTCAGGGCAGATTCTAGGGCCTCCTTCACTCTGTTCACTTCTCCCTAGATGCTACAATGAAGAGTGAGATTTTTCAAAGGTAGGGCAGGGCAAGGCAGGATAAGGAAGGGGAAGCAATAGCCAAGAAAGGGACTAAGTTTTAAATGTGCCAAGATAACAGTCACCTAACACAAGCAGACATTTATCATATAGCATTTACAAAGAGCTTTACATTTTCATCTCAATGGGCATGGCCACAACCATGGGCTTTGTTTCAAGTATTTGGAAAAATCCATTTATTATGTCAACAGCAATATCTTAAGGGCCTACTCAGTTCCTGGACTCAGCACTAGCGATACAAAAGCAAAAAGTGCAACCACCCTTTCCCTACATTTACATTCTGCTACAGAGAGCCAGAGCAATGTAACTGTAAGATATATGCAAGTACACAGTGTAGACAAGCTTAATAAAAAGAAATTTTGGGGCGGCTGGGTGGCGCAGTGAATAGAGCCCTGGAGTCAGGAGGACCAGAGTTAAAATCTGGCCTCAGACACTTAACACAAAAACTAGCCGTGTGACCTTGGGCAAGTCACTTAACCCCAATTGCCCTCCAAAAATAATCTGGGGAGGACACCAGAAGCACATCTCTGTCACTCCCACTGCCTCCTCCACTCAGGTGGACCTTGAATGGCTCCTCCCCCTCCCACCCAACACAGCTCCCAAAGCTTCCAGCCAGACGTGGGACTTTCCGGAAAGCTCAGGTGTCTCAAGCACATTATCATAACCTGTTGGGTCACAGCGAGGTAATGTGCATTCTGCTAGAGGATTTCACAATCACAAAGTCTGTAGAAATGATTCTAAGGATTCTTAGCAAATACATGGTGATGAAGCTTCCTTGGAGAGAATTATTTTTTCTACGGATATTAAATTTTAACCTAGAATGTGGAGAAGCCTCGCACCAGTGGCTGACCCACAATTCTACTGGCATGGGTGTTGTTGGCTGGCACACGTGGCGTGAATCTAGTCCATGACTCTGCAGATTTCTTCATGCCGTGCTTCCTCCCTAGGACTCCAGTTTGGGGCCTTGGGCTCTGGGCGCCCAACAGGTGAGAATTCTCTATATTTGACAGAACGCGCCACCCTATTCTGTAGATGCCTGGGTTTCCTTTCTTTGGAAGCGCACACATGTGTGCACACACACACACACACATACCCCCCCCCCAATATCACTTCTAGCCCTGAAAATAGTAATCCGCTTAATTCTACCCAGTGGCTTCCAAGACCAAAACTCCTTTCCCTGGCCACCACTCCCTCCTTGTGCTCTCTGCCCCTATTAGACTGTAAACTCGTTAAGGTCAGGGACTGTCTCACTAGGTGCCCAGCACACAGTAAGCTTTAAGTGCTTTCCAAAAATATTATTATTCATTCCTTTTGTAAGAGGATCCACCCACTGTAGCAAGAAGTTCTCTCTCTCTCTTTTTCCACTATCTTAGGAATGGCCAGTCTGTGAATTTGATAAGTAGTAATTAAATCCCTGCTGGGCAGTCATTTGGCTGATCCATCTGTAATCTCCAGCTCCTCGGATACAACCAGCCAACATCCATTCCCCAGCATCCCCAGGTGTTTCCTATGATTTTCATCCACAGACCTTCATCTGTAATAGTCTCCATCGTACCTACTCCCACTAAGTCATTTTTCTTTGCTTATGGGATACTCATAATTTTGATTCTGTGATTCATGGTCATAACATTACTGGGTGTTTAAGATGGAGGCTTTCAGGGGATCAGTTGAGGGGGAGATGGCATATTGCTGCCAGCTCTGGATCACTAAATCCATGGGACAACCTCTCCAATGTGACCAGCCCAAGGTCTTCCTTAACACCCAGTGTGGCTCCAGCTCCCATCCACCCACAGAGGTAAGCAGACAGATAGACTGCCTTGAGGTGCTGCCCAGTGGCATGTGCCCATGTGGACAGGGACTTCTTATCTTGTGCTCCACCAGGCAAAAACCTCTATTTTTTATGATCTGTGTTCCTCCGTAAACTTTAAGATAGCAGTAACTTGGCTTCCTCCATAATTATGTTGAATGGCGTGTTTCAGAATGCCTCTGCTTTGACCTCCATGAATAGCTGGAGGAGGAGGGAAAAGGTGCCTCTTCTACCCTTAGGACTCTCAGCAAAATTCAGACTATGACTGAGCGAATCTGTAGCTGAAGCACCAAGAAAACTCAGCTGCAGGAGATCCTGTACTCAGGGGAGAGCCCAAGGCACCTGCTGAAGACATCCTGTTTGCAATTGCTTTTGTGGCATTTCACAGTTAAATGATAACTCTCCAGTGTCTCCTCTTAGGACAGGCCCCACACAAGAAACACATTCAACAGAAATATGGTGCCACTGCCCTCTCGGGACCCTGCTCCGCCTTGGCCTGAAATGAAGCTTTAGTCTCAGCCTCTCTGGGGCTACGCTGGAGCCTGCCCAGAACCATGCTCAGTTTGTGGAGGACACTGGCCAGGACAACGCTGAAGCACTCCGAGGTCTGGTCCCGCCAGCACACAGTGGCTCTTGGAGCTGGAGTCTGCTGGACCCCCTGGCTATGCTATGCATAGTTCTGGTTCTGGTTCTGGTGTTGGCCTCTGCCTGCTTCACCACACAGGCTCAGGACCTCCTGCTGCTTTGCTGTGACGTCTCCTGTCCTGGGCTATGTTCTTTTTTTACCGGAGTGAGACAGACCTTTCCTGCCAATCCTCCAAGTCTCCTGGGCTGAAAGACCATTCCAGCCCATCTTTCTGCTGGTTCCACTGTTCCCGGATTTGTTCCGGGGTGCCATTTTACGGATGGAGGTGACTATGGGGCAGCTACAGTGACATACTACTTCCCTGTGATCTTAGGAGCTGATCTTTTTAATAAACAAGGGTTCCTCCCAGAAGCTACTTGTGCCCATGTGAATCACCGGGCCTGAGCAGCTGGGCCAGGGCCCAGAAAGTACCAGAGCCCTTGGTGCAGTCATCAGACAGGCGGATGGCCTCCTTGGCACCTCCTGAGCGAGGAGTCGCCAGCCCCCAGGACTCTGCCGAGGCTGTTCTGGGGAGGACAAGCAGAGCACGCAGTCCCTCCAGCCCTCCTCACAAGGCTCAGCTGTCCCTTCCTCCCCCTCTGATGGCGTCTGTGACCCACAAAGCCTCACTCGGGTTTCCTTTGGGAACCTGGGCATCCTTTCAAGTCCCTTCCCCTTCTCCATCAGAAGGAAGATCAGCCTCCACTTGGAAAACAGATGAGTCATCCAGCTAGAGCAGAAAGGCTAACATTACACAATACATGCAAATCAGGACTCACCTTAATGGTGGAGATTTGGAGCTGTCTTGTTTTTGGACGTTTTCAGTCTGGTTCTATGCTGCTATTGTAAAACAGGGAATCTGGAGAACATGCATGCCAGTGAAAGTGCTTTACCCTGGGCCAGAGGGTTTTTATAAATGTGGCTTGTATGGCATTTCTGGATTGGTGAAAGGGGGAAAGTTGAGTGGTGAAAGTCAGATCCCCTCTGCCTATGAGCACTCCTTTGCACTTTTATAGCAAATTTTCATCTCTTGTTAAGTTGGCGATCCAAATTCCTGTGCTTTGTACTGAAAGCTCCCCAATGCTACATTTCGGCACAAACCTCCCTAATTCCCCTTCTTTCGATCTCTTTCACCATATTTGTTCCACTTCCCTTCTTCCTGACCTTGCCTCAGCTGACCAAGCGCCTTCTCCTTAGCGAGTCATCTCCCCAAGCTTCCACATTGTCCTTTTCTCTGCCCCTCCTTCAGCACGGCAGCACATTCCTTCCAGCTCTTCTTCAAAATGTTCTCAATTTGACCCAAATGTTGTCCAGTATCTTCTCTCTAAATTCAACCTTAACCTCCTTTGCTAGTCCAAACCTCTTCAAGTTACCACCTACATGACTTCCTTCTCAAGTCCTCACAGGAAACTGGGAGAGCCTTGGAACGAGTGTCCGGAGTCCTGAGGCTCAGAAGGAGGTGATGGGGATGGCAGGATAACAGCAAAAGGCTGCTTTGTTTTGAGAGTGAATATTGACTTGGAATGGGGTGACAGAAGCCAACAAACTGAAGGGAGAACTCTACTTTAATTCTTTCTGTTTTCTCTATGGAGACTTAGTAACAATAGCGACATTTACCTGCACTCACAACAGGCATGTGCTTTACAATTACCTCATTTGATCCTCACCGTTCTGGAGGGTAGATGCTATTGTTATCCCCATTTTACAGATGAAGAAACTGAGGCAGAGGCTAAGTGACTTGGCCAGGGTCATGCAGCTGGAATCGTCTGAGGTCACACTTGAACTCAGGTCTTCCTGACTCCAGCTGGCTCAGTCTTCATCATCAAAAAAAGAAAAAGATCTTGTACATATATAACCTGTATCAAACTGCTTACCACTCCAGGAAGGAGGGAGAAAAATTTGGAACTCGGAATCTTGAAAAAATAAAATTGTCTTGACATGTAATTGGGAAAAAATATTATTTAAAAAATGAAACCAAGAAGAAAAAAAAAGACCTACCAAAGTAAAAAATCCCCTTGAAGCATCACCAGAGGCAAAGGTGTCATACTTGGAAGTCTTTCTGCCACTATTCAGGTCTATTCCAAGAGCTCGTCTCTCCCTGTCTCTGTCTCTCTCTCTATGCCAGAAGCCTTCAGCCTTGGGTCTAGATCCAAATCTAGCTATTTTCACCCCTGATCTGTTACATCTGCTCCTAAATCTTCTCTTGGGTCCTCCCTCTGAGCCAAGGAACTACATTCTTCTTTCAAAAAAAACTGGCAGTTTTACTGAGGCTAAGACTTAAGAATCCCAAGTTAAAAGCAGAGAAAATCTGACTTTCACCACTCAACTTTCCCCTTTTACCAATCCAGAAATGCCATACAAGCCACATTTATAAAAACCCTCTGGCCCAGGGTAAAGCACTTTCATTGGCATGCATGTTCTCCAGATTCCCTGTTTTACAATAGCAGCATAGAACCAGACTGAAAATGTCCAAAAACAAGACCATAGCAATTACCTCTCTTCTCCATGCATCGAGGGAGGTAGTAGTCTTTTTCCCCTTTCAACCTTCTTTTTGTAAAGTGAAGGACCAGCGTATGCCCTTGTCAGCAGACCCTCCCCCCACATCTACACAGACAAATGCACAGTCACAAACTGGGTCTGTGTAAGCAAGCACAGCGTACACTCTCAAAAGCAGATAGAGAAAGGTCCTTGGGGGTACTGATCCTGGTGCTTGAAGGGCAGGAGAATGTACAGGGGGAAGGGGGAAGAGTTCAGAGGCAAGAAAAAGGCAAACTATTCCATGCTCCCCTAACTTGTTTATGAGATCACCTTGTCTTTGTGGACAGTGTGTGAGATGTTGGCCTGTACCTAACTTCTGCCTAATTGCTTTCCATTTTCCCAGCACTCCTTGTCAGACAGTAAGTTCTTGGCCCAAAAGCTTTGATCTTTGGGTTTACCAAATACTATATTGCTATGGCTTTCACCTACTGTATAGAGTGTGCCTAATGTATTCCACTGATCCTTCTATCTCTTAGTCAGGACCAGACTGTTTTGGTGATGACCACTTTATAACAGTCTCAGGTCGGCTATGGCTGGGTCACTTTCCTTAACATTTTTTTCATTAATTTCCTTGATATTCTTGACTAGATGAATTGCTTTTATTTTTTCTAGCTCTACAAATTATTTTTGGTAGTATGAGTAGTATAGCACCGAATAAGCAGATTAATCTAGGTAAAATGGTCATTTGTATTACATTGGCTCAGCCTACCCATGAGCACCCCCTCCCTTTCAAGAGAGGAACTGATTTTCTAATTTACTTTGAAAAAGAGAGGCCATGCTGCTTCTTCCCTGCTCCCCCCAAATCTCCATTTTTCCACCTTCCCTCTCACTTCAAAGTGTTCACAAGAAGATAGGCAGGATCCCATGGACCAAAATTCTACAGGAGAACTGGGAGATGCTCAAGGATGAAACTCTGAAGACACAAAGGAAAACAATTCCAATGAGGGGAAAAAAAAACAAAGTCCCACATGAAACATTTATTTTCAAGCTTACACAATATAAAAGGCTGTAAATTCCAACCACTACAAATCACATATAAATAACAGCAAGTGCTCTCCACCTTCCAGGTCTGTAAGGTGATTTGGACCTGAGCCAAGTCCCAAATACTAAATTGGTCTAAAAATACATACTTCCACTTTATTTTGAAGGCTAAACTTAAAGCTTAAACAGAAAGTAAACATCAAAAGATTATTATCTGCACAACAAATTCAAAGTATAAAACGTGGAAAAAACCCCAAGCTTTTGCTTTGTTGGTAAACAGAACACTGTCCATGGCTCCGGCTCACTGCCACGTCTTGCATTAAACAGAGATGAGGACAAATGACCACAAGGCATGGAGAGTGCCAATGTCATTTCCAAAAGCACAATGGTGATTTCACACTGTCCTGCTCAGGTCACTCGGATGCAACAAGGCAATGGCATGCCTTCTTACAACCCCAGGCCACACGCAATATCACCACTAATTTTCATCACAAAATTCTTTAGTTTCAGTCATTTCCCAGAGGAGGGAGAAATAGCACCACAGCCAAGAACTCCCCAAGTTTCCTAGAACAGGAGCGGCTTCAGAAACAATGACCATCTCACTGTCGTCTCTCCCCCCCGTCCAAAAAATATCTCAAATGCTAACCAATGCAAGCATGCTATGCTGTGCTACTGGACCCTCAGCTCAAGCAATTTGTACAAAAATCTTACTTTTTTTTAAACCTGTTCTCTAAAGTAAGCATTCCTAAGTTCACTTTAAAGGGAGAGTCAATCCAAGGTCAGGGTAAAGCCCCAACCTCATACTCGGTCCAAGGATCTTAGGAAAAGCCAGAAGACCTGGAAACATTCCATTAAATAAAATCCTGCTGGATCCAAAGTTGTCCAGGTATCTTAAAACAAAATCATACTTACGTCACCCTTTCATCATTTTTCCACTCAATTAAATGTATCACCAATTACAAAATTCATCTGGATTTTTAATCATCCCTCCTAATTACAAAGCAGGCACATTAGATGAAATGGACTGTTTTCATGAAGATGCTGGATAATCATCAACCTTCAGAAAAATCTCACATCATGCCTGAAAATGTCATCCTTAAGACATTTCATCCACCATTTCTAAGCTGTGCCAAGCCCCAGAAGAATGGAAGCATTTAAGACCAGGGTTCCAATAATCCCATCCCCCATGATTTGCTTTCTATCGACCCTAAAAGGCTGCACAGGGCTCCCCCCATAATGACAGAGGTAGGTGGTAGAATGTCCCTCTAACACCTGAGCACAAAGAAGCTCAGACAAGGGATGTGACCTGCCCAGGGTCACAAAGGCAAGGGTCAGAGCAGCACCCAGACTCAGGGCCTTCTGACTTGAGGTGCAATGCTCTCTACACCACTGAGATGCTTAACTGAGTGTTTCTATAATTTGTTTACTTTGGAAACTTAGAAAATACATTATTTTCTTCTCAAACTCTCTATTTTTTTTTAAAGCAGTTAGCACCTGAGTAAATAAAAACCCAGCTCTCATCAGGATGTGCTTTAAGAGGTGCTGCTAACCACAAGGACATAGAAGTCAATGGGTACAGAAAGCACTTTTAATTCTTTAATTTCAGTTGTTCCCCATACCAATATCCAATAAAACTCCCTCTGAACAGAATCGTTAGTTAACTGAGGAGATCAGAAAACATAAATTTTGCTTTGGCCCCTGCTACTGAAAACATTCCTGCTTCACCGAGTAAAATGTACTTCAACATAACAGGATTTCTCAGTGGCCACGGCTGCTCCACTGCCCCCAAATCCCAAGCATCTGCCATCCCTGAACACTGATAAACATGCAGCTCTATGAGACAGAGATGGAAGGCCCTGAGCCAGGCTGTGTGTGGGGGGTGGGACGCAAAGACTTTATACACATACACAGCACACCCGCCTCGAGTTCCTCGGGCAGGTCTGTTAGCATTTTCCTGTAAGTAAACTGAGCAAATGCACGGAAAGGAAAACTGCACAGAGAAGGCATCAGATGGATGTGGAATTACCCTGGTGATATGTGCACACACACATGGTCTGGATGTGGCACAGGATTTCATTTCATTAGAGTAGGGAAGACTCTGTGGTAATACCCTCCGTGAAGGCAAATCCACAATTCTCTTTTTACATACTCCTCCATCAGAATGGAAGTTCATTCTAAGGAGGGACGTTTCCCTCTCTACTGGATCTCTAGGCAAGGCTTCATGAAGACTTGACTGACAGCTGCCTAGAGCGCTAAGAGGCCAAGTATCACAGCAAGGATTTGGGGACTCCAGGGCCTCTAGCACCCCCACACACACAACTTCTCCTCTGGAAGGACACCAAAGTCAGGAAGGGAAGGCAGAGACGGGAATGCACAGGTGTGTACTCGCATATCTGCAAGATGGATTTCTTTTGATTTGTTTCCTCTCATTAAAAACTAAGGATTTTAACTGATGGTTTAAAATAATCACAGTTTCCTGTACCCAAACCAATGTTAACAAAATGTTCACAGAAAGCTTATTTCTCACTTGAAGAGTTCATCTCTAATATGATTTAAAAATTTTTTTTTGACTATGTAAGGTCTGAATCTCTCTCACCTCACCATTTCCCAATTTACCATCTTCCTCCTTCCATCCCTTCAGTACAGACCAAAGGAGAGGAACCCTGGCATAGGGACAGCTGAAAATCACAGAATTCGGGCACTAGATAATTCTCCACTTGCCCTGTCAGTCACTGCCAGCATTAGCATCACAATCATCACTGCTAGAACTCTTACAGAGACAAACATTTTCGTGGTACTTAGCAGAGTTATAACCCCAAAGCTAATTCAAATGACAGAAGCCAGGCTAAGCAGAATAAAGCCTTAATTTCAAATAAATAACTTCCGTTAATAATGATGATTATGTTTTCAAGAGGTGCAAAACAGAGAATAGAAGCAAAAAAGCTAATCAAAGGACTGAGGAGACGGATCCTGACTTGATTCTGACCATCCTCTTCCTCCATTACTATAAACATAAAACCAGCATCACAATAAAGGCCACAAAGCATTTCATTTCCAAAGCATCAACACATTCTAGGGATGTTAATAATAAGCAATGCTTGTTCCTAATTTTATGTCACTCAAAATGTCCTGTTAAATCAGACATAAAGGTTTAACATTTCAACAGCTCTCAATTGGAGAAAAGGGAGCTATTTTCCATAGAAAGTTCTAATTCCAGTTGGCTGATTTGTTTCTGATCAAAGGCCTCCTTACAGCGGGATGGCTCTCCTGCTTAAGGCATGAGAAGATGCCCATGAAATCAGAGGAGCTGAGTTCCTAGAGTGAATTGCATCCAGTTCTGGAGAGACAATTTGATTATTCTTGTGTTTTCAAGTATTATTCTTAAATCAAATTTCTAAGCCAGTAATGATTACTAATAAAATTTGAAATCATTTCTGTAAACATTTTCAGCATCAGATATGGCCTGGGTCACAAATGATGACTTTTTAAAGCATTTTCTTTGAGCTAACTTGGTACAAAATTATTTTACACACACACAAATTCCAGGTCCATAACAAAATTCTTTGTGAAGTCAGAAATACTTGGATTGTCACCAGGGAGGTGCCCAGTGACCCTGTCATGCCAGCATGGAATCCTTCCCTCTAGAATCATGAATCGCTCATAGCTCATCAGAAGTGATGTTGATATTTGGCAAGACACACTCTTGGTCCACGTGGCAACTCTGCAGGACTTCCTTGTAATGGTCCTTCAGCTCCTGATACACAGCAACGGTTTCTCGTGAGTGAACAAATGGCAGCGGCTCTTCATTCAACAGCAGCTGCACCTGGTACTCTCGGGCTGGCGTCTCTGCATGCTCACAGTGGTAAAGCACAAATACGAGGTTGGAAGCATAGGGGACAATGTGGCCACTCCGGAACTGACGGTTCGTTTGCTCCTTGTAATTGTAAGCAGTGAGGGGCTCCTTGTCCTTAAAATAGCCCATGAGAGAAAGCAGTGGCAGCAGCGTCTCTGCGTGTCCAAAGTGGAAGATGACTGGAGAAGAGATGGGCTGAGACCTGGAAAAAACAACCAGAAGAAAGGATCAAGAACCCTGAGGCCTAGAACAGGAAGCAGAGGTTCCTGGTGTCTTCTCTTAATCCTACTTCATGCTCTCTGACCACTGACATTCAACTAGAGGTGGAATGTGGCAGTGACCGAATCCAAGCTATATAGGAAGGAGAGCAAGAGCCTGTCCAATGACATGCCAACAAAGGGGCATGCAGCCTTGGCAGGAAGACCTCCAGCACCTCTCCAAGTCAGCCATCCCCTCAGAGATGGCTCTCCCTAACTTCCAGACGACACAACTCGTTCTTTTTTCTGGAGTCACAGAAGAGGGAGGACAGCTCCTCCTGCTGGCAGGCAGTGAGCTTGGATTTGACTCTCACCTCACACAAATACCAGCTGTGGGACGCTGGGCCTCAGTTTTCTCCTCTATAAAGAGAAGAAAAGGAGATGATGCCCTATTGAAGTGCTTCCCAGCTCTAAAGCTATGAATCCTATATCCCCGAGCCTTCTAGTCTGTGGCAAACACCCCCAGCTCCTGCAAACAAGCCTTGGACTCAGCAGTTTGAGCCCCATCCTTGGTTCACTCTCAAGCTTTCCTAAAATGTCTCAAGTCAAACCCAATACGACCAGTCTAGCAAGCATGTCCCAAATAGAAACGTGTACTTATGGCATGATTTGTTCTTAATGGAAGCATTGCTACCCCCTGTCTAGATGCTCATTTATATCCCTTTACTCATTAATTCCATAACCTTGTTAGAAATTGTTCATGCCCACAGACCTATAGCAGGCAGCCTGTTCTCTTCCCTTTTTTAAACATCAGGGCACAGCTGCCCTTCTCCAGGCTGCAGCACCCCACCTACCTTTCAACAAGTGGGGGGGGGGGGGAACGGTGCTCAGCAATCATACCTGCCAGCCTTTCCAGTACCTTTGAGGTGCTTCATCAGGATCTAGTGACAAACTGGAATGTTAGCTAGCCTTTCTAGTCCAAATTCCACGTCTTCGCACTGGCTCTTGTCTATACTCAGAGTCTTGTCTATACCCTGGTCACCCTCAGAGTCCCTCTCTTCCTTTCAAAAGTAGCTTGAAGCCCTTCCAGATACGCTGATTGTTAATGTCGTCCCCTCCAAACTACCTGTTATTTTAGCTACTCTATGTGTATATTAAATGTAATATGTATTATTATTATATCATCATATTATTATCAGTTATTATATATATATATGTTTAATATAATATTAAAGTCTCTCCCATTAGAATCTAAGTTCAGTGTAAGCAGAGGCTTTCATTCTTTGTAAATGTATCCCCAAGACAAGCCCTGGTTCACTCCATGCTTGACATGATCCTCCAAATAAGTCAACATGTATCTTGATACTCAGTCACTCCAACGCAAGCATGGGAATAAAAGCAAGATGGTGAAAACGGTGGGAAACATGGTCAGGGACCAAGAAAGGGAAAAAAGCCCAGAAGTTTATAAACTACTCAGATCCTTCACAACTGAGTAAGAGAAGACCGAGCAGACAACAGACAGTACTGAACCATACACCAACGTTACTTCTGCTCCAAACCCTTCCAAGGCTCCTTGAATCCCTGTGCCCCAGAAACATCCCTGTAAGGAATGGTCCTCAAGGAGATCAGATGCAAACACCAAAAGGCTCATGGCAACTCCATTTGCCAGCCAAGGATTAGAAACAAAGCAGATGCCCACTGGCCGGAAGGCCAAACAAACTGGGGCCCAAGTTTAATGGGACATCACTGCAACATGAGCAGCAATGACTGAAGAGTCCAGGACAGCCAAGGCAGGCAGGGATACGTATCCTACAGACACAGCTACTGATGACTGACTCTTTTCTTATGCTCTGCTTGCGAGGAGGTGGAGAAGGCAGAAGGACGTGTTTGGAAAGGAAGGTAATATAAGAGCAGGATATCAGTGAACAGAAAGATCCTTGTTTTACTGCCTACAAAATAAAGCCCACATTCCTCAGCCACGCCTTCAAAGCATCTTACTCCTCTACAAAATTAAGAATGGTCTCGGCATGCATAGGGGGCCATGACTATCCTGCAGCAGATCTCATCTGCCCCCAAAGATGGAGCACACTGACTCTGCTAATCCCACACAACCCATAACGGCCCCAAGAGAGCACCTGCACACAGATCCCAAGCTGCAGGGGGCCTCCCACACACTCAGGGAAGACAGAAGGACACCGACAGCCAAGAAGTTCAGTGAGCACGGGGGTGCTGGACCCCACGAGTACAGGAGCCATGAGCTTTCCACTAGGCTGTGCCATGGCCCACACACTAAGACCCCATTTGATTCTCACAACAAATGAAGAAACAGAAGCCATGGAGCTCCTTCCCTGCTGACGCCCTACCCCAGAGTCCTGCTTCCCTCCAGCCTCAGGGTCACTCCCACAGCATGGATGCTCATCCCCCAGGCCTCACATCTGCCTGGCACTCTGCCCTTCAGGCCCCCACATGGCCATCTGAGCACTACAGCTTCCTCAGGATCAGTGGGCCTTTTCAGTCTATCCTTCAGTCGAATTCTCCTATGTACGTCATTTCTAACGAAAAATGTGAGGAGAAATGGGCTGCTTTTTCCTTCACGTCGCTAGCATTTAGCATTGTGCTGGGTACATAGTGGGCACCTGAGGGGCATCTTTGACTGACCAGCTACTCAGATCTACTTCATTCATTCTTAATCCTCCTGCCCCAGAGAACCTAACTAAGCAGAACGTCAAACATTCAGGTAGTGCTAAACTGGGATGGCATCTGATTGACCTCACAGTCCTGGAAGATGGGAACAACAGGCCTCATAATGAAACATGCACTCAAGTACAAGTTACAGCAAAGTACCAGGTGCTCTGGCTGAAAGACGTCCAGTCCTTGATCCAAAACTGAGAAAATGTACATCTAAAGACAGAAATAAGTTAGTACATGAATATGTGCACAGTGAGAGGGCAGGGTGGTAAATACACTTTTTTCCTTAGACAAAGTGAAATCTAATTTGTAATACACATTCATGCTGCTCTATAGAATTATGGAAAAGTTGAAAAAACCCTCCCCACCCATCCATGGCCCTGGAACTGCAGGGTTCCAGCTCTCATTCCATAAACTCAGCAAAAACAAGTATCGGCACCTCGACCAAGAAACTACCCCTTGCCCATAAGTTCCTGAGTTAGGGGGTCAGGCTTCACACTTAACTGATGGCATATAAAGTATTTTTTAAGAATACACCCCACAACGATTAAACAGCCTTTCAGAGCCCAAGATTACATACATTATTAGGAAAATTGTATGAGCTAATCAACTCCTGTTGAAAGAACAAAAACAAGAACCCAAACAGGCAAGTCTTTCCATAGATAAAACTCATGTTAAACTCATGTTTAACTCATGTTAAAACTCATGTTAAAGTGCTACTAATTCCACTAACAGCTCTGATGGAGAATAAACTGACCAACCTCAAAATTAAACAAAATCCAGAACTGAGAGGATGAGGAGGAAGTGCTTTTCCCAGGGAAGCCCCGTCTCCAAGGGATGGAGCCGGTCAATTTGCTGGGCAGCCTCAGCAACATAAAACCCTACAGGGGAAAGCATCATTTCCTCAATGGCCTCCCCACTGCTCTATCCTCTCGTGTCTCTCCATCATGCTACTACAGCTGAAGTAGAGATGCCAGGTGTGGAGGTGGTTGTGACTTATTCTGCCTGGCCAGAGAGGGCAGTATGAGGAGCCACAGGCAGAAAGAAGCCAAGAAGCAAATCAAGGGCTGACTGGAAGACAACTCGTCTAACCTTCAGATCAATCCCAAAGCAGAAGGGCCAAAGCTGAGGAATAAACGTCCTCCTTCACTGATGGTCTTCAAGAAAAACCAAGAGGATTCATGGCCAGGCAGGTTTACCTGGTCTCAGAAATAAAGACATCATTGCATCTGGAGTCAGAGGGCCTGGGTGCAACATTAGGCAAGCCTGGTCACCTCCTGGGGTCTCAGCTTCTTCATCTGCATGCTGAGAACACTGCACTCGCGGGTCTCTGACTCTAGACCCAACGTTCCAATGCAGACATTCTCCCACCTCACACCCCCACCCCAAGTATCGGAAGCTAGCAAAGCGAGGCCCAGAACCGGCATCCTGGGAGAAACCAAGCTGACTCAAAAAGCATTCATTCAGCACTGAGAATGTGCTGGGACCTGCAACAGGTGCTTGGGATATCAAGATAAAGCGGAAGAAGTCCCTGCCCTCAAAGAGCTCCTATTCAGCTAGGGGGTAACACCCGAAGGCAGCTAAGCAAGCAATAACCATGTGAACAAAGAAAGATGAGGCCTGAGTAACTGAGAGGATCAGCAAAGGGGACCCATCAGAGCTCCCAGGAGGCCACTGGGAGAAGGAGAGGAGTGGGGCAACCTGTGAAGACAGCCCGGGCAGGGAACAGAACAGAGGCCAGTTGTGCTCCAACTGCTGAGGTCCAGAGCAAGAACAGCATCGATCAGCTTGGAGAGTGAGGCAAGCGTTCCTGAGCAAACACGGGGCTTCGTTTCTTCCTGGAGTCAAAGCCTACAAGTCCTGAGGCCAGCCAGCATTTGTACAGTGCTTTTAGGCTGAAGAAGCCTTTACCCATGGTAACTGGGACAGTCTGAGATGTCCACAGGCAGGCAGTGGCTGGTGTGGGAATGGGGCTCAGGAGACCAGGGCTGCCCAGACAGACCTAGCGGAACTGAGAGGAAGGGCTGAACCCAAGAGCTGATGAAAACCCATCCTGGGGGCGGAGGCTGGGGAAGGTTAACTTCCTTGAACTTAAAGAGTGAAATCATTTGTTTCCCTCAAAACCAGACCAAACATAGCACAGCATTCCAGCAGGGGCAGGAGCAGTAGACACGGCTGCTAAAATAATCACAAATACTTGGGTCCACAACATCAGGCTCTTCAACTCTCCAGGCTAACGGGCACCTTTGGTGATAAATGGCACTACCCATCCTACGAGCCAGACAGCCCCGACCTTCCTTCAACAATCGCACCTAGATGTTTCAGGCTAACGATACTCAGGAAGAATGACGGCTTTGGTGGAGTTGAGATAAAACAGCGACCTTGTGTGCACTCAGACTCCAGGAGGCCCGAGGAGGGGCCATGTGGCCCCAAAGGCTTGCCAGGGGGGCGTGGAGGGCTACACAACCCTCAGGGGACCTGCATGAGGATCATGCAACAACAGCAGCAGCACCTGCATAGTCTAAGGTCTGCAAAGTGCTTTCCACGTTCTCTCTGTGGACAGAGGACCCCAAAGGGAAGGACTTCCAGCAAACAGGTGCCAGGAGTTACTCCTACAACAGACTAGCTCTTCACACTTAAGCCCACCATTCCTTGAATTCTCAATGGCCTCATGAGAGAGAACTTCTTTCTTTCTCCAAGTTTACTGATGTAAAAAACATGGAGAGATCACTCCCACTTTCTGAGGTCTCTTGTAACAAAGTGAAACAGTTAAGTAAAACTAACATCTGGCAGTACAACAACACTCCCTATCTGCAGAGTCCTCTTCTGCTTTGGGATTAGCAGAATCGATCCCTTCTACCCCTAACCCACTGAGAAGGAAAAGAAAGACAATTTTCTTGCCAAAAACATGCAGAGCCGAGCAACACCAACCTGGCAGCCAGGGGCATCACAATGCCCAGAGTGCCAGGCCCGGAGCCAGGAAGACCCAAGTGCAATCGGCCTGACACTTCCCTGCTGTGTGGCCCTGGTAACCTGTCTGCCTCAGCTTCCTCATCTGTAAAATGAGGGTGATAATAGCACCTACCTCCCAGGATAAAGCACTTAACACAGCACAGGCCCCTGCTGAGTAACTCCCTTCCCACACTGACAGTGTGCACAGCAGGCATACCATCAGTCCTCTGGAATCATGGTCATGATGTGTCAGTTTTCAAGGCTTTGTTTTCATAAAGATGCTGCTACTGCATCAGCGGCTCTCCTGGTTCTGCTCACCTCCTTCTTCATTAGTTTATACAACTCCTCCAAACTGTTCACCTCTAGAATACTGAAGTTACAATGTCAATCTGCCTTCTGCTTCTGCTGACTTCACAGGGGGGTCACCACACAGCCTATGCTGAAGCAGTGGTAGAGGCCACTTCCTTAAATAAAACTGTTCCCCAGAATGTGTCTGAGGTATGAACTGTGACATCTCAGACTTCCATAGATTATTTCATCACTTTTTACTGTGAGGGAGTGGTACAGAAACTCTCACCTTGATTATTACAAATTTGACTAAGAATGCTCTCACAATCCTCCCAGGTCTCACACACCAGGTGACTGTAGTGCCTCGCAATTGGTCATGTACAAACCAAGATGTAAGAAGGCAAATCTCCCGTCCCTGCTTCCCCCCAAGAAGGATCCAGCCTATTCCCACTTTGGACAAGTCACCACAATCCCCATTTTCACTGTCAGTGCAGAGGAAAGCTCAGGTCAAAATCTCTGAACAGCCAAAATGTGCCTTGGCCGCCCCTCCCCTCCCTGTCCAGATGCCACCCCTACTCCTGCAAAGAGCCAGGCCCCTCCCCTGCTCCAGACCAACTGCATCTAGCTTCCATCCTGGAAGGCCTCACTCTTGGGTGCTCTGTGTACCAAAGTTATCTCCTTCACCTGAATCAAACCTCTTGTCCTATTAAATACTAAATTCCATAAAAACAAAACAAAACAGCCGTTTTCTGCCCCACTCCCTCATACTGATCCTGTTTCCTTGCATCTTAGTGGCTGAGAATCTTTATAAATCAAACATATTAACAGTGACACTGGAGGCAGGCTTTGCTATTGCTATAGCTCTGAGCAGAAAGGAAAAAAAAATCACTTGTCACCTTAGCACAGTAGAAAAGAGAGCTGGGTTTGGGGCCAGAGGAGCTGGCTAGTGACCTTAGGTAAACCTGGCCTCTCTGGCATCCCGTTTCCTCATCTGTAAAAGGATCGGCCTGAAAGTCTACTATACTCCCAGGGATTGGGAGCTGCCTCCAGCTTCCTTCACATCTCAGACGAAATCCCACTTTCCCAATACTCCTTAATGGGAGTCTTTTCTCAAGCTCTCTCTGACACAGAGATTAACTGTACGATTTGGGGAAGGTCCTGAAAGCACTCAGGGCCCCCAGGCAACCCACCTAAAATTCAAAATTGTAGGATACAGTGATGGGTTGCTTTCGTGCCTATGCTTGAGCCCTAGTGTGTAAAATCACGTCTCTCCCTAGCCTCAGAGCATCATCTCTGCCCGCTTCTCCCCGTGCCAGTACTCTGGCTAGCAATCATTCATGGTCAAGCCCCAGCCAAATGTTTATCTCCCCTTGGTACAATAACAAGCTGCACCTATGAATTCTTCACTAGATTATCTATAAGTAACTCCAAAGCTCATTATATACATCCTGAATCCTTCATTATGTATGCCTTAGGCTTGGGACATATGTATACTCCAAACATCCAGCTTGTCAAACCTTACATGGATGGGTGGCAGCTTGGTCAGCCCTGACTGCTAGCTGACTTAGTGAAGTTTCAAGCCTAAAACCACATCTCCATGCAGGCCCCCGGGCTATTTCCCAGTGAATTCTGGGCAATGCGCTTGAGTAGTAGACATTAAAAGTACATGTTCCTTTAAGAACTGACCACTCCTCCCTAATCTTGCCCTGACTCACCTAGTTAGCATATTTGGCACAGGTTCTACTACAGAGTATCCTACATAAACTTTAACTGCATCCCTCTAAAGCTGCAGGTTCCCTAAGATCTCTTGCCCACTCTATAGTATAACAATCAATCTTTGCCACCTTGACTCAGAGAATGCTTGGGTCCGTGATTCATTCTAGACAGCTTTCCGGGGACTCTGGCTATTGGGGTTCCTGGACTCCCTGAACCCTGTCAACGGTAGACCCTGATCAGCAATGACACCTAGAACAGTGAAATCTGTCAGTCAATCGATAAATATTTTTAAAGCCCCTACTAAGAAATAGGCACAGTGAACACCTCATAAAGCCTAATCCTATACCTAAATCATGGGACAACGGGCTTGGACCTGGAAGGGACGGACATCTTACAGATGATGAAACTGAGACCCAGGCAGGCTAACTTGGTGTTATGGTACTTTTTAAATTTTAAAATATTTTTCCAGAGAACATTTTTGTTGAACTAATAAGTTTCTTTTAAATTTTCACATATGTAGATATTTTATGCATTTTAAAATATTAATGACAAAACACATCATCTTAGATTTTTTTTCAAATGCTTTATTAACTTCTGATTAACATCACTCATTTCCACCAGATTTTGAATTACAAATTTTCTCCCCGTTTTTCCCCTACCCATCACCCCAAAATAGCAGTCCCACAGGATATCCCCTCCTCCAATCTGCTCTCTCCCATGTTTTCTCCTATACCCCCTCTGGTGGATCTCTATGCCCCAGTGCCTGCATATCTTATTTCCCAATTACATGTAAAATAGTATTAATAATAGTATATATATATATATATATTTTTTTAAATATTTGATTTTAAAACTTTCAATTCTAGATTCATTCCCTTCCTCCCTTGTCTCCCACCCTTACTGGGAAAATAAGCAGTTCAGTACAGGTTGTACATGTGTAGCTAATGCAAAACAATAACATAGTTGATATATTGTAAAAGACTGACTATATTTCCCTACCTCCTATCCCACCTCCCACTTGTTCCATTCTCTACTTTGATCCCGTCCCTTTTCAAAAGTGGATGCTTCCAACTTCCCTCCCCCCCAGCCTGCCCTCCTTTCCATCATCCTCCCTCTCATCCCCTTCCCCGCCTACTCTCCTGGAGGGTGATACATCCTATTTAGTGTGTATTTCATTCCCTCCCTGAGCCAAATTCAATGGGAATAAGGTTGACCCATTCCCTTTTGCCTTCCTATTCTTCCCCTCCATTGTAACCATTTTCCCTTGCCTCTTCTATATGAGATAGTTTACCCCATTCTGTCTCTCCCCATCTCCTCTCATTATGTTCCTCCCTCACCTCTTAATTTCACCTTTTAAGTATCATCCCTTCCTGTTAAATTGGTCCTGTGCCCTCTATCTATGTATACCTATAAGTATATATACACACATTTACATATGTATTCATGTCTATATACTCTCATATATAGACATATATATATATATATATATATATATTTCTATTCCCTTCAACTGAGAAAAATTTCATAAGTTACAATTATTGTTTTTCCATGTAGGAATGTTAATAATTCAACTTTGATAAGTTCCTTATGATTTCTTTTCCCTGTTTACCTTCTCATGCTTCTCTTGGTTCTTGTATCTGAATGTCAAATTTTCTATTCAACTCTGGTTTTTTCAGCAAGAATGCTTGAAAGTCCTCTATTCCACTGAATGACCAAATTTTCCCCTGAAACATGATACTCAGTTTTGCTGGGTAGGTGACTCTTGGTTTTAATCCCAGCTCCTTTGCCCTCCGGAATATCATATTCCAAGCCCTTCATTCCCTCAGTGTAGAAGCTTCCAGATCCTGGGTTATCCTGAATGTGTTTCCACAATATTCAAATTGTTTCTTCCTGGCTGCTTGTAATAGTCTCTCCTTAATCTGGGAATTCCAGAACCTGGCTATAATATTCCTAGGAGTTTTCTTTTTGGATCTTTTTCAGCAGGTGATCAGTGGATTCTTTCAACCTCTATTTTGCCCTCTGCTTCTAAAACATCAGGGCAGTTTTCTTTGAGAACTTCCTGAAGGATGATTTCTAGGTTCTTAGTTTGATCATGGCTTTCACGTAGTCCAATAATTTTTAAATTATCTCTCCTGGATCTATTTTCCAGGTCAGTGGTTTTTTCCATGAGATATTTCACATTGCCTTCTTCTATTCTTTCATTTGTTTGGATCTGTTTAACAGCATCTTGATTTCTCATAAAGTCATTAGCTTCCATTTGCTCCAATCTAATTCTGAAGCAATGATTCTCCTCATTGGGCTTTTGAGATTCTTTTTCCATCTGGCAAATTCGACTTTTTAAGGCATTCTTCTCCTCATTGCCTTTTTGAGCCTCTTTTGCTTTTTGAGTTAGTCTGTTTTTTAAACTGTTATTTTCCTCAGTCAGGCTGTTGACTCTCATTTCATAATTTTCTTGCATTGTTCTCATTTCTCTTCCCAATTTTTCCTCCACTTCTCTTATCTGCTTCTTAAGGTTCTCTATGGCCTGTAACCAGCTCGTATTTTCTTTTGAAGCTTTTGCTGCAGGAGTTCTGACTTCGCTGTCTTCCTCCTGTTCCATGCTTTGCTCCTTTTTGTCACCAAAATAGGAGTCTAATGTTGGAATCTTCTGTCTGCTTTGTTTCCTCTGCCTGGTCATGTCGCCCCTCAGTCACTTGACCGCTGGGCTTTTTGCCACAGTAGGACTCTGCCACCAGACAGGGGAGCTTTCGTCCCAAACTCTGGGGTTTTCTCAGCTGCCGGAGGTATTAGATGGGTGCCCTCTCTGAGGTCTCCACACGCTCTGGCAAGCTGGACCCCAGGACCTCCACCCTAGACTTCAATCCAGATCCAAGCAGGTTAAACCAAGAGCGATTATCCCTCAGACTGGTGCTTGGTCCCCCTACACTCTGCAGGCCAGGAGCTGAAACCACCATGCACACCCACTTACTGGTCCCAAAGTCCAGACTGCACTGACCTCTCTCTCACTTTGTCCTTCGAATCTATGTGTTGCTAATTCTGGAAACGGCCACAGCTGCTGTTGATTTGGAGTCCCTCCGGCCTGCAGCTGGTCAGGCCCACCCTGGGGCTAAAGCCTCGGGGTAGGGCTGGGCTCAGCTCCCAGAGCACTGCACTGGCCGATTCCTGCTGGCCTGCCGGGCTGCTCTCAGTGGGAGGTTAACTTCTGTGTCATTTTGTGGGTTCTGCAGCTCCAAAGTTTGTTTAGAGTCCCCTTGTTACATGGATTGGGGAAGGTGGAAGCTGGAGTCTCAGGGAGGTCCTGCTTCTACTCTGCCATCTTCATCATCTTAGATTTTTAAAGCCATTATCTATGTAAGCTTACATTATCTATGTATAGCTTACAAAATATGCTAATAGCATTTCATGCCCCTAACTTCACTCTAAAACCTCAATTTAGGTTACTCTTATCTTTATTTCAACAATTTACACACACACACAAAATCAAATGCTCACACACTGTTTACAAATCAAACTGTTCCTTCTTTGATTAATTCAATGAGGTCGTATTTATTTACTCATTGTTCAAAGGTAAGAGGCTTCATTTCTAGGTCACCAACAGATAGAGCTTTTGTGCCAAACCCTGATTACACACAGTCTATGGATTAGTCAATACCCCGTCAAACAACAAAAAACACTGATGCCAGAGCTGGGCCTGGAGAGCAGGGACTGGCAGGAGGAGGCCAAAGAGGTCAATTTGGAGGCAGAGATGGGAAGGATTTTGTCCACTAGCAGGAGACACAGCTGGACATATGACAGGGGGAAATAGTGAGGAAAGCCTTTTCTACCCATTTCAAGGCCCCTCCTAAGGTGACAAAGGAACAGGGGCCCTCATCCAGCAAAGCCTGGGAAAGTCAAATTACTTTGTTTGCAAAATCTCCAATCTGCTTTGCAGAAGGTCATTATCTAAAAACATAACAGGGAGAGATGGGGAAATGTGTTTTTTTCTGTTTCTACAGGGCCAGAGGTTCTTTAAAGAATAATTTTAAAAGAAAGAAGTGTGAGTCAGAGGCACTAGAACTGAATGCTTCCTTGGTCGCTCACTCTGTGTGATCTTAGGCCACATTACTTAACCTCTCTAGGACTTGATGGCCTCCTGGAGTACCCCCCTCTCAGCTCTAAGCCTGTGATTTTGGCTTCTCTCATGTCTGTCTATATCTCTTTCTGTCTCTCCCTCCCTTCTTTTCTTCCCTCCAGCCCCACCCTCTCTCTCTCTCTCTCTCTCTCTCTCCCTCTGTGTCTCTGACTCTGTCTCTGTATCTCTGGCTTCAGAGTCTGAACTTGCTCCCCACTGCTGTTAGTAAGTAAGCACCTAATAATCCTTGGGATGGAGCACATATTTCATTTACACTGACTGATCCCACAGGATTACTTAAGAAAGTTCAAAGGTACCTAAATTTAAGATAAGAGGTCACAAATGCACATGGTTAATGCTTGTTGTGATGGGCACCTCAAAAAATAATCCCAAACATCCAACAAAATAATCTCATCGTAAGGCCAGAGCAAGACTGACAACAACTGAGGCATTCCTTGTCTTTCAGATGGACTTACCTTTGTCTCTGTTCCACAGCTCTGTCCAAATGCTGAAATATGTCCTGGAACAGGCCGCAGCTGGAGCGACTATTGATCGCGTAGCCATGCCCTCTTTTCCAATACTGTTTCAAGTCATTCAGGTATTCCAGCACCTGAAAGTGCACATGTTTAAAAGTTCTATTCTACTTCTCAAGGCCACAGTGGTTCTGCCCTTGCAGCATGGCCACTGGCACATCCACATGACCAGTGGCCATGTGACGCAGCTAAGCTGCAGACAGGACCTGCTGCCTCCTCAAGGAGGGACAAGGCTCTTCTCAAGGCCCGCTTGGAAAGGAGCAGCTCTATCTGCTTCCCCTGAGGCCTCATCACCAACCAGACTCTTCAAGGAGAAATAATGACTGAGCACATGAGTTACAGTTCTGGAATCAAACTGGACTTGGGATCAAAAGAATACTAAAAAGTAACTACTGCTACGCCATGCCCATCTGATTCGAGGTCCAAAATGTAACAACATTATATCCTGAAGCTCCACCCCCCCCAGTGAATTAGGTGGGCTGCTCCCCAGGGGGCTACCTCAGCGCTGTACAATTGTCTCTGGAACAGTTCTGTGGATGCAGAGAGGTACCACCCATCTGCAAGGCCAGACTGACAGAAAACAAGACAATAAAAACCACTTCTAGACATGCCTAGCAGGGGAAAGTAAGGATGCCAGAAAGATCTACTGATTCTGCAGTTAGAAAACTATCCAGATACTGAAGAATGGAGGTGATTTCTGGATAGGGAGTTTGTCTTCTTGGCTGCTGCTTTTGGTTTGGCCCTGGTCATCTTCTGTGCCAGTGACTTCTCTTCTTGTCTGAGGCAGGTGTGACTTGCCATTAGAAGCTGTTCTATCTATACCCAAGATCTAAATGCAAAGTAGTTGCCTTATTTTTCCTTGAGAAGGGAACCTGTGATTTCATCAGTACAAAGTTCTCGATGAGTAAATTCCTCCCACTGACACAAGTCAGCATATTGCATTCTCATCTCAGGGCTCCCTAGCCACTACTCCACTCTGCCTCTCACTTCTACAGTCTCTTAACATAATCCAGCTATATTTGCTTTTAATATTTCAGAGCTCCCTGCCACTCACAGAAACCAAAATCCCTCCAAGTCCCCAATAACATTATCTTCATGAATTACTGTAGCCAAAAATAATCTGCCACCTGGTGGTGAACCAGGAAAGTTATGTTATAGGTTATAGGGGCTTCATGGGCTGCCTTGAAAAATCTAACATCCCTTTCTTACACATTATTTCTTTGGGAAACTGTTTTGAGTCCCAAATAAATATTTTACAGATGAATGAAGGAAAAGGATCCATATGCACAAAAATGTTTATAGTAGTTCTTTTTGTAGTGGTAACTAAGGAAGAGGGGGATAGAAGTATTTTGTCCATCAAATGGGGAATGGCTGAACAAATATGGTAAGTGAATGTGATAGAATAATCTTGTGTTGTAAGAAATGATGAAAGGGGAAGCTTCAGAGTAATTTAGGGAAACTTAAACTAATCCAGAAAAAACTGAGCAGAACCAGAAGTACAATTTATACAATAACACAGTAAAGATAAAAAACACTTGGTGAGCCTTGAGAACACTGATCAGCACAATCACCAAAGTGACTGCAGAAGACAGTGGTCGAAGGCTGCTGCTCACCACCTGACAGAGGCGAAGGGCTCACATTCTGGGGACATGGCACATGGGGTATGCTTTGTCTGACCATGCAGATTTGTTAGAAGGGGTTGGATTTTCTTCAGTGGAGAGATGGAAAAGAAAATAGATTTCTATTAATTAAAAAAAAAAGAGAACTCAAAGTTTTATTTAATAATTAATTTATCCACTTGTCAAAAGTAAATCCTATATTACTGTTCATTCTAGTCCCTATTTAGGAGACCCACTCAATACTTCACAGAAAAGAAGCAGAAACACATAAGTCTCTTTACGAACACTGGGTCCCAAATTCACCAGCACTAAGCCATGCTTTCCCACAATGTCTGTAGCTTTAGAAGCTGTGCCTGATTAAGTGCTGAGCAGCTAACACAACTGCACAATCAACAGTTACAGGGCGGCTAGGTGTCACAGTGAGTAAAGCAACTGCCCTGGAGTCAGGAGTTCGGTTACTTAACACCCACACAAAAAAACTAGCCGTGGGCAAGTCACTTAATCCCAATTGCCCTCTAAAAGGTAAAAAAAAAAAAATTTAACACTTACCTTAGCATCCTCTGTGTCAAAGACATCGCACCAGGGAGACTGAATGTCTCTAATAGCCAGGTCAAATGAGCAGGAAAAAAAAGCGACTTGGATTAAATCTGGTGACAGAAAGCAAAATGTTCTGAGTTATGATTTTCTGCTATTAAAAAAATAGTGGAATGTCAATAATTCTTTGTAAAATAAAAGGGTTGGACTCAATCACTAAGGCTCCTTCCAGTTCTGAAATTCCATGATTCTGTAAGTTGCACTAAAGTAAGATTTTTTTCCTACCAGGGATCAATAAAAAAAATGAAGTTATATTAAGGGTCAAATTCAAGGCTAAAAACAAAAACACAGCACAGCTTAATTTGGCTAATATTTAGGTTTTTTGCTTTTAATTATAATTATACACACATCTGTATACAGAAAGTGAGATAAAGAGGTGAGGAGACCAGCTGAGGAGCTATTACAACAGGCCAAGTTTAGGTGAAAACTGGAATCAAAATGGTACCTGAAAAAACAGATATTGCAAAGATGGACCTACCAGTCATCTAGAAGTAAGAAGGATGAAGAGAGAAGGAATCCAATACAACTACCAAGATGAGGAACGAGGGCGATTAAGAAAATGATAAAATAGTCGGGAATTAAAGTTGAAAAAATTCAATTGCTTCGTATTCTATTACTAAGGAAGTTATACTCTGGAGTACCTGTACACTGGTCCGGCTTGATTTGTGTTTGTCTAAATTATTGATCTACTCACAACTCATTCAGTATAATCTATGTGTAATACACAGTTGAGGAGGAAAAAGACCAGCACTCAAGGTAACAGGCTGTGCCATCTGAGGTTTTCAGTGCACGTGATTAGATTCTGGAAAAGTAAAATCCAAGCACTAACATACACAAACCTGTATCACCAACAAGGATGGTGGCTGCTGCTGTATCTGCAGCCTGTTCTCTCTCTGTCCCTCAGGCTCCTGGTTCCTAAAGGATTCTGGGAAGCCCTAAAGGACTCCTATCCCCCTGCATCAGTTCTAAGGATGATCCTCATTCTAAAATTCTACAGCCAGTGAAGAAGCAGAATCACCTCAGGCATTTCTTTTCATACAACAAGGTTTTTATTCATCCAGCTGGTCCAGAGTCAAAGGAGAGAATGCCATCAAAGCACTTAATAAACTTCATAGCACATTACAGACAAGTGTCAGCTCTTACGAGTGTTTTTAGTTAAAACTGTTCCTTTCTCTCAAAAAAAAATGCCTGTTTCTATATTTACACTGAGTTCCCCATATATCCAAGTAAAAATCCATTTAAAGAATGTAATGATAACAGAGTTCTATGTAATAAAGATCTCTCCATTTACAAGGTCACAGTTAAAATTCATGCTGCTTTGCTATGATTTTTAAAGGAAAAATTCTGTGTAGGAAGTTCTTCCCCATGTAGCAGTCAGTCTATTCAAAAAAGATACTGTACCTTTAATATATTCACCATATTTCAATTCCTAAACAGCTAAACTCTGGGAAAAAATTTCAAAAGGCTGTAGTGGGGAGAGAGATGGTGCCTCCATGTTCTGAGAGGACAAAAAGCACTTCTTTCTGGAAAGAGGGAGCTAAAAAACATCACATACATGGGGGGTGTCCAGTTCAAACAGAAACCTAAGAATACATAAATAAGGATCCAACCTGTGGACCCCTACTTTCTTAGGAAACCACCCACTAACATGGTCTATGCTCGACTGCATTACTACTTATTTCATTAAACATTTCTCAGTTCTGCTTCGATCTGGGGCAGGAGAGAGGCAGGATGAGAGCAGGTGACAGAGTCCTGCCCTTCTGCATCTGAAATGTCATTTCTAGAGTGTGAGCACCGTGCGTCGCTGAGCTTCAGCTAACACTTCACAAGCTGCTGTGGCTGTAAGAACGCCTCTTCCCATGACCGTCCCCAGATGGTCCTGGGGCTGCAATTTTCACTTCTCAGATGGGGGGGTGGGTGGGGGGTGGCCCCTTGCAGGGGTGGTTCACGCTCTCTGAGTACAGGCTCTGAGAATCCCAGGCTGCTGCACCACAAGGAGGGAGGGCCTGGAGCATGACTTGAATGAAGAACTATAATAACTATTATTCTCATTACTGGAGGGAGGGATTCCCCACTCCAATGAGACTATACTTTGGGTTTGGGTTTTGCATTTTGATCACTGTGATGACTTCATCGGTACAGAGAAATTCCAGTGAAGAAAGCCCCCAACGAGTGCTGGCTGGCACCCACTCTGTAAAGCCCCAGAAAGAAGCCGGGCTGGTGGAGCAGAAAGAAAGCTGATCAGGCGTCAGAGACATGGATTCACATCATGCCTCTGAAACATGCCAGCTGGGTGCTCCTGCGCAGGAGTAAGAGTAATAAATAATAACAGCTCAGACACTGACCACCAACCTCAGAAGTGAATACAGGGAGATTCAGGAAGGCCCCAAGGTCTTAGAAGAGCACAAAATTTAACAGAAAGGAAGGAACAAGCGGATTAGGAACGAGGAGAGGGAGCTCTCAAGACTGCATGTGCAGCCCACCCAGAAACACCTGGCCGTGTAACCTTGAGCAAGTTACTTAACCCCAATTGCTTAGGGGCGGCCAGGTGGCTCAGCGAGTAAGAGCACCGGCTCCAGTGTTGGGACGACCTGGAGATCGAATCCCGGGCTCAGACACTCAGCACCACACCCAGAAATAACTGGCCGTGTAACCTTGAGCAAGTTACTTAACCCTGATTGCTTAATAAAAAAAAGACTGCATGTGCGGAACTAGGGGGTGCTGGTGGTGAGGAAGGATGGCACAGCACAACTCCAGGAAGCAGGAGGAAGCGAACAAGAGGGGCTGCTCAGGAAGAGTTATGTCACAAAATATTTTATTTCTTCATGGCAAAGAGATCCCTCCTGTAAGTTTTTTTTGTACCCTTTGCTTAGCAGACCCAAAATTCCACTCCCCTAATAAATTCCAAACTAGAGGGTCTGACCTGATGAGAATGAATACACTGACTGCCAAGCAACTGTTTGCACCTCAGTCATGACAGAAAGGCCCGAAGAGGCAGACTCCAGCAAACAGTCCACATGTGACTCCCCTATCTCTTTGATGGTCTCCATTTTCTTCCTTCCTAGAGCCCTCGCTCTTTGACCCACTTCTACACCTTTTGCTGACTCCACTCTCCTTCCCCGCCCCCTCCAAGACTCTGTACCTACCCCAGCTCCCCCTTGCTTTCTCTCTTAGAGACTTATCTATTCCTGTGGATTGAATTATCACCTACATACAAATCTACACCTCTACCAAGGACCTCCTGCCACAGCTCTCTTGGCAGGTCCCATTAGCATCTCAAACAAACTGGTCCAATGGTGAATTCATCGGGCCCCCCTGACCCATACGTGCCCCTCCCCCAACCTCCAGTTCATATCCAAACCCTATCAATTCTATTTCCCAAACCTCTCCCACCCACCCCGCTCCTTTTCACTTCTACAGCCACCACCCCAGTGCAGATCTTCCTCACAGCTCACCTTCTCTGTCTTAGAACTTTCTACCTGGTCTCCCTGCCTCTGGTTCCTCCTTCTCCGACCCACCCTGCCCTCTCTTGCTCAAATCACGGTCTTAATCTACCGCTTATATCACAGCATTTCTCTACTCACAACCTGTGGTGACGTCTTACTTCTGATCAAAGTATGAACACCTTCCAGAGAGCCAACTTTTCTAGACTTCCTTCACACTATCCCCCTTCTGGGCTCCTGCCATCTGCCATGCCTAGCACCCTCCCCATCTCTAACTAGTGAAATCTTTCCTTTCCTCCAAGGTCTGGCTCAGCTGCCGCCACCCCCAGGCAGCCTTCCCACATTCCCCTAGCTTTGAAAGTCATCTTTCCCTCCTCGTTTTTCTTATAACATTTTATATAGACCTTGCCTTAGCATAAAGCCCTTCACTTCCTATCTATAATTTCCTCCCCATCAATGATGCCCTACCATTCATACCTGCTCGTAACCTTATTATCCTTGACCCCCTCCCTCCACTCTAATCCACCTGCCCAATCAATTAATTACTGAATTCTATTTCCCAAATCACTCATGAAGACCCTTCTCTCCCCACCTCTGCTTTGGGGGGGACCCATAAACATCACCACAGTTCAGATGTTCAGCACCTCCCCTCCCACCTGGACGACTTCAAAAGCCTCTTAAGAGATGTCTCTAGCTCTGGTCTCTTCCCACATCAATCTACCCAAGACACAACGGTAAGCTTGGCGGTCGGATATTTACTGCTTATAAAATAAAGACTGCGCTGCTTCATGGGGCCCTCACAGACTTCCATTTTTTTCTCCCACTACTACGCCTTATGCCTTGGATCACTACCCATCCTCCCCTCTCCTGTCTCTACAGCCTTACTCAGGCAGGCCTATTCTGCACTCCCCTCCCCCGCACTCCCTCCCTATTGACTCATCCCATTTTATATCCCACTTGCCCATTTGTAACATCCTGACCCTCTGTGCTGCCAGAATCTATCCCCCCTTGAGGGCAAAAGGGCTGTCTTCTTTATCTCTGTACCTCCCTGAGCACCCACAATAGTCTACTTCATAAGTAAGGGTTCAATAGATCTGTTAACTGAATGGAAAAATGTTCTTTCCCAAGGCTATTTACTGTCAAAAAATATCTTCCATAAATATAAATGTCTATAAAAATTAAGATATAAGATTCTAAATATGAGGTACATAACTGAATCTTCAGAGAACAAAATGTATTTACTTTCAGGATCTTTAGTAGGATCAATCCTGAATCCCACCTGCAATCCTACCTGTAATCCCCAAAAAGCTCAGGCTAACAGATCTCTTGACCTTGGGTGTTGTGAGCCAGCACAAAGTTCAGCAGTTGGACATTAATATAGTGAGGGGGCAGTGGGAAGTTGCTCAGGGTGAAAATGGACCAACTCCTTTGCAATCAGTACCAAGGTCTCTGGTGAGTAGCTCCTGAACTTCCAGCCTAAGAAAGATTGGGAAATCCAGTCTTCTTGAATGAATGAATGAACGAATGAATGAATGCATGAATGAATGAACAGATTAGGCCAACAGGCTTCTTTGCTCACTGAAGGGAAGTAACATTATGTGATATTATACAAATAAATATGAAAAGGTACCTTACCTGCATTTAAATCACTTGTTGGCACCTGCAAAATAGCTGCAACTTTTTTAATAATTTTTTGCATTTCTGGTCCATTTTTGAAGGCTTCTACATGATAAAGAGCTGAATCATTCTTTTCCACCTCAGTTAGGAACTTTTCACAATGATCAAAGAACCTCATAAGTTTATCGTTTATCTCAGGTGGCCCAAACTCCATATCTGAAAGAGAAAATAATATAAGCAAGTCTTACAGTAAGACACTGACACTTAAAATAATTTGGGAAGCATCAGTCAAATAATATTTAGTTTCAGTGTAGACAGTAAAAGCCAATACCTTACTCATTTGAATACCTGGATTAAGTATTCACTGATGATGGAAGAGCTCAAGTAGGAGGGAAACTTAACTATCCCTCTGTGATTTATTTACTCATCTGGTACAAAAGACAGAGAAAAGTGCGGTGTTTCTGGAGTGCACTGAGATCCCATAAGATATGTGATCTCTTTCATAAACAGACAGATAGTCCCATACAAATCTTCTCTGAGTCTCAGCAGAGCATGGAGATGAAGCTCTGAAGGGTATGACAGACTCTCAGAGCAGGGCAAGGCCTGCTGTTCTAGAGCACAGAGTTGCTGGGTCCCAAGGATTTTGTGGCACTCTGGATGAGGCACCATCACCAATGATGATTCACCAGATTTTCCTTTCCCAGGTGCCAGGGATTCTAAGGCAATGACTAGCTATCACTGATAGCCTCAAAGATGAAGGGGATATAAAAATATTAATCCATTTCACCTAAGAGTAACATCATCTTCATTTCTGCCAACAAGGAAAGCTCTCAAACCTTTAATTGTCACAAGGACGCTGAGTAGTTCTCAAGAAATAACAGATTTCCTTCAATAAAGATAACAAGGTTTTCCTTAAGATGACTTTTTTTTCCATCAAGGTTAAGGAAAAAAAGTAAAGGAAGGTAGCCTGGCCATCCAAATCTCAAAATGTATTATAAGGTGGTAACCACCAAAACAATCTGGTCCTGGCTAAGAAATAAAGTGGAGGAGGGGCAGCTAGGTGGCAAAGTGAATAGAACTAGCCCTGGAGTCAGGAGGACCTGAGTTCAAACTCGGCCTCAGACACTTATAACACTTATTAGTTGTGTGACCTTGGACGAGTCACTTAACCCCAACTGCCATTTCTTTTCCCCCTCCAAAAAGACAAAAGAAAAAAAATAAAGTGGAGGATAAGTGGAATAGATTAGGTACTCAATATAGCAGGTAATGGCCATAGCAATATAGTGTTTGATAAACCCAAAGATCAAAGCTTTGAGGACAAGAACTCAGTATCTGCCAAAAACTGCTAGGAAAACTGGAAAATATTATGAAAGAAACTAGGTATAGACCAACATCTCAAATACATCATCCACCGAGATATGGACAAAATGGGTACGTGATTTAGACATAAAGGATGATTCCATAAGCAAATTAGGGGATCGTGGAATAGTTTACCTGTCAGATCTATTAAAAAGGGAAGGACTTGTGATCAAAATAGAGACAATATTACAGGGTATAAAATGGCTAACTTTGATTACATTAAATTTCAAAGGCTTTGCACAAACTAAACCAATACAACCAAGATTAGAAGGAAAGCAGAAAACTGGGGGGGGGGGGGGGGGGGGAAAAACTTTCTCAAAAAAATAATTTTTGCTACGATAAATAAAAAAAAAAAAACATAAAAAAAAAAAAAAAATAAGAAAAAATAAAAAAAAAAGAAAAGAAAAGAGGAGGAGGAAAGGGGGGGGGGGGGGGGGGGGGGGGGGGGGGGGGGAAGCAAGCTTCTCTGATAAAGGTCTCATTTCTCAAGTATATAGAGAATTGAGTCAAATTTATAAGAATACAAGTCATTTCCCAATTGATAAATGGTCAAAGGACAGGAGCAGGCAGTTTTCAGATGAAGAAATCAAAACTACCTACAGTCATATGAAAAAATGTTCTATATCACTATTGATTAGAAAAACTCTTGAAATACAACTTCACCCTTATTGGATTGACTAATATGACAGAAATGGAAAATGGCTAATGTTGGAGGGGATAAAGAGAAATTAGGACACTAATGCACTGTTGGTAGAGTTGTGAACTGATCTAACCATTCTGGAGAACTTGGAACTATGCCCAAAGGGCTATAAAACCCTTTGACCTAGCAATAGCACTACTAGTCTGTATCCCAAAGAGACTGGGGGTAAAATAAAGGAAAACAGCTCTTTTTGTGGTGGCAAAGAATTGGAAACTGAAGGAATACCCATCAACTGGGCAACGGCTGAAAAAGTTGTTGTATATGATTGTGATGGAATACATTGTGCTATAGAAAGAATGAGCAGGATGCTCACGAAACCTGAAGAATTACATGAACTGATAAAAAGTGAAGTGAGCAGAACCAAGAGAACACTGTACACCGCAAGAGCGATATTGTACACAGTGACCAATATGAACAACTTAGCTATTTTCTGCAACACAAAGATCCAAGACAATTCTAAAAGGCCTGTGATGAAAAATATTATCCACCTCCAGAGAAAGAACTGATGGAATCTAAATACAGACTGAAGCATATCGGGTTTGGTTTTTTTAATTTTATTTTTCTTGCAGTTTTTTGGTCTTTTGCAACATGAGTGATATGGAAATGTTTTGCATCACTGCACATGTATAGCCTTTATCAAATTTCTGGCCTTCTGAATGGAGGGCAAAGAAGGATGCAAGAGATTTTGGAACTCAAAATTTTAAAAAATGAACGTTAAAAAGTGCTTTTACATATCATTGGAAAAAAGTTTTTTTAAGAAATCTGAAAAAAAAGCTTTCTATGTTTGGGAGATATGATTTCCCATGAAAATTAAGCTTTACTAGTATAAATGAAAGAAAAAGCACCTTTTAAGCACTTACAATGTGCAGGTACAAAAATACAAAAGCAAAACTGCCGGTACTCTGAAGAAACTTGTAGCCCGGAAAGATTAGTCAAAAGGAAGGCTAGTGAGTTGAACATGGGGCCAAAGCATCACAGATTCAGCACTACAAAGTACTTTAAAAGCCTTCAAGTACAACACTCTAACTTTACAGTTTAGCAAACTAACCCCTAGAGTCTCTCAGTTAATAAATGCTTTTAATGTGCTAGGGACTGTGTTAAGCTCCAATGATATAAGGATAAGCAAAAGGAATAAGTTTAGTGAGTCAAGTCTCTGCCCCCTTGTCCTGCTGCTGACCTTGTCAAACTCTTACCTGTGGGAATCGTGGGAATCACGTGAACTACACCGACTCATCTTGGGACTCAATTCTGAATCGAATTCAGTTTCCTTTGCATTCAATTATAGGTCTAGTCCAACTTCTGTCTTGTGAGAAAACTATTCAATTATGGGAACTGTGAGGAAACTTTGTTGCATCGTTTAAACCTATCCCTGCATGGCTAGGAGGCTGGACCTAAGCACCTTTACCTGCTGCTTAGAGCCCCTTAACCAAGAACCTGGGCTATGCTGACCAGAAGCACGATCAGATACGAAGACATGTAATGATTTTCTAACAATTGTACATCTCAAGCAATCCATATGCCTTATCTGAAAACCTGCCTGTACTGGTTAACCAGGTACTGTTTCTAAGTTCCTCTGATTGTTCACAAACACTTGAGAGGGGTGGGATAGCTCTTTTTCAGGGAATTGCACCTGTTCACTCTTCCCCTCCCAACCTGCAAAGTCCCTGATCTTTCATCCAATCAGAAATCAGATCGCTTAATCTTGAATCCCAGTTTCTATCCTGTCAATTGTTATATTGTCCCTTGTATTTGGTGTCTAGTGCCAAGCTGAAAAGGCCTGGTCCCGATCTGTTTGGCAACTGGCACGCATCGCAACCAATATGCTCAGAAGCCCAAACCTTTGTTTCTTCGGTTATTTCAAATTTCACCTTAGGTTACTTACTCTCGGCCTCCCCACTTCTCCCCCTTTCCTCCTATTCCCATCTCAGCCGGGCCTTTGAAGCTGCAAGGTGATTCTCTGCCCGCACCACCCCGGTCACCACCAAACCCGCCTGCCCAGCCCCTCAGCAGAGGGCCTTTGGGGAACCTCCTCTTCACCCCTCCTTCTTGCTAAGGGAAGCCCCTCTCCGTGCCCCTTGATCCCATTCCACCCTGCCAGCAGTCACGTCTCCCTATCTTCTGGCTGCCTCCCTGAAGCCTGCACCCCCTGGATCTCCCCCTTCTTTGTTTGGCTCAGCAGCCTGACTTCCAGCCAGTCTGCTGCAACTGTTCTCCCAGTTACTGCCAAACAAACAGCAGGGTTCTAAGGGGGAGACGACACGCAAACAACCGCACACACACAGGCGGGC
>NW_027186352.1:13595568-13598962 GCF_028583685.1 Petaurus breviceps papuanus
GGCCGTGGGGTAGCGGGTGCCGTGGCGCACCAGGGCCACGAGCTGCAGGGGCGCGCAGGGGCCCGGGGGCCCCGGCCCGGCCCGCGGCCTCGCCACGTCCTCGTAGCGGCTCTTGGTGCCGAAGTACGCGCTCAGCGCCGACGCGCGGCCCGCGGGCGCCCGCTCCGCCAGCGCGCAGGCCGCCGCGCAGGCCAGCAGCACGGCGGCGCCCGGGACCCCGAGCCCCCAGCGCAGCCGCCGCCGCTGGCGCCGCCTCAGGGGGAGCATCGCGACCGGCCTCGCTCTGCCGCACCGACGCTTCCGCGGGGGCGGGGCGGGCCCTCCGGGGCCCGGGGCCAACCGGCCCCCGCCCGGGATGCGCAGGCGCAGGCGCCCGGGCGGGCGCAGGGGCGGACGGGGGCGGCCCCCGAGCCCCGCCCTCCCCCCCCCCCCCCCGCCCCGCCCCGCCCCTCTCGCCGGCGCTTCTGGAAGGAACTCGAGGGCCTGCAGCCGCGCCTGCGCAGGAGCAGGCCGGTCGAGGACGGGCCTCACAGGTTCGCGGCAGTGGCTGCTCCCACCGCACCGGAGGCAGTCCCACCCCAGCTCGGCCGACCCGTTTAGCAGAATCGGAAACCGAAGCAGCTGGCCTTCCATCTCCCGCCTCCGCACCTTTGCCCGGGCCGTTCCCTGTGCTGCCAGTGCACTCTGCTCGCTTCTGCCCCTGGGACTCCCTGATTCCCTTCCAAGCTCAGCCCCGGGCCGAGATTCCGTGTGCAAAGGGCTCTGCCGCCCCGAAAGAGCTCCGGGTTCCTGCATCCAGCCCTGCGGGCCGGCCCGGTGCTGCAGGCCCACCCCCTGATACGCCTGCCTTGTGCTTCATCAGTCAGTCCCTGAGCCCCAAGGCTGGGGAGAAGAGCCGGCCCCAGGAGGAGAGCTGGCAGCCGGGGGAGGGGAGCGGGGCTGCGGCCCCCCACCCCGGCTCCTGAAGCCCGTCCTGGCGCGCCCCAGAGCCTGGTGCAGCAGAATGGACGAGCTCGGGGAAAGGCCCTGGAAATCACAGGGACGCGGCTGCCTTGTTCTTGTGAGGAGGAGGAGGAGGAGGAGGCGGCATCGGTGTTGGCAGCACCCAGGGAGGCGCCCCCAGCCTGATCCGCAGTCTATCTCCCAGAAGGGCAGGTGCCGATATTATCACCATTTCACAGATAAAGAAACTGAGGGTCAAAGTCAAAGAAGTGACCCGACCAGCTCCTTGTGGCGGCGTCTGTGCCAAGGCCTTGCTAACTACAAGTTTACCATTTAATATCTTGCCATCCTGACTTACCCAGTATGGTTTGCTTGGCCTCCTTTCACGCATGGGCAAAGGTCAGAGGAGCCACATCGCAACATAAAGCACTCTGAAATTGGGTGTCAGGGAACCTGGGGTTCAAATCCTCACTTTCCCACTCGTGTGACCTCCTGCAAGATACTTCATATCTCTGGGCCTCGGTTTCCTCCTGTGTAAAATGAAGAGCTTGGATTGGATACTCTCTGAGATCTTTCAGGATCTAATATCTGTGAACTCTGCAAGGTTCTACCAATACTAAAAGATTGCCTGAATTTGAACCCAAGTCTCCTGGCTCCAAATCCCCAGGGGATCTAGATTAGGAAGGGGGCTTAGAGATAGCTTAGTCTAACCCACCAACCCCCCACCCCAGTCATTTCAGAGATGAAGAGACCCAGAGAGAAAGCAAGTCAAATTAGCAAGCATGTGTGCACAAAGTGCTGAGTCCTGGAAATACAAACTGAAGAGGAAAGAAAGAGAATCCTGTCTGAAGCTTGCATTCTGATCAAGGAAGACAAAACACACACACACACACACACACACATACTCTCACACAACCTAAAATGGGGTTACCCACACAGGGTTGTAGGAGATAGTCTAGGCACTCAGGAGTGCAGGCTGGACTGGAATGGAGAGCTGGCTGGTCTGGATGTCTTCCCTAAAGGGAGGATCTGGGAAGAACCAGCCATTCAGAGTTTGGAAGAGACCACAAGACCAAGGTGGTTCTTCCAGGCTGAAGAAGTTTCTGTGGCATAGGAGAGAAAGTCCGGACAGTCAGGGGTGCCCAGACTGTGGAGTCAGAGACATTCGTTCAGATCTTGATCACCACGTACTGACTCTGTGTTCACAACTGAGTCACCTTTCCTCTCTAGGCCTCGGCTTTCTCATCCGTGAAATTCATAGGTTGGATTCAATTATCTCTAAGGTCCCTTTCATTCTTCTTAACTGTGCAGGGTAACCTGAAAGGAAGTGGCAGGATCTGAACCCAAGTCTCCCAACAGTAAATCCACTGGGCTAGTGTCATAATCCAGCCTGTGATACAGACTTTGTTGTAGATGAGAGGGGGAGCCAGATCAAAATGTAATTTAAAAACATTCAACAAAATAGATAAAAATACAACATAGATTGTTACTGTGTGGCTGCCACACTGGGCGATCCTTCAATGGCCCTTTTCTATTCCAATTTGACACACACCATTGATCTAGAGCAAGCCTTCCCTGTTTTAAGACTATTAAACAAGCTGTTACTAGTGAGGTCTAGAATTTCTCCTGCCTTCTGAGTGGCACAGAACAAGTGTCTGAATATTTACATACCATGAAAGGAGATGAGACGATGAATCCGCATGTCATGGGGACAAGGCAGACAGGCAGATATGTTGGGGGCAAACTCTCTTCATTGGCACGTAGGCCATGAGGCCGAGAAGTACAACGGAGAGAGCCCTGCTAGTCGTTTCCTGGTCATGTGCCAAGCTGAAGTGAGACAGTATACATTCCTTATTATGGTGAGGCTCGCCCCCTCTCTATGTTGGAGGGACGTTGGTTATGTTGGCACCCAAGTCTTCACTATCCCAGAGGGTTAGGCTGGAACTATGGAAGGAAACAATCTCAGGCTTTCAATAGGAGACAATTTAACATATACTATTTCATATGTCATATTAAAAATCCCAGTTTTTTTCATGTCTACTCATGCACACTGTGGGTACGTTTTTTTTAATCTTATCACAGATTAAAGGAGCGAAAGATTTTGACTAAAAATGGACCCCAGAGAGCATCTGGTCCTAGAGAAATGACTGGCTATTATTTCATGCAGCCCTGTCATTCTATGGATATGGAAACCGAGACTCGGAGAGAGGAAATGAACTTTCCAAGGCTGTTGTGCAGTCGTGTCCACCTCTCCATGACGCCATTTGGGGTTTTCTTGGCAAAGATACTTTCCTGGTTTGCCATTTCCTTCTCCAGCTCATTTTACAGATGAGGAAACTAAGGCAAACAAGGGTTAAGTGACTAGGGTCGTACCATTACTAAGTGTCTAGGGCAGGATTTGAACTTAAGATCAGTCCTCCTGACTCCAGGCCCAGAGCTCCAAGCTGGCCAA
>NW_027186352.1:13598972-13606924 GCF_028583685.1 Petaurus breviceps papuanus
CACACACACACAATGATATATGATACAAAGACAGAAACCCAAATGATGCCTCCCCTCAAGGAGCTTACATTTGACCACCAATCCTTTTTTTATGCATGTCTCTCCTGTCTCTATCCTGTCTCTCTAGGATAAGGATTGAGGATCATTCTCCAGGCGTATCATTGTGTCTGATAGTGGGTGGTGGTGACATTATCTGTTCCTTATGTACTGACCTAAGCTACTTATTGGCATCACCCATCTCTCTACAGCCTCAGTCCATGGCTTGTCAATGCAGATTGAGCTAACTAATAGCTTTCTAGGATCTAGTGATGAACCATTGGATATAGTCTACAGACACAGCATCTAGTCCCGAAAAACTGAGCCTAGGTAATAGGCAAAGTCTAGTGCACTCCAGAGAGCAGATCCCTGAATGCAGCAATAGAACACTCTCTCTCTTGGTCCCGACACAGAGGCTGAGTTGGATTTCGGCCTGACTAAGGCTAATTATGTGGCATGTGACTTGATCCCATTAATGCCGATCTCCCTTGGGTGCTTGTTTCATCCACTGTGTTGTCCTCTCTGCCTATTGACTGGTATTTTTATTTTCAGCCTCTAATTATATATTTAAGAGTTTAGGGAGAAATTGCTCACAAAAGAACATAAGGAGAAAAAAGGCCGGGAAGCAATGACCTATGGGAAGAAGAGAAGGTGCTGTATGTTTGCCTCAGGCTTCTCATTATCCCACCTCCCTGTTCAGGTTGCAAATGGGCAGTAAATTGAATGACTGCAGATTCTCAAACTTTTTTATGTGACTGTCTTAATATCCCAAACCAGAAGCCTCTCACAATTTCTCTGTCACGCTACATTTGAAATCTCAAACTTAGATGTGATCTCATTTCTTCTGCATGTGCATTTTTAAATAGGTTCAGGTTTGAGGAACCCAGAATGGGGCCATGGGCCCTCCTCAGAATACATCTCTGCTTCTGCTTTCAAAACTATAAACATGAATTGCTTCTAGAAAAACATCTGAATTGGTCTGTGTCATGGGAAATTTGGCATAGAGCCTTCTTCATTATCTCACTGCAGCCACGTGGGGCAGTCAGCTGTGCCAATGCCAAGGAGCAGGGAGGCTCTCTCCCTCCTGCCCCAGTAGTCTCCTGGTGTTGCCAGATGGGAAGCAGGCCCACTCAAGCATAAATCTGGATATAGACAATAAACCAAGATGGTGTCAGTTCCTGGCTCATGAGATCTGGAAAGGACCTAGGTCAGGCTCAGATGTCACATGTTACAGATAAGGAAACTGAAGTCCGGGGAAGGGGAGATTTATCCTCCAGATGCTGCCATGGTGGTGAGAGCCCAGTGTCCAGGCACGGATGAGATCCCTACCTGCCCAGAAACCCTTTCCATGGTACTGACACGAAAAAGCTCTCCACTGTCTATGAGACTCCTCTGTGTTGGCCCTTCTTGGTGGAATCCCAGTGGTGCACAGATCTGGGGCAGGCCAGGAAATGGTGCTTCGGTGTGTTCTCACAATGTTGCTTCTCAGCTGTCCTGCTACTGGGCATTCTTCATCTAGTTCTTGCCAGGGGAGGAGTGTGGTAAGTGGCATGCAGCAGAAAGAGCCCTGGGCATCCGGTGGAGAGGGCCCTGGCTTCAGATCTCACCTCAAAGACTTACTACCTTTGCAGCCCATGGGAATGGGCAAGGACTATGTCAGTACCTACTGGACTGGTCCTTCATCCCAGGAGGAAGGGTTGGAAGAGGCCTGAGCAGCTCAGCCAACTGCATCCACCAAAGGATCAAGCCCCACCATAGCTAACCTGATAAGAAGAGAACCAGCTTGTCTTTGGAGACTTCTCTGGCCTCTCAAGCAGAGGATTCAACTTCAGGCAGCTTTAACTAGAAGACGGTGACTGCCATCAAGCCTGAGTTTTCCTCTTTACATCTGCTACCCATGGCTTTCCTGGTTCTGTCTTCTGTAGTCAAACAGAACACAGCTGATCCCTCCCCCACATAACACCCTTCAAATATTTGAAAACAGAAGCCTTCTGCCTCCAGAGTAACATGCACACTCCCAACCTTCTTTTGGACAGTCATTCTTTCCCTCCCCTGCAGTTTCCTGAACTGGGTCATTCAGCAAGCCACAAACAAGCATCTCCTGAGTACCAGGCACCGGGAATACCGAGACAAAAAGAAAATAGTCCTTGCCCTCAAGAAATGTACATTTTGTTATTTTGTAACACCATATACTGAGCCCAGGACAGGCACAGGCCTGTGTGTTCAGAAACCTCTGCTGTCGCTAAACAGAAATAGTTGCCTCTTTAGCCATTCTTAGTTAGTCCTAAAGACGCTCAGTCCCAGTCTGGCACATCAGCTCACACAGGGTCATTGCCCCAGGTTTCCATACCTTCTTCCTCTCCTGTCCTACACCCTACACTGCCTTGTCTAATTCTGTTTTCCAAGGGATGAGACATCTGCAATGAAATTATACAAATCCAGGAGCTTATGAACTTCTGGAGGGAAGGGAGGAAGGTAGCTTTGTACAACTTTGGATGCCCCAGAGTACTCAACAAGTACACCTTGCCTGCATGAAGCAGTGAAAAATGTGTTGGAAGGAAGGAGTCAAAATTGGTGAGTAGCCAGGTGCTTTATCTTCACAGCAATCTTTACATTCAAAGTCCTCTGCTATTACTTCTCTCATCTTTTCCTTCCTAGCATCCCATGAAGTATGCAGGGCAAGTATAATTAGCCTAATTTACACGGGCAGAAATTGGGTTTCAGAGCCATTCACTGGCTTGCACAAAGTAGCACAGCAAGTCACAGGAGGAACCGGATTAAAGGGGATGGGCATCTCAAGAGGCTAGTCAGGTTCAGTCCCCTCCCAGAATCTTAGAATCAGAAGGACACTCAGGCTGCACAGCAAACCCCAAATGATAAGTAATACCTATGTATTTGGTTCTTTAAATGCAAAATGCCTTTATAGAGATCACCTCATTTCTGCCTCTCAGCAAGCTTCATCGTTATCATAGGATTACAGATGCTAGAACTGAAGGACCCTTAGTATCTATGGTTCAACCTTCTCACTTCACAACTGAGAAAACTGAGCCAAAGGTAATAAGCAGATTTTGAACACGGCCCTCAGACTCCAAATCCAATTCTTCCATTGTACTGTGTTGCCTTTTGTACAATGAACCTAGAATCCCATAGCAACATGAGAGCTCACCACCTCCTGAGATAGCCATTGCCACTCTGGGCAGCTCTACTTCTCAGGAAGCTTTTCCTAGCCCTAATTCGGTTTCAAAATAGAAATTTTCTTCTCTGCAACTTCTATCCCAGACCCCTAGTTCAGCCCTCTAAGGCCAGGAAGAACATGTCAATCAATCATTGGGCACCACACTACATGTTGTGGATATAAAGAATGCAACAAATCTAATCCCCAGGGAGGTTATATTCTAATGGAGGAGAAAGCAAGACCTATATGCAGCACGAATATAAATGGGGTAGACAAATATGTGTGAAGAAGTTAAATAAAAGTTAGTTTGTCTAATCTCTCCTCCTTGTGACTGACAGTCCTTGACATACTTGAGGACAGCTATCGTGGTCTAACACACGTCTCCCTCCACACTTCCATACATGCATATCCAGATTCTCCATTATCTCTCCCAACTTCTAACACCAAGGCCTAGTGAGTGAGATGATCTTTCTACAATTCTACACACTCTCAGACTCCACCCCATATACCATTAATGACTTACCCTCCAATGCTACCAGCTGGTCATTTTTACTCTTATTTCCCCACTGTGGAAATGATGGAGAGAGGAACTACACTGTAATATGCTCCACCAGCACTCTGGTGATGACTTAATGGAAAAGGCCTGGGCAGAATAAGAACCAGGTGGGTAGGAAGTCCGGAACCTAGAATTGTGCAGCCAATCTGTCAGGATCAATCAAATGGCCAAATGAGAGCTTTAGGGTGGTTAGTTTGGGAATGGGAAGGGGGGGGGGGGGGGGTGACAGAATCTAGTAATATCATTTTTCCCACTGAAACAATGTTATAAATATTATACAATGATCATTAGCTTTCCAGTTCACATATGCCTATTTAATCCATTACACAACTGAAATATTAAATGTATTCAACAGAAAATATTAGCTAAGGGGAATATATTCCATGGAAGGGGGTGGGGTGGGATGAGCTGGTGTAGCGGCAAGCACCCCAAGCACGTCCTCAGGGTTTGCTGCTACCACAGGTTCTTGGATCTGCTTTGATAAAGGAAAGCAACTCAAAATGGGTTAACAAGCTTACTTTAATCAGTCAGACATATATCGTTTACCTTGTTCAGGGGAAAAAGGTCAGCACCCCAAACTTCAGAATATACAGGCAGAATTATCAAGACAGAAACAGATCAAGTAGACAGATTTCCAAACTGTCCAACCATTACATCCATACCAAATCAGCATCTGGGTTTTTCAAAGGGGGGGGGGGGCTCCAGACAATGGCTTCCTAGAATCCATATCAAATCCCAGGACCATTTCTCAAAGTGAGTCCCAAAACAAAGCTACACATCAGGGCTTATATAGCCTTCTCCTGGCTCAGAGAATGTAACAACCTTATTGACTCACTGGCCAATCAAGAAGTATCTACTGAAAAACAAGCCTCCCACCCCAGGCTTCAGGTGCACTTTAGCCTAGGGGCAAGGAAGATCTTCCAAATTTGCATTCCCATTACAGCTGGGCAATACTATACAAGTGACTTTTAGATATAAGTCATGCATTTTGAGAGAAGTGTAGACCCAGTGGGGTAATGTAGATTAAAAACCACACCCTTTTCTGATGAGGGAAAATTGCTGTATTACTGACTAGAGAGTCAGTTTATTTCCTTTCATTGTTATTCAATCATGTCTGACTCTTTGTGAGCCCATTTAGTGTTTTCTTGGCAAAGATACTGGAGTGGTTTGCCATTTCCTTCTCCAGCTCATTTTACAGATGAGGAAACTGAGGTAAACAGGGTGAAGTGACATGCCCAAGGTCACACAGCTATTAAGTGTCTGAGGCACAATTTGAACTTAAGAAAATCAGCCTTCCTGAATCTAGGCCCACTTCTCTATTGACTTCACCACCTAGCTTCAGAACACCATCAATAAAAACCAAATCCTGCTATGGTTCAGATCAGACATAAGATGGAGAAACTGTCTTCTGCCTTTCATATGGGTAAATTGATCCTACACTATGTTATGTTTATACATCTCTGACCAAGAAATCCTCAAATGGGGCAGAATAACAGGAAGGAGTAAACATTAACCTCTGTAGCATTTTTTTCCCCACACTCCTTCACTGCCTCTTTTTCACACCTCCCTAAGGACACAGTTGTCCTGTTAAGGAGGTTCAGGATTCTAGTGAATGGAACACTCGGCACTTCAAAAGATCCACTATAGTTTATTTAGAATATAGGTGAATGGGAAGGAAACCAGAGATAACAGAGTAAAAGGCTTAGGAATAGCAAAAGTAAGAGCAATTATGGTTAATATGTGTATATATACATATATACAATCATCACCGATGCGGGGAAGCACCAACACCTGACCACACAAGCTGGAGAATCCTGGATACAGCCATCAGGGTGCTCAAGGGGTTCCCAGGCAGGACATCTCCTCTATGGGTGAGATTCCAATTTGGGGTCTGAATCTTACAGTTTAAGTAGTGCTGAGAACAAAGAAGGCATCCTGCCAGGTGTTTTTAGCAAGGATTGTATCTTGTGAGAGGCTTGGGTTGGAGGCCAATCCCTTCAAGGCCCCCCAATTGTGATGTTTCCTTGGAATGGATAGTTCCAGGAGCTGGGCAGTTATCATATCTCTTCTCAAGGACGTGGCCAGGGTCCCAGGAGAAGAGCAGCCCTCCTGTTCTCAGGATCCTCTGTTCCCAAACACCCTGGGGTAATAGAAAGGTCATGTTGAGGTAGGTCCTTGTTTTGTATAATCTTATTCCTCACAGAGGGGCTTACCTTGCCCCTTCAACAGTCTTCTCAAAGTGCTTTGAATTTGCGCCCTCCAGCCACCACTGCCAAGAAAAACATTGAAAGGGTGAAAGGAGAGAGCCCTTCACAGAATTTCAGAGTTGCAAGGAAACCCAGGGGAAAAGAAAAGGAATGAGCACCTACACAGCGCCTGCCGCAGGCTAAGCACTTTACAAATATCGTCTCATTTGATCTTCATACAGCTGCCCTGGGAGGTAGGTGCTATCAATATCCCCATTTTACAGTTAGTGAATGGGAGGCAAATGAAGGTTAAGTGACTTGTCCAAGGTCACACAGCTAGTAAGAGTCTGAGGCTGGATTTGAGGTCAGGTCTTCCTGACTTCAGGCCCAGGGTCCTATTTATACTTGAAAAAGAATCCCCCCACCATTACAACTGACAAGTGTCACACAGCCCTTTCCTGAAGATTTCCAGTGAGGGGGAGATCTCAACTCCCCCCTCCCCCCCAACCCGGAGGAATAACAACAGCCAAAATAATGACTAGTATTTATATTGGACTTTAATGTTTGCTCTCTGTCATTCCACTTACAGAGAGTTCTAATTCTCAGGAAGTCTTTCCTGACATCAAGCCCGGATTTGTTTGCAACTTGCTCCCACACATAAGCCCTAGTTCAGCTCCCAGAAGCCAAACGCAGCAGACAGAATCCCTCTTCCACAGGCCAGCTTTTCAAGGGTTGGACCACAGCAGTATCGCCTTCTCTTTCAGACTATTATCTCCAATAGATCCTCTTCTGGCGCAGGCTCCAGGCCCTTCACGACCCTGGTTTCTCTTTCCTGAACTAACTCATCAACGTCCTTCCCAAACTGTGACTCGGGAGCCTGAACCCAACCCTGCAGGTGGCATCTGACCCGAGTCTGGCAGGCCTGTTGCCTCCGGGCCCTCTGCTGCCAGAGCATCCTGCTGACCCTCCTTGGCCTTACAGTCCTCCACAACCCCGGGATCTTCAGATAATATAGTGCCTGGTACGCGGTAGAGGTTTAATAAATGCTTGTTGACTTTAATTCTACTTCTTGAACCTAGGGGAAAGGGTTGGTTGTTTTTTTTTTTTCATTAAATTTCACCTCGCTAAATTTAACCCAAGGCGGCCTATGGACCCCATTGGATCCACTCCCCGTCATTCAGGGTGCTGGCCAGCCTCTCCACTGGGAGAATCACCTTCAACTACGTTAAACAGAGCATCCATACCTTCGCAGAACGGGTAACCTAGGCAACAGAGGCAGAGCCCGTAGGGGCGGGGCGTGTAACCGATCAGGCCCCCAGCCTGGGGCTTCGGGCTGCTTGTCATGTCTGGATTGGACAAAGACCAGGCTCCGGACAAGTCGTCCGATTTCCAACGGCGACCGAGCCCGCCTCCTGCAAGACGGCGGCTGCCGAGGGTCAGTGCTGAGCAACCCAGAGAAAGTCGATTACGGCGGCAGACGAGGCCTGTCCCTTTAAGAGGTCACATGACGCGCCCCTCCCGCTTCCACTGCAGTCCTTTTTCTCCGCAGCCTCCGCCCCGAGCCAGAGCAGTCGCCATCGCTCTCCGAGCCGGCCGCCGCCCTAGCTCTGGGCTGCGGCCCGGAGCGCTGCCGGGGCGGCGGCCGGCCTTCCCCGGCCGAGTCGCGCCCTGTGTCCAGCCCTGCCCAGCCGCTGTCCCCGACCGGACCGTGCTGCCGCGCCTGCTGCCGAGGATTCGCGCGTTCGGGATCCGGAGGGCGGCGGCCCCTCCTGCTCCGTGATCCCTGGGCTGCTCCAGCTGGAGCCTGGGGTGCAGCCATGCCCTTGACCGCCTCCGCCCTGCCCCCATGGCGGCCCCCCCTCCCCCGCCCAGGTCCCTAGCGGCGCCCGGCCTGGGGCTGCATGTGCTGGATGCAGAAGGAGCCTGTCGGGGCCACGCTGCGGCCGGGGGGTGCGGGGAGTCTGAGGGGGCGCTGCGGGGACGCGGAGCCCCGCCCCCC
>NW_027186352.1:13607024-13635640 GCF_028583685.1 Petaurus breviceps papuanus
CACTGCCGCGCGCCGCGGCGGCCCCGCGCCGTGAGCTTGGTTCTTTAGATCGGAAGAGCTTCGTGTAGAACCCTTCCAGCCCCCCCCCCGCTGCCGCCTTCCCCCCCCCCCCCCAAGCAGCGTGGCCCCCGCTGCAAGGACCCGGGGACCCAGGTCCATCGCCGGCCCCTCGCTGGCCGCGCAGCAGCCTCAGTCCGGTCAGTGGCCTGTGACCGTGGTCCGCCGAGGCGGGTCTGCCCTGGATGGGCCCGAAGATCTCCTCTGCCTTCTCCAGCGCCGGTCTGGGAGCAGGGAGCCCACCCGGGGGCCTTCCGACGCCTCGCCCTGGCCCTGAACGCTCCAGGATTTCCATACCCAGGCCGCCCACCCGCCTGGGGGAAGCTGCCCCTGTGCCGAGACTGACGGACTGCACAGCCGCCTTTCTCCCCTGCCCTCGGGGTCGGGCAGGTCTCTTCTCTTCTTCTCTTCTTTACCTTTTGCCTGCTCGGGGTCCCCCGCTTCAAGATGGTGGATTGTAGACTGGACCAGGGGGGCGTCCTCTGACCCCCTAGGGAGTGACCCTGCCGACGGTGTAGATCTCTTTAGGTTTCTCTCCTTTCCCTCCTGCCCCTCCTCTGGGGGCTGCCAGGAGGCTCTCCTGTCTCTAGCCTTCCTTAGTATTTAGAGTTCCCTACGTGTGTTATCTCCTCCCCCCTTTCCATTCGATTCAATTCAACAGGCATCTGTTAAGTGCTTCTGTTATGTGCCTGGTGCTGGGAACACACAAAAAAACCCCAAACCCCTCCTTCCCGGACCTCCTGGGGCTGGGTTTGTTTTGGTGCCCTTCTCTCCTACCCCCCTCCCTCCATGGTGTGGAGAAAAACTGTAGGCAGAAATCCTTGATTGGGAGCTGAAGCAGTCATCCAGTCTCACAAAGAACCCCATTTCCACCTAGACCCATAAAGTGACACTCATTGTACCGATGAGGAAACTGAGGCCCAAAGCAATGAAGTGATAAAGATTTAACAGTGATTGACAGGTGGGATTGTTCTCATCCCTTGCTGGGAGTCTGGGGGCTTCAGGAGAAGAGCTTAGGATGCCCTGGTACTTCCTGAGAGCCCGGGAGGTGGCAGCTCATCCTGAGCCTTTGGCAGTGAGGTGGAGCCCTCCTGAGAATGTTTTTTTTTTAATTCAAGATTGCAAGAATTACTTGATTTCAGTTAGAGGTCAGTGAAAGAAATGTATAACTTTGTTTCCATCTAAATTAACTGTCACCTAATGGGTGCCATTAAGAACCCCTGATAAATAGAAACTCCTCGAATGGGGGGAGGGGCTCCCCAAACCCCTCCCCTCTCTCAGCACAGCTGCCTGCCCTTCTTTATTCCTTCCATGGTGACCCCACCCTTGGCAGGAGCTGCTCTACCCCTTACATCCACCCAAGGCTGGATTGCCACTTGCTAATCTGGCTTATTTGGAATTCTTGTTCATGGCATGGTTTTGACTGTCCTTCAGCTCTGAGATGCAGTGATTCTGACCTTGGTAGTTTTCAGTAACCGGTAGGGTTTCCCTTGGCTGTGTGGGAGCCCTCAGGGAGGGGCTTGCCCATGGATGACCTCTCCCTCAACCCATTTCTCTGTCTTTGTATGAATTGGCGATTTAAAAAAAAAAAAATCCTTTTTTGTATCCCCAGCACTGGGCACAATTCCTGGCACATAGTAGGCACTTAGTGAATACCTGTTGATTGAAGCAAAATTCCCCCCCTACTGGGCCACGAGAGCACAGTAGATGTCAAAAGCAAGGGCTTTCTACCTCCCCAGCTGGGAATCACGTAGACTGGTTCCAGCTGGTCCCCAGTGCTAGGTGGGAGGTGGGGCCATGCCCCACCTTCTGCCTGGCCCCCATGCAGCCATTGGAATGGCTGTCCCTGTCTGTGTGTGTCTGTTTGGTTTTGTGATCTTAGGTGAATGTTTGTAGTTTTAGGTGACTACGTATCCCGTGATGCATGTACCAGGACTGGAGAGGCCTTGGGGATTCCCAATGGTCTGAAGATGGCAGATCCCAGCCTGCTGGGACCATGGCTGCCGTTGTCCCAAGCAGGGGAAGCCCCCACCCAGAGGCCACGCCCACGGTACCAGCACAGGAGTGCCAGGAGGGCTTGGACAGGGTAGGGCTGAGATGAAATGGAAACCCCTGAGGGCAGGTGGGCAAAGTGGCTTTCTGTTCTGTTGAGTTTTCAGTATCACCCTCCCCACTGATTGTGACCATAGTCGTTTTCTTGAGTGCTCCAGTTCTGCCCTGTTTGACTCCTCATTGTGGCTTTGAAAAGAGCGGGGACGCCCACCTGCCCTGCAGGATGCTTCCTGGGCTTTCTGACTGTGGAAGGAGAATGGGGTTGTGTTTTTTGTGTTTTCCTTTTAATTCTTGTGATGTGTGTTTGGAAACTTCGATTATTAAAGTGTTTGAATTGGATTGGGGGGCTCGAGTGCTGATTTTAAATAACAAAACCTTGAACCTTGCAAACAAAGCCAAATTGTGGCTTAGCCTGCAGTAAGTGCCTTGTTCAAGTGGCCTTCGATTCAGCTTCCTGCATGATGGGCTTCTCGGAACCAGATGCCCTTTTTCCAGTGGCCACCTCACACACACACACACCACACCCTCCTTTAGAAGATACAGAGAATATCTTTGGAATAAGATCTTTCAAACAGGAGCAATCGATGCTGGAAGCACTATTTGCTTCCTTCTGTCACCTAGGTAAAAGCTGTTGTCAAAGCAAGAAGAGAGGCATCAAGGTGGTACGGTGAATAGGAAGTTTGCCTTAGGGGGGTGTCTGGGTTGGTCATTTAACCTCTCCCTGTTTACTCATTGGTAGAATGAGGATAGTGACAGCACCTTCCTCCCAGGGTTGTTGAGCATCAAATGAGGTCATATTTGTAAAGCCCTTTGTGCTAGTTATATAAACTTGACCTGCTTTGTCTTTAAAGATCAGGCAATTAGAGGCAATGTAATTGAGCCAGATGGGCTTTGACCTGATGGGTTTGTTGATTATCAATCAGGTTAAGAGGTCCCTCCTGATGTAGGCAGAAACTGGGAGGGAAAGAGAAAAGACTGCTTTCTGCTCCAGATCAGGCCCTTTGGAGTTGGAGGCAATAAAGCAGAGAGGGTTTGGCGCTAGGTGCCTGCACTGCCTCTAACCAGAAGCTGCTTGTTAAGTTTATGGTATAAAGGGGCAGCCAGGTGTCGAAGTGAGTAAGAGTAATGGCCTCAGTGTCAGGAGACCTGGGATCGGTTCCGGCCTCAGATACTCAGCACCCACACAAAAAATAACTGGTCATGTAACCTAAGCAAGTTACTTAACCCAGATTGCTTTAAAAAAAAAAAAAAAGAAGTTTTCAGTGTAAGCATTTACACCTCAGAAATTGGCTGTCCCTCCCAATCAGGGATTGATTACTTTATTGATTGTGTAGACTTAGTGTTAATGGTGATCAGAAGTGTGTGTAGACATAGCCTCCAAATGTGAAACATTTCCCAGCACACACGTTAGTGTTCTAGAAATACTGCTTTAGCTCAGCAGGAGGAAAGTAGAAAATTCAGGGAATGAAGTCAAGATCACCTGGGGACTGAAGGCTAATAATGATACTGGGATTTAAATTTGAGTTTTGGGTCAAGGACTCCCATTCATTATCTCCTTACATCACTGCTCAGGAGTATCTCCTCACCTCCACAGGAAGACTTCCAATGGGGAGGGAGAGGGTAGGTAAGCTTTTGATGTGAAAAATGGTAAGATTGCCAGTGGAGTTGAAACTAGTTACACATTAGAATAGAGTGGGTGGGTGGGACCAGTTGGAGGTAAGGTGCAGTGGATGGTGTGCAGGCCTGGGGTCAAGAAGATTGATACTCCTGAATTCAAGTGTGACCCCAGACACTTACACGTTGTGTGACCCTGGGCAAGTCACTTCACCCTGTTTGCCTCAATTTCCTCATCTGTCAAATGAGCCCAAGAAGGAAACGGCAAATCACTCCAGTATCTCTACCAAGATTGGGGTCAGACATGACTGAAATGACCACAACTGATTGGAGGTGTCGACTTGTCAAATCCATCCATCTCCTGAGAGTTTACAAAGGACTTGCTCTTGCAAGATCAGTTGATTCAATTGGATGCCTCCATGAGGATCCCTCTATCCCTTCTCAGGTAGATAAAGTGGGGGGTTATTATTAACCTCATAAAGAAGCATTCTCTCTATACCCAATTATGTGATGGGGGGGTGGTTTCAAAGTTTTAAAAAGATTACCCCCACCCATGACCCCTTATTATCAGTCTGCTTTGGGTCTGGGTAGAGCGCCCAGCTATGGTTCTTCTGTGCCAGACCACTAAACCAGCCTCAGCAGGCCGGCTGGTAAAATTTCAGTGGATCATCAGGGCAGCTTTAGTGACAGTTCAGATAAACAGCTGTTCACACATTCAGGCACCCTGGAGACACGGTGCCTATCAATGTGTTAGGTGAGAAGGTTATGATACCATCCCCCATGATGAACTTTGGTAGTAGCAGATAAATGGGATAAATAACCTACAGACATATTAGTAAAATTGCATTGCATATCAGGGGACCCAGGTAATAGTTCTTCAGCAGCACCAGTATTTTGGTGAATGCTTGAAAATTTCTATCCAACCTGTTCAATTCCCTGCTCCAAGGTGAGACTAGAGGGACCATTAGAATGATTCCCCAAATGGTGAAAGCCAAGGTTTAATATGCCTGAGTTACTGGGGTGTGAAAAAAGGATGGGGGAGGGGAGGCATCCTTTGGACCCTGAATGGCTTGTGAGGGGATGGCCCCATTTCTGTCGAGGTTGGGGTGTGGCAAATCACTGAGGCAAAGATTGGTTTGGGGGTGAAGGTGGGAAGGGGCAATATCCCTTGTCTGGAACTTGGTTTTGGTGGCAGCCGGGGAGGAGGAGGGTATTATGGACACCAATGTTATGGGTTCTGAGGAGTTAGGAACTGCATGGGCACTTAGCCTAGCTTGTCTGCCCATTATGGTGGGTAGGGGTAAATGGGAGTCAGGAGAACTATCCTGTGTAGTCAATGTTAACAATGGAGGTAGAGCAGGGAAGGAAAGTGTCCTTCCTAGTCACGGAAGGAGGCAGATGGTACTAGGTGATTGGGGGGGGAGGAAGGTAAATAAAGTAATTAATGATGAAAATTGCTACAGCTGTCCCTAATCTTTCCAGCAAGAAAGCCCAAATATTGTTCAGCTCCCAGGTGAGGAGTATGGGGTTGTTCTCACTAAAGGACTTTTCCCATCCCTTTGGCTGAGACCAGGCAGGATCGGGTTGCTTTTATCTGGGAAAGAGTTCAGGCTTTGTTTATCATCTGTCCCAGGCTTATCCCTTTATGTTGCCCCATTTTAGTCAGTGGAGGTTGAAAGAGGTTTTATTTCCAGGGAGCCCTGTCTGCCATCATATTAATGATGTAATGGTGGCCGGACCAGATGAGACTGGTGGCAGATGGATCAGATAGCTCGCTAGAGACAAGAGATGGGAGATCAAACCAGAAAGAATTCACATGGTCCACACCTGTGATAGGGACCAGTAACAATGTCAGACAGATCAATTCTGTTGATCACAATTATTATATTCCCTTGCCCTCAATTTTAAGAACTCCCCAGGTAACATTTTCCCCATCATTTAAAACTGATTATTTATGTAATGTAGTTTTATTCACTTTAAGTGCCTTCCCTAGTTTTGGGGGTTGTTTTGATATTGGCGAAAGTCTCTTCAGAAAAAAATTGGGGATCTTGTCACCAAAGAATGGGAGGTAGTAGAAGCTTGGGTGCGCTAGTGGAGCTTTTAGACTTATTTGTAGCTATAACCATAGGTCTGCCCTGACCCTTGACTCAGTCCTTTATTGTGCTTTCAAGGCTGGTGATTTCTGGAGCTTTATTCGGTACCTTGAACCTTCTCCCCCTGGACTGTTCCTTCCTGTGCGCATGTCTTATTTCTGTGTTTAATAAGAATCTTCCTTAATTTCACAGGCATCATCTTCCTCTGGTTTGCTTACCTATAGGGAAAAGTGGGATTTGGATCTCAGGAACTAGCCTTTGAATTCTCTGGGTATCTTCCTCCTTTGGGGGAAGCATCTGCTTCAGTTTACAGGGGATTGGACTAGTCCTAATTCTATGATCCTAAATAAAATAGTCACAATAGAGCACAACAGTCCATAAGGGAATTATTTGTGGGACTTCCTTCCAAGTTGGCCACCTACAAGGGAAGCAGGTGGTCCCGCTCCTCTCCACCAATGCCACCAAAACCCTGAATTTGTACTAGACTGAATATCAGGGAAGAAATGTAATAAGAGGAAGGATGGAAGGAATAAGCATTTATTAAGTGCCTACTGTGTGACATGATCTGTGCCAAGAGCTTTTTTACAAATATTACCTCATAGGATCCTCACGACATCATTTTCCTTCCTTGTCTAAGAAGACCATGACATCAGAAAGGTGATGTTACAACATGCACATGAGTTGGGTTTAAGTAAGGGAGGGCTGTGCAAAGTTACTTGTCTCCCTTTCTCCTCTGGAGCCATCTGGATCCAATAGCAAGATATAGGTCAAGACAACTGGAGATGACCAGGGATTCAGGGAACTTGTGGGTAGACCTTGACGGTAGGTACTATTATTATTCTCACTTTACAGTTGAAGAAACAGAGGCAGACAAAAGTTAAGAGACTTGCCCAGGGTCACAGAGCTAGTAAGTGTCTGAAGCTGGATTTGAACTCAGGTCTTTCAGTCTCCAGGTAGAATTGGAACAAGTGTAGCCTGTAAGGCTCAGTGTCCAGAGATGGCAAGAGGAGAGGACTCACTTGAGAAAGCCATAGTGTGAGAGCCTTGGAGCAGCAACAATCAGGAAGGTACTTCGATGCCACAGCACTCAGACTGTGACAGCCAGGGTTCAGGGGCTCTGGGTTTCCTAACATTCTGTCCTGAGATGCCAGAGAGGGTCCTGAACATTCAGCATTCTGAAACTCAAAAATCCAAGAGTGGGGGCAATCCCCCCCCCCCCAGGAGGTGGAGATGAGTGCCATAACCTAAGTAATTGGGGTGGAACTGGATGTAGAGCTGGGCACTGGATTAAAACCCCCATTCAGGAACTAAAGCTAGAGATGAATAAATCAAAGCAGAACACTACTAACCAGTGTAAAAAAGTATTGCAAATCTAACACTATAACAACTGTGAGCAGGAACGGAAATTAAAAAGTGGATTTTCAAAAGGACTTTTTGAATACCTAGAATAGATGAAGAAAGAGATTTTTAAAAATGAAATAAAAGCTCTGGAGTAAAAACTTAGAAAGAATAACTTACTAGAGAAGGTGGTAACCCTTACCCAAGAAATGAAATCTTTGAAAACCATAAGGGATCAAACAGATACCAATGACTCCATAAGATAGCAAGAAATATTAGAATAAAAGTTATTTTTTTAAATAAGAGAAAATTTAACTAATATAAAAAAAATTTTGACCTGGGTAAAAAAAAAAAGGTCAAGGAGAGATCATTTAAGAGTCATTGGACCCCCTGAGTTGAATAGAAACTTTGAAATACAAACACAAGACTCTAGAGAAACCTAAAAAGGTATATTTATTTGAGCAGCTGAAAGGAGTTATATAATGATGCAGTGCTAACATCTAGAGAAGGGAGAAGAAATAGGTGTCCTTTTGGAGAGAACTTTAATGTTTTCAAAGGATATTGAGAGAGTAGAATAATAAAAACAGAAGTCCTGGGGTGGATTAGTTCTGTTTTGATAATTTGAAGAGAGGAAGGAAGGGTAAAAGAAGAAATATACTAATGTAGAAAAGAAGGGGGAGGTGGGGAGCAGTTTACCTGGTATTTCTTATAATGGGATGAATGTGAAGAATCTACAAAAAGAAGGGATGAGAGAGTGGTATCTGATGAATTTCACGCTTACCTGAAATGTCGCTGGAGGATTGAGCATACAAACAAATAGTTTGGCATAAAAATAAATCAAACTCAAAGGGGAAACAAGGAGGGATAATGAGGATGGTGGTTGAGGATTAATAATATTGGAGAGGAAGTAATGACAAACAAAACAAACTTCCTGACCCTGAAGGAGGATTTAAAGGGAGTGGGGGAAGAAAGGAAACATCTCAGATTGCCCCTTAGACAGCTGGGAAATGGCTGAACAGACTATGGTTCGGAAATGTTATGGAATATTCTTGCACTGTCAAAAATGATGAGAGAGATGACCAGAGAATCCTAAGTGTGGACTGATGCAGAGAGGAGTGAGTAGAACCAAGGACAGTTTATACAAAGGCAACAACATAGTAAAGAAAAACAACTTGTGAACTCTGATTTTACAATGAGCAATGATGGCTGCAGAGGACCGCTAATGAAGCATGCTGTGTGCTTCCTGACAGAGAAGTGGACACAAGGTTCAAAAAGAGGCATCTATTTTGGGACATGGCCACTTGCATATTCATTTTACTTTATTATATTTCGTGGTTACACATTTCCCGACCCCCTTCTTTCTCTGTGTTAATTGGGGGATGGGACAGGGGATTAGAAATGCTGAAGCTCCTGGAATGAAGACCACTGAAACATTTTTCTGATGCATGGAAAAGATAGAATAATCGTCACAGATAAACGGCACAGTTTTCCAACTAACATGTAGAATTCATTATATGTGCCTTATTTTCAAAGCAGATTCTTGTTTCATGTAGAACCCTCTTTTATGTTCTGCTATGTTTAGAAAGACTCTCCTTTTTGGTGTTTGAGCTCAAAATGAAAAAGAAAATTTGAAAGAAAAAAGAATTGATCTACGATGGCCAAATGGAATTGAAACTGGAATGCATGGATGAATTGCCAGGAAAATGATCAATATATTCAGTCCAATCCAGGAGAGAGGATTAGAGAGGCAATTGCTTGGCCAGTGAGCCCTGCCATGATGGGCAGGCATCCCATGACCTCATGTGGAAGAGGCTGGGGAGCCTGGTGGGAGCATGCCCTGGAGAGCCTGTGCACAGAGCAGTCTATATGGCAGACCATATGGTGAGTGGGGGGAGGCTCACAGCTAGAACCTGGAGGTGAACTCTGAGGACACTAGTTAACCTTATGTCCTCTCTTAGTTTGGCTTCTTCTGGTCTGGTGGCACTCAGGAAAAGACAGTGAGGAAGGGGAAAGAGCTGATGCTCTCCCCATCCAAGGCTGACATGGCCTCTGAACACAAGCCTTGGGCCTTTGCCTGCCTTAGGCTTTGTTTGGTTCTAGTGAGGACTTGGTGAGTTTCTAAAAAGTCCAGGAGTAGAGTCCAGGCTGTGTATTGTAACCAGGCAGTGCAGCTTGGAGGATCTCAGAAGAGCAAGGATGTACCTTCAGCACCCACCTGAGCCCATATAGCTGAGGCAGGGATTCAGCCAACCGCTGTGTTCCATTTGGACAGGACGTTGGTGAGAGGAAGGCTTCACAGAAGCCATGCGGAGCCTAAACCCAATGTGGGAGAGCCTGAGGAAAGGCTTGTATTTCTGTTCTTGCTATGCCTTTGAAGTAAATATCTCTTGTAAAAGGCTATTGATGTTAATTGGCTAAGTGGAACAAGGTACTAGTCACTGCTGGTGAAACCAGCACCCAAGGAGAGGAATTAGAGAGGAGATGCCATCCTCAAACGAGGGCCAATTCCATCTCCTTTTCAGGGTTCTAGGCACATTCCATATGGGCCTACGATGGAGAAGGCCCAAGGTCTCTGACCTCAACCTTGTGTCTCACCTGCAGCAGAGCTGCCAGATTGGATGAAGTTAGACCAAGAAAAGAGATAAAGAGATAAGGTCAACTAGTGACCTTTCAATCACCTCCACTTCTGACTGTGCAGCCACTGTCAATCCAAGAGGGCTCCTGGTCCCTGCATGGTTAGCAGACCAGAACCACTTTTGGTATCTTCTACACATGCCCCCAAATCTCTTCAGGCACTCCCATTGCTCATCACTACGATTCTCCAGAAGCCACCCAGCTTCTTCCACGTGAGGAATTGTACCCACTGAGCAGGCTGGTGCCTCTAGTAGAGCTAGCTTCATTGGCTACTGCACATAATTAGTTACCAGGAAAGTCTCTGATAAGAAATAGCATTCATTTGTTTAAAACATTCAAACCGAATAATAGAAGACTCTTCCTTTTTTCCTCAAGAAACAGATGTAAGATGGCACTGTCTACTCTCTCCACTTCTTTTTGTCTTAAAAATGTTAGTTGTAGCAATAAATCATTTAAAAAGAAGCCAACAACCCTCACTTCAGCAATTTATTGTGTAAAACACTTCAGCTAGGCCCAGGGGATAAATACCTTCCCTCAAGGAATTTTCATTCTACTGGGAGGAGTTTCTGATCCTTCCAAGAAAAGAGGTGATCCTAGGAAAGCAAGTGAATGCGGTCCACCAGATAAAACGAAAGCCTACATCCTAGGAAGGAGACACCAGCTGGGGCAGCCAGGGACTGGAGGTCTTCAGGCACTTTCTTCTGTCTTCTCTCCATCTGTAAGACAAACTTGGTAATTCTATGAAACGGGACCTCATACAGTCTTGATTTTAGTGTGTCCTGAGAGCAGGGAGCTCCTCACTTTTAGACTGTATCCCCAATACCTAGGATGGTCCAGATAAACAGAACAGGAAATAACCCTATCTTAGAAATAGATAACCCTATCTTAGAAAAAGAAATTGAACAAGCTACAAAAGAATTCCTAAAGGGGGAGGGGGGGAGAAATAATCCAGGATCTGAAGGATATACGGATGAATTCTACCAAACACTTAAAGAATTTGTTGTTCATCACTATTTGACAAAAACTACTGAGAAAACTGGAATATAGTATGGCAGAAACTGGGCATAGACCATTATCTAACAACATATACCAAAATTAAGTCTAAATGGGTGCATGATCTAGGTATAAAGGATGATACTGTAAGCAATCTGGGAAAACAAGGAATAGTTTACCTGTCAGATTTATGGAGAGGGTAAGACTTCATGACCAAACCAGAGAGCATGATAAAATGCAAAATGGGTAACTTTGATTACATGAAATTGAAAAGCTTCTGTACAAACAAAGCCAATGTAACCAAGATTAAGAGGGCAGTGGGAAATTGGGAAAGAATTTTTACAACCAATGTCTCTGTTAAAGGCCTCATTTCTAAAATATACAAAGAATTGAGTCAAATCTATAAGAATACAAGTCATTCCCCAATTGATAAATGGTCAAAGGATATTGAATAGACAGTTCTCAGAAGAAGAAATTAAAGATATCTACAAGTATATGAAAAAAATGCTCTAAATCGTTATTGATTAGAGAAATGCAAGTCAAAATAACTCTGAGGTACCACATCTCACCAGATTGGCTAAGATGACAAAACAGGAAAATGATAAATGCTGGAGAGGATGTGGAAAAATTGGAACACTAATATAATACTTTGTTGGTGGAGTTGTGAACTGATCCAGCATTCTGGAGAGCAATCTGGAACTATGCCCAAAGGGCTATAAGTAATTTCATATCCTTTGACCCAGCAATACCACTTCTAAGGTTGTATCCCAAAGAGATCGTAGAAGCGGGAGGAAGACCCATAGGTACAAAAATATTTATAGCAGCTCTTTTTGTGGTGTCAAAGAATTGGAAATTAAGGGGATGCCCATTAATTGGGGAATGGCTAAACAAATTATGGTATACAAATGTAATGGAATACTATTGTGCCATGAGAAACAAAGAGCAGATGGACTTCATATTAACCTGGAGAGGCTTATATGAACTGATGCTGAGTGAGAAGAGAAGAACCAGGATAAATTTGTACACAATTACAGATATAAGGTATGTGTGACTGTTGGGAGCCAAAGAGACCTGAGCCAGGACTCAGATAATTACCTTGATATCAATGACCTGAATATCAAAGACCTCTTTGAGATGCGACTTTTCGTCAAGTTAGCTCTGAGTTCTTTTGATATGTGTTATACTTATAAGGATGTTGTTTGAGGGGCAGCTAGGTGGCACATCGAGTAAAGAGCTGGCTTCAGAGTCAGGAGGACTGGAGTTCCATTCCGACCTCAGACACTTAACACCCACACACACACACACACACCCCACACACACACCCACACACATACACAAAACAACTAGCCATGTAACCTTGAGCAAGTTACTTAACCCCAATTGCCCTCCAAAAAGCAAAAAACAAAAAAAAAAAGGATGTTGTTTGAGTTCTGAGACCAACAAGCTCTGTCCCAAAACTTTAGTTGTTCCAAACCAAAATATTTGAATTCTTAGGTGGTTAGTTCCCATGCAGATGTCCTTGATGATGAGGCTTTGGTTTAGGGCTTTGAAGCCAGATCTCAAGAGCATCCTTTGCAATGTGACTGCATATGAAAAGAGTTAACTGGCTCTTCCTAAGACTCTCTGGCTCCTAGAGAAGAAATCCTTATCAAATTATCCATTCTGTGCTACTTCCAGGATCCAACAGACTAGGTACTGATTAGAAAACTTGAATCCCCTTCCTTTGTCGCATTGCTCTATAAAAACCTTGTCCTAAGCATCAATAAATGGAGTTCATCCTTCTTCCTTGAACTACCCACATGGCCTGGTCATTTCTTATTCACGTTTCAGAATCATGCTAAGTGCTGGACACTGAGCAGCCCACAGCATGTGACGACCAACTTTGATAGATTGGACTCTTCTCAGAAATGCAGGGCTATAAGTAAGCTCCAAAAAACTCATGATGGAGAGAGATGTCTACATTCAGAGAAGGAATGAACAGAGTTTGAATGCAGATTGAAGCAAATTACCTGCTCTCTTTCTTTTTCTTGTTTGGTTTTGTTTCCTCTTTCCCATTGTTCATTCCATCTGACAAAATCCTTCTTTATAACCTGACTAATGTCTAATGTGAAACTATTTGCAGATCCTTTATTTGATCGTATGCTACCATGGGGGGGGAGGAGGAAGGGGGAGAAAATTTGAAACTCAAAGAACTGGGGAACTGAATCTTGTAAACTTACAAAGTAAACAAACAAATCAATAAAGACAAAAAAATTAAAAAAAAAAGAATTTGTTGTTGAGTTGTGTCCAACTCTTCATGACCCCTTTGGAATTTTCTTGGCAAAGATACTGGAATGGTTTGCCATTTCCTTCTCCAGCTCATTTTACAGATGAGGAAACTGAGGCAAATAAGGTAAAGAGACTTGCCCAGGATCCCACAGCTAGTATGTGTCTGAGGCCAGATTTAAACTCAGAGTCTCCTGACTCCAGGCCTGGTGCTCTATCCACTGTGCCATCTAGCTGCCCTATTTAAAGAATAATTAGTTCCAATAATCCATAATTTGTTTGGAAAAAAAAAGAAAAGAAGGGGTTCTACCTACCAAATTCCTTCTATGACACAAATATGGATTTAATACCTAAACAAGGGAGATTTAAAACAGAAAAAAGAAACTATAGACCAAGATTTCCAAGGAATACTGATTTGGGGATGAAGTATTAAGAGCTGAAAAACACTCTGACTCAAAGGTGTCTTTCCTGATCGTGTTCTTGATTTATGCCATTTCTCTTCGCTAGGACCATAGTAGCAAAGGTTTAATGGTAGATTTATTATGATCATAGTCACCTGGGAAATACATGCCTGCTAATGGGCATCTTAGTAATGCTCCTGCATTTTGCTTGTATTTGTATGCCCATAACCTAACACATTGCCTGGTTCTCAGTACCTACCTAAATGCTTGTTTCCTTTTTTCTTCCATTATTTGGACTTCAGATAAACACAGTGGAAGTCCCTCCCATTTGGAAATCGACATTCCCAAACGGATACCAGATAACAAGAAAAGCCATCTTTGGTATTTATGTCACCCACTTTATACATATATTATTTGTCAGTCAACTAGCTTTTATTAAGCAACTACACTATGCTAAGCACTAAGGACACAAAGTAAGGCAAAAGACAGACAGTCCCTGCCCTTGGGAAGCTTTCAGTCTAAAGGGATACAATAGAAACCAATAGGTACTGTCAACCATGACTGAGTTCATTCTAAGAAAGACAAAATTCATCTGCATGTCCGTGTTTATTTCTCTCAACGCTGATAGAGACATGCATGGGAGCTCATTGTGGAAATGAGCCCAAGGAAGGATAGACACAGGGAACCTTATATCTTCACAGTAATTCCCTCTCACCCCTCCCTCCCTTCCTTCCTCACTCAGGATGGCTGTATCAGCTAAAATTATAGTCTCTATATGTGTTAACCATAATATGAGAAAGGAATTTCTCAGTAGATTGTAAATACAATAAGAGAACATCAAGGTGTCAATTGATATTATAGATCTAGGATGTCTGTGTTTCTTTTATCATTAACAAGATTATATATCATAGCATAGCATAACATGTGTCCATAAAATACCAAGATAGGAAAAAGTCCCATTATTCAAGATAGTGTCCAGCTCGCGGCATCCTGCCCTGGACAGTCACAGACAGAAGAATGCTCCCGATCAGCTTCGTCTGGCAATGTAGTTGCTGACACAGGAAGAGGGTATTTTGGGTTCACTCAGAGAGTAAAGCAAAGCATGTCTGTTATGCTAGAGCATGCAAGGCATTATGGTAGGTTAAGCTCGGATTGGGCCAAAATGTCTTTGGTTAAGGATCTCTAAGCAGCAGATAGAGGTGGTCCAGCTTCCATTCAAATACAAGAAGCAAGAGAGGCATGAGAACGTAAACAGGGAAAAGAAATCATAAGGAACTTATCAAAGTTGAGCTACTTACATTCCTACATGGAAAAACGATAATTGTAACTTATGAAACTTTTCTCATGAGAATAATTGAAGGGAATAGAAATGTGTATGTGTGTGTGTATATATATATGTGTGTGTGTGTGTATATATATTATGTTACATTTATATGTCTATATAGGAGGGTATATGGGCATATAATACATATGTGAGTGTGTGTATATGTGTGTACAGGTATACATAGACAGAGGGCACAGGACCAATTTAACAGGAAGGAATGATACTTAAAAGGTGAAATTAAGAGGTGAGAGAGGAATATAATGAGAGGAGATTGGGAGAGATAGAATGAGGTAAATTATCTCATATAGAAGAGGCAAGGGAAAATGGTTACAATGGAGGGGAAGAACAGGAAGGCAAAAGGGAATGAGTCGACCTTATTCTCAATGAATTTGGTTTAGAGAGGGAATGAAATACACACTAAATAGGGTATCTCACCCTACAGGAGAGTAGTGGGGAAGGGGATGAGAGGGGAGATGATGGAAGGGAGGGCAGGCTGGAGGGGAGGGAAGTTGGAAGCACCCACTTTTGAAAAGAGGCAGGCTCAAAGTAGAGAATAGAACAAGTGGGGGTGGGATGGGATGGAGGGAAATAATAGTCAGTCTTTCACAATATATTCACTATGTAAATGTTTTGCATAGTTACACATGTACAACCTATATTGAATTGCTTATCTTCCCAGTAAGGGTGGATGATGATGGATGTTTCGAAAGAATCTGGAATTCAAAGGTTTAAAATCAAATGTTTAAAAAATATATATTATTATTATCATGTTACATGTAACTGGGAAATAAGATATACAGGCACTGGGGCATAGAGATCCACTGTGCCCTACTGGAAAGTCAGAGGGGGTATGGGGAAAGATATGGGAGAGAGCAGATTGGGGGAGGGGATATTCAGTGGAATTGCTATTTTGGGGTGGTGGGTAGGGGAAAATGGGGAGAAAATTTGTAACTCAAAATCTTGTGGAAATGAATGATGTAAACTAAAAAATAATAATAAAAAAAGAAAGAAACAAGATGATTTGGGACAAACAAATAAACAAACAAAAAAACCCCCAATAAAGACAGACAGGATTGACTGCCCTCACCTGAGCAAACCAGGTACATTTTGACCAGCTAGACCCTTGAGTAGTAATGACCTAAGGCAAAACAGATTTATCTGAAACATTTCTCTCTCTCTCTCTCTCTCTCTCTCTCTCTCTCTCTCTCTCTCTCTTTCTCTCCCCCCCACACGCCCCACCTCCTGTATTCATCTGCTTCTGTCCAGGCACTGGACAGCTCCCAAGATGCCAAGGGTACAGCAATCTTGTCTCCCAGCTCCTAAAGCCCTACTTTATTCTCTACCTCCATCAAAACTCAGCTATCCTGTGACCTCATGCCATCTCTCAGGGCCCTATTCTATGCCACGGATGCTATGATAAAGTAAGTCTAGGCAAGGAGCTATTGGTTGTCAATGGTTTAATGCAATATCCCTCTTAGGTCTTAGCCCTGCACAAGGAATGTAAGGGTGAATGAATGAGTATATTAAGCCCTTACCATGGGCCGAGCATTGCTCCAGGCTATAACAGAGACACAAACTGAAGAGGGAGGCTGTCCCTGCCCTTGGAGAGCTCACGCTCTCACCTGGGGAGATAGCTCACCAGAGGATTCAGCTGGGCAGCTGAGGGAATGGACTCTGGGTTCTCAGGGCTCAGTGACAAGGCAGATGGCAAGGTCCAGCGGTCTCTAGTCCGCAGTGACAGGAAAGCTGGTAATCCCAGTGCCCTTCTATCTTACTATAAGAATGGTAGTTGATTACTTCTTGCTTCTCTATGTGAGCAGATGTCTGCCCCACAGATAAGGTCCGGGGAGGCCTGGGCACATAAAAATTGGGAAGAGAAGATGCCAGTAGGATCCAGGCAGGGAGTGAGCTGGGTCAGGGAAGGACTTCTCCAAGTCCTACTTGGATTCTCCCTCTTGCACTGGGTAGGATCTAGGTACTGACGCAGGCTGGGGTGTTTGGGAAGCGTTGTCCCTGGCTGATTCTGCCCTCTGACACCCAAAAGGATGACTAATGTGGAATAAGTCATTGGTAAGGTGTTAAGACTAGGAGACCTCTCCAGATAGCCCTCATGTCACACTGAAATGGAATTCAGCAGCTTCACCCCCAAACTTACCCCTCTCCTGTCCATGAGGCAGCCATCCTTCCCTTCCCCGAGGCTCATTGATGAGGGATGGAATCCCAGTAGGTTCAGCAGGAATTCTGATCTTATCTAAGACCAGAAAACCTGCAATATCGTCTGGAAAGAATTCAAGGTCTCAGGCTTAATTGGAGTGAGAGATGTAGAAGTTTATTGTACATGCTTTTACCTTTAAAGGGTAGGGCTGCCATGGTCAGGGCTGACCTGACAGGAGGGGCCTCAGTGCACAGACAAAGGTCAGAGCTGACCAAGAGGAGAATGTGAATAGATAGTTTAGATCAGATTTGGGCCAGGCCGAAGGAGACAAAAGGCAAGGACAAAGGAGGGTGTGGGCCAGGCCCAGAAGAAATGAAGGGGTCCCAGGGTGTTGCCTCGGTGGAGTGTGGGATAGGGAGAAGGGGCAGAGCTCAAGGGTGGGAAAGGACAAATTGCAGTCACAACTGAACAGACTGGTTTTCCAAGTTGGTTTCACAGATTGATCTAGACCCAGGTACCCCATCGTCATGACTGATGGCTCTTGCTCATCTCCCCAATCCCGTAAGTCACCAGATATGGTTGTGGTTGATTGTACCTCCACACTAGCTCTACACTCCCCCAGCTGACACATGCCTCTTTTCTGGTCCTCCTCACCCCTTGTCTGAACAACTGTAATAGCTGCCCAGGGAGTCTCCCTGTTCTCGCTCCCTTCCCTCACCAATTCCTCTTCCCCTCCAACACTCCAATGAATCTGTGATCTCACTGAGGGGGCACTGCCCTCCAGACTGCAACGCAACTGGACCTTCCCTTCCTATGAGACTCTTACCTACATCACCTGTGAGATTTCCCAAGGTGTTTGCCCCAATGGCCTGAGGACCGTCCTCAACTTCTTTTGATATCTGGAGGATAATAATGGGGCACGCGTTATCCCTCACTCATAGCTCATAGCTAAGCCATTTACATCCTCAACCACAAGTTTCTTCAGTGATGCCCTTTACGTCACTTTTCCTGTCTTAATTAATTCCCATCTATTTTATGTAGTAGCCTGTTTGCGCCCACCATGCACTTTGCCATCACTCTCTGGGTGACTTTTATTTTTCCTTCTTCAGATGCTGTAGTATTCCATGAACTTGTAGACATACAGAAATGCTGCTAGAATATTGGCATTAAAGAGGTGTCTTTGCTGTAGAGAAAAAACAGGCATTTTTTGAAAGAACTCAGCCATTTCCCAAATACAATCCAACCTATTCTCATCCTGCTTAATTCTGGGTCGAGGTCATTGTTCATTATTTGTCCAAGAAAAATACTAATGGATGAACTCTGGAGGATACATATTCGATTTTATATAACCTGGGTTTCTAGACAAGTGTATGGAATTCTACACATGGAGTTGGTGTGAGAGCTTGGGAGAAGACACATTGTTCTTTAGAGACTGTGGGTAGCTGAGGAAACCAAAGCCACCCCATTTTGTCTGTAATGCCTCTATTTTGTCTCTGACCCTGTTTGTATTGTAATTCTGCCAGGGCTTGCCACCTTCTTTACTGCTGAAATAGCAAGTCTGTGGAACCAACTGACCCAAACAAGAGCCTTTCCAGTTACATGCCCTTAATTGTAGCCCCAAGCCCTGTCCCATCCAGAGGGACCCTGTGCCCCATTTACCCCCTGCATAATTGAAACCTATATAATCCTTGACCTTTTGTTCCCTCATGGAGTCCCCCCTCCCCTTCCCCCTCTTGCTAGTAAATCTGATCAATCCTTGGTTTTTAAGTTTCTGGTTCCAATTTGTTCTAGCACCAACAATTTTACCAATAAGGGACATGAGTGGTTCCAGGCTTGCTTCAGGACTCTAGGAAGGGGAGAAAACCTTTGGAAGTTGCAGACATGTAGGAGAAGCTGGTTCTCCAATATGTCCTTAATTTCCATTGAATGTCCCCACCCCAGACACTGAAGAAAGCCTTTCCCCTAGGGTCTCTCCTGATTTAAGTTGAGACTTCATTTCACAATCAGTTGGAGAATTCATTTACTCTTGTGTATTTTCTATGGAATTGTAGAATTTCCGATCTATAGAATTTCATTTCTTTTTACGGTTTGCTTGGATAAATAACTTTACTCACTATTCACTACATAACGATCTTTTGTATAATCAGCATTTTGTGGGAAGGAGCTAAGATGGCAAGTTTGAGAGTGACCAGGGAAGTGACTTTATTCTGAACCTAAAAATTGTGCCCCTACACCAACAATAATTTTCCTCTCAGATAACCCCCAGACCTGTGTCACCCTATTCCCCTCCATATACTGCACTTAGCCAAATGGGACTTCTAGAAGTTCCCTGAGTTTGAAGCCCCTTTCATCTTCAAACCTCTGGGCCTTTGCATAGGCTGGCCTGGATGCTGGCTCAGACTTGCTCCTCCCGTCGGCCTTCAAGGCTTATTTAAGATGTCACCTCCTATTAGGAGCTGCTTATGATCCCCCTGGATGTTCATGCTCTCTTGTTCTTCAAGCTTTCTTGAAGTTACATTTCCCCTGAACTTCCCCGATCACCCAGAATTCATTACATGAAATCATGCTAAACACAAAAGGACATTTCCTTTTATATTCATATGTATGTAGATGTCTATAGATACATAATAAGAAATATGAATCAAGCACTGAACACTCTTATCTCCCATTTCCGAGCTTCAATCTCCCGATCTTCCAAAGAATATAGGTTGTTAAGTCCTTGTTTCAGCTCCTTAGCCCAGCTTTTCAATAAGGCATTATGAAAGAATAGCATGGAAGGTGGGGAATCTACTTCAATCTGCTCTGTCTGTACTCACTGAGGTGCTCTGGCAGCACACCAGGGTAACTTCCATGGGCTTAAAAGAACCGTTAGCACCTTGCTTCACCATCACTCATGGTTTCATAGTGAAGGGGATTCTCCCAGGCTGGACCGGTGTTACCTGCACAGGCCACACACCATTGGCCTTCAGAGTGAATAGAACTTAATTGCTCTTTATCTTCTCCAAAATAATGGCTTTTCAAGAGGATATGGAGCAGAGAAGTAGCCAGATTGAGGATAACCTACAGTCCTCAAACTTGAGTCAGGGAGGTGTCTATGACAAGCGTGGGAAGACGTCCCCCAACTGAATGGACAGATCAGAAAAATTTGCTCCAATGACCATGGACGAGGCTGAAGTAGGCACTGTGGAGCATTTAGAGCTTGGTCAGACATCAAAGACTGCACCCTGGGACATTGTTGGCTGTCCTGGCTTTCGCCCAATCACTAGACTTTAATGACTCAGGAAGAGAGAGTGAGGCTGACAACTTTGTGCAACTTTGCCTTGTTTGAATGCAATTTACCCTTGAAGTCAAGACATCAACCTCGCTGAGGTTCTTTAGTCCCCTCCCCATCTTGATTACTGTGCTGGATGCTCTCCAACTGGTCAAGATCTTTCCCAAAACATTGATCCTAGGAGTGAAAACAACACTTCAGATGCATTCTGACCAGAATTGATTACAGTAGAACAAGTGCCTTTGTTCCGGTCAACTATCACCAGCCACCAGCTTAGGGAAATAAGCCCTACTTATCTCATATGGAACCACCATCGCATGGTACTGACTCAACATCTTCTGGGAGTCAGTCACCTTTCACACTTCACTCAGTCACCCGCCCAGGCAGTGCATGCATGGAACTGGCAAATGTTAGCGCTCAGATCCTTAGAAGTGGTAGGGATGGAGTCTGTTCTTGGGATTCCATTAGTTTTATGGAGCCCCTGCATGAGGAAAGTCTTTCTACCAAAGTGGGTTGGTCTCTTTTTTTGTATCATACAGTCTCAGAGAGTTGTCTAAGCACTGAGATCTGCAGATGGTCACAGCCCCTATTTGTCAGAGGTGGGATTTGAACCCAGACTTCCTAGCTCTGAGACCAACAGTGTGCCACATTGCCCCTCTTGTAAAAATGCTCCCCAAGTAATCTTGGCCATTTTAAATGTTCACTTGGAGATTTATGCATTTCTAACCTCATTGTTCCACTTACACCTTCCTATCAACTTGTTTTGATAAGTTATTTTTATTGGTGACCTTGAATTTTCAAAAAATGTATTTTTGGTAAAATTTGTAAAAATCTGTAGCTGTGCCAGCCCCAAATTGAGCATAAGGAACCAAGCTGCTGTGGGTCAAGTTAAAATCCTTCTCTTGGAAAATGGCAGTGTGGTTGACTGGAGACAAAGGTAATTGGCCTCTTGTTTTTCAGATGCATATCTTCTGATCAGAACTTTTCTAAACTTCAGCTGGAGTGCAGGGTAATTGAGAACTCTTTAGAGTTAGATCTCACTACATGGCCGTGTCTCTTTGTCAGCCTAGACTAGAAATTGCCCAATGCTGTGATCCCTAGGGGTGGAGAACATCCAGGATTTGTGTCCATAACACATTCTTCCTGAAGAATAGTCACCTCACTGTTTAGGGTGAGTGGAACTTGAATGAAAAGAAATGAAAGTGAAGAAAAACTACTAGGAGAATAGGTCAAAGAAAGAGACTCCAAGGAAGTATAGAAAACCAAGAAAGTGGCTTTTAATTGGGCTCAGGGAGGCTAAGAGTCTTATGATAATGTGGAAGTCTAGAATCCCATAAAGCTGAAACTTATATTATTTCACTGATGGGCAGAGATGACTTCGCAGGATGCAACAGTTTCTTTTTTTTTTTTAAGCAATTGGGGTTTAAGTAACTTGCTCAAGGTTACACGGCCAGTTATTTCTGGGTGTGGTGCTGAGTGTCTGAGCCCAGATTTGATAACCAGGTCATCCCGACACTGGCGCTGGTGCTCTTACTTGCTGAGCCACCTGGCCGCCCCTACAACAGGTTCATTTTGAAATGAGAACAAAAATAGAGGATTTATTCAGGAAGAGGAGTCTTTGTGACTCTATCCACTGCACCACCTAGTTGCCCTGGAATTAGGAAGACCTGAAACTCAAATCTGGCCTCAATCACTTACTGTGACCCTTGGCAAGTCACTTAACCTCATTGAGAGCCTCAGTTTCCTCATCTGTAAAATGAGGATAATAATAGTACCTCCCTCCCAGGATTGCTTAGAGGATCAAGTGAGATAATATTGGTAGAGTACTATACAAACTTGAAGACAATCCATAAATGCTATAAACCTAGGTCTTCTATCTTCAGGTCCAGTTCTCTTTTCACTGTAGCAGGCTGCTACTGCTATCTAGTCCTTCTTCCTCATTACAGTGCTTGTGATTCTTGAAGACAGCTCTCACATACCTCCCTAAGTCTCCTCTTCCAGGTGAGATCCTCCTTGTTCCTTCAGCCAGTCCTTCCACCATACCTCTCAGGCCCCTTTCCATCATGGTTACTGCTCTGGATGCTCTCCAACTGGTCAAGGTCTCTCCCAAAATTTCGATCCTAGAACTGAAAACAACACTCCAGATGTATTCTAACCAGAACTGATTACAGTAGAACAAAAACTTCTCTTGTTCTAGTCAACTATCACTCTCTTAACCCAGCCTAAGCTTGAATTAGCTTTTTTTCAGCTGCCGTAACCCATTGTTAACTTGTAATGAATGTTTGACTCAACTTACCAGATTTTTTTCGGACAAATTGCTATGTAGCCATATACTTGTGAAGTTGGTTTTTAAAAACTCAAGTGTAGAGCCTTACATTTATCTTTATTAAATTTCATTTTGTTTTCAACTCATCATTCTCACCTGGTGAGATATATTGGGATTTTGACTCTTATCCAACATGGTGGTTATCCCACCCAGCCTTGGGCTATCTGAAAATCTGGTGAGCAATGCTTCTTGGAGGTTAGAGACAAAACGTTGAATGGTAAGATCCCTAGGGCACTTCATGATAGACCTCCCTCCTCACTGACATGGAACCATTAATGACCTTCATCGTGTCCTTACACGCAAATGTTTCTGGTTTCATTTAGCTCTGCTACCATAGAATCACAGATTTAGAGTGGGAAGGAAGTTTACAGGTCATCCAGCCCAAATCTCTCATTTTATAAATGAGGAAGCAGGACCAGAGAGATGACAGGCCTTGGACAAAGGTCATCTTGGTAGCCCCAAGATTTGAACCTTGCTCCTCTGGTTTCAAAACCAGTGGCCTATCTACTGCACCACACTGCCCCTGAACCCTAGCATCCCAGCATCTGGGATGGGCTCAGAAATGGGGATAATGTGGCCCATATAGAGGAGAACCAGTGATATGTTGAGGGTGGGTGACTTTGGAAAAGATGGGACACATTGAATATTTTAGATTTTTAGTCATAGAAGAGAGGACTGGCAGAAACTTTAAGATGTGATCTAATCTTTTCCCCTCATTGGGGCAGCTAGATGGCATAGTGAATAGCACTGGCCCTGGAGTCAGGAGAACCTGAGTTCAAATCTGGCCTCAGACATGTGACACACTTACTAGCTATGTTACCTTGGGCAAGTCACTTAACCCCAATTGCCCTGACTTCCCCCCTCCAAAAAGACATAAAAGAAAAATCTGTTCCCCTTATCAATCTCAGAGGGAGGATTCCTTTTCAAACACCCCCAACATTCAAATGTGCATCCATCTCCCTTACCTGTCTCAGTCCATATATCCCCTACTATTTAGTAGCTTATTGTTTTTATTTACATTGTTATTTATTATTACTATGAACTTGACAAGAATCAATGAGCAGAAACATTTGCATCAACAAAGATCAGAGAGTTCATTCCCTTTGTGTATTGTCTGCTACAGATTCTCATCTTAAACCTCTAATTTCTTTTTGCTATTGACTTGGCTAAATGGACTTATTTGCTTTAAAAAATACAAAGAACAAAAAAACAGGATTTCAAGTGAAATTGTATCTCTCTTATATGCAATTTGTTTTTTTAAGTTCATATCATATTTAACATGTTAATTCCAAAGACAGCTTCTTTGTCTGAGTCTCCCTCTGAACCCTCTTCTGCGCGTTTTCAGTATTTCATTGACAATCCTTTCTTTTTTGTCATCACAACCATTATCCTCCCTCTCATCCTATTCCTCACTTCCCCTTGCTGACGTACATACCAAAAGCCTTTCCTTGTGCTCCTATTAGGTGACCATATGAGATGTCTAAATATTTAATGTGTGGGTCATGGGTAGTGTGAAGAGATATCTTTGAAATGTGGTCCACGTCTCTTTAAGGGAGACCATTTTCTGCCTTGCAGGGAGCAGGAAGGCCATAGCTGGGCTCTTGTTCTTTCCCTCATCTATCTCCAGTAGGGAATTAGGTTAGATTCATATCTATCTGTTCATTTCCAAAATTGTTGGTCTAGGGATGCAATTTGTTGTTGTTCAAAGCATAAGCTACTTTCCCAGTGGTTCGTAAGGGGATAATACCATTCAGCTTATTATTGACAGCTTAGCCCTTCCCTTACCAATTGGTAGTTACACAAAAGACCATTATAAACAGACAATACCAAGTAAACCCTTTTATTTAAGCAAAACAGCAAACAGAAACTGGAATTGTATAGATTATATATTATACTGTGAAATAAATGAGCTAATGAGCTCTTTGCTGGGAGAAAGATAAGATTTCAGCTCAAACCAATAGAAAGATCTTATCTCATCCAAGAAGAAATTATATTTTCAAAGTCTGGGAGTGGGAGGTGGGGGGGAAGCTGAAAATCAGGGACAAATTGATGAGTTGGATTTCCCTATTTGTTTATAGCTTTCCAAGTCTTTCCACATGGGTCTCCCCAAAGGTTTCTCAAGTCACATGTTATTCCCGCCTCCCCCCTCAAGTCCCATAGTTCTGGCATCAATTCTGCTCCCCATGTGAGTCCAAAGCATCATGTCAGCATTCTCTCTGCCTTTAGGAGTCACCTCTTCCTCTAGCACAAGGCTGTTAATTGAGTAGGAGCCATGCTGCATTCATAATGAATAACCATAGTCCAGCAAAACAGATCCATACATTGGCTATGTCTTCAAATGTATACCTCGATCTATAACCTAGTCCATCACCCGTCAAAGGGTGGGAATCATGATTCCCGATCAGTCTTCAGAAGTTATGATGAGTTGTGCATCGATCAGATCTCTCAAGTCTTAGTTGTGCATCGATCAGATCTCTCAAGCCTTAGTTGTGCATCGATCAGATCTCTCAAGTCTTAGTTGTGCATCGATCAGATCTCTCAAGTCTTCCAAAGGTGGTTTTCTTTACACTGTTCAAGTCATCGTATACATTTTTCTACTGGCTCAGCTCATTTTGCTCTTCATTCATTCCCATATGTATTGGTAGGCTTCTCTGAATCTTTCCTTTCATCATTTCTTATGATAAAATAATATTCCATTCCATTATGTATTATAATCTATTCAGCCATTCCTCAATTGATGGACACCCTCTTAGTTCTTTGCACCACAAATATGTACGTATATATGTATAATATATGCATATAATGTTTACATATGTGTCTTTGCCCTCTTTGAGGTATGCTTAGTAATGGCATCTCTGGGTCAAAGGGTGTATACAGTTGAGTGACCTTTGGGGTATAGTTCTAAATTACTTTCCAGGATGGCTGGATCAATTCATAGTTTCACTGACATGCATTTATATATGCCTGTCTTCCTACAGCCCCTCCAAAATCTGTCATTTTCCTTTCTCAACTTTGTCATTGTGATGGGTATAAGGTAGAACCTCAGACTAGCTTTAAATTGTATTTATCTAATCATTAGTAATTGGCGCCTTTTTAAAATATGGTTCTTTTTACTTGAAATTCTCTTGAGAATGATCAGTTTACATCCTCTGGTGATTTATCTTTTGTAGAATGGCTCTTATTCTTGTAGAGTTGAATCAATTCTCTCTGTATTTTGGAAATCAGATTCTCATCAGAGAAATGCATTGCAAAGATATTTTCCCCTAGGTAACTGTTTCCTTTCTAATTTTTACCTACATTGATTTTGTTTGTGCAGAAGTGTTATGATGTTAGGTAATCAAAATTGTCCATCTTATCTTCTGGGTTCCCTGGTTGGGTCAAGAATTTTTTTCCTTCCCCATAGATGCAAAAAGGAATCTACTTCCCTACTTGTTTAATTTGTTTATGATATGACCTTTTTTATCTGTCATGTTTCCATTTGGAGTTCATTGTGGCATATGCTTGTGAGATATTGGTCTAACCCTAATTTCTGCCTGAACTCTTTCCAGTTTTTCTTTTTAAGCAATTGGGGTTAAGTAACTTGCTCAAGGTTATAAGGCCAGTTATTTCTGGGTGTGGTGCTAAATATCTGAGCCCAGATTTGATCCCCAGGTCATCCCAACACTGGAGCCAGTGCTCTTACTCACTGAGCCACCTGGCTGCCCCTAAGCAATTGGGGTTAAGTAACTTGCTCAAGGTTACATGGCCAGGGATTTCTGGGTGGGTGCTAAGTGTCTGAGCCCGGGATTCGATCCCCAGGTCATCCCAACACTGGAGCCGGTGCTCTTACTTGCTGTGCTGCCTGGCCGCCCCTCTTTCCAGTTTTCCCAACAATTTTTGTTCACTAGTGAGCCTTCACCTTAGTAGTCAGGGTCTTCAGAATTATCACTATAGAATTATCACTTTGGAATTATTATTACTATGTGACAATGTAACTTGTGAACCTAATCTGTTCCACTGATCAATCACCTTTCCTCTTTTTTAACCATTACCATATTGTTTTGATGATTACTGCTTCATAGAATAGTTGACCATCTGCTTCTGCTAGGCCTACTTCCTTCCCACTTTTTTTCATTATTTCCCTTGAGATTCTTGACCTTTTGTTCCTTCAGATGAATCTTGTGATAATTTTTTTCTAATCCTTTTAAAAAATCCTTTGACAGTTTGATTCATGTGGCACCAAGAAAGTAAATTAATTTGAATAGGACTGTCATTTTTATTATATTAGCATGGCCTAGCCATGAGCAATTAATATAGGCAGTAATGTCATTAAGTAGTTATTTTTAGACTTAACCCAATTTCATCTTCTTCTGGCTTTATTAGAGGTGTTGACTCTCTGGTCACATTTCCCCTTAAAATAGCAAGAAATTTGGTTGGCAGATGTATGTGTGTGTGTGTGTGTGTGTGTGTGTCTGCTCAGACTCATATGCTAACAATACCAGTCCCTCTTACTTTCTTCCCTGGTCCACCATGTTCTACTCTGAATCTTCCTCACATTCTTTTTGAGTCTCTTAATCTTTTCTGGGTGATGTTGTCTTTCTCAGCTCCTGGCACTTTGGAATAAAAACAAACAAAGGCATTGGGTGGAATGATTCGCCCAGGCTTCCACAGCCAATGTATAAGCATAGGAGCCAGGATTCAAGTCCATGCCTCTAATTGTTCCATGATACCATTTGGCCTCTCCATAGAGACTCAGGAGCATCTGTCAGCCTGAGAGAGTCCAGGCTCATTATACATTATTCCTCTTCAGGATCTCTACGGTCTGGCTAAGTTGGCCATCTTGCTATTCTTCCGGCACAATGTTCCATCTCCCATTTCTGTATATTTGCACAGGCAGCGTTCCACGCCTGGCTTGCACTCCCCTGTACATCAGAACCCCAAGCTTTCTTTAAAACTTATCTTAAGCATAATCTACAACTTGAAGCCTTTCTGGATTCCCATCTCACATCTACTAGTAACTTCTCCCCCAAATACTTTGTATTCATTTTATATATAATTTGTATGTATTTAATAAACCTGTACATGTTGTCTCCTTCAGTACTCTGAAGGTAGATGCTATTTCATTGTCTCTATACCCCAAGTACTTTGCTCAGTTCCTGGTTTATCAAATGCTTAGTGATTGACTAATTGGCCAGAAACAGTGCCCCCAAGCGCCCAGAATATTCAAATGATTCTTAGATTCAGGCACCTGGTTCCCATGGCCACCACCAACAACAATTAGCTGCAGAGTTTGCCCATCCCAGGAACCTACTTGACGCTGGCTCATTCTGACCACAGTTGTCCTACATGAGCCTGGAAGCCTGACTCTGTGGAGGAAGGGGGAGGCCTGTTCAGCAAAGGGCAGGGGAAAAAGGGCTGTGGTCTGGAGTCAGAAAACTTTCTTCCACTCCAGTTCAGCCACTAATTATGTGGGTGATCTCAATCCCAAGTCACTCCTGTCTCTGGGCCTCAGCTTCTTCTGCTGTAAAATGAGGAAGCTGTGTGAGGTGACATCAGAAATCCCTTCTATCCCTAGACCTATGATCAGTTATGGAACCAAATGGCCAATCCATCAAAAAGCTTTATGAAATACCTACTATGTATTAGGTATTGGAGTTACAAGTACAAAGATAAAATAATCCTTCCTTAAAAAGAGCTTACATTCTAATGTGGAGGGAGGGGGAGAAGGGAAATAAGCAAGTATATTTGTAAGTATATGCAGAAGAAATGTAAATAGAGTAATTGAAAATAAATACAAAGGACTTAAATGCACAGTAGTTTGGGAAGGAAACATTAGCAGTTCATAGGGGGAAACAGGAAAAGCTTCATTCAGAAGATGGTGCTTGTCTATGTATGAAGGAAATTTTTTTTTTTTTAATGAGGTCAAGATGATAGAGGCTTTTCACACAGGAAGGATGTCTAGGGTAAGGGCCATTGTGCCTGGATCATAGAAGGAAAAAAGAGGAAGAAAGAAAGGGAGAGAGGAAGGAAGGAAGGGAGAGAAGAAGGAAGGAAGGGAGAGAGGAATGAATGAAGGAAGGAAAGAAGGAAGGAAGGAAGGAAGGAAGGAAGGAA
>NW_027186352.1:13635740-13667972 GCF_028583685.1 Petaurus breviceps papuanus
CGGAAGGAAGGAAGGAAGGAAGGAAGGAAGGAAGGAAGGAAGGAAGGAAAGAAGGAAAGGAGGAAGGAAGGAAGGAAGGAAGGAAGGAAAGAAGGAAGGAAGGAAGGAAAGAAGGAAGGAAAGGAGAGAAGAAGGAAGGAAGGGAAGAAGGAAGGAAGGAAGAACCCGAGAGAGCTGAGTCAGGAAAAGCTAAAGAAAACTGGATCCAGGAGAAGGGGGTCAGCACAGTCAAATGCTGCTGAGAGACTGAGAAGTATGAGGATGGAGAAAAGGTTGCTGGACTTAGCACACAAACTTATCATTCTGAGCTTAGGGGGAAATAACTCCAAAGATAAGGAAATTGCTGAGCGAAGTTTATTGTTCAATCCCTAGTTCTGCCACAGTTTAGTTTTGTAAGATTTTTTTTTTTGTCATTGCAAATGACAAAATTTCAATTACTTTTGAAGGTTCAAAAAGTTTTGTGGGCTGACCTGGGAAAGTGGCCACTTTTAAATCATCTCTGTGGGAAATTGTTTTAGACTTTCTGAACAGTCAACCTAGAAACAAACTTTTGGAACATGACCCTTTTGTTAATTTGAGAACTTCCTGTTTTCTGAGCACCATAATTGTGGCATAACAGCTAAATATAGTTTCTCCATCTCAGCCAAAATTCCTGAGCCCAAATTGTGAAGAAGGCAAATTTGTCTTTATATTCCTATTCCTTGGTCTCTGGGCACCCCATACCTTTTGTGGGTCCCCTTTTCCTTACCCTAATAGACAAGGTACCTAGTACCCTATTCTCTCCTAGCATTTAATACACTGTTGGCAAAACTTTAGATTTGGAGTTAGATTTTGGAGTTAGATTTGGAGTTAGATTTAGGAGTTAGGGTTAGATTTGGAGCTGGAGACAGATGTTCTAGAAAGCAATTTGGAACTATTTCCAAAAAGTTGCTGACCTGTGCATACCCTCTGACCCAGTGATACCACAATTGGGTCTATACCCCAAAGAAATTCAAAAGGAGAAGAACTCATATATACACAAATACAGCAGCTTTTTTTGTTGTTTTAACAGAGAACTAACAGCTGACTTCATGCTCAGCCGCTGAGGAATGGCTGAATAAATTAGTATATATGAAAGTGATGGAATACCACTGTGTTGTAAGAAAATGATGAAAGGGATAGTTTCAGAGAAATTTGAGAAGACTTATCTGACTTGATGCAAAATGAAGTAAGAAGAACCAGGGAATGATTTTATACAATAACAACAATATTGCACCTTTGAAAGGTGTAAGAACATTGATTAATGCAGTGGGCATTTATAATTCCAGAAAACCATTGATGAAGCATGCTACCTACCTCCTGACAAAGAAGTGGTAGACTCAGATTACAGATTGAGACATTTCTATTTTTTGGATATGGCAAATGTGGGATTTTTTTTTTTTTGCTTCTCTATACATATTTGTTACAAGGGTTTTTTTTTCCCTTTCTTTTTCAGTAAAGTGGAGAATGGTAGTAGAAGGAGATGGGAGAGAGAAAAGGCAGATTTTGGTTAATTGAAAAAATAAAATTTAATTTCAAAACATTGTGAGCCCATAATAAATGTTGACTTGAGTTCCAACCAGTAAAAAGGATAACCTACAAAAATAAAGAATATTTGTCCAACAACAGAGAAAAAGAGAGTCTCAAACTAAGTTGCACTAAGGTAAAAGTAATATTAAACCATCATGGATGGTCTCCCTGCCATCTATTTGCTTGTGATTACTGGCTGGCTTACTCTGTCTATAAAGCTGTGCTGATTCTTTTCCCAAATAAATGAGGTCCTCTAAAAAGCCAACTTGTCCAGTCACCCAACTTTGGTTAAAATCAGATGAGGGAGAGTGAGTTTCTCATGGGTCTCCAGTATAGAAGGGGTGGTTCCTAAAAAGAGTCTCTTTATTGATCAGATTTTTTTAAAAGACAATCCTAAAAGACACTCAGAAGGAGAGGTCAGTTTCTAGAGAAAAAAAAAATAACCAGGAGGAAAATGGCTTAGATTGTTTCTGAAAGGGGCTAGCAATTGTAAAATCCAAAGAAGCTAGTGAGGGTCTTCCAGGGAGGCAGGATGGTACAGGGTAAAAAACATGGTACAGGGTAAAAAAGCATTGTACTAATCCACAGGCTTGGGTTTGAATCCTAGTCTTATTTTTTACTCATTTTATGACCTTGGGCTCAGCTGTAAAATGAAGAGGTTGGACCTGAAGGGCTCTGGTATTCTGTGAGGCTAAGATCTTATAACTCTTATCATGGCAGTAAAGAATGAAAGCAACTTTGGAAAGGAATTAGTCACCAGTGTTTGTTTTAAAGCAGCTGTGAGGGGCAGCTAGGTAGCACAGGAATCAGGACCTGAGCTCAAATTTGGCCTCAAACACTTACTGACTGTGTGACCCTGGACAAGTCACTCAACCCTGATTGCCTCTAAATACATACATACATACACACATATACACACATAGTTTTTTTAAGAAAAAATACCACTGGGCTATTATTTTCCTGGAAGTCTTTAGATGTCTAATCCTTTTAAAAAATAGTACTTTATATTTTCCCAGTTACAAGTAAAGACAAGTTTTAACATTACTTTTAAAATATTGTGAGTTCCAGATTCCCCGCCCCCCCCCTTTCCTTCCTAAGATGGTAAGCAATTTGTAAAACATATTTCCATATTGGTCATCTTGTGAAAAGACCAAAAGAAACACACACACACATGCACACACACACACATACACAAATAAAGTGAAAATAATATGCTTCAATCTGCATTCAAACTCCATCAGTTCTTTCTCTGGATGTGGATAACATCTTTCATCATGAATCCTTTGGTTGTATTTCTGAGAACAACTAAGTCATTCATAGATTATCATTATACAATATTGTTGTTACTGTGTACAATGTTTTCCTGGTTCTGTTCACTTTACTTTGGATCAGTTCATGTAAGTCTTTTCAGGTTTCCCTGAAAATATCTTGCTTGTCATTTATTACAGCACAATTTATTCTATCACATTCATATACCACAACTTGTTTAACCATTCCCCAATAGATGGACATGCCCTCAATTTTCAATTCTTTGCCAACACAAAAGAGCTACAAATAGTTTCATGCATATAGAGCCTCCCCCCTCCTTTTTTTGATTCTTTAGCAGTCTGATCCTATGGCTAAAACACAATGTCAGCTGTGCTCACAGACACTTAACCAGCAGGGCCAATTAACCTTTTAGCACCACATAAGGTAATGGGGATAGCCCAGGGAGGATGTCACAGCCTCCATCACAACTTATCCTGACTTCAGACGGTGCTGAGAATGGTCACATTCTCTCAGGCACATTTTCATGTCAACAGCAGATGCAACTTTGAGTCAAAGGAATAAATTTCTAACTGGAGAATTTGAGGCATCCCTGAATGGGTAGGAGACATCAATAGAGCAATGGGGATAACCTGGTAATCTCTGCAGAGGATTCTTTCCTTGACTTCCCTGAAGCCCCTTTCTGCTGACCCTGGAGCATCAGAGTTGGAGGCTGCCTCCTCACTCAGTCCAACCTTTTATTTTACAGATGAGGAAGCAGGCCCCAGGTTACATTGCTTGATCAAGATCACACAGCTAGTAAAGGCTAGAACAGGTACTTGCCCCTACTCCTAATTCTGACTCTGGGTCAGGGCTCCTTCTGACTCTTCTCTCCCCTTGCTCCCACCTCATCTCCCCTAAAAGCTTCTGACCCATGACTTAGTGAAACTTCAGCTTTTCAAACTTATCATGGACTTTTCAGTACTTGAGGGGTTAGATGGTACTGTGGGGATATTGTTCGACTTGGAGCTAGGAAGATCTGAGTTTGAATCCTACCCTAAGTAGCCTTAGCTTCCCCACCTATGAAATAGAGATAATAAAGCACCTATCTCATGGATTTGTTATGAGGATCAATTGAGTTAATGTAGGATTATTTGCAAAAACACCATGTAAATGCTAGAGCTATTTTTTCTTATTGGTAATAATAATTGAGGCAACATGGCATGGTAGTTAAAGTGTTGGACCTAGAGTCAGGAAGACTGAAGTTCAAATCTCACCTCAGACACTTAGCTGTGTGACCCTGGGCAAGTCACTTAACCCTGCTTGCCTCAGTTTCCTCATCTGTAAAATGAGCTGGAGAAAGAAATGGCAAACCACTTCAGTATCTCTGCCAAAAAAACTCCAAATGAAGAGTCAGACATGACTGAACAGTAACAAAGTTTTGTGGAACTTCTCCCTGCATTTTTCCTTTTTAAATTCATTGTTGCAAGCGATAGTACTTTGGGGAGGGGAGAAGGAACTAGCAGACCAGCAGACCAGACTTCTACTAGACACTCTGTCTACCTGATCCAATTTGTATCTTCCAAGCTTCTAACCCTAGGGAGACACTGGGAAATAAAAGTGATGTAAAAACAAAGGATACTGATGCATTTTTTTACAGTGAGATATTTTACACTTCTAAATTTTCAATCTTCATGTTTTGCTTGACTGCCTCTTGATACATCATAGAGTCTTTAGCTTTGATTTGACTGATTCTAATTTTTAGTGAATTATTTTCCTCAGTTACTTTTTGAAGCTCCTTTTTTAGGGAGATATTTTCTCCAGTTAGATTTTGAACCTCCTGTCCCAGTTCACAAATTTTTATTTTCAAGGATTTGTTTTCTTCAGTGAGATTTTTTTTTCAATTTGGTCACCATAGATTTAAATTTATCTTCTACCTCTCTAATTTGGCTTTTAAAATCTTTCTTGACCTCCTCCAAGAATGCTTTTGGGGCTTGAGACCAATTCATATTTTCTTCTGTGGTCTCAGGAGTGGATACAGAGTCCATGGTGTCTCCTGAAAGTGATTCTTCTCGTTCACAATAGTAGGATTCAATTGTCTTTGGTCTTGCCTTTGCAAGTTGCTTCCAGCCCATTGTAATTGCCTATTTCCCGACCTTTAAAGTGTATTTCTGCTCCTGGGGTACAGAGGGCTCTGACCCAAGCTTCTCAGACTGGGAGCTAGGTGTCTGGTTGTTGACTTTGTGTGCTGTAGCCTCTGGGTGTCTAGACTGAGGCCAAGACCAGGACTCTCAGTGTTTCCCCTGAGTTACCTTGAGGCTCACAGAGTAATCTGTGGGGGAGGGGTGGTCTGGCCACTTCAGATTTCTGCCTCTATGCCCCTGGGCTACAGATCAGGCAGGCTCAGCAGCTGGCAGCTGGCAGCACTGATGTCTCCAGATTCCCCTGGTGGTGCTAAGGTCTATCTGAGCTTGTGTAGTTAGTGCTTGCTGGCTCCACCACCCTGGGCTTTGAGAGCTCTTGCTGTTCAGCTGAGGTGGGGCTTGTTGGGACCCCTCCCACCCTTCACTTTAGATTTCTTACTGCCTCAGTTGCATTCTTTCTCAGTAACTCCTAAGCCTGAGGCTATTTCCACTATTTCAGGATTTTACTCTGGGTGGGACATTTATCTCTGGGTTTTCTGGGTCAGGGAGGGGGAATTGGAGCAGCTAGAGTTTACTTTGCCATCTTGGCTTCTGGAAATTCAGGTAGATGACTTTTAAACTTCCAGGCTGTGGGCTGATAGCCCCAGGAGAAGCTGCAGTCCCTGCCTCAGGCCCTGTGCTTTCTCTTACCCAGCTCTGATGGGATCCTCCTGTCCTATGGTGAGACAGCTGTGAATCACCCTTGGGGTGAGTGAGTCTGCTGGCTGGGGATCCTTCTCACTCTGTTGTAGTCTGCTTTCTAGTCTGAGCTGGTGCAGCCCCGCTCGTGCTCTGTGGTCCTTCTGCCCTGACCCACGTGGGCACTTACCTGGGCTGGATTCTGCCACGCTCAGTCTCCCAGTGGATTCTGTCACTCTAAAATCTGTTCAGATTCACTTTTTAAAGTTTAGTGACAGGATTCATGGAGGAGCTTAGAAAAGTTACTGCTTCCTTTCTGCCATCTTGGCCCCACCCTGATGCATTTTTTTTAAAGAAATTGATTCTTGCTCATCCCAGCTTGGTCTTCTTTGAACAGGGTGACTGCCTGGCTGAGGAAAGCATTTTTCCAGTAATGGATTATTTGAAGGCAGGCCAATGTTTCTAAGAGTGTCAGAAAGAAGCGTCTACTCCAATTACACAGGCTTATTATAAACACTAGGCTTAAAATACCTTCCATTGGCAGCAGCATTTCCAAACCAACCAGTCCTCAGCCTCTCCAGTAGTCTCCTTCATTTTTTTTTTTTTACCATTATCTTAATGATTTCCCATGTGGATAAGCCCTTCATTTCTCCAAAGAAATTGCCGCCTGTAACTATGAAAATAACTGATTTGTGAAATAGTCACATTGAAATCACCATTTTCTGGTTCTTGAACATTTTGTTCAAGAGTGAGATTCATCTTGATACACACCACAGATAATAGGAAATAGATTCTCTAGTACTTGAGATGCCAAAGGCATCTTGCCGGGGTATGAAAAAACTAATAGTATTTTGTTATCCCTTATTTTATTAGTGGGAGAAGAAAATTAATCTAGTTCAAGGTAAAAGTAGAAAGTTAATTAGCTGAACCAAGAGAAGGATGACATTTGCCCATGAACACTTCCGTCTAATAATGTTCCTATTTTGGGGAAATCATGAGACAGGAACGAGATATAAATATGACAAGAGTGACTGTTGCTTCTGGAGCTGTTAATTGTAAGAGACTGGCAAATGAGGAGCAAGGCTTGCTTTTGTCCGACTGCCATGACAAATATAATTCCATTGATGGATAAAATGATCATTGAGTTTGGCAGCTGACAGTGAGTCCATGGAAAGGTAAAGCAATTAGGTGGCATAGTGGAGAGAGCACCGACTCTGGAGTCACTAAGACCTGAGTTCAAATCCTGCCTCAGACACTGTGTGACCCTGGGCAAGTCATGTCACTTCTCTCTGCCTCTTTAAAATAAGGATAAATATAATGCCTATCTCCCAGAGTTGTTATGATGATCAGATGAGATAGCATATTTAAAACACTTGGAAACCTGAGAGTGCTATAAAAATGCTAGCAATTTTCATAATTGGTAGATGAGGATTGGCAGGTTCACTCAGAACTGGGCTTCAAGGGCAAGGATTTCCACATTTGGAGATCACTTCTAATCAAGAATCTCCTCTATAGCACCCAGGACAAAGAGTCTTCTAACCTTTGCTGAGGATCTCCAGTGGGAAACCCACCCCCACCTAAGAAAGTCCATTGCATTTTGTAATAGCTCTAAATGTGAGGAAGTTATTCTGCTAAGACTAAATTTACCTTTTTTTCTCCCTCTTCAAAAGCTTCAGCGGGAGGGGATGACCATGTGATGGGCACATTATGTTCCCCTTGATACAGGGGGAAAAAATTCACTCACCCTAACTCAGCAAGGAGTAAGGGCTGGGGACTTTCCATTGAAAGGGTCAAGGAGAAAAAGTTTGTTCTTATTTGTGGAGCCCCTTTGTGCTGACTAGGGAGGCAGACAAATGATAGAGCTGAAAACGTACTGGCTTGCCTCCAGGTTTTCTGTCTGAACAGCCTCACTCTAAGAGAGCAACCATACATCCCCAAAGCAACAGTGGGGTGGCACTTCCCAGATGGAAAAAGGATCCAGATAGCAGCAGTAACAATGGAGGAGCAGCAGGTGGTGGTAGAGAGCCATGGCAGAGAGCAGAGAGCCTTCTGATGATGGCTGCAGAAGTGGAGAGCACAGTGAAGTCTGGACTTCGAAGCCCCCACCTCTAGTAACTGCGGGGTCCTATGACCCTGACAAGAGGGTCCCTGAGTCCTGTGAAAGAGATGCAGGATGCAGACCCATGAAGCAATGAGGCACAGTCACATGCCAGAGACACATCCAGGAGAGTCCAGAGAGAAGAAAGTTTCCCAGCTGCGCGAGGCAGGTAGCATCGAAGCCAGAATCTCAGACTGGTTTCCTTCGCCTATTCGTGAATGAGTCCATAGGAGATTGATTATAGCCATTCGTGAATGGGGGGCTGAAAATGACCCTACTGCATGGTTTCTTCCTTCCTTGCTTTGCTATTCAGTTCCAAATACAGATGTTGGTGCTTGATTTATGGTCCTGCCTAGTCCATTGGTAGAGTAGACACCAGATGGGGGTTTGAGCCATACTCATTCTTGAGCATCAAACCTATAGAACTCAGGATTCTAGAATTGAGTGGGATGCCTGTTAAACTAATACTCTGCCACGGATACCAAAAGGTTTCCAAGTATAAAACATCACAGTCATGGGGGCAGGAGGAGGAAGGAGAAGGGAAAGATGTATGGTTTTCATATTGGGTCGCAGCACGTGCAGACTCATGGACAAAAAGTGGCATGAAAGATATTATTGAGAGTATGTGTGACTGACAAAAGAAACAAACCAGGCATGTAGTGAGACTGAGAGATCATAAATGAATAGCCCAAGTAGGAAACTGATACCACTGAGAATGTGAAGGAACTAGAAGAAGGCATCTCATGTCTTGAGTGGGTCTCTCTGGAGTATTTTTAATAAGAATTGGAAAGAAATTACACAAGGACAAGAAGAAGTGGAGAAGCTGTTATCTACACCTAGGGCTCACGCACCCAAGCTAGTGAAGTCACCTCCCCGCCAAAGTGTCTTGACCATTTCAGGGGTGTCTGAGTCTGTCGACCTAAATGCTTCCTTCACTGATACAGATAGCAACTCATCTGTGATTTATTAAGGCTCTTCAAGAGATTCTGGGGCCAAAAATTCATCAGTTCATGGCCTATTGATGGACTTCACCAGGATTAGCGAGGCTGGCCCTCCAATACCAGACCTATACAATCCATCGCCCAACCCAAGGTTGTGATCCAGTGGTCAAGCCGCCAGCAATTTAAGGTCATCTCTGAATCATAATGAGGAATCAGAGGAGACCTTCATAGTATCAAATATGAAGAAATTCACCAGTCTATCACTGGACCTCCCTGGATAAGTACATATTGCTAAAAAGTTTAGTCAATATGTGCTAAGATGATTAAAGTCAGTCCTCTTTTCTGCCTTTGTTTTTCCTATGTCCCCCACCTGCTTGGGTCCTTTGGCTAGGGTGCCAAGGATTTGACTGTTTTGATGATCGATTCAATCAAACAATGGGTTTAATGCATTTTTCTAAGAGCTAAATTCTGCTAACAGTGAGTAGAGAGTGAATTTGGGCTTCATTTCAATCACTGTTTTTGGTCAGATTTGATCTGGAGTTTGAGAATAGAAGATCTTATTTCACTGAGTATTTCAATACTTCCATGGATCTGTGAGTTTATAGATATGGGTAAACCCTCTCATGATGCCAGACTCAGTGAAGTCAGAAGGTTCACTGAAGTAGAGTGGAAAAGGTCTTAGAACAGACTTGCCCAGGGGCATACATCTAGCAGGTGTCCAAGACAGGATTTAAACTGGACTCTTCTGGACTCCAAGTCCAGCATTCTATCCACCATTCTACTATCAATAAAGAAAACCAATTATATTGCAATACAGTATTCAAAATATAAGAAAAAAAGTTCATAGACACCAAAGTAAGGAACTCCTGTTCTTCTTGAAGCCTTTCCTATTCCTCCCAGTGGTCACCAAATTGTCTTCTCTATCTATCTTCTCTCTGTCTTCCTCTCTCTATCCCTGCCTCTATCTCTCTCTTTATCTCCCTGTCTGTCTGTCTGTCTCTCTATCTGTCTGTGTGTGTCTGTCTCTGTCTCTCTGTCTCTCTCTCTCCCTCCATGCTATCACCCCAGGGTGGAGTGTGGGCAGCTCCTGGAAGGGAGAAGCTGTTTCTCTTTGATTTTTATGTCCCCAGCACCTAACATGGTGCCTAACTAGCACTTGGCAGGTTCTTAAGGAATACCTATTTATTGATTGGTTCATTCCCAGTTAGGAAGCCAGCTCAGAGTCTGCACTGTGCCAGGCTTCCACTCCTGTTTGTCTATGATTTGGGGCAAATCATTCCACCCCTGACCCCCTTCTGAGTCTCATTTTCCTCATGTATAAAATTCAAGGTTGAACTGGCTCATATCTAAGCACCTTCAAGCTCTAAATCAAAAGACCTCTCATAATTAAATAGAGAGAAAGCCAGCCCCTCCTGAAATCAAGTGCTTTGATAAGACTTTTTGCTTCTCTAATACTATGGAGTCATTTTACAATGTTCCAATGGGAGCTATTGCTCAAGGTTTCCAAATGTTTTAAAACAAAAATTTTATTCTGTAAAATTTATGATCAAAACCTTCTGCATGTTACATGCCAGATGTGGCAGTACATTGGGTTGGTAACAACTCTAGCTTTGTACGTAAGAGGTCATTGGCTTCGGTGGAACTGTGCTCTGCTGCTTAATTGGCTTCATTATAAACACTTAAATGATTTCAGACAGTCCAGTGACCTAAGGACTGGCATGGTGGAATTGGCAATGACCAGCTCTCGTTCTACTCCCAGAATCAAAGTGGCAGAAACCAAAACACAAACACAACTAAAAAATGCTGCCAGTTCCTTGTTCTTTGCCTGGAGCCCCAGTTTTCATGCCCATCCTCTATGTCTGTGTGATGGAAATGGTGCAGTTCAATTGTGACATTGCCTGTTAAGTTTATGCTCTACAATAGAGAGTGAAGAGGTAAGGCAGTGATCTGATGAGTGTGCCTCCTTCTGTTCTAATCAAAGCTCTCCCAGGAATAGGCTGTCTTAGATGAACAATTCCTCCATCACCTCTAATGATCTTGAATTACTGATAGTATAATGAGAATCCCTGTTTCTCCATGTGTCATATAGTCTATTTGAAATGAAATCTTTATTCCTATGCCAATGAATATGTATGAATCTGTCGTCTTCCCAATGGTCTTAAAAATTAGATCAATAATAAAGGGTTTTCAACCTTTCTAATCAAAACAGTCCATTAATATTAATGGTTTGTCATCTGTAAAGCCCTATTCTAGGATCATCCAAGAAACAATCACACATGCATGTACACAGCCACACACACCCACACACTCTCTGTCTCTGTCTCTGTCTCTGTCTCTCTCTCTCTCTCACACACACACACACACACACACACACATGTACACATGCACACACACTTTGTAAAAAGATGTCAGATGGAATCATAGCACCCATCTCACTACCTGTCAAGAAGGATTCAGGTAAGAGGTAGTATCTGAGCTGAATTTTGTAGGAGATGGCATTCCAAGAGGCATAGGTAAGGCAGGTGTGCATTTCATGTAGGGTTGACCCACTGTGCCAAGGTCTGGAGGTGGACATGGCATTTTGTGTGTAAGGAACAAGAAAACCAGTTTGACTGGACCAAAAAGTGTGTGAATGGGAATATTGCATAATGAGCCCAGAGAGGTAAATTGAAGCCAAGTTGTGAAGGGTTCTAGATCCAAGCAGAGGAATTGGTATTTCATTCCCAAGACAACCAGTTGCTTCTCATGCAGGGGACCAAGATGGTCACACCAGTATTTTAGGAACATCACTTTGGCATATTTTAAGAATCTCATTGTGTAAAGGACACACAAAACCCCTAAATGGGTCTGTGCCAACTCTAGCCAGCCAAGCACTTGGGGAGAGTGAAGGATTTCAAGAGCTCCTTCTCCTTCCTGCTTTCCCAGCACACAATGCTTGGAAGAGTTTAAATTTCAATCTCTTTCTTCAGCAAACTCCCAGGACAGTTGGGAAGAGAGTACAAGAGGGAAGAAAGCAGTGAACCTGGATGAAACCCTGTCATTACCTCATGTCTTGCTAAAAATCTTTCCCTTTCTTTTAAATGTTATTCGATATGAATATTGCTTTGGACCAAACCTATACATCTATTGTTCAAGAATGAAAGAAAGAAGGGAAGCTTGCCTATGTGAAGAGATTATGGTTTACTCCAGGGTGGGGACTGAATCTTAAAAAAAGAAAAAAGGGGAAAAAAACCCAGTCTGATCATTTCTAAGAATATTCCAGAGCATTCCTTTGAACCCAAAGACAGAAAATTAATAAACAGTCAGCCACAGAGGGGCATCAGCACTGGCGTGGTTGCCTCTAGGTGTACCTAAGGAACATAACTCACACCTGATATCACATAATAATAATACTAATATTGATAATTATTAGCATTCATATGTCACTTTAAGCTTTGTTGAATGCTTGACACATATTATCTCATTTGGTCTTCACAACAACCCTGAGAGGTGGGTATTATTATTATCCCTATTTTACAAATGAGGAAACTGAGGCAGACAGAAGTCAAGTGACTTACCTAGGGTCACACAGCTAGTATGGGTCTGAGGCTGGATTTGAATTTGTCTTCCTGACTCCAGGTCCTGGGCTCTATCCACAGTGTCACCAGCTACCTCATAGCTGATACTGCACAATGCTACAGTTATAATCATGGATATCTGTCAGGAAAAATCTGCCAAACTTCAGTTGAGTGCAGTGGGTAACTGGGTGACCTTGGATGAATTACTCAACCTTTCTGGATCTCTGGTCCTCAACTGTAAAGTGACTGGGTTGGTCCTGATGACCTCTAAAGACCCTTTGATACCTAAATCTCTGCTCTGAACGTCTTGTCTTTATAGGAATTTGTTTATGAAGACAATAGAAGTGATGGACCACCTTTTTGTTTAGATTTACCATTAACGATTTTAAATATTAAAATGTCTAAGAGCTCTAAGCTCCTAAATGAGGTGGGAATTAGATGGGAGACTGAGGAGAGAGAGTTACTGGGAATACAATTTAATAAATTAGTATAGCCTGATGATGGCCCAGCATGGGTCCCTTTAATTGTGTGGGAATATTAAAAAGAATGGAAGAAAAGCAAAGAATAGAAAACACAATCTGAATGCTGATTACTTCTGATGTTAACTAGGGCTTAGGATGTGGTCCATGATGACCTTTCAAGGTGAGGGCCATAGTTACCCAGCTGTTCACAAAGCATCATGTGCTTTGCCTGCCCCTCTGTTTACCACTCAGGCCCCCCCCCCACCTCCCCACCCCCCCACCCTCCCCCGTTCAGATGTCACACTCCATCTCACTGTGTCTCTGTACATAAATAAATATTAAATACATTAAATATTAAATAGATAAAATAAATGTCTCTGTATTTATACCCCTTGCTACAAACTTGGAGGTCCAGGAAATGTCTAGAAAAATCTAGAAACACACTCCAAAGCCTTTCCTGCTCCCCTACCTGGTGCTTCATCTCCTGAAGGTTGCCGGCTCATTCGCTTGTCAATGTACTGCCTTGTGATGGACACTAAGGAATGCTGCATATTGGTAGCTGTTTAAAGCACAACCAGGGGCTACCCTCACAGACAGTCAGAAAAGTCAGTAAATATTTATGAAGCGCCTACTATGTGCCGAGCACTGGGCTAAGCACTGGAGGTACAAAGAAAGGCAAAAGACAGTCCCTGCCCTCAGGAAGCGCTCAGTCTCATGGAGACAGACAACACATAAAAAGACACTGAAGGAGGGGGCTGGTAGGGTGCAGAAAGGATCTGAGAAGGTGTGGGTTTCACAATAGGATTTCATCTTGCAGAATGACGAGTTTCTGGAGATCATAAAGTTCAGGAGAGGATCTAGGTGAGAAAGGATGAGGTGAATTCCTTCAGTGGTCTACTTGAACGGAATAACGTCGGGAGGGACCTCCCATATGTCCTCCCCCAGGGGCAGGGGGTGTTTGTGTTTCAGAGATGATTTCATCTTGCAAAATGATGAGTTTCCAGGGACAATGAAGCCCAGGAGATCAGCTATGTGGGAACTAAGAAAGATGATGCTAGTCTCAGTCTTTCTACAGATGAGAAAGTCGTCCCTGAGACGTACAATGTTGGGCTGGCGTTGGTGACGCAGGTGACGTTGGCCTCAGCTGCTGGTATTCCCTTAAGAGCAGCTGCAAAGTCCTTTCGGAGCTTATGCACTCTACCCACCCAGTCCAGAAGGAGCTGGGTCAGGTTCTCTGCGGTTCCCAGACACCCAGCACCTTTTAACAGGGAGGCCGCTTTGGGGTCATTGGTCAGCACACTTCTATCTAGGCAGAATAGCTCCCATGTCTCCATGGGGAAATCCTGCCTCCTTCCTAGACCTACGGTATGTCAGTGCACTTCGGTTTTAGGAGCAGGGAATGATTAAGTCAATCAACCACCCAAGCAACCATTCCGACATGCCTAACTGCGTGCGCTTTACTTCTAGACAGAAAAAAAGGAGCCTGCTATTAAATGTAGTTAAATGGTATCAGAAGGCTGCCACCCGCCCCGGGCTGCCCACAGCCTGTCTGCAGGCTCCCTAGGAAGCTGCGGCCACAGTTCAAGGGGCCCAGCTTCCACCCCTCCAGGAACAAGCAGAGAAGGTTCACGCGATAAAACCCAATTCCATTCATGGCCAATGGAAGAACTCGGGCAGTGAGGGAATCCCTCATTTGGACTGACTCCTCGGGCTGCTGAGCCTGGACGCTGGACAGAGCCTGCCGCTGCGGCTCGGCGCGGGGAAAGGCTCCCCCAAGTCCGCTTTTTTCATCCCGCCGGCCCCGGCCTCCCCCCCTCCTTCCCTGTCATGGTCCCAGCTCTTTTCAGAAGCTAGCCTGGCATGACCAGGCTCATCTCTGCCTCCCTGGCCTTCCTTCGCCTCCCCCTTCTTCTATTCTTAAAACAGAGCAACTCTGCAGCTGCCCGCCCTCGGCTCCCGAATCTGCCTCATTCAGGCACCAACCACCCTGCTGTGTCTTTGCGGGGCCCTCTTCATGGGTATCTCTGTCTTCGAAGATCCAGGGAACTGAGATGAGACCAGGAACCCGGGCCTCCACGGGGCATGGAAATAAGTCCTGTGTCTGCTAGAGAACTGACTGCAACCCCCGGGGGTTGACGTGAGTTGGGGGGGAGTGTCCTCCTTTCCTGTAAGAAACATTTGCCTTGTTGTCCTCCTGAATGAAAAGGCACAAGCACCCTCAGCCACTACCCCCAAGACTCCACCTCAGTGGTATCACCTCCTGGGATACTAGAAAGACCGGACCTAGAACCTTGCTGGAGACAGCTCTGGCTTCAGAGTCGGAGGACCCCAGGTTCAAATCTCTCCTGAGATGCATACTACCTATGTGACCTCACTCAAGTCACTGAAAGGCCCAGGGCTCAGTTTCCTCACCTAAGAAATGAGGGATAAATACTTATACTATTATATATATAATAACATTATATATTATCATTATATATTCTCATATGTATTCTCCTCCCCCATTAGAATGCAAGGCATGATGAGTAAGGATTGTTTCATTCTTTGTACTTTTAGCCCCAGTGCCTGGCATATGGTGGGAGCTTAATCAATGCTTGTTGATTGATTGAAAGGCAGGGTTGTGTCTTATCCAGACATGGCTCTTACATCCATAGCAGTGAAGGAAGGGACAAACACAATCCTGAAGTCAACGGAATGTGTTTGGACATGGTTTAGACAGAGAAACTTGGAAGAGAAAAAGGAGGCACCCTTCTATTTTCCTTGGCTGACTTCTAAAAAATGAGACCAGAAACATCTGGGTGAGTTTCTATATGCTATTCTAAACTGAGATTGAAAGGAATTAGGAAATGTTCTTCCCTCCCTTGTTTGCAGAAGTAGGAGATGCGAGAGTGGGATGGCTTGGTTTTTGTCAGCCTTGGTTGATATATTGCTTAATTTTGCCAATTTCATTTCTTTTTTCCTTCTTTCTTTTTTCTTCCTTGTTGCAGGAGATGGCCCTCTGGGTAGGGGAAGGAGACAGGCTGGATGGACTTCGAAATGAAGGTGATATAATAACAAACAATAGCAATAAATAGTGTTGAAAAGTCCTGTGAATCAGGAAGCACTGAAGATCAAATTAGGGTGAATTCACTGTGTAATCCTTATTCTAGTGAGCAAACTCAGATGTCAGAATTTTTATGTGCTCCCATAGACTGCACTATATTTTTCCCCATTTTCTAGAACTTGCAGTTTAATTTTACCATTTAAAATTATTCTGGAAGTTACAATTACTGAACCTTTGTCTTTAAGACAGATCATTGTGTACATATCAGTGATTTATTTCTCACCAAGGTCTCAGAAATATAATCACTAATTTTAATGTTATTCTTATCAGAAAAATATGATCCACTTTTGGAAAATCTGCCTTATGAAGCAGGGCCCAGAATTCTACATGAGAAGACAGGATGGCCTGGGTTCCCTGCCCTCTCTAGCCTACAGCAGTACAAGCCTGCCCCAGGGCAGACATGCTACTATTGCATTACTATTTTTTGTGCATTAAAAGAAAAACCGTAAATAATTGAGTTTGGGGTTTGGTATAGAATTTTTTAAAAATTGTATTGTATCCAAAAGTTTTGTCTGTTGCTGGTTATTTGGTTTAGAATAAAAGGAGAAACTGTAATGATGTCTTGAGATGTTTGTACAGAATGTAAGCCCCCTGAGGGCAGGGACCATCTTCTCCCTTTCTTTGTATCCCTAGCACTTAAGGCCTGGCATATTGGTAGGTTCTTACTTAAATGCTTGTTCATAAACACAGGATGTAATTCTAAGCTGGATTGGGTGGCATGGGGCAAAACAAAAGCATGTGAAAGGGAACCTTTCCAAGAGTCATTGTTGTTCAGTCTGACTCTTTGTGACCCCATTTGGGGTTTTCTTGGCAAAGACACTAAAGTGGTTTGTCATTTCCTTCTCCAGCTCATTTTACAGATGAGGAGACTGAGGCAAACAGGGTGAAGTGACTTGTTTAAGGTCACATAAAATGTCAGAGGCCAGATTTGAACTCAGGTCTTCCTGATTCCAGGCCCAGTGCTCTATGCACTATGGCACCATTTAGCTGCACCCCCGCCCCTCCCACGTCATAAGCAAACAGAAATGAGAAAAAGTACACCCAGGAGACTATATATTGTTGAGCACAACTCCACCTTACATTCCCCTAATTGATCTGTGAGGAGGAATTTCAACACAACTCGACCCTTCCCTCCTCTAATTGATCCCTGGGTGGGAGTTTCAGCCTAGGGTAAAATCCCTGCTCCATACTTCCCCATCCCCTGCCCCTCCCCATCTCCACCCATTCTGGGTTCCCCCGTACCTCAGCCTAGGAAAAACTTCTCGGGCTTGGGAAAATTCAAATATACACTGACCAATCACTGATTGTAGTTTCAGCTTACATAACCTGACTATTGTCATCTCGAACAATACGTTGGCATATTGTTCATGCCAATTCACTGTCTGATTTGGGTATGTGACCCTGGCAGTCCCGAGATAATGAAATCCACTCCCAATTTTAATCTCGGGGATCTTCTGCCTCGCTCCTTTACTCCCTACAATACCAGATGTTGGCCATGAGGTAACTATGTTCAGTCAAGAGGGAGAATCCTGGATCTCACCCAAAAGGAAACTCTCCAAAGTCTCTGCTGTAGCAAGCTGGGGATAGAGGCCTGACAGACACTGCCAGCTCCTCTCATGTCTTCCCACAATCCTTTCTTCACTAACCTGATGTGGGGTTAGCATCTTCCATCTTTTTTTTTTTTTTCAAAACTAGAAGCCAGAAGCTCCCAAATCAACTCCAAGATTGAGGAAGACTGAAGAAACCCCTCTGCTCTCATCATGGCTGCCCTGCCCCTCACACAGGGCAAGGCATTCCTCTCCAGCACCAAGGAGAGAGTCCAGACCTTTGGGCTATGGGACAGGGGTTACATTCACAAGAAGAAGAGGCCCAGGAGGGGAAACGACACACAGATAGTCAGAAACACAGAATTTGAACACAGGTTTTTTTGCTCTAAATATACTACACTTTCTGCTATTCCATCCTTTGCCTCTTGACCTCAGAGAAAAATGCCCACATTTTCATGGTTCTCCAGTGTCTGACAAGGAAGCTCAGGCAGGGAGAGAGACTTGGATAAACTAGGAAGAGACTGGATCAGGGTCTGTCTTCTGATACCAACGTTCATTCTATTATAGCTCAGCCTCTAGAGAAGCAGACCTAAGGATGACCTCTGGAGCCCCAAAGGAGGACGAAATTGCCTTGAGCAAAAAAAAGTAAAAAATTGAAAATCATCCTCCTGTTTTAAAGACATTTAGTTAAAAAGATTTTTTTGCATTGAATTTTCTCTGGTGCCTGTGTAAACTGCTCACATCCCAAATGCAGAAGATGGCTTTCCGGTTCATGCAGTGTCTCCCATTCAGCACAGGTTTATAGTCACAGCAGCTAATATCATATAATGTCTTTGCTGATTTGACTAAATGAGCTGAAGTAATTGTTGATTCCATTGTTAAACTGCTGTGTTCTGGGCTTTATTGCTTCTTTCTTCACAGAAGAAATATCTTTTTTATTATTTCATTTAAAAAATTGAATGTTTTACATGTTTTTTTTTAATATCACGGTTCTTTCCTGCAATACCCTTCCCCCTCCACCCTCCACACCACTCTATCATTGAACCCAAAGGTCCATAGGACTATGTCCTCCCACAAATGGCTTCTGTCATAGAATTATATAGACTAGCTTCAGTCTTGGGGAAACCTGACCCCCAGAGTGGGGATCAGGCTTTTTCTGGACTCTCTGGTTCATTGTCCTCACCTGAAATTATTCTGGGAAGATCTCTCATAGCTTGTGCTGGAGAAAATCTCTTCAACAAAACTTAGGTTTGGCTCATGTCTAGGGCTTCCTCTAAAAAGAATTGTCCAAAGATGCGTCTGGCACTGTGTTAAGTTGTGGGGAAACAAAGAAAGGTAAAAAACAGCCCTTGCTCTCAAGCAGCTCAGTCTAAATGGGGAGACTGACAGGATTCCTTTTGGAAAAGGTGCTCAGTGTGAAAAGTAGATATCAGGTATAGAACAGCTATTTATTTCCTCTACTATGAAAGAAATGATTAAGATACAAAAAACTCGTAAGCTGGTACTGAGAGATTCTTAAAACATGAAACAGTAACCTATAACTCCTAATATATGTTCCTGCAGGGTAAAGACTCCTGGGAGGCTTGTGGGACTCCCAAACAGGTATGTTAAATTTACCATGGATCTTCACTGTTAGAGCCACTCACAGAGTCTAGAGGTTCTAGAAATTAGACATAACTGGCTGAAGAATCCTCCAGGGACGAGGGTTCATCTCTTTTAGAATCTGTTATGAAAATCACCTCTAACTGTATAACCAGTATCTGCCTTAGGGTCTCCCAGTCCCTCAGTGTATTTCTCAAAATGGTGGCTGTTATCGTTCCTGTCTTGTTTAATTAAAAAAAAAAAGTTTTGTTAATGTATTCTTTGGCCTAGCAACCTCTGAAATAAAGGAAAATGTAAAATGACCTCAGTCTTATACAGTGTAGTGACAGAGAGAGGCAGGGTGGTAGGAAAAGCAAGTGCTTAGAGTGTCTCTAACCAGTGACCGGGCTTTACACGTGAGAGCTTTGTCCAATGACCAGCACGTAGCCATATTGCCATGGCCGGAGGAACTCAACTACATCAGTCCTGATGTTCATTTGGTAATGAAATCAGCAGATAGAAAGAAGTTGTAGAAAAATGGACGGCTGGTTCCTTTGGAAAGGTAAACAATGGAGTTGGCCACAAAGGCACCGACATTTCATGGGACATTTCAGCGTCTTGTATTGCTATGCTTATGATATGTATTTTCAAAGTGACCACCAAGAAGGTTATTTCAGCCTGTATACTTGCTGCAGAAGTTGAAGAAGCAGAAGAATTCTAGCATCTAAAGGATAACAAACAGGCGAAAGGTGGAAGAGATCGGCAAAGATTTTTGCAACAAATGCTTTTCTCTTTTGAGAACAGTGGAGCTGCCATATTGGATTCTCATAGCACAGTCTCGAATGTGCTTTTGTAAGAGTCAGTGAGTAAATATTTATTAAAAACCAGCTGTTTGCCAGGCATTGTGCCAAGTGCTTGGGATACAAATAAGAAAAAAGAAAAATAGGCTTTGACTGCAAGGAGCTTACAGTCTAATGGGGGAAGACCATCTACAAAAGGCAAAAGGAGGTCGAAAAGCTGGTAGGGGCAGTAAGGGGAGGGCTGGAGAAAGTATCTGGCTCAGGGGGATGGTGTAAGTCAGAGAAGTCCCAAAGTAGAGGTGCCAGCTGAGGAATGAGAGGATACTCTGAACTGAGCTCTCTTCCTGAATGGAGGTTCAGAGAGGAAACAGAAAGGCAGAAGAGGAATTCAAATGGGGAAAGAGGCAGGGCTTGAACAAATGTACCCAGAGGAGGTGCAGAGACGGTATTGACGCAGGGTTGAGGGCATACAGACATATATTCTCAAAGTATCTAAAAAAAGGCAAAAGCATGGGGTGGGGGAAGTCTCGGACCTTTTTCCTACCCCCCAACACTGAGTGATAGTCTAGGAAAAACTACTTACCCATAATCCCATTTTCCCATCTATGTAAATTTTTATGAGAATATTTTACATATGTATATGTATACACATACATACACACACATCAAAGGCACCCTCAATAAGGGTACAAAGAAGGAATAGGCAGACCTTTACAGGCAACATTCCACAGAAGATTGTATTTTTACCATCACGCAATGGGCTAAATTATCTAAAAAATATACAAACCCCAATGTGCTCATTACTTGTTGACTCTAAAAAAGCTTTTGATTTAATAATGCAAAATATCATCTTCAGTGTTTTCTTCCAAAAAGGTGCTTCTCATGCATATATTGAAAATAAATAAAATTATTTAAAATTATGACAAAGAGAACCTTGCCTTAATATCAAGCAAGACATAAGTCAGGAAGATGTATGCTGCCAAAGGTGTTTGCCATTGGCATGAAAGAGATTCAGGGCCAATCCAAGTCCGAGCCAGATTCCTGATAGATGGTGAGGTCCTTCAGATACCCCTGTTTTAGAGGATGGGCTCATTGGATAAAGCCCCAGAAGATTACAGAACTTCCTAAATGATCTCCATAACCACTCAAAAGAATTTCATATAACTATTCACACAGGAAAAACCAAGTGAAAGAATACCTCGAGGGATGATATGTTGTTATTTTAAGGACACTAAGTTCCTCCCTGAAACAAAGGCCCATCTTTTTCGTATCGATTTCATATGCTTCAAAAGATGTGGAATGGTTGCAATTTCACTTTGGGCAGACCTCCTCAAACTAAGCTATGGAAGAACATGGTCAAAATTCCCCAAAAGGGGAGGGTCTCTAGAGACAAGACATACCTCAGTGATCACAGGACTATTCATGGTCCTCCCAGTCTCCACTAAAGGGGAGGAATGTGTCACTATCTTTGCTTGGGACCCGAATATAAATTTGTCCATCTTTGAGTGGTTTTGTTTACATTTTGTGGTTTTCGTGTCTATACTGTCCTGGCTTTGCAGAAGTCCACGCAAGTCTTTCTGTGAGCAATGAGGACAAACATATGGTGAGGCTGCTTCTTATGGTGTGTTCCACACTGAGAAAAAGTTAGCACTTTGTTCTTGCTATATTCAACACTTAGCAGGGTGCCTGGCCCATAGTAGGCACTTAAATGTTTGTTGATTTAACTGATTGGTCCTCAAAGCAATTAGCCCTTTTCAAAAGCTAATTAATGTTAACTGGTTAAATTTAACTGGGGTGCCCCTTACTGGCACCTAAGGGGTGAAGGGAACACAGCCGGTGGAGGGATCCAGTCAGCAACTTTAGAGAAGACACATCCCACATCCCCTCAGGTTACTCTAGAACCCTGAGGGAAAGATGTAGCAGGCCTCCCTCCAGGCAGATTAGGCCAGAACATATTTGCTACTCATGTTTTTCTGAATGAGTCATATTCCATTCCATTCCATTCATATGTCACAATTCATTCAGTTGCTCCCCAGTTGATAGGCATCCACTTTGCAGTGTTTTGCTACCACAAAAAAAAGCATTGCTATAAATATTTTGGCCTCTGTATGAAATAGCTAGATGATACAGCAAAGAGAGCACTGCACTTGGAGTCAGAGCTGAGTTCAAATTCTAACTCAGATACTTACTAGCTGTGTGACCCTGGATGAGTGAGTTAACCTTTATGTGACTCAATGTCCTCATCTCTGAAATGAGAGATATGTATCTCTGAGGTCTCTTGTAGCTTTAAATCTGTAATCCTATGATCCTTTCTTTCTGTCTTTGTCTCCAATAAAGGTGAAATCTACTTTTTGGACTACTTTCTTCTCTTCTCAGTGGGAACTCTGCTTAGACAACTGGATAAATATCCAAGTTGGAAGTCCTTTTAACCACTTCTCTGACAAGTGTCCTGAGCTTCAGTAAACCAGTCATGAAAAGACATCCCCAAACTCTGAATTGCAATCAGTAAGGCATGAGGGTGTACAAGTCCGCCATTGTGTATTTCAGCCTTTAGTCTCAAACTGATGGGGGCTTCTCTGTTCAATTTCCTCACAGCAAGGCACTAAACAAACAAACCAAAAAGTCTCCCAACACGCTCCCAGCTGATGGCCCATAGCTTTAAAAAAAATACAATCCTGGCAATAGGAAAGTGCTTTTCAATGAGCATAGCACTAATCCCCCGTCACAGTCTCTGAAACAGCTGCTCTAGACCTTGTGCGAGGCTGATGTTTGCAGCAGGCCGGAGACAATGTAACTTGTCTCTACATATGTGTCATATTTAGACACCTCAGAAAGCTTGAGAAATGAAATGAAAATGTGGAACCAGCTGAGGCTTGAAAGATGCGGGCATTTGGGCTTTAGATTTTCCATAGACCAGAGTAGGGAAAGTGTCTCCTCTGGGGCCACCTCCCTAGGTGCCACTCCAAATCTTGCCTGGGAGGTCCTTCCCTTCCCCGCCCCCATCCACCTTTTCCCAGCCCTCCTCAGTTTCCCCTTTTTGATTGCTCTCTGTTGGGCAGCTCTTCATCAAGAACGTGACGGTCCCTACAGCCCTCCCACCCCTGAGTGACTGGTGCTGTTCAGCCCTTTGCAGATGTCTGTGCCATTGCTGGTCACTGCTGCTCCTGTCTCCATGGACTCTACTATTTACTCCAATGGCTTCTCCAACGTCGGAAGTAACTTAATCGATCATTTGTCTACTTAGCAAAAACAGCAAGGACTAAAACTCAGGTTTGGAAATGGTTCCGGATCTTTTTTAGCTCTTGGTAGAAAAGAACAGGCAGGATTGAGTCAGCCCAGAGGATGAGATTGACGGCTGGCAAAGAGGTGGCGTTGAGCAGAGCGCCAGCAGCGTAGGATTGAGGTGATTTAGTGACAGAAGGTTAAGGTAGGGCTGGATTTTGCAGAGTGAACAGCCAGAAAGTCGGTGCCAGTGTGATCTCAACTACCAGGGCCTGTGTTCACCAGCGCCTCCCCCATGGCTGGCTGGGCTGCATCCAAGTTTGCAAACTTGAAGGCACCCTACCTTCTCAAGTGTTGTTAATGATAATCATGGCTAGTATAAGCCATAACCATGATGGATAGTTTTTAAGGTTTGCAAAGCACTGCACGTGCTACTTCCACATCATTCAGTCAATAAACATTTGTTAAGCCCCTACTAAGTACCAGGCGCTGTGCTATGCACTGGGGATACAAAAAGAGGCAGAAGAAAGACCCTGCCCTCAAGGAGCTCACAGACTAATGGGGAAGATAACAAGCAACAATAAATACAAAGAAGTTATTTATGCAGGTGTAATGGGAATGTAAATTTTGAAGATCTTCCCTGCCCCTAGGCTAAAGTGCACCCGGAGCCTGGGGTGGGAGGCTTGTTTTTCAGTAGCTACTTCTTGATTGGCCAGTGAGTCAATAAGGTTGTTACATTCTCTGAGCCAGGAGAAGGCTATATAAGCCCTGATGTGTAGCTTTGTTTTGGGGCTCACTTTGAGAAGTGTTCTGTGATTTGATCAGATGAAACTCTGGAAAGCTGTTGTCCAGAGCCCCCAGGCTTTGAAACCCAGATGTTGTTTGGTATGGATGTAATGGTTGGACAGTTTGGAAATCTGTCTACTTGATCTGTTTTTGTCTTGATAATTCTGTCTGTGTATTCTGAAGTTCGGGGTGCTGACCTTTTTCCCCTGAACGAGGTGAACGATACATATCTGACTGATTAAAGTAAGCTTGTTAACCCATTTTGAGTTGCTTTCCTTTAACAAAGCAGATCTAAGAACCTGTGTTGGCAGCAACCCTGAGGATGCTTGGGGTGCTTGCTGCTACAGCAGGGTAAACAGGGACTAATTCAGAGAGGGGAGGCACAGAAAAGAAAAGGAATTGGGAAAGGCTTGTGTTTAGCCTTTTGGCCTTCCTGCAGATCTAACCTTCCCCTCCCTGGACCTTAGTTTCCTCATTTACAAAGTTGGACTCAGTCTCAGGAGTTTTAGGCTTTAGCCTTCCTGTCGATGGTGGATTTTAGTTGGGACCTGAAGGGAGCCAGGGTGACCAGTAGGTGGAGATGAGGCCCAAGAGAATTCCAGGCATGGAGAGAGCTGCGAGAAGCAGCTTTTGTTTGTGGGACAGCCCTGACGCCAGGGGCACTAGACTAAAGAGTGTGTGTTGAGGAATAAGGTGGAAGGCAGGCAGGAGGCAGCAGGTTATGAAGGTTTGGAGTGCCACGGGATGTTGTCTTTGATCCTGGAAGCAGCAAGGAGTCAAATGGGGGGGGGGGGTGGTGACCTTCAATTTAGGAAAATCACTTTGGAGGCTGAATGGACATTGAGGTGGACAGGAGAAGAGAGAGACTAGGAGTGGCAGCCAGCGCGAGCAGGAGGCTATTGCAGCAGTCCAGGTGTGAAGGGATAAGGGCCTGTACCAGTGTGGGGCAATGTCAAAGGGAGAGAAGGGGGTGAATTTGAGAGATGGTTCAGAGGTGAAATTGAAGGGCCTTGGCACCATTTTGGATGGAGGTGAGATTTTCTGATTAATTGAAAAAATAAAAATAATAAACTTTTTTAAAATAAGAAGATCTCATAGTTGACAAGGGTTTGTTTTTTGTTTTTGGTTCAGTTACATGATTTCATTAGTGATGGAACTTCTTGGGGTGGAGATTTCTCCCACCAATCTAAGAAGACAACTCTGTAAATGATCAGCTTAGAGAGTTGCCTGGGATTCTGAGAAGTTAAATGACTTGACCAAGGTCACACAGGAAGTATGCTTCAGAGGCAGAATTTGAATCCTAACTTCAAGACCAGCTATCTAGCCATTGTCTACATTGTCTCTCTATTGATAATAGATTTTTGGTGCCAAAAAAATAAGATTTCTCCTGCTTCTCCAGGGAATTTCTTGACTTGTGTGACTTACCCCATTTTGGGGTCAACAGCAATGGAACATAGCATCATTCCCCCTCCTTCCCCACATTGAGTGACAGAAGAGAATCCCATTTCTTCTCTATGTGCCTGCTTTTTGTCCCTGTAACCCTGTAACTACACTTAGTGGGACTTAACAATTGTTTATGGAATTGAATTTGTTTTCTCAGCTTAAGATCCCACAGCTGAAGAGAGCTGTTGAAAGATTGTTCCTGGCTCTGCCCTTTGGGACCAGGCCCAACAAGTTTCTGCCCTCTTCCATGTGACTGCTCTTTAAATAGATAGCTATCAGGTTCCCTCTTGGCTTTTCCTTCTCTCCACAGAACATCCCCATTTCCTTCCATTACCACATGACATAGAATTGACAGGAGCCAGTTCAAACCTCAGGATCATAGATTTAGCCCTGAAGGAAGTCTCGGAGGTCAGCAGGTCCAGTGACTCCCTCAAGCTCACACAGGAAATAAATGGAGGAAGAGGCTGCTGTGTCCCAGATCGAGCTCTTTCCCTACAGCTAGCTCCATTCTTTAGGCCCTGTATAAGCCCCAGGCCTCAGTCCTTCCTCGGTAAAACAAGAGGTTTCAGCCAATCCAGGACTAGATTTATCCTCCATGATTTCATGGATTCCCTTACCCTCTCTGGCCCTCATTTTCCTCATGTACAAAAGCTGAACTCAGCCTTCACTTCCTTCTCATTGGTGAAATAAGGATGGTTTGTCCAAGTGACCTCCGACTTCCTTCCCAGCCTAAGATCTTCAGGGGCCCACCTCTAAAACCTATTATTTGTCTCACACCAGGGATAAGTCACCAGGAAGCACTGTGAAAACAAGCAATACAAATAAGGAACTCTGTATTTCTGGGAGGAAGGAAAGGCCATTCAAACCCAGGAAATCAGAAAGAGGAAGTCGGAAAGAAACCCTAAGGACTGATAAAAGTGCTTTCTGTCGGCAGGACGGATGAGGTAGTCCTTCTGAAACAGCTCCAGCAGGTGGCGCTGCTCCTGCGGAGAGCAAAGTGGTCCCCATGCCTCCAGTTACACACACAGCTGACCTGCTTTTCCCAGTGCTGGGCAATCATAGAGTTTTAGGCTCCTAATGTCTGCGGACATTGATGGGCAGCTCGGGCGGCTGGCAGGATCTCCCCCGGCTCGGTGGCCAGTCTTCCTTCTTCATCACTGGGGTGCCATGGTTCCAGCTCTCCAGCCTTCCTGATTGGTTCCTCTCTGCCCGGTGCCCAGTGGGCTACCATATGCCTGCAATCCTCTTCCAACATAGCAGGGAATGCTTGGGCCTGCTGCCACCTGCTCCAGCCCAGGAACTCTCCATTGGCTCCTGCAAAAATGACATTTCTGAGTGAAAATTGAGCTGAGAAATAGCAGCGTTCAAGATGGTAGCTAGAAGTATGTTAGGGAAGCATTAGAATGGGGAATAACAGGAAGCATCTTACTCACCTGGGAAATGGAGCACCAGAGCATCTGACAGGGCACTGGGAAATGCAACGTGCTATATCGGATTTAAAGAATCGGAATGCAAACTGCTTGAAATGATAAACAACTTTAGCAAAGTTGCAGGATATAAAATAAACCCACACAAATCATCAGCATTTCTATAGATTACTACCAAAGTCTAACAGCAAGAGATAGAAAGAGAAATTCCACTTAAAGTTACTGTAAACATTGTAAGATATTTGGCAATCTGCCAAAACAAACCCAAGAACGATATGAGCATAATTACAAAATGCTTTTCACACAGATAAAGTCAGATCTAAATAATCAAAAAAAAGAAGCTGGATTCAGTCTCATCTCTGTCACTTCTTAGGACTAGGCTATGACCTTAGGCAAGCCACTGCTTCTTTCTACACCTGTTTCCCTGTCTATAAAATGGAGAAGTTAGATTAGATGGTCTCTAAGGACCCTATGAAGTGAGGAGTGAAATATTCTGAATTCCCTCGTAATGGCAACATAACAACAAGAGAATCACAGGATCTGATGGTTGTTAAGGGACCTCAGAGGGTGCTGTATCGAATCCCAGTCTAAACAAGATTCCCCTTTGTAAGGTACCAAATCATGGTCTCCCAGCCTTAAAAGACCTTTAAGGAAGTCCCCACCTCTCTGGGTGGCCCATTCCCCTTGTTAGGAAGGTCTTTATCTAAGGTAGCCTAAATTGTTCTCATTGCAACTCCCACCCTCACCCCCAATGTTTCTAATCTTGCCCTGTGAAACCAGGCAGGTCAAGTCCCTTCTTTTTTCCATATCTTACACAACTCCAGGTACTTGGAGACACCCATCACCTTGCCTGACCTCAGTCTTTTCTTTTCTAGGTGGAATATTCCCATTTCCTTCAATGATTTTCTGTCCCTTCACCATCCCAGCCATCTTCTGTGGTACAGGTTGTACAGGTGGTACAGGTGGTATAGGTACATGATGCTGAATGTGGTGGCAGAGGACCAAAGTTCAGCCAAAGTGATTTTTGGGACACTCAGGTTCTGATCATGTTACCCTCTACTCAATAAACAGCAATGGCTCCCTATTACCCATGGATCAAATAGAAACCCCTTTATTTGGTATTTAAAGATCTCCACAATTTGGTCTCTTCTTATCTTTCTAGGCTTATTCCCTTGCGCACTCACACAAACCATTCAATCAATGCCATATTGCTTCCCTAAGGTATTTAAAAATCAGTTTTCCTGGAAGAAGAAAAATGGCCACAAGTAGATCTCGAATCATTTTGATAATAAATGGTGGATGATAAAGTAAAAATAAAAAGTAAACCTCACTGGCCTATACCTCATACCCAATGCTCAGTTTCCCATATCCAAGCCTTTGCACTATCAGTCCCACATTCCTGGAATGTTTTCCCTTCTGATCTCTGCTTTTTGGAATCCCTGACTTCCTTGAAAAGTCGAGAATCAGATTCTGAGTTCCTGGTACCTTGCCTCTGTAGCAGCAAGCACCCCAAGCGTCCTCAGGGTTTGCAGCTACTACAGGTTCTTGGATCTGCTTTGTTAAAGGAAAGCAACTCAAAATGGGTTAACAAGCTTACTTTAATCAGTCAGACATATATCGTTTACCTTGTTCAGGAGAAAAGGTCAGCACCCCAAACTTCAAAGTATACAGGCAGAATTATCAAGACAGAAACAGATCAAGTAGACAGATTTCCAAACTGTCCAACCATTACATCCATACCCAGTCAACATCTGGGTTTCCACATCTGGGTTTTTCAAAGCCGGGGGACTCTCAACAATGGCTTCCCAGAATTCAGATCAAATCACAGAACACTTCTCAAAGTGAGTCCCAAAACAAAGCTACACATCAGGGCTTATATAGCCTTCTCCTGGCTCAGAGAATGTAACAACCTTCTGGACCCACTGGCCAATCAAGAAGTATCTACTGAAAAACAAGCCTCCCACCCCAGGCTTCACGTGCACTTTAGCCTAGGGGCAGGGAAGATCTTCCAAATTTGCATTCCCATTACAGCCTCCCTGTTCATTATGTGTTCCTCCTTTTACACACATATAAGTGATCTCCTCCAGTAGAATGGAAGGTCCTTGAGGGCAGCAACTGTTTAATTTTTCTTTTTGAATCTCCAGAAATCCTAGCACATAACAGATGCCTAATAAATGCTTATTGATCCATTGATCATCAACGGAGGTAGTGTCCTGAAAGGAGGTATTTTCATTGCCATCTCAACATTCCTCTTGTAGGAGCAGCCCACCAGTGGTTTAATAAATGCCTGGCCATGTTGGGAAATGAGAGTAGGAATATCCATCTCCAATTATCCTCATTAGCACTGGTTTCCTTGCCTCTGCCTTCTGAAGGGGTGCTGTAGAGGACATTTGGGAGCTCCTTCGTCCCTCTGCCTTTGCAAACGTCCAGTGTGCCCTATGAGGAAAGAGTGCCAGAAGGGCTTCCACAGCCTTTCCAGGTGGGTGAAACATCTGAGCTCTGTCCTCCTTCTGGCAGGCACCCCACAAATGCTGCCGACATTGCTGCTGATGAGAGCCGAACTCAGGGGATTCTGGATTCCTAATGGTTTCTTGAGGGAACCAGTAATGAATGTAATTGGAAGCAGCCCCTGGATTCCCCACAGGCTTGCAATGCACAAGCTGGCTGCTGGGAGCGCAAGTACAAGAGTCAAGGCAAGAAGTGGCCGAGCCAGGTGGGAAGGTATGATCCTCCCAGACACCTCAGAAAGCTTGAGAAATGAAATGAAAATGTGGAACCGACTGAGGCTTGAAAGATGTGGGCATTTGGGCTTTAGATTTTCCATAGACCAGAGTAGGGAAAGTGCCTCCTCTGGGGCCACCTCCCTAGGTGCCACTCCAAATCTTGCCTGGGAGGTCCTTCCCTTCCCCGCCCCCATCCACCTTTTCCCAGCCCTCCTCAGTTTCCCCTTTTGGATTGCTCTCTGTTGGGCAGCTCTTCATCAAGAACGTGACGGTCCCTACAGCCCTCCCACCCCTGAGTGACTGGTGCTGTTCAGCCCTTTGCAGATGTCTGTGCCATTGCTGGTCACTGCTGCTCCAGTCTCCATGGACTCTACTATTTACTCCAATGGCTTCTCCAACGTCGGAAGTAACTTAATCGATCATTTGTCTACTTAGCACGAGGGCAGAACAACCCTCCCCCCTCCCCAGATGCCAGGGGCTCAGGGCCACCTGGCAGCCAGGTGGGAGAAGGCAGCATGAGGCTACTCCTTCAATTGGCTTATTTGCCTCAGGGAGTGAGAAATGACCTAATTGTCCCTGCTGTATCTGAACTCAGCTCTAGCTCAGTATTTCCTAAGTCATTGGTTTTCACAGCTCCTAAGTCCTTTACCAGACTTTTCATCATGACATCACATCAAGCTCTCAGTCCGAAAGCAGCTCCCCAAAGATCCACTCATTGGAACAGAGCCAGGAAGAAAATGAGTGTGCATGCTTCTTCTAGGAAAGACAAATCTCAACATGCTCCAATGACTGGATCCTCACTGCGCCTCCCCCACGACACTGGGATCATAGGACCTGTGTTTGAATCCTGACTCTGGCACTTGCTAGCTGTGTGACCCTAACCAAGTAACTTTCCCTTCTTGGGCCTCAGTTTCCAACTCTTTAAATGAAGTGATTCTATCAGATAATCTCTTAATCCCCTTCTAGTTCTGATATTTTAGGATTCCAAGTTCTTTGTTATTGGGGCTTGGCTACCCTATCTGTAATGTGAAGGTATTCGACCAGAACATTCCTTCCAGTTGGCAAGCCAGCAATGCTCCTGTGTTAGAGCTCTATGGATATCAGCTAGAAGTTTGATTGTAAGATTGTATATTTAAAACAAAAAAGGACCTCAGAGCTCATCTAGTCCAATTCCCTCACTTTACAGATGACAATACTGAGGTTCAGAGTGGCTAAGTGTTTTGCCTGTGATTCCATGGGTAGCAAGTGGAAGAAGCAGAATTCGAATCGGCGTCATCTTGATTCCACATGCCTTCCTTATACTGTTCCTCTCTGACTTCCTTTATTAGAAAGAACATTCACAGAAGGTCCCCAGCCATTTTTAGGGTTGTGTCCAAGGCCTGAGGAGTCATGGCTGTGACTGAATCACTTCATTTCTTGAGTTAGGATGGTTTCTCCTTAATGTTTCTCCTTAACTTCTCCTGAAGTCAGGCGCCTTGTCTCATTCACCTCAGAATCTCCCCTGTGCTTAGCACAGGGCCTTCCATGTGGCAGACCCAAAATAATTTTAAAAGTCATTGGGGAATTCATTCATTCAGTAACCTATTCATGCATTCATTGTTGCACAAACATTTATTGAAGACTTATTATGTGCAAGGCCCCATCTTTGGACAGAGAGGGCGGCCAAGGGAAAAAAGCCAGAATCATGACAGAATAATGCTGGGGAAGTGGTATACTCCAGATATGGAATAACTCAAACAGCCAAGAGAGTGACTTTGTTTTTTAGCCTAATTAGAACCATACCTAATGACTAAAAAGAGATACTCTACTCTACTCTGCCCTTGCCAGACCATGTTGGGAGTCTTGTCTTCAGTTCTGAGGGCTGTCGTATAACAGAAGGGACATAGAGAAAGGCCACAGGAAATTGACCAGACTTGGCCATCCCACCATGGTTGGAGAAGAGAAGACTTAGCAGCCGACTGACATTTGCACTGATGTACTGAAGGATCATGGATCTAGAGCTGGAAGGAAGCCTAGCTCTGGGGAAATTTAAGTAACTTACTCAGGATCAATAAATGTTTGTTAAATGCCTACTATGCATCAACCATTGGCTCACACAATTACTAAACATCTTTGGGATTTGAACACAAATGTCCCTACTTTGAGTCCAGTGCCCTCCCTGATGCTCCAGGGAGGGTCTCTCTCCCCCCTCTCATCTGAGGGCTTGCTTCATGCAGCTTGCCACAGAAGCACTTTAAACCATGTTTGTGGGTGTGACTTGTGGTACCTGTTTGAAGAGTACATTCTTAGTTTTGGCTTTGCTACTGTCTCCAGGCAGAATCTGCTCAGTGCAGGCAGGGTTCTGAGGCTTATCACAGTGGGAAGAGGCCATTTCTGGTTGAAGAAATCACACAGGGCTTCCTAGAGAAGGTGGTCTTTGGATTGGACTTTGAAAGAGAGACTGAGGCTCATCAGGCAGAGATGAGGATGGAGTGTATTTCAGACAGAGGCATAGAGTGACACACAGGGGACACGTCAGGTGTGGGGCACACAGTCCGAGGTGGGATGGAATGGTAGGGAGACCTGAATTCAAATCCATCCTCAGACACGTGACACACTTACTAGCCGTGTGACTTTGGGCAAGTCACTTAACCCCAATTGCCCTCCAAAAAGAAAACAAACAAAAAAACCTTCATCTCTGATGAGTTTAGCTATCATCTCGATGCAAATCACTCAGATTTATATATATGTGGAATGGAAAAGCATGTAAGTGCTTACTATATACATACTGTCCTCTCTGTCTCTTTGTCTCTGTCTGTTTTTTATCTCTCATCCATCTAACTACCATTTATCTCTATCTATCTATCTATCTATCTATCTATCTATCTATCTATCTATCTATCTATCTATCTATCTATCTATCTATCTATCTATCTATCTATCTATCTA
>NW_027186352.1:13667982-13670790 GCF_028583685.1 Petaurus breviceps papuanus
CTATCTATCTATCTATCTATCTATCTATCTATCTATCTATCTATCTAATCAGTCTCAGTCTCTCAGTTTTAAGGCCACAATTGCCTGTTGGGCATTTCAAGCTGAATGTCTCATAGACCTCTTAAATTGAACATGTGCAAAACAGAATGCATTATGTGATCTCTCCCCTACCCACTCCAACTTTCCCCGTGTTCCAAATGTCTGTATTTCTGTCAAAGGCTCCACCATCGTCAGTCCCCCAGCTTTGAAAACTTGGCATTTTCTTTGATTCCCTTCTCTCCCTCTACATATCTAATCAGTTGCTAAAACTTCTCCCCCATAGTAAAGGCAAATAGGTTGTTCTGTGGATAAAGTACTGACCCTCAAGTCAGGAAGACTTGAGTTCAAATATAGTCTCAGACACTTACTAGCTGTGTGATCCTGGGCAAGTCACTTAACTTTTGTCTGCCTCAGTTTCCTCAACTGTAAAATAAGGAAAATAAAAGCCCCTACCTCACAGGGAGGATCACATGAGATTAACCTTAAAGTACTACTTTAATGTTTGCTATTATTATTAACTAAACCCTTTATTATTAAGAACTATATATAATATTATTAAGAACTAAACCCTTCTCTACAGTCACACAGTGACCACTTCAGCATCCCTTGCTTAGATGATTCCTAATTGGTCTCCCTGCCTGAAGTCTCTCGTCCCTCTGGTTCATCCAACCAGCTGCTGTCAAGGTCATTTTTCTTGAGCTCAGACCTGACCCGCCTCAGCCAACTTCTGTAGCTCACTACTAACCCCAGCCTCAGTTTCTCTTTCCGGGCTGGCCCCATTCTGCGCCCTGGCCTTCCTTGCTGTTTCCCTCCGGACTCACCGTCTCTGGGCACCTTTTCACAGGAATGCCCTCCCTGCTCACCCCCACTTCTCTTGCCTCCAGATGCAGCTGAGGCACTGTCTTCAGCAGGAAGCCCTTCCTAGGTCCCCCAACTAGTCCCCTCCCTCCCAAACTGCCTAATATGTAAACTCTTTGGGTTCATGTTATTTGCATTTATGTTGTGAATGTTTGCATATGTCCTTGCGTTCCCCTGCATTAGAATGTCAACTCTCTTAAGAGTTCCATTCTTTGTAGCTGTGTGCTCTGTGCTCAGCACTGAGCCTGGTACACAGTAGGTACTCAATAAACACGTGACTGACTGACTGAGGACCCAGTACAGATAAGTGTTCAAAGGAGAAGCTCCCTGGATGTCAGCAGCCCTTGGCTTACATTTACTGAAGCTTCAAATGATGGAAAGCGGATTGTTTCCCCAGAGAAGCTTTTGGGGCAGAATTACCCTCTGGGTCTGAAGAGGGGAAAAGGAGAAGCAGTGTCACAGGAGAGGGAGGAGGTGGCACAGGGGAAGCCAGAGAACATGAAAAGACCCTTCATCCACGTTCCCCGAGCCCTTTATAGACAATCTCTCAACCACCTGTCAGGAAAATACTACACACATGTTTCTCCTTATTTTATAGATAAGAAAATGGACATTCAGAGAGATTCCAAGTTTTGGGTCATGAGTTTAAAGACTGGAAAAGAGACCCTGGGTGTCATCTGGCCCAAACCCATCTTCAGACCCCTTCAGAGCCTGAGACCTTGTAAGGCAGGTGAGATGAATAGCACTATTAATCTATATGACATAATAATAAATATAAAATATAATACAAGATTAATGAATATGTAAGCCATTAGGGAAATGTCAATTATTTTACAGATGTGGAAACTGAGGTTCAGAGAGGTAAGGGTCTTCTTTGCCCAGGAGCCAGGCTGGTCTCTGCACTTTGACCTGTCTTTGAATCTCAGAAGGTTAAGTGACTTGTCCAAAGTCAAATGAATAGCCAATGGGAGAGCTGGAATTCAGACCCAGGCCTTCTGACTGACAAAGACACAGAGCTGAGGGGAAGGGACCACATGAGTCCATCGGGTGACTGGAATAAGGATCCAAAAATAAATCAAATAAATCCCACATGGAAAAGCAAAGCAAAAGAACATGCCCACTGGCCAAATACATGGGGTCAGTCCCAGTATTGGTGATTGTTTTGGTTTTTTTTTTTTTTTTTGGCCAAAACCACATGGAGAAGTCAGCTCTGCAAGGGTTGAACTGAGTGACCCCTAAGATGCCTTCAGGCTCCAAATGCATCATCCTAAGAGCTGCTCAGTATTTCACCTAAATACTGCCCTGGCTGAGGGATGCTTGGAAATCCAATGTTCCACCATCTCAGGTACTAGGCTGCCTGCAAGGGGTACATCTTCAGTCACAGTGCTTCTGCAAGACTGTCCATTCAAGATACAGAAAGTTTGGGAACCTGGGTAGGAAGAGCAGTCAGGTCCCATGCTAAGCAAACACACTTGGGAGCCCACCTTCAGGTCCAGGTGTTATCTGTGACCACTGATAATGATAATCACTGATAATGTGACCACTGTCTGGGGAGTGGAGGTTGGGTGGAGAAAATGAACCTCAAAATAGTTTTCAGCTCAGTATTCACATGTGTTGAATATTTAGAAAAAAATTTAAGGCAATAGAAGGTCCTCCTACCCCACAATGTATTTTGGGTTTTGGGGGTTGGGGAGCATTTTGGTTTGTTTTTAAAGTAAGATTTTGGTCCTAATGCTGACTCTGGAAATAGATTGAGAAAGTGCCCTGACTTTTTTTGGAGAAGTAGAAGACTGAGGGTGTGGAATTCACATACTGACATGGTGATTCTGACAGTTAATTTTTTTTTCTGTTTTCTTTGTTACAAGGAAAAGCTATTGGGAATGTGGCCATGGTGTGTATTAAGGTATTATA
>NW_027186352.1:13671190-13766463 GCF_028583685.1 Petaurus breviceps papuanus
CTTAACCATGTTTGCCTCAGTTTCCTCATCTGTAAAATGAGCTGAAGAAGGAAATGGCAAACCCCTCCAGTATATTTGCCAAGAAAACCCCAAATGGGGTGACAAAGAGTCAGACAGGATTGAAAATGACTGAACAACAACATGAAAACAAAAGGCATCCATACATTTTTTTAGTTAGGCTTCAATAGTTCAAAAATATCTTTTGGAAAATAAAAGAATATGATTGTTCCTGAAAGAAAGGACAAATGTGGCTAAGACATTTGTCAGGGTAACATTTATAGTAATTAAGCTCTTTGTTTAATCAGATTTTGTGGCCATTGTTGTCCCTAGTGAGAACTGCCAATGGTACATTTTCATTGTAAAATGAATTTCCTTTAGAAATGTCTCATGTGTTTGTGAATTATACACTGGACTTTCCTAGTAGGGACCTAATGGTCAATATTTCTAAAGCAACTTAGAGTTAAACTATTAAATGATTCTACTTAAGGAAAATCAGTTAGCAGCAGGGATGAACGAATCTGCTAATAGCTACTCCCCATTTATGGAACATTAACCCAAGTTTCCTGGAGAGACTACTGTTAACTGTTGTTACTGCAACATTCTTTAGCTGAAGCTTGCAGCTGAGCAAAGTGAGAGCTCTGAGGTTCAAAGGCAGGTCAAAGTGCCAATCCAGTCCACACCTCTGAGCCTCAGTTTCCCCATCTGTAAAATAATCACTGACATTTCTATAATATTTTACATACATTGTCTCATTTGTGCCACTTAACATTCCAGTGGGCAGCAATACAGATATCATCAGCCCTGTTTTACAGATGAGGAAACAGAGGCTCAGAGATTTGCCCATTTTCATATATCCAGTAAGCAACTGAAGCAAGATTGGAACCCAGCTCTTACTGCTTCCCAGCTCTAGGACTGTAAGGTCTATTTGCAGCAGCTCTATGAAGATGATGGCCTTTACTCAGGCTCTTTTCCAGGCTCAGTGTTGGGGCGGAGCTTTGTAACCCTGAGACCTCTATGGAAATAGAGAGAGAGAGAAAAGGAAAAAAATCTCAGAGCAAGAGAAAGAAAAGGAGAAAAATGGAGAACCCTTCTTGACTGGTTAATTGACCAGGTCACTATTGAAATTGCTTCTTGTGACCCTGGGAAGTGATTCTTCCCACCTGAAAGAAAGGCATGGTGTCTGGAGGCATCTCTCTTCTCCCTCTTCTGTCCTTCCTTAAAATGGGGGTTCCCTGAGAGGAGGGGCCAGCTTCTGCTTTTTTCTGTATCTCTAGTACTTAGCAGGATACCTGGCACCCAGCAGGTGATCAATCAAGGCTTGCTGACTGACTTAACTAACCTTTGGTGGTTGAAAGGCTATGTGATTTCCTGGAAAAAGCATTGAGCCAGGAGCCAGGAGCCCTCCCTGGACGCCAGCCTGCCCCCTGCCCTGACACCATGTAACCTGGAGCAAAAACTTAAGAGCAAACTCCGGGCTGCAGTTTCCTCATCTATAAAATGAGGAAGGGGGAGCAGATGACCTGGAAGGGCCCGTCTAGCTTGGAGGTTGCAGGGGAGCTGAGGGCCATTAGGTAGGTAGGGCCTCTTCTGAAGTTGGGTTTGGAGGCCTAAAAGAAGCAGGCAGGAAAACAGATGGTTACTTACTTGTTGGTGTATCGTGTGTGTGGCTGCACCCACAGGTATGAAGGGAGGCTTAAGGGGCAGAGCTGACCTCTCCATAGGCAGTACTCAGATTCCTAAGTTTCAGGGTCTAGGGTGGTATCTTCGCCTTAAATGACCAAAGGCAAGACAAAGCTAAGTTGTTTGGCACCTAAGGTCTCTCACGGTCACGGTCTGGCTTCTTTTCCAGATTTATTATCCTAACGAATAGTTGGCTCAATGGCTATGACCTGGAGTCCAGAAGGTCTGAGTTCAAATTCAGGCCTTGTGTGCACTCTACTATCCAGTCAAAGTAACCTTGCTGCTCCTCACAAAGGGTCTTCCATGTCCTGGCTCCACATCTTTACCCAGGCTGTTCCCCAGGCCTGGCATGTACTCCCTCCTCATCTCTGCCTCTTTAAAGTTCAGCTCAGGATCCACTCGCTACTTAAAGCCTTTCCTTGTCCTCCAGTTGCTAATACTACCCCAACCACTAAAATTACCTTGCACTTATACTTTGTATCCCCTTAGATGACTAGGGATAAGTGTGGTTTACCCGCTAGAATAGAAGATCCCTGAGGGCAGGGGTGGTGTCATTGTTGCCTTGGCAGTCCCAGAGCCCAAAGCAGCCCGGTGGATGTTTAATAAATGCTTGTGGATGAAAAGAAAATGTAGATACGTCTACATTATTGCTTTAATTTCCTATTCTGATTAACATTTACATTCTATTTATAAATAATTATATTAGAGAAATCATCAAAGCAGTAAGAGCCCGACAAAAGGTAACTTGTTAATTTCCTTTTCCTCTCAGCATCTGGAGCACCTGGTACAATGCCTGGCATACAGTAGGTGCTTAACATATGTTTATTAGCTGATTGACTGAACTCTTCTCAACTTGATTGTCAAACACTCTTATCTAAACACAACCTTCTTTCATCCCCTATCGGCAAGGGGACTATTTCCCAGCTCCTTATCTTACTTTCTGCAGTCCTTCCCAGGCTTCTAATTATGGGGAAAGTGTTAATTACCTCCTTAATCTTCCTTCCTCCAGCCCTTCCCACCCTTTCAACCCTATGAGTTCTTTGCTCATCCTCTCTCTCTCTCTCTCTCTCTCTCTCTCTGTCTGTCTGTCTCTCTCTGTCTTTCTCCCCTCCCCCCGCCACTTAACTTACCTTAACCATAATGTTTCATTACAATCCATGTTTTAAAAGACACAACATTGTCAAGTCCCATTAACATGGGGTCCTTTTTTCCATCACAGGCCTTTGTAACTTTCCTTGATGTTTAAGCTCATCCTGTCATTGATATCAGGATTCAAAGAATATATATATTTGAGTATTTGATTTTAAAACTTTGAATTCCAGATTCATTCCCTTCCTCCCTTGTCAGCCACCCTTAATGAGAAGATACACAGTTCACTATAGGTTGTACATGTGTGGCTAATGCAAAACAATAACATAGTTGATATATTGTAAAAGACTGACTATATTTCCCTTCCTCCTATCCCACCTCCCACTTGTTCCATTCTCTACTTTGATCCCGTCCCTTTTCAAAAGTGGATGCTTCCAACTTCCCTCCACCCCAGCCTGCCCTCCCTTCCATCATCCCCCCTCTCATCCCCTTCCCTACCTACTGTCCTGGAGGGTGAGATACCCTATTTAGTGTGTATTTCATTCCCTCCCTGAGCCAAATTCAATGGGAATAAGGTTGACCCATTCCTTTTTGCCTTCCTATTCTTCCCCTCCATTGTAACCATTTTCCCTTGCCTCTTCTATATGAGATAGTTTACCCCATTCTGTCTCTCCCCATCTCCTCTCACCTCTTAATTTCACCTTTTAAATATCATTCCTTCCTGTTAAATTGGTCCTGTGCCCTCTATCTAGGTATACCTATAAACATATAACACACATTCACATGTGTATTCATATGCCCATATACCCTCATATATATATATATATATATTTCTATTTCTATTCTCTTCAACTACTGAGAAAAGTTTCATCAGTTACAATTATTGTTTTTCCATGTAGGAATGTTAATAGTTCAACTTTGATAAGTTCCTTATGATTTCTTTTCCCTGTTTACCTTCTCATGCTTCTCTTGCTTCTTGTATCTCAATGTCAAATTTTCTATTCAACTCTGGTTTTTTCAGCAAGAATGCTTGAAAGTTCTCTATTCCACTGAATAACCATATTTTCCCCTTAAACATGATATCAGTTTTGCTGGGTAGGTGACTCTTGGTTTTAATCCCAGCTCCTTTGCCCTCCAGAATATCATATTCCAAGCCCTATGATCCCTGTAATGGGAATGTAAATTTAAAGATCTTCCTTGCCCCTAGGCTAAAGTGCACCTGGAGCCTGGGGTGGGAGGCTTGTTTTTCAGTAGATACTTCTTGATTGGCCAGTGAGTCAATAAGGTTGTTACATTCTCTGAGCCAGGAGAAGGCTATATAAGCCCTGATGTGTAGCTTTGTTTTGGGGCTCACTTTGAGAAGTGTTCTGTGATTTGATATGGATTCTGGGAAGCCGTTGTCCTGATCCCCCCGGCTTTGAAAAAACCCAGATGTTGACTTGGTATGGATATAATGGCTGGACAGTTTGGAAAGCTGTCTACTTGATCTGTTTCTCTGACTTGATAATTCTGTCTGTATACTTTGAAGTTCGGGGTGCTGACCTTTTTCCCCTGAACTAGGTGAATGATACATATCTGACTGATTAAAGTAAGCTGGTTAAGCCATTTTGAGTTGCTTTCCTTTAACAAAGCAGATCCAAGAATCTGTGTTGGCAGCAACCCTGAGGATGCTTGGGGTGCTTGCTGCTACAATCCCTCAGTGTAGAAGCTGCCAGATCCTGGGTTATCCTGATTGTGTTTCCACAATATTTAAATTTTTTCTTCCTGGCTGCTTGTAATATTCTCTCCTTAATCTGGGAATTCCAGAACCTGGCTATAATATTCCTAGGAGTTTTCTTTTTGGGATCTTTTTCAGCAGGTGATTGGTGGATTCTTTCAACCTCTATTTTGCCCTCTGGTTCTAAAACATCAGGGCAGTTTTCTTTGAGAACTTCCTGGAGGATGATTTCTAGGTTCTTACTTTGATCATAGCTTTCAGGTAGCCCAATAATTTTTAAATTATCTCTCCTGGATCTATTTTCCAGGTCATTGGTTTTTCCCATGAGATATTTCACATTGCCTTCTATTCTTTCATTTGTTTGGATCTGTTTAACAGCATCTTGATTTCTCATAAAGTCATTAGCTTCCCTTTGCTCCATTCTAATTCTGAAGCAATGATTCTCCTCATTGAGCTTTTGAGATTCTTTTTCCATATGGAAAATTTGGCTTTTTAAGGCATTCTTCTCCTCATTGCCTTTTTGAGCCTCTTTTGCCATTTGAGTTAGTCTATTTTTTAAGGTAGTATTTTCCTCAGTCAGGCTGTTGACTCTCATTTCATAATTTTCTTGCATTGTTCTTATTTCTCTTCCCAATTTTTCCTCCACTTCTCTTATCTGCTTCTTAAGGTCCTCTATGGCCTGTAACTAGCTCGTATTTTCCTTTGAAGCTTTTGGTTCAGGAGTTCTGACTTCACTGTCTTCCTCCTGTTCCATGCTTTGCTCCTTTTTGTCCCCAAAATAGGAGTCTAATGTTGGAGTCTTTTGTTTGCTTTGTTTCCTTTGCCTGGTCATGTCACCCCCCAGTCACTTGACCCTTGGGTTTTTTTGCCACAGTAGGACTCTGCCACCAGACAGGGGAGCTTTTGTCCCAAATGCTGGGGTTTTCTCAGCTGCCAGAGGTATTAGATGGGTGCCCTCTCTGAAGCCTCCACATGCTCTGGCAAGCTGGTCACACACCCCAGGACCTCCACCCTAGACTGCAATCCAGATCCAAGCAGGTTAAAGCAAGAGCAATTACCCCTCAGACTGGTCACTTGGTCCCCCTACACTCTGCAGGCCAGGAGCTGAAGCTGCCACGTGGCACTGGTTGGCTGTGCCTGTGTCTCAGTGGCTTCTTGCCCTGGGGGCAAAAGCCATGGACTCCCACTTACTGGGTCCCAAAGTCCAGACTGCACTGTCCTCTCACTTTGTCCTTTGTATCTATGTGTTGATAAATCTGGAAACAGCCACAGCTGCTGCTGATCTGGAGTCCCTCTGGCCACGCCTGGTCAGGCCCACCCTGGGGCTAAAGCCTCGGCATGGGGCTGGGCTCGGCTCCCAGAGTGCTGCGGCCGCTTGCTGCCAGCCTGCCAGGCTGTCCTCAGCGGGAAGTTAGCTTCTCTGTGTTATTTTGTGTGTTCTGCAGCTCCAAAGTTTGTTTAGAGTCCCCTTTTACATGGATTGGGAAGGTGGAAGCCAGAGCCCAGCGGAGGTCCTGCTTCTACCAATGATTCTGTTTTTATGAGAGAGTCAAATGCCGAGAAGATAAAGGGTTTCAAAACAGGATCCCAGACTCCTCCAGGGATTAGTTCCAAATAGTCCAAATGTGTCAAATCTTCTGAGCCTACATTTTCAGGGAGGCCTCCATGTTTGAAGTGGGTAATGATGAACTGGAAGCACCAAGAGCTGCAGAATCATTAAAAATTCAACTAAGCTCAGTCCATTTATCTTTGGGAAGTATTCAGATCCTTAAGTGTTTCAACAAGGTGGGTGGCAGGGGTGGTCGGTCTTGACCCTTGATTGAGGGTTGAGCCTTGGAAATCTGGGAAATTCATTTGATCTCAGAATCTCAGAGTAGGAAAGGACCTCTAGCCCAACAAGTTCCTGAGTAAGGATCCTCTCTACAATATAGAAACAACAATAGCAATAATATTAGCTAGCATTTTAATAGTTTTGAAGTTTGCAAAGAACTTTACATGTGTTAACTCTTTTGACCCTCACAACAACTGGGTGAGGTGAGTGTTGTTGCTATCCCTAGTTTACAGATAAGGAAACTGAGGCTAAGAGAGATTAGCGACTTGCCCAGGAGCATATGAGTGGCACACAGGCACACATAAGTGTCTTAATGACTCCTGGTTCCCACCTCCATCCTCTGGGCCATCTAGATGCCTCAGCATCCTGGACCACCGGTCTTCCAACCTTCGTGTCCAGAATATTGAAGTGGAAGGACTGACTAATGGAGATGTCTGATTTGGCTGTTGAACTCTGTTTCTACCACTAGGGAGACTGGGAGGCGGGTCTTGGCTGCCCTGCTCTTAGCCTAGTGGAGGAGGGCGAGGCAGGTTTGGGAACAGCAGGCTGAAGGATCACCCCTTCACTCTCTTATCTCTAAGGGAGGTGATTGGGCTAGAATTCTCTAGGGGTACAATGCTCTTTTAGGGGCTGGAAAGAAAAGCCACTTTTCCTGCTTGCTCTGGGTGGGATGTTAGCTTAGTCTGGCCAGCTTAGCCCCTTCCCTCCAGATGTTAGTTACACAAAAGACAATCATGGAGGGCAAACAGTCATATTTACCCAAGCAAACAGCAAAACAGAAACAGGAGAAGTTCTATAGATTAGTGAAGACAACAGAATACCCAAGAGAAAAGAAAACCTTCCTTTTGGGAACAGTTAAGGAGAACAGTCTCACCAGGTGTGTTCACTCTTAGGCTCTGGGGTAGTAGGTGCTGGGAGTCAAGGTATGTGTCGGGGGTGGAGGGGAGGCATCTCCACATCTCTCTGGCTCCCTGGGATGGCATTAGCTGTTCCCAGGTTTGTACCTTGCTTCTCACGTCTCGCCTCAGGTTCTAAACACTGAGCATCCTAGCTGCAAGAATCACAGGGAACAGGGAGCCGCCCGAAGTTACCTGGGCGGGGGGAGGGCGGGAGAGGCAGCCCATCGCCTTTGGATTAGCTTGGATCTCAATGTTTCCTCTGACATCCAGCCTCAGTCCTTTGCCCCTGGCTCTGCCCTATGGGGCCAGACAGAATAGACCTTAATGCCTCTTTCTGAATATCGCCCTTCGGATACCTGAAGACAGTTATCCTATCTCCCCCTCCCCCCACCCTTCTCCATATAAAATAGGTTCACTTCCTACAGATTGGCATATGGCTTGATTTGGATGACCTTCAGCATCTTGGATGCCCTCAGAACGTCCCCAAGGTCCCTTCTCTGCCTTCCATGAACTAAATCCTCCTCCTCCCACCTCTTCTGGTCCTCATCCAGACTGGAATGCTCACTGTCCTCATTCCGCACCCCTCCCCCAAATCCTTTTTCATCCTTCAGGGCTCAGCTTGTGAAGCTCCTTCTCTGCTGAGCCTTCCCCATCACTTCTGATTGATCCCAATTCAGTCCAGCCAACAATAGTGCCTGCTCTCTGTCAGCTACTATCCAAACTGCTAGAAATAGAGAGACAAAAATGCTGCCCCTCCCCCTTTCCATGGGGGGGGGGAGCCGAAATGGCTGCTTTTACTAGGGTCTCTGAAACCCTGGGGTCTAACACATAGTAGGCGCTTAGTAAACAGCTGCTGACTTGAATGAAATGCCAGCTAATTAAGGTGCTAGATGTAATAAATGAAGACAAACAAACAAAACAGGGAACAGTTTAATCTCCTAGTCATAAATGCATGGAGACAGATGGTGTTGGTTCACAGAGCTGTGAAGTTTTTAGCTCAAAGGGAGACGTAATATCCATTCTAGGATGAAAACCTGGCTTGAAATTCAAGGAGGAAAGTGGACTTGTCATCAATGGGGAAGGGCAGGTAAGAGAATAACCATCCTGTTAACCTTGTTACAGTTGGAGTAACATTCAACAGACAGCCCAGTACCCATAGGAATGAAATGCCAGGAGGGGAACGCTTTCAGAGCTTGGCCTCTGCTACTTTGTGTAGGGAGTTGGCAGAAAAAAGGAATTGCTGGCCATGGAGGCAGTGCCCCACACTCAGTCAGAGCCAGGGCCTCTTCTTTGGCATCCTCTCCATTCTGATACCACCTCCTCCCACATCTTCTGGAAACGTCCATGTTTGGGGCCACCCCAGCCAATGTCTGCCTGCAACATCAGACCTAGGAAAGCAACCAGATATTCTAGAGTGAGAACCCACCTTCCTCCCTGAAAGCTAGGACCGTGGCCTGCCTCATTCAAGTGCCTTGCTATGATAGAGAAGGTAGGGATGAAGCTAGGTAGCAATGTGAATAGAACACTGGTCTTGCAGACAGGAAGAGCTGAGTTCCAATCTTGCCTCAGACACTTACTGACTGTTGAATGTAACCCATGGTTAACCTCAATTTCCTCAGATAACACAATGATGAAGATGATTGTGATGGTGATGATGATGATGATGGTGATGATGATGGTGGTGGTGGTGACAATGTACTGGGAGGAGGGACTAAGAACTAGTGAAGCTAAGTCCAAGGGCAGCTTCTCCCAGGACTTTCACTGACCTCCCTTCCTTTTCCTGTTATGACCTAAAGACCATCACACAGAAGATCTAGCAATCTCCCTGGTTATAAAGTTTCAATGATTCTCCACCCCTCCACACCTCAAGCCTTCCAGAGTTGAATTAAGGGAAGGTGGGTGGTGCAATGGATAGAGAGCCAGGTCTGGAGTCAGGAAGACCTGAGTTCACACCTTACCTCAGAAGCTAGCTCTGTGACCCTGGGCAAGTCACTTAACCCCTGTTTGCTTCAGTTTCCTCATCTATAAAATGGGGATAATCATGGCACCTACCTCCCAGGGTGTGAGAATCAAAAGGGATGATATTTGTAAAGGGCTTAGCAGAGTGCTCACACACAGTAAGTGCTACGTAAATGTTAGCTATTACTAAGATGAGCCATACACGGTGCAGGTTTTTGTTCATCACATTACATTACCACTTTAGTAAAATCTCCTTTAATTCCTGAAATGGCTGGAAAGGACTCAGACAGCTAAACATAGCTTGAAAAGTGTCATTGAGAATTTTGATGATGGAGGGAAAAAAAAAGACAGAGATTTAGGGTTTCAATCTATGCCTTGGCATCTTTAGACTTTCTAGTGGATCACCACAGGGAAAAGCGAGGCTGGCACAGCCTTGGACTGACCTCTGGAGATGATCGTTCACTACAGAGATGAGGTTCATTTCCAGGCCTTGGGGGTAGCTATTTAAGCCTGGGGGTGTCTGGGAGTGGGGCTAGAAGGGAGGGGCCAGCCCCCGAGGCTGCTCACAGAGCTTGGGAATTCAGCAAACAAGAGAAAAGGAAAAAGGCACCCCCCATACTGGGATAGGGGGTTTGAATCTACAATGCCATCGGTGTTGGACACTGCTCCCTCTCCCAGTGCAGATGGACATCTACTCAACAACTTCTGGTCAGAGAGAATTGTATGGAACCTTGAGAAGCAAAATAAGTTTGGCCAATGTCACACAGCCAGTCTGGGCAAAAGCAGGGCTGAATTCCAGTCTTCTGACTCCCAGGACAGCTCTCTCTGTGTGATGGCAATCTGTTCTCTCTTTGTGTAAATATGTAATATAATCTATATGCTACTAATCATTTAGCAAGCAAGTAAAAATGTTGCAGACATGTACGTGTGGGTGTATGCTAACAGAAACATTTCTTGCTTTGATGGAAATATTCTATCCACAGATAAGTTTTTGTGTTTACATTAAACACCTATGATCTTAGCTCACAGAGGACTGAAGTCACTCTTTGGGGCTATAATTTGCTCCCCAAATCATGATTGAATGTACTGGCATTTTCAAACTTGGCAGGTCTCTGGATGCCTCCCTTCAAGAGTTGAGTAGAAAATAGAAAATGGATTGCCCAGTGTATGGGAAGGGATTGGTTTCCAATCCTGCCCCTGATATTCAGGTAACCAATGGGACTTTTTTATACTATGGTTTCTCCAGCCGTAAATGAGGGGGTGCCAGAGCTGTCCTTGCTTCCCCCTCTGGTTCTTCTGAGTGAGATCCCTTTTGATCTAATGTCCTGTGAAATGACTCTATGAAAAGTTCTGCCTCCATTCTCTCCAGCTTGCCCAGGAGGGAATCTCTATTCTCCTAAGCTGGGTAGGGAAGAAATGGTCCCCACAATTCTTCCTGGTCTCGACTATCTGGGAAACTGGATCCAGACAGCTCACCAAGCATCTGAGATGCTCCGGGATGTGTAATAACAGCAAGAGTAGAGAGCTCATCTTGACTACTTGCCAGCCGCCTCTGACGCCCTTTCCTGGCCCAGGTCCCAGGCCTCACATTGGGACTGAGAGATAGAGGCAATCACCCTGTGTCCAGGCAGCTCTCCTTATATGTGCAAACTTCCTTTGGGTGGCCTCCCTATCTCCAATCTGCATGGAGGGTTTCCAAAGGCTTGGTGGACAGTCTGTTACAATATTTTATCCACCATAACTGTAGTGGACAGAGAGCTGGACTGGGAGTCAGGAAGACCTGTATTCTAGTCCTATCTCTGACCCTGTATCAGCAAGCACCCCAGCATCCCCAGAGTGGCTGCCAACACAGGTTCTTAGATCTGCTTTGTTAAAGGAAAGCAACTCAAAATGGGTTAACAAGCTTACTTTAATCAGTCAAATATGTATAGTTTACCTAGTTCAGGGGAAAAAGGTCAGCACCCCAAACTTCAGAGTATACAGACAGAATTATCAAGAGAGAGAAACAGATCAAGTAGACAGGTGTCCAAACTGTCCAACCATTACATCCATACCAAATCAACATCTGGGTTTTTCAAAGGGGGGGGGGCTCTCAACAACAGCTTCCCAGAGTCTCATCTGGTCAAATCACAGAACACTTCTCAAAGTGAGCCCCAATGCAAAGCCTCACATCAGGGATTATATAGCCTTCTCCTGGGTCAGAGAATGTAACCACCCTCTTGACCCACTGCCCAATCACACAGCATCAAGGTCTGGGCATTCCTGAAAACCAAGCCTCCTGCCACAGGCTCCATGTGACCATATTCAGCCTATTAGGAGGCAGAGTACATTTTCAAATCAAGGAAGGTTCTCAGTCTCTAAAGCCTATCAAAGGGCCTAGGGACAGGGAAGATCTTTAAATTTACATTTCCATTACAGACCCCTGCTGACCCTGTGACCCTACTAAGCCACTTTCCATTTTTGCTACTCGTGCAGAGCAGGGACTAACCTGAATAAGTTAAGGGAGTTCCCTCCCTATACTGAAGAAAGCATAGGTGCCATTATCCCCAGTCGCACCCATCTCACCGGGATCCAACAGATAAATCTGTAAGGCACTCTGCAAACTTGAGAGTCCTCTAACAATGTGAGCTTATTAATAATTTAGTGAAGATTTATCAGGACTACTAACAAGAACTGGCATTTCAAAGGAAGCACTGTTACCTTCATGCTCACTCTGGAATCAGAAATCTCTTTCTATTACTCCCATGTAATATTGATAAAGTATTTGCCTCCCAACAGCCAAGTGCAGTAGGTAGTGCAATCTTACCAAGGAGAAAGTGGGGAGAGCTCTTCCCAGTTCACAGGGCTAGAAAGAGCAGGAAGTGGAATTGGAATCCAGAAGTCACATGAACTTTCTACCACACCCTAGCTGCTTTCTGTGGCTGAACACAACACTACCAATCCAACTGAATAAAATTACAGTTCCTTGTATTTGCATAATATTTACCTCTCATTAGCTATAAAGCACTTTATAGATGTTTGTACTCTTTTTAAAGGCCTAATTAATTTTCACAGATCCCCCACGACTCAAAGAGGAGAAGGGTAGTAGCATTCCTAATTAAAAAGGAGGTGACTGCATCTGGTCTGGAGTTACCTTGGATATTAAAAGAACTTGGAATAAAACCCAGTAATCTGTGCTGACTCGTTGGCCCAAGTAGTCTCCTTATTAAAGAGGAGAAAACAGGCACAATCTTTTGCCATTGTCCTTTTAAATGTAAATGTAACAAAATTAATGAGATATAAAGTTGAATGGGCAGAGCAGGGCAAGAGTTCTACTGAATTTGAACTTGACTGAGTGGGCAGTGGGGAGCCATCATAGGTCCTTGGGGGAGGATGACTTCATGAAGTAAAACTATTTGTAGGACCTTTATGGGATTTAGAACAGGAGGACCTCAGGCATCCAGGAGCCTCACACCCTCAATTTCAAGGTGAAAAAACTGAGGCCCAGGGGCTGTGATTTATCCAAGGTCACACAGGGAATGAGTAGCTGAATCAGGATTTGACTTGACATATCCATTTCTTTCTAGTCCATATTTTGAAAATGAATGAAGTTATTTGTGCTTTTTAGATTCTCCCTGGACCTTGAGTTCATGCCAGCTGAAGGGCAGTTAGTGAAATCAAAGCTGGTTAGTCTAAAGAGAAGACAAGAGGGAGGGCAAAGAAGATCATGGTATAGTGGAGTCAGGAAGATCTGAGTTCAAATTCTTCCTCAGACACTTTGTATGTGACCCTGAACAGGTTATTTAACCTCTGTGGGTGTCAATTTGAGAAACAAACCATGCCATATTGAGTGAAAACCAAAACCAACTAACCCTAACCTCATACCACTCCAGACCTCATCTGTGAAATGGGCCACTTGAGAAAGCTGTTTTGGGAAGCCCCTTCCAGCTCTAGCTGAGTAGCTCTTGTCAACACCCTGGAGATGACTCATGGACCCCCAATATTTCAGAGGAGAGTAGAGTGGCTGTAGTGTCCCATATCCTTCATATCTCTTTTTAAAATTACTTTCCTACATCTGATGTATTTGAAGCCCTGGGCTTGGAGCCTGGGATGAATTTGAATGACAGTGATACACTTTCTGGTGCATTTCTATTAACATAGCTGTGCAGCAATTTCCTCACTTAAGGTGGCTTACCTATAGAGTAGAGAAAGACATAAGTCCACCCCTCCCCTCCCCTTTAGCAATTCACAAATCTACTTTTGCCCAAAGGCCCTAATCTTGCCCAACCCTGTTGGCAACCTGGTGGAGGGTTAAGAGGAAGAAATCACTTGACTGAAATTCAGCATGTCTTTACCTCTCTTATGGAAATGGATTACCACAGATACCTATAAAACCCCCCACGTATCTGATCACTGGGTCATGCATGGGGCCCAATGCATGTCTGGCTAGGCTTAGGGGTCCCAAAGGACAGCACTGGTACCTGCTATGCCTTAGACAACTCAAGTGGGAAGAGTGAGGGACTTGGGAGTCAGAGGAGACCCCACGTGCCACTACACAAGGTCTCCTCATTGGTAAAGTGGGGGCTGGAGAGGACTAGATGTTCAGTCAGTTCGTGGTCCTTTGTGCTTGATGAGGACCAAAATGACACCACTTTGTTGGGGTCAGGTACAGTGTGCCAACTGAACAGGCCCGTATAAGCCTTGTGTGGAATGAAGTGTCGTTTCTCACGTGAACTATTTGCTAAAGTACTAGAAGCCTTTAGGCCCCAGTTTCCAGCTACCAGAAGTCGGGGGATCTTGGGGAAAACCAAACTCTGGAAATCCCCTGTCACCCCACCTGCCAAATAAGGGAATGCACAACCAATCAATTTAAAAGATTACGTGAGGAAGGGGAGGGCTGCGGTTTTCCTGCGGTTTTCGCTATATAACCCAGCTTTGGCTTCTGTATGGCGGCCTCCTCTCTCTGGACTTCCCAGTGACAGGACTGCCCACTTCTCTTCAATAAAACTTCCTGTTCTCACCTTGAGACGTCTCCGAGTAGTCAATCTGGGGCAGGGTCTCTGTAGCCCACACAGCCTGAAGGCTCTACCACAGGTCCGGCACAAGCAATCCATGTGAACGAACGTTTGGAGTGGAGATATCTCTAACCTCCTACATGTCATGTTTCTTTTGAGCTACTGTAGTTCTGTTTTCTCTCATAGAGCACAGGGACTTGGTTGTTTTATCAAAATTAATTTATTCTTATTTTTCAACATTTACTTCTTTAGGATTTTGAGTTTTAAATTTTCTCCCCCTTTTTTTTTCCTCCCCTCTCCCCAAGATGGTATGCAATCTGACATAGGCTATACATGTACAGTCATATTAAACACAGTTCCACATTAGTCATGTTATAAAGAATTAGAACCAAAGGGAAAAACCATGAGAAAGAAGAAACAAACAAACCAAAAAATAGAACATAGTCTGCTTCACTCTGCATTCAGGCTCCATGGTTCTTTCTCTGGATGCGGATGGCATATTCCATCATGAGTCTTTTGGAACTGTCTTAGTTGCTTGCATTGCACAGAGCCTTCTTTGATGCGGGCATGCTATGCTGGGCAGTCCTGTGCCAGTGTCTCCCATGTCAGGCAATCAATCTCAAAGTTCTTCAGAGTGTAGTGGCAAGCACCCCAGTGTCCCCAGGGTGCCTGCTCACACAGGTTCTTGGATCTGCTTTGTTAAAGGAAAGCAACTCAAAATGGGTTAACAAGCTTACTTTAATCAGTCAGACATATATTGTTTACCTTGTTCAGGAGAAAAGGTCAGCACCCTGAACCTCAAAGCATACAGGCAGAATTATCAAGACAGAAACATCAAGTAGACAGCTTTCCAAACTGTCCAACCATTACATACATACCCAGTCAACATCTGGGTTTCCACATTCTGGGTTTTTCAAAGCCGGGGGACTCTCAACAACGGCTTCCCAGAATTCAGATCAAATCACAGAACACTTCTCAAAGTGAGTCCCAAAAACAAAGCTACACATCAGGGCTTATATAGCCTTCTCCTGGCTCAGAGAATGTAACAACCTTATTGACTCACTGGCCAATCAAGAAGTATCTACTGAAAAACAAGCCTCCCCCACACCAGGCTTCAGGTGCACATTAGCCTAGGGGCAGGGAAGATCTTTAAAATTTACATTCTTATTACAAGAGAGACCTTAAGACTCTCCTTGTATCCCATCTTCTGACCTCTGTGAGTGCTTACCTTGAGTGAAGTCTCCATAAAATAGTCTTTTAGGCAAATGTACTTTTGGCATCAATATGACCAACCCACTGGAGTTGCACTTTCTGCAAGTGAGTTTAAATGCTTGGCAGTTCAGCTCAAGAAAGCACCTCAGTATCTGGTGCCTTATCCTGCTGGGTGGTCTTCAGAATCTTCCTAAGACGATTCAAATGGAAGCGATTCAGTTTCCTGGCCTGGTGCTGGTAGACTATCCAGGTTTCATAGGCATACAACAGTGAGATCCACACCACAGTTCTGTTTGGTAGCATTCTAGTATGTCTTCTCTCCCCCACTCTCCTTTGGAACTTCCCAAACACTGAGCTAACTCTGTGTGTCAATTTCATCATCTACATGTACATCCCTGGAAAGCCGACTGCCAAGGAAAGTGAACTTATGGGCAGCACTAGAAATCTTTCCATTTGCTGTAACCTGTGCTTCCATATATGGATGGTGTGATGCTAGCTGGTGGGGAGCCTGTTTTCTTGGTGTTGTTAGGCCAAAATTAGCACAGGCAGCAGAGGATTGATCCATATTTTGTTGTATCTCAGTTTCAGAGGCTGCATTGGTGTACAATCATCTGCAAACAGAAAACCACGCAGCAACACTTCCTGTACTTTGGTCTTAGCTTGTAGCCTTTTCAAGTTAAATAATTTACCATCAGTGAGGTAGCTGACCTTGAGGCCTCACTGAAGGCATCTGACAACATGGCTGAAAACATCATGCTTCTGAAAAGTACAGGAGCAAGCAGAGAGCCCTGCTCCATCCCACTAGTGACCGAGAAAGCCTGAGAGCAACATCCATCATCAAGAACTGGGGCAAGCATGCTGTCATGAGACTGAAGTACAATTACTGATCAGCTTTTCCAGGCAACCAAATTTTGCCATGATCTACAAGCACTCAAGACAGACAGTATCAAAGGCCATGGTCAAATGGACAGATGTGTACAGACCTCTGTTCTGCTACTGTCACTTTTTCTGGAGTTGTTGGGCAGCAAACCCCACGTTGACTGTTCCTTGGCCCTTTCTGAAGACACGCTGGCTCTTGGGTAGATGACCATCTTCCAGGTGAAGGCTCAGTCTACTGAGGAGGATTCTGGCAAGAATCTTGTCATCAATGATTAAAGAAGAGACCCTTCTGTGATTGTCACAGGACAGCCTATTTCTTTTTTCTTTATCGAGATGGACAGTGGAGTCATTCTTGGACTCCTGGATATCACATCCTTTTGTCAAATAATCTGGAAATTTCAGTCAGCTTTAGTGTGAGCACTGGACCCCCTGCCTTGTAGGATCTCACCTGGGAAAGAAACAGCACCAGGAGCTTTACCACACGAGAGGAGCCTAATGGCATCCAAAACCTCTTTTTTTAGTTGGAAATTCAACTAGAGAGGAACAGACTTTAACCTGAGGTATACAGTCGATGGCTTCAACAATGGTTGATGACAGTCTGTTGAGAACATTATGGAAGTGTTCAGTCCATCTCTTCAGAATCATGTCCTTATCACTAATCACTGTGGCTCTACCAGCACTGAATAGTGAGATGCACCAGAGTTCTTCAGAACCATAAATAACCTTCAGGGCATCATAAAAGCACTTTGGATTGTTACTATCAGCATAAAGCTGAATTTCATCTGCCTTCTCACTGAGGCAAGAATACTGCATCTCTCTCAGCTTGGCTTACATTTTGCTCCTGATGGAATTAGATGCTGCCTTCTTGGAGATGAATGGGCTATCCTGCTGGTCAATCCTGTGGAGTTCTTGTTTTTTGTATCTAGTAGCTTCTGAATTTCCCCATCATTTTCATCAAACCAGTTCTGGTGTTTGTGAGTATTCTGCCCACCAAATCTCTGAAAGGTAACCACTCCTTTTCTGCTACACTGTTGCCAACCATGTGTTGACTCAGCTTTCACTCCAAGTCAGTAACAAAGTGTTCACACATGGAGAAGCTTTCTAATCTGTTGATGTTAAGTCTTGGTTGTCTTGCCTTGGGGAAGCTGCTTTTGTGGAATGCGAATGTTTGGCTTGGAGAGGGTAAGTCTGAGGTCAGTCCAGCACTCTTCGCTATACATCACCTTTGTCACCCTTCCATCCCATCTGTCTTTTCTCCTTGTAATAACTTAGTCTATTAAATACCAATGCTTGCTTCAAGGGGGCACCCACAAAATTTTGTTGCATTTGGGTAAATGGAAGACAGTGTTAGTGATGAGGTCATGAGCTGTGCAAGTCTTCTGTAGTAAGTCACCACTGCAGTTGCTGTTTCTGACTCCAGTCCTCCCAAGGACTCCCTGTTATGTTTGATAATCCGTGCCTACTCTGGCATTAGAGTCGCCCAGAATTACCAGCTGATCTTCTTTCAGTACATTGATGATGAGGGCCTCCAGGTCTTCATAAAAACTTTCTTTGACCTCATCTGGGTTCATCATGGTGAGAACGTAGGCAGTCATGATGGTGGTGTGGTACTTTCCTGTGAGTGGCAATCACATTGTCACGAGTCTGTCCTTCACCTTTTTCGGAGCTTTTTGACTAGATTGGCTTTGATTGTGAAACACACGCCAACTTTACATTGCTCCATATCACTGTGGTCACTCGAGGAAAAACGTGTACCCAGCTCCAATCTGGGTAAGCTGCCTTCATGCACCAGCCTCGGCTCATGCTGGGCAGCTCTTTACTTCTCTTGCAACAGGGGATGTTCATCTTTTTTTTTTTTTAAAGCAATTGTGTTTAAGTAACTTGCTCAAGGTTACACGGCCAGTTATACTGTGTGGTGTTAAGTATCTGGACCCAGAACAGAACTCAGGTCTCCCAACTCTGGGGCCAGTACTCTTACTCACTATGCCACCTGGCCACCCTGGATGTTCATCTTTCAGGCTTACTGGATTTCATGTCATCTATAAGCACATGCACGTTCCATGCACTGATGGTGAGGAGAACCGTCTTTAAAAGGTTTTTGTATATTTTTTTGTGTTTTGACCACAGGGTAGGACCCCCACCTGCCGTGGTAAGCTGGCCAAAGTTAGGCTGGGTGAAGCAGATGATGTTTAGGTAATCTTTTTTAGTCCCTTCTTCACACCAGGAGGTGACCAGGGTGGTGCTTATAAAAGGCTGCTCAGACACCCAGGGTACTGCCGAATGCCACTGCAGCTTAAGTCTACTGGGGAGATGACCCTCTGGCTTCAGCCAACTGTGTCCAGGGTTGTGGCTGCAGCTCCCAGTGTATCTATACCGACTGCTTCATCACTTGCCTGTCAACACAGGACTTTGAGGTAGGCAAAAATGATAAAATGGTATGGGTGATGTCTTTTGATTCACACATAAATTAGGTTTAAGTGAGGCAGATTTGCCCAAATTTGTTGGCTTCACTCTCTCTTCTAGAATCATCAAAGTCCAGTGGCAAAAAAAAGTTGGAATGACTGACAATGGCCTGGGATACAGTGGATGGCCTTGGCATCTTCAATGTCTAACCAAGCTTTAAGTGCAATAAGAAATGAATATTTCTCTCATATTTAATAAATAAGTATTGTGTTAAGATCAAGGTTTTTCCCCTTTTCTAATTCCTCATCTAGAAACCGAGTGTGGGAAATCTCTCTTAGAGATTTACCCAGGCTGAGATTTAATCAGACAGTAAAAGACACTCTAATTTTAGACTAATGGGTGCATTCCTGCTCATTGTGTTTGCTCAGACAGGTCTGGGAAGATGTGGATCCTCCCTTTGCCAGACAGGTGATATGGAAATTGATGTTTCTTTGACCAAGATTTGGATGACATGAGTCACAGTAACCTAAGATATTCATTTTAATATTGTGGTAACCAATCAGAGCTGACTGCCACCCCTCAGGAACATCTCCTCTTTGAAGGGCATATAAAGTGTGAGCCCACCCCCATTCGGGGTCTTTGGTCTAAGAGCCAAATGGCCATCCTTTTATTAATAACAATAATAACGTGCTGGCCTTATTAAGAAAATGATCAAATTACCCAGAAACTGTCTCTTGAGATTTTTTAATTGTCACAGTGCTCCACGGCACCTGCTTCAGCACCATCATGGTTGCTGGAACAAATTGTTCTATCTGCACATTCCACTGGAAGAAGTCTTCACATGGTTGGGTAAACATGGCTCTAACTTAGGAATGGGTTTGTGGTCTGTCAGTGACCTTTAGCCTGGTTTAGCCTGTCTACCAGGGTGAGGCCACTTCACACGCTACAGTCATGTAGTGGAGTCACAGGTGGGAGTTAGGTGGTAGGCAGACGCCAAAGGGCTCTGTAATGGCAAGCACAGAAGTAGTTCACACCTTGTTTCAGCTACTGAATTAACACCTTGTTTCAGTTCAGGTGCCTTTTGAGCCTTGTATCAAGTCTATAAAGAAACAGAACATGTGAACCCCACAACTTGTGAACCCTAGAACTCATGAACTTCAGCAAAAGGAAGGGGAGGAGCTAATGACCATATATAAGGAGAGGCCCAGGGCTTGAGATGGCAGAACTGATAAGAAGACTCTTGTGGTGGCAGAGTTTATGGAGAAAACTTGTGGTATCCGAGAAAACTTGTGGTATCCTGGCCCTCTGTCTTTTCTGTCTGTGTTGATGTTTGTTTATGATACTTTGTATAGAAGTCCTGGGACCTTACTGGAAGCCCTGAAAGAGGATTTTCTGGTTGTATGTTCACAGAAGTCCTGCAGGAGGGTTTTGGAGGTCCTGGGACTTTACTGATGATTTGTGCTGACCTCTTGGACCTTGCTTGTGGGTCTTTGTTGATTTCTATGTTGATGATTTGTGTTGAGTTCTCAGACCTTGTTGGTGTGTCTGAGTTGATTTCACAGGCAGATAGTGAATTGGTGATGGTGCCAGCCATGTGTATGAATATTATTGTGGCTCTGTCAAGCTTTGTCTTCCCAGAAACAGGAACTGTGAAGGACTGGAGGTAGACTGGGTACTATGAACTTCAATATGGAATGGGAACTGGATGAAGAACTGGACAAGGAACTGGGAGCTGCCTGCCTTTGAACCCAGGTGACAGTTGGATCTGGGACCATGGAAGAGGACCCATGGAAGCAGAGAGCCAGCCTCAAGTCAAACTGAAAGAAGACTTTACTTGAATACTGTGTAGTGACTGAGAAGATTATGGTTTACTGTGACCTAGGGATGGAGGACTTTGACTTTTGTACTTTGTGATTGACTAAATGAATGTACTTTATTTAAAACCATGTGACCCCTTTGGTGAAAACTATGTGGCCATTTTAGTGATAAATTGTTGAGTTGTAACATTGTGAATGCTGTACTTTGATTTTCTGTGAATGTTTTGCTTTGATTTGTTATTGAATAGAGAGTTCAATACACTGCACAATCAGAACCTTGAAAAGCTGTTCACAGCAGCAGTCCTCTGGAAAGCTGCTCGCACTTGGCTTCATAGTTCTGCAGCTCTCACCCTAGAGATACTATTCTTCCTTGAACACCTGTATACCCAAGATGCTCAGTAGGCTCCTTTTCAACCACAAACTTGGTGGATGAAATCATCGTACTTTGCTAATTTATTTTTTGCTATAATGGTAGAAGATGCGCCTAATTGGGGAACAAAAATTTTTGTGAATTGTGTGTGTTCCAGGTCCATATTGTGTTTCATTGATCTTATTTTAAAATTTAGACCTGAGGCTATGGGTTAGACACACAAAAAGTATTGTAGCCACCTGTCTTTGGGTTGGAGGCCCATGGCAGCTGCAGTTCTGCAGATGGTAAAAGCAAAGTGGAGAATTAGCATGGCAGAGTGGAATGAACACTGGATTTGGAGTCAGAAGATCTGGCTTCAGATCCTGGCTCTGCTACTTAATTACTGTGTGACTTTAGGCAGCCTTCATCCAGAAAATTATGGGGTTGGGCTAGATGGCCTCTCGCATCCTTCCCAATCCTAAAGCTGTGATTCTCTGAAACAGCAGAGCCTAGAACACATGGGGGACAATGGTGATCTGCATAGCTCAGAAGAATTCATCAGCTCTCCAGGGAAGCTGAGTAGGTGACCTCAGAGTCAGGGGAGGCCCTCAGTACTAGGGTCCTTCGCTGCTCTGGCTGTGCATACTTCCCATGTGTCCTGTTCCTTCTTCTGTGCATATGCCCTGACTACATGTTCCCTCTCTTAGGGGATGTAGGAATATGGAAAAGTGCCTCTTTATAGGGATGGGCTGGGGGAGATATGGTTTTTCCTTGGACTTTACTTTCCTAGGCTGTACTGTTTAATTAAATGCCTTCTGTTCCGAATTAGTGTGTCCTCTGGGTTAGTCTGCCAGAAGGGAAACTGGTGTGGTCTTAGGAGCTATAATTTTGAGTAGATGTTCACCCACATATGCCTTGGAGTTGGGGGAGCTCTTATTTGAGGGGAGCTGAGGTATATACTCAATTTTGCCCTAGCTTAATACTACGATCTTCTGCAAAGGACAGACCATTTCTGGGGGTTCCTTTTCAGTGTCTATGGCAGTGAAATGCTTTGACAACAGAATGTTAGGTTTATATTCCTTTAATAACTGGACCTGCTCATTATTTGCAAAATACCTTAGTCACTTTCTCATTTGATCCTCAAATAACCCTATGGACTAATTAGCAGAGGTATTATTCTTCCCCTTTTATAGACAGGGAAACCAAGGCTTAAAAGGTGAGATCACTTCCCCAGGGCCACACATCAAGAACCTAAGAGAGGATGGGGAGGAATCCAGCTCTACCAGTCTTGAAACTCACTCTCCACTCTCACTTTATGCCAAAGAAACTGAGGCCCAGGGAGTGTGCTGCTAGCCCACGGTCAAACAGATAATACACATCAAAGGCAACATTTTAGATTCCTAGGATCACAGATCTTGTTCTGGCCTGTTAAGAGGCTTCCAGGAGCCTGTGAACTTGGATGGGGGAAAATTATATCTTTATCTTCACTACTCTTAAATTGAAATTTATCATTTCCTTCGAATATGGAGGAAATAAAACCTGTCAGAGCCTTCATGAACCAGAAGCCACAATAAGAAAAAGCTGATATTGACCACTATTGGCAAACTTCAGATTCTGGGAGTGGCCTAACCTCTCCAGTAGAATTATCTGTCTTAGCTCTTTTCATCTCACATGATCAAACTAACTACACTCCCTTCCTCCCCCATTATCTGAGTGACGCCATAAGGCAAAAGAAACCCTACTGATGGGAGTCACCAATGTGACCAGGCAGCCAAAGAAGCCAAGGAGGATCTCTCAGGAATCAATAAGAGGGGCAGACTATCCTAGACTATGGAAGCAACAGTCCTACTGTGGGCTGACAGTTATCCGAAGTATCATGTTCAGTTTCTGGAGCCACATTGTGAGTTACTGGCTAACTGGAGAGCAACCAGGCCTGGTGGGAGGACTAGGGAGCACCTGATTCAATTTCAGATACAATATGGAAACACCTACTGTGGGCCAGGTGTACAAAGATGGGATTTAAACAGCTCACCTGCCCTCAAGTTTACATTGTATCTGAGAGAAAGCAAATGTATGTATAGAAGTAAACAAAACAAATGCCAAGAAAATACAAAGTCATTGTGGGGGAAGCCCTCTTCCCATTCATTTTTTTTTTTTAAGCAATCGGGGTTAAGTAACTTGCTTAAGGTTACACGGCCAGTTATTTCTGGTTGTGGTGCTGAGTATCTGAGCCCGAATTTGATCCAGGTCATCCCGACACTGGAGCCGGTGCTCTTACTCGCTGAGTCACCTGGCCGCCCCTTCCCATTCATTTTTAACAACATGACCAGCCATCGGTCTTTTTTAGTCAAATGTTTCCTCATGACTCCACAAGTCTTCTCGCACATAGGTATTCCTTGAAACATCCATCATGCTTCTCCACTGCCCCTTGGGTCACTCCTCACCTTGAATCCTTGGAGACTGGAATTCCAAGATTCACAACCATGTCATTGTATCTCCATGACAACATTTATCTTGAAAAGATCAATTTCTGCTTGTTAAAAGGCTGGTGCAATGCCCCAAAGGAAATTCAGGCTGCTCTCTTCCTCCCATCTCATTTTGGGCCTGATTCTTTTCCCAGGAGCTTGGACATGGAGGTAGCAACTCCACGGTTTGGCCATTGAGCTCTGTGTCATTGCCTGGACAGTGGGCAATCCCAGGTCAGAAGAGGGGCTCTCAAACCCCTAGGAGCCCCGAATGATGAAACTATTTTCATAATGACACTAGGAGGTGTTTCCATTTTTAATACTACTCCTCTAATCTTTAGGTGGTCCTCAATGACCTTCATGAGCATAGAGTTAGATGAGGTGGAGAGGACATGGTAATTGTCTCGTGTCATGTGGAACAGGGATCAGAATTGGCCTGCTTAGTCCTAAAGGGCAGAAGAGGGGGCATGGACAGGACAAAAGACTGACTTGAGTCTTGTAAGGAAAAAATGAGTAATGTAACAGATAACCCAAAGTGTGCCCTGAATGCTGCCCCCCACTCATCCTCTGGCTCCTGTGGACAGTTGCTACCCTCAGGGGCTGACACCAAAGAGGTCACTGCTCAAAGTCACAAATTCAGAGAGGAAAACCTTTATTTCATAGTACAGAAAATGGTAATTAGCAGTCATGTTAGGTCCTAAGCTTCCCTTCAAAGGTGCGGCCATTGGGGCATCTTTCCTGGGCAATCTCTCCCTTCCAGGGTCTTACTCAGTTCCTCCCTGATCTGTACTGCCACTCCCAGTCTTAGGACCCATCTTTCCCTTGCTCTGCCCCCAAGGCAAACATGATCAGGGTTTCTGAAGAACAATTCCCTCCAGGATAGACAAGTGGTCTGGGTAATTCAGTGTAACAGCTATAGCTGTGGAAGTCTAGGTATCTCCTTTCCCTCTCCCTCTCTCCCCACTATCTGTCTTTTTATAACTTTCTCTGAGAGACAGCACTCAGGAAATCTCTCTCCAGAAAGTCCAGAAGGGTTCTAAACTCCTGGTACTGATTCTAATGCTGTTCAGTCATTTTTTTCAGTTGTGTTTGACTCTGTGACCCCATTTGGGGTTTTCTTGGCAGAGATACTGGAACGGTTTTCCATTTCCTTTTCTAGCTCATTTTATAGGTGAGGAAACTGACACAAAAAGAGTTAAGTGACTTGCCCAGGATCACACAACTAGTAATTGTCTGAAGTTGGGTTTGAACTTCATCTTCCTGACCCCAAGTCTAGGGCTTTGTCCATGGTGCCACCCACCTGCCTTGACATTGCGTTTGCTCAGCAGACAACTCCCAAGACTGGCACTTCTCAGGACATTCACATTCTCTGCTTAGGTTAGATTTGGGGATCACGTTGCCTAGTAATTAAACAATTCCTCTTCTTCTACATTGGAGGGAAGGGAATAAGCAATTGTTAAGCACCAACTATATGCCAGGTACTGTACTAAGCAATTTCCAGATATTATCTCATTTGGTCAGAGAAACAAGGAACCCCAAGGCCTGGGAACCTGCAGAATTATGAAAATGGCCCAAACTGCGGGCCCATGGAAATTCAGACTCAGCTGCAGAATCTCTGTAAAAGCAACGACTCTTCCCCAAAATCCTGCCGACACAGAAATTCTTCCAGAAATCATGGAATTGGGGGGGCAGAGCCAAGATGGCAGCAGAGAAGCAGGAAAACTCCCTGTGCTCCTCCCATAACCACCTCAAATACCTATAAAAATGACTCTAAACAAACTTTAGGGAACCCACAAAGTGATAGAGGGAAATAAACCTCCCACTGAAGACAGCTTAGCAGATGGACAGGAAGGGTTCATTGCAGCACGCTGGGAGCCAAGCCCAGCCCCGAGGTTTTAGCCTCATGTCGGCCCAACCAGGCGCGCTAGAGGGATGTTGGGAGAGTGGATCACCAGTAGCTGTGGAGGTTTCCAGAATTATCAACCCATAAATGCCAAAGAAAAAGTGAGAAGTCAGTGGACTTTGGGAACAGGGGGTCCAGGAGTGTGGTCTGGCCTCTGCCCCTGGAGGGAGAGGCGGCTGAGGTGCAGCAGCTGCAGCCACATGGCTGTTACAGAGCTCCTGGCCTGCAGATTGTAGGGGGACCAAGCAACCATTCTGAGGGGTAATCACTCTTGCTTTAACCTGCTTGGATATGGATAGCTGTCTAGGGTGGAGGTCCTGGGGTATGTGACCAGTGAGCCAGAGAACGTGGAGGCTTCAGACAGGGCAGCCAACTAATAGCTCTGGCAGCTGAGAAAACCCCGATGATTTGGAACAAAGCTTCCCCCTCTGGTAGCAGAGTTCTACTGTGGCAAAAAGCCCAAAAGTCAAGTAACTGAGTGGCAACATGAGCAAGCAAAGCAAGCACAGCAATCTGACTTTGGATTTCTTTTTTGGGGACAAAAAGGATCAAAGCATTGGAACAGGAGGAAGACAACAAAGTCAGAACTCCTGCACTAAAAGCTTCCAAGAAAAATATGAACTGATTAGAAGCCATAGAGGAGCTTAAGAAGAATTTTGAAAACCAAATAAGAGAACTGGAGGAAAAATTGGGAAGAGAAATGAGAATGATGTAAGAAAATCATAAAAAGAGAGTCAACAACCTGATTGAAGAAAATAACACCTTAAAAAATAGACTAACTCAAATGGCAAAAGAGGCTCAAAAAACCAATGAGAAGAAGAATGCCTTAAAAAGCCGAATTTGCCTGATGGAAAAAGAATCTCAAAAGCTCACTGAACAGAACCATTCCTTCAGAATTAGACTGGACCAAATGGAAGCTAGTGACTTTATGAGAAATCAAGATGCTGTTAAACAGATCCAGACAAATGAAAAAATAGAAGGCAATGTGAAATATCTCATTGGAAAAACCACTGATTTGGAAAACAGATCCAGGCAAGATAATTTAAAAATTATTGGCCATGATCAAAAAAAGAACCTAGAAATCATCCTTCAAGAAATTCTCAAGAAAAATTGCCCTGATGTTTTAGAACCAGAGGGCAAAATAGAGGTTGAAAGAATCCACCCATCACCTCTTGAAAAAAAAACCCCAAAAGAAAACTCTTAGGAATATCATAGCCAGGTTCTGGAGTTCCCAGATCAAGGAGAAAATATTACAAGCAGCCAAGAAGAAACAATGTGAATATTTTGGAAACACAATCAGGATAACACAGGATCTGGTAGCTTCTGCACTGAGGGATTGAAGGGCTTGGAATATGATATTCTGGAGGTCAAAGGAGCTAGAATTAAAACCAAGAATCACCTACCCAGCAATACTGAGTATCATGTTTCAGGGGAAAATATGATTCAATGAAATAGAGGACTTTCAAGCATTCTTGATGAAAAAACAAGAGCTGAATAGAAAATTTGACATTCAGATACAAGAAGCATGAGAAGGTAAACAGGGAAAAGAAATCATAAGGAACTTATCAAAGTTGAACTATTTGCATTCCGAAATGGAAAAATGATAATTGTAACTTATGAAACTTTTCTCAGTATGAGAATAATTGAAGGGAATATAAATGTATATATCTATATCTATCTATATGTATCTATCTAGTATACATACAAAGATATGCCTACATATATAGGAGGGTATATAGGTGTATGAATACATATATGAGTGTGTGTATATATGTGTACAGGTATACATAGACACAGGGCACAGGATCAACTGAATAGGAAGGGATGATACTTAAAGGTGAAATTGAGAGGTAAGAGAGGAATATAATGGGAGGAAATGGGGAGAGACAGAATGGGGTAAATTATCTCATTTAGAAGAGGTAAGGGAAAACTGTTACAATGGAAGGGAAGAACAAGAAGGCAAAAGGAAATGGGTTAAATTTACTCTCATTGAATTTGGCTCAGAGAGGGAATGACATACCCACTAAATAGGGTATCTCACCCTACAGGATAGTAGAGGGGAAGAGGATGGAGGGGAGGGCAGGCTGGGGGGAGGGAAGTTAGAAGCATACACTTTTGAAAAGGGATAAGGTCAAAGTAGAGAATAGAACAAGTGGGGGGAGGGAGAGGAGGGAGGGTAATATAGTCAGTTTTTCACAATATATCCACCATGGAAATGTTTTGCGTAACTACACGTGTACAACCTATATTGAATTGCCTATCTTCCCAGTGAGGGTGGGTGATGAGGGAGGAAGGGAAAGAATCTGGAATTCAAAGTTTTAAAATAAAATGTTTAAAAATATATATTATTATAATTTTTTTTACATGCAACTCAGAAATAACATGTACAGGCAATGGGGTATAGAGATCCATCTTGCCCTACCGTAAAGTCAGAGAGGGGATGGAGGAGGATATAGGAGAGAGCAGAATGGGGGAGGGGGTATACAGTGGGATCATTGTGTTGGGTTGGTGGGTAGGGGAAAGACAGGGAGAATATCTGTAATTCAAAACCTTGTGAAAATGAATGATGTAAACTAAAAATAAGCATAAAATTTAATTAAAAAAAAAGAGGGGTGGCAAGGTGACACAGTGAATAGAGCACTGTTCTTGGAGTCAGGAGGACCTGAGTTCAAATCTGGCCGGTGACACTTAACACAAAACTAGCTGTGTGACCTTGGGCAAGTTACTTAACCCCAAGTGCCCCTCCAAAAAGAAAAAAAAGGAAATCATGGAATCTCTGCTTGATAGGAAGGAAGTCAGAGGCTTGGAGTGGCTGTCACCTTTTTTAGGGACTTGTAGCTACAAGTCTTGGGCTCAAACCCTGATCCTCTCTGACTGCCTGTGTGACCTTGGATAAAATGTTTCACCTTTCTCAGCTTCAGGAGCTGATGTCGAGAACCACCAAATTGAGGGAGATGATCTCCAGTGAGGTCATCTTTCTCCTTAAACTTACTTGAAGAAAATGGGCCTTCCCCTGAGGCCAGTTAGTCAACAAACATTTATTGAGCTTGGGATACATGGGTCTGGGGTCCTTTGAGCTGCCTGACCCCAGGGGCTTGGTCCCTCTATCCCTCATTTTTTTCTTGAAAAAATTTTTAAAAATTAATTTATTTTTAGTTTTCAACATTCACTTGCATAATATTTGAGTTTAAAATTTTCTCCCCCTCCCCAAGACTGCATGCAATCTGATACAGGCTCTACATATACATTCATATTAAACACATTTTTACATTAGTCATGTTATAAAGAAGAATTAGAACCAATGGGAGGAATCAAGAGGAAAGAAACAAAACAGTAAAAAAAAAAAAAGAGCAAATAGTTTGCTTCTATCTGCATTCAGACTCCATAATTCTTTCTCTGGATATGGATGGCATTTTCCATTATGAGTCTTTTGGAGTTGTCTTAGATCCTTGCATTGCTGAGAAAGAGCTAAGACTATCAAAGTCAGTCATTGCACAATGTGACTGTTACTGTGTACAATGTTCTCCCGGTTCTGCTCACCTCACTCAGCATCAGTTCATATAAGTGTTTCTAGGATTTTCTGAAGTGTGCCTGCTCATCATTCTTATGGAACAATAGTATTCCCTTATATATATATACCACAACTTGTTCAGCCGTTCCCAATGGATGGGCATCCCCTCAATTTCCAATTCTTGGCCACCACAAAAAGAGCTGCTAAAAATATTTTTGTCCATGTGGGTCCTTTTCCCTTTTTGATGATCTCTTGGGATCCAGACTTAGTAGTGGTATTGCTCTATCAAAGGGTATGCAGTTTTATAGCCCTTTGGGCATAGTTCCCAATTGCTCTCCAGAATCATTGGATCAGTTTACCCCCCGTTTTCTTGTTTGCTGTTATTCATTGGTTTATCAAGGAAGTCCTACAAAGGAAATAGAGCCCTCTTCCAAAAGACTCATGATGGAGAATGCTATCTACGCTCAGAGAAAGAACTATGGAGTCTGAAGGCAGATTGAAGCATACTGTTTTCTCTTTTTGTCCCCCTTTGGTTCTGATTCTTCTTTATAACATGGCTAATGTGTGAACAGATTTAATATGATTGCACATGCATAGCCTATATCAGAGTGCATGCTGTCTTGGGGAGGAGAGGGTGGGCAAAAACATTTTGAAAGTTAAAATCTTACAAAGGTGAATGTTGAAAACTATCTTTGCATGTAATTGGAAAAAAAATACTGTTAAATGGGAAAAGAAGAAAAATAGCTCTCCTTTCACTTACGGCTAATATTATATCTTTGAGAGTGTCTATTCCAAGGGCCTATATTTAAAACCCAGCTCTGTTAATTAATGTGTGTCCTTGGGCATGTCCTTTCAACTCCATGGACCTCAGTTTCCTCCTCTGTCAAATGAGGGGTTTGGGTCTCTAAGGCCCCTGTCTGTGATCCTGTAACTAGGCCTTAGTTTCTTCACTAGTAAAAATGGGAGGTATGATGATACTGTGGAGAGAGGCTGGCCCTGGAATCAGAATGACCTGGATCTGCCATAGGACCCAGGGGTGAGCCCGGGCAAGCTGGGTTACCTACCATTCAGTGTCAGAGGTGGCTTTCTGATAAGATGATCCTCCGGTTTCTGATGAGGTGCTGATCTGCATGGGAAGAGGAATTTTCTAACTTGGGAGTTACCTGTGGCAGCAAAATCACAGAAATGGTCCAAAGTAAAGTGGGGGACTGGACTACACTGCACTAGAAGGTCCCAGGGGCCTCTCAAGACCTGCGTTGGCATTTCTCAGCCGCCCTTGCTGAATCCTCCTCCAGAGCACACCCTCTCACCCTGGGTGTCCCTCTTCTCATCTCCCTCCATACTGATTTCCTTGGTGACCTCATCCGTTCCCATGGATTTAAGGACTTGTCTTGCCCCAGCCTCTCTGCTGACCTCCAACCTCCAACCTCTTGAACTGGATGTCCAGTAGACACCTTAAATTCAGCATGTCCAACACAGAGCGCAGCCTTTGTCCCCCTACACCCTCCCTACTTCTGTATCACTGTAGAGGGCTACATACACCATCTTCCCACATCCCTCAGGCTCACAACCTAGGAGTGAGGCTGGATTCTTTATTGTCTTTCACCCCTCCCCCATATCCAAGCTGCCACCTAGGCCTTCAGATTTCACCTTCATAACATTCACCCCCTTATCTCTTCTGATTCTGCCCCCATTCTGGTATAGGCACCTGGGCTATTACAATAGCTGTTGGGAGCAGGGGTCTGTCTGCCTCAGGTCTCTCTCCCCACGCCAGTCTATTTGGCCACCAAAGTGATTTTCCTAAAGCACAGGTTTGACTTCGTCCCTCCTCCCCTCAATAAGCTCCAGTGGCTCCTGACTGTCTCCAGGACCAAATACAAAATGCTGTTTGGCCTTCAAAGCCCTTTACAACCTAGCACTTAGGTTTACACTGCAACCTGAACTCATCAGATTGGTGACTGTGGCCTTCCAGCTGATCTTTGTACAAGACAATCTTTCTCTTAGTTCCAGGCATTCTCTCTCTCCTCAATTCTGCATACTGGCTTCCCTGCCTTCCTTTAAGTCCCCCCTTCTAGAGAAGCCTTCATTCCAGTGCCTTCCCTTGGTTAATTATTCCCTATTTATCCTGTATATTACTTTTTTGCAAGTGGTGTCCCCCATTAAGCTCCCTGAGGGCAGGGATTCTTTTGCCTCTATTTGTATCCCCAACACTTAGAACAGTGCCTGACATATAGCTGGGGTTCACTTGTTGTCTGTGCTCCACCCCCCCCAGAAGCAATGACATCATGGGCTGCTGTCTAGACTCCTGCATTAATCAGATTTATGGGAGGCAGGGCTGTATAAAGCCTTACCCTTTCTTCCAGAGTCCTTGGAGTCCAGCAGCAGGACCTGTCCTGTGGACTGAAGGCCAGGATGCAGTGCACATCTCCTCGATGTCTGAGCAAGCCCTAAGAGATTCAGCGGCTTTCATGGCTGTTGGGACAAATTGCTCTCCTCAGCCATTCTGTTGAAGTAGTCTTCACACCCTCTTGCATGGGTTTCAGGCCCCTTAACCCCGTATAGCTCCTCTGCAGAGAGGGTTGGTCTACCAAGGTGTGGCTGAGGATCCTTCCTCCATAAGATCCTTCATTCCATGAGTCCTTGCCCAAAGTAAATGCTTGTTGACCGATGGATTGATCCTAGGCAACAAAAACTAAAATATAAGCTCAAGTTCTGATGTGCCCAGGAAATGTTTCCACACCCAGCGTTTCCTAAGCCAATAAGATGACAAGTCAGCAAACCACCCCCCAAAACTCCAGAGGTGCTGGACTGAGGTGTCAGTGGGCTCTAACCATAAGACCCTGGGACAAAATCACTCCCAATCAGGGCCTCAGTCTCTTCTTCCGTAATGAGGGGGCCGGGTTGGAAGACCTTTGTGGGCCCTTCTATTTTTCCCACCTAGGAAGGTCACGTCCAGCCCTGCTTTACCTGTGTGCCCTGACCTGGGTGCAGGGCTTCAGGCCCTTCCTCAGCCTTCAGGTCTCTATGCATGGGCTTTGCAGGCCAGCTGGTGGGGGTGGGAGTGGGGGTGGGGCAGGGACGAGATGGGAACCCGGCCCTTCTGCCTCCGTGATCTCTGTTTTCCCCGGGCATCGCGTCTCCGAAGGGGCTTCTCAAAGCCAGGCCAGGAAGGCAGAGGAACCGTAAGCGTGAGTACTGGAGGCCCGGGCCGCTTACAAGAGAGGAAATGATCAGAGTGGGGGAAGTGACGGCCAGAGAGGTGTGTCCGAGGGGGTGGGCGGGGTGTGTGCGCTGCCCGCCCCGACCACCCCCTCCCCCTTCCTGCCCTGCCCTCCCCTCCCCTCCCCTCCCCTCCCCTCCTTGGCGATTGGCCGGCGTCAGAAGGGGCTGGTCGGGCTGCCCGCGGGAAGATGGCTACCCTGAGGGGGCTCGGACAGTCACGTGGCTGCGGTTGCTTCGTCCTCTCCCGCCCAGCCTTAGGGTGACAGTTGCAAAGTGGGGAGCCCCCAGAAAGCTCCTGGGCGGGCTGCCCGAACCTCGAGCGCGTCCCTGCCCGGCTGCCCGAGCCGCACCCCAGGACCTAGGAGCCCTGGAGGAGGCAGCCCCGCCCCAGGCTCTCCCCTGGGCGCTGACCCAGCTCTTTACCCAGCTTCCCCCTGGCTCTGGGGTGGGATTATGCCGCGGCCGTAGAGGCTGGAGAGTCCCCTTGACCTCAGCTTGGGGTGGGGGGGCGTGGAGAGTTGGGGGATGCTGGATGACGGGAGCAAACCCTAAACGGGTGTGAACCTGAAAGGGCGGGGGAGAGGAGGAGGGGGAGGAGCAGCAGCAGGGGACGACGTCACCGACCCTGCTTAGAGACGTTCTTGGGAATCGGGATCCCAGAAGGGCCCCGAGACCCTTTCCCGAGGGTGGCCGCCGAGGAGAGGCAGGGGACGGAATTAGGGCAAGCGCTTAGAAAGTTTACGAAGCTTTCCGCCCGAGTCCGCGCCCGAGGACCGGAGGTCCTGGCTCCCAGCACCATCTTTACTCTTCCTTGGACGAGGAAACATTTACCCTGGGTCTGGAGGCTAGTAAAGGTCAGAAGCAGGATTTGAACCCGAGTCTCCCAGGTCCCAAATTCTGCCCTTAATCACTCGGCCCACATCTCCCACAGGGTGCTTCAGGTTCTTGCCATGCACTCCGAATTTTCTCCCCGGGAGGTCACCTGTGCCCGCGTCTGGGCGGAGAAGGAACCTGTTGGCTTGGAGGGCGAGTCTACCTCGGCTTTACACAGGTCTTTATCGCGGAGTTAGCCACCCTTTGGGCCTCGGGGAGTTCCTTACTTTGACGAGATAATCTTTGTACCGCGCTTTGCAAACCTTAAAGCGCTAAACAAATACTACTCAAGATAATGATGATTCAGGTTAAGTTCTCTCCCAATGCTCCATGGCTATGTGACCTTGGGCAAGTGGTTTCCTGAACTGGCTGGACCAGTTTTCTCTCCTTCAACAGACCAGATTAGATCCGTCAGTTTACATACCTAACATTCCCTAAGCACCTACAGGCGTGCTCGCGGCAGAGCATGCCCTCAAGGCATTTATGGTTGTTGTTCAGCACTGGGGACCAATCTAGAATTTCTGGAGTCCCTTCTAGAGAGGCGCCTGCTCCATTGCCAAAAGCCAAAGCTCATGCCCCAGTTCAATAAATGGGGGTGGGGGGTGGAGTCTGACCACCACCACAACTACCACACATTTTATTGGAGAAGGAATTCCAATTAAACGACATGCCAGGCCTGAGGGGCGGCACTGGCACTTGGGGGATGACCAGGAGGTGACACTGAGATGAGCCTGGAAGCAGCAGCCCAGGGGCTTGGATGCCTTCCAAAGCACTCCCTCCTCTTCCTGCCTTTCACAGTCTTTCTTGGCTTTTCCTCTCCTTCCAGCTCGGGAGTCCCCTCTCCCTCAAGGTCTTCCCTCATGGAGCTTTTAGCTAACGTTTCCTGGGCATTCGGTCTGATCCCCTTTTCTCTCCTCAAGCCCTGTCTCTTACCAAACATATCTGAGCTCACACCAGTCAAATCAGTCAACAAGTGCCTAATACGGTAGATGCCTGAAACTGGACGGACAGAGTATGTTCCTTGAGGGCAGCATTCGAGTCATTTCCACCTTGGCGTCCCCAGTATCAGGCTCAGGGAAGGGAATCACAAGTCAATGTACTGACTTGCATTCCAAGGTCTAACACTCTCGAAGACTTTCTTCATTCCTTCCATCCCTTTAACTGCATTGGCTGGGACCTCCGCGTAGAACTCGGGGCAGTGTTTTCGCCTCCCGCCCCCCAGCAGGTTTCCCCCACCCTCCCTTTGGCCGTAGCGAAAACCTGGAGAGCCCCAATCCGCCCCGCGAGCCTGAGCCTCGGCTGGGCTCCGGCGGGGCGGCGGCACTGGGCATGCTCAGCTCTGGCAAGGCTTGGGCTGCAAGTCGGAAGCTTTCGCACTACCGAGGCAGCAGCCGGAGGAGGGGAGGGAGGCGGAGGGGGAAGGAGGCGGTGGGGGAGGAGGAGAAGGAGAAGGGGAGGCAGGGACTAGAAGGTTTTCCCCCCCGCGAGCAAGAAGGGTAGGAGCTGGAGAAGGAGGAGGAGGAGGAGGAGGAGGAGGAGGAGGAAGAGGAGGAAGAGGAGGAGGAGGTAGAAGAAGCCGGGAACTGGAGGACGCCGAGGAGGTCCAGGAGGTCGGAGCCGAACCTGACCCAGAGCGCTGCGGGCTTACCGGATTCAGGTCCCCGGCTGAGCCCGAGCGCTCTGCAAGCGGAAGGGAGCGAGCCAGCGGTTCTCCCCAGTTCGGTGAGTCTTGGGCTGCTGGGAAAGAACTCGCTACTTTGTAACGGGGGGGGGGGGGGGCGGCGGCGTACGAGAGGATACAATGTAGCAGCTCCGGCCAGACGGCTGGGGACTGGGCTGGCAAGCGTTCTGCCCTGGCCCGCGGAAGGGGCAGAAGGGCCCCCGGGCTTGGCCACACACCTCCCTCGCCGCTGATTACGCTCAGAGACTCGCCAGGGAGGGGGGCTGGGATCCCCAAACTGGGGCATGGGGGTGGGGTTGGCCGCCCGGCGTCTTCCTCGCCAAGTCCGGTCCCCAGAGGGTGTTGAGGGCGGGGAGAAGGTTGAGGGCGAGTTGCTAGTGGACACCTTTGAAGGAGGTGATGCGTGCCGTAAGAGCTGGGCTAGCGTGAGACAGCTCTGTTTGGCGGGGGTGGGGGGTGGGGGGACGCCGAAGAAGTGTGGAGTGTGGGGGGGGGGGGGGGGGGGGGGGGGCGGGCATTTTTAAGGAGATCCAGACAGAAGATTTTGCCCATATCTTTGCGTGTTTCTCAGTTTCCCCCAGCCTCATGACCCCAAAAGATGGAGCCCCGAGCTTCTGGACTCCGGGTTGTGGAGAGACGCTAGCCTTTGGACCGTTTGATGTCCCCATAGAACACAGTTTTACTTAGTCAATTCCGGGGCAGCCAGGTCTGGGGTGGGGGAGTCCCACTACCCCTCTTCCCGAGCCATAACAGGTGGGGAGGGAGCAGGGGAGGGAGGAAGATGAGATCCGATTCTCCCCCACCCCACACACACCCCCAGGCCTTGGAGGCGGATCCTGGCCGGGTTGGCTGCACGCTTGAGGGAGGGTGGTGGCGATACTGGGAAAAGGCCTAGCCGGACAAGGGAGGATCCCGGGGCGCTGGGCTCCCTTCCTGTCCGGCTCCGGGAGTACCTCAGCCGGATCAGGGCAGGCTGCAGTAGGCACCCCCAAGGACCTCGATTGCCATCTCGGCCCCCCGCCACCGCCGCCGGTGGGGAGGATCTTCTTGTGGGGCAGGGCTTCTTGGCAAGGGCAGTGCCCCGGTGCCAGCCCGCCCCCTCGAATTCCCCGCCTCCTGCAGCCCCAACCCAGGCTCGAGGGTGGCTCTAGTGAGGTGGGTTTAGGGGGTACTCGGTGCCAGGGGGCGGGAGCTGATAGGTTTTCCCACCCGGCTCGGCCTGACGCTGGTTAACTCTTTCCTTCTCGCTGCCTGCTGAGGGCTGGGGAGGAGCAGGAGGAAGCTTGAGGAGGCCGCCAAGTGGGGACCAGATGTTGGCTTGCGTGCATGCGGGAGCCTTTGAAGGCAGGCCCCTGGCTTGGAGGAATCCGTAGAGAAAGCTCTCGCCCGGGGAAAGCGGGCTGCAGGAGAGTCTGCAGCCAGCGGGCCAGCCAGCCTTGAGGCCTGTCTCTAGCTGGTGCTGACGAGGAGAAGCCGCTCCTCCCCGCTGTCAGCCCCTCAACCCCTCTGCTCGACCTGTGCTTGGGGCGATGTGTGTGTAGTTTGGGGCTTGGCGCGGGAAGGGGCTGGCCTGTCCAGGTGTGGGCCCTCTGGGAATCCTGCCTGCCTAGCCTCCTGCCTTGTGGCAGCCCCGGTCGGCTGGTGTCACATAATCTTAAGGAGGAGAAGGGAGGCCTGGGAGCAGCGGAAGACCAGTTTTTCGTTTCTTTTTCTCTCTTCCTCCTTCTTGCTCTCCAGCTTTTGCATTTGCAAACTGGTAAATGACTGTCCCTATTGGGCCGCCAGGTTATTAGAATGGGGAGGCCCGTGGGGCCTGGGGGGAAGGGATGGGTCCCTGCTGTCTGGTCAGTCCTTGGATGGGAACGAGCCAAGGAAAGCCCAGAGATGTTGGTGATTCAGCAGGTGGCAACCTTCCAGCACTGAAGTTGCCTTCCTTTGCCTCCTGTGGTATGGTGTGCTGGCATGGTTGGGTTCAGTGTGGCGCTGAGGGCCGACAGGGCCACCCCGCTTTAGATCCCACTCAGGCAGGGCTACAGGAACAGGTTTTTATCAGCATTCCCAGGGCTCTTTTCATAAAATCAAGAGAGTGCCAGGGTACCAGCCATCACAGGACTTGGAGCTAGAAGGGGCCTTAGAGGTTATCCAGTCCCTGGCCTCCTCATTTTACAGAAGGGGAAACTGAGGTCAAGTGATTTCATAGGCTCAAAGAATTAAAGCTGGAAAGAGGACCTTAGGGATCATATATAGTTAGTACAAGGTCTCTTGCAGGTTGGGAAACTGAGGCTCACACAGAACTAGAAAGCCCTTTGGGGCTGGAAGCCTGCCTTCTTCCAGAGCCCTTTCCTGGTTCTCCCCCCACCCCCAGCTTTTTCTCCAAGATTGCCTCCCATTTCCTCAGTTTATCTCTTGTGTGCACATAGTTGTTGGCACTTCCTTCCTTGATATTAGAGACCATGTGGCTGCGTTTCGGTCTCCAGGGCTTAGCATTACACCTGACACACAGTGCTTAGTAAATGCTTCTTGACTGACTGAATGACTGGAGAGGAAGGGGAGGCCCAGGAGGTAAGTGACTTGACCCAGCTCTAACGTAGCAGCTGTTGAGACTGGCTGGCCTGCCTCCCAGTCCAGGGCCTTCAGTTTGAATTTGCTTCTTTTCTTCTGCCTCTCCTGGGCTCTGGGGCCTTCAGCATCTTCATTGCTTTTTCCCCACAGGCCCCCAATGTACCTGGCCCATCTCCTGCTTTGAGAAGGCAGGGCCTCCCTATGGAAGAGAGCAAGAGAAAGGACAGACTTTTGTGGAACCCAGTCACAGGCCATCCCCTCCTCTGTCTTTGCTGCCTTGTTTTTAGTTTGGGACAAGTGAGGAAGGAGTCCAGAGTCATGGCTGTCTGGTGTGTTCTCATTGAGTTCAGGGCCTGGAGTCAGGAAGACTCATCTTCCTGAGTTCAAGTCTGGCCTCAGACACTTACTAGCTGTGTGACCCTGGGCAAGTCACTTACCCCTGGTTCCCTCAGTTTCCTCATGCAAAATGAGCTGCAGAAGAAAATGGTAAACCACTCCAGTATTTTTGCCAAGGGGTCATGGGGACCTCATTGAACTACAGCTGTGCTAGCAAATCCACAGCCAGGCCCTGCCCTCAGGAAGCTTATGGTCTATTGGTCTGATTCCCTCTTCTCTTCTCCATACTACATACTATGCCTTGGTCTCTGTGCTGCTGATTCTTAACTCTACCCAGACTGCCCCAGTCTCTCTGCTGACCTCCAATCTCCTACTGCCTTTCAGACATCTTAAACTGGGTGGCCAGTAGGCATCTTTCCCCAAAACCTCCCCCCTCTACCTTCCTAGCAGTCCCGCAAATCATCCTGGCCCTCTCCCCCCACATATGTCATCTGTTGCCAAGGCTGGCTGGTGTCACCTTTGTGCTCTCCATATGCCCTCTTCTTACCTCCCATGCTCACTCTCTGGTGCAGTTTAGTCTGTTTCCATCCAGTGGCTGGACTCTTGCAGTAGCTGCTGGCGGGTCAGCTGCCTCAAGCCTCTCCCTACTTCAGACTTCCCTCTATCCAGCCACCAAAAAGATTTTCTGAAAGTACCACTTTGACCATGTTACCCTTCTCCTCATTAAACTCCTGTGGCTTCCGGGGCCTCCAGGATCAAATACAGAATGCCCTGTTTGGTATTCAAAGCTCTTTATCATCCAGCCCCTCCTAACTGTGCAGTCTCCTTACTCCTTATCCTGGGCCCCCCACCCCAGTATCCAGTGACCCTGGCTTCCTGGCTGTTCCATGGACAAGACACTCCAACTCAACTCCAGGCATTTTCTCTGACTGGCCCCTATGCTTTCCCTCCTTAGCTCTGCCTCAGCCTTCACCACTTCCCTGCCTTCCTGTAAGTCACTGCCAAAGTCCCATTCTTGCTAGCAGCCTTCCCCAGCCCCTCTTAATTCTCCTGCCCTCCCTGCTCTCAATTCTTTCCTATTTATCACCTGTAGAACTTGCTTCATATTTATTTGTTTGCATGTTGTCTCCTCCCTTTAGATTGTTAGCTCCTTGAGGGCAGGGCCTGTCTTTTGCCCTTTTTGTATCCCCATATTTTGCACAGTGCCTGGCACATAGTAGGCCCTTAATGTTTGTTGGTTGATTTGGTTGAGCTGTTTTAAAATTGTAGCATAAATGTTTGGTTTAATAATAGTAGTAGCTAACATTTATACTAAGTGCCAGGCCCTGAGCAGAGGGCTTTACAATTTTTATCTCTTTTGATCCTCACAACAAACCAGGGTACAAGGTGCTATTATTAGCTATTTTACAGATGAGGAAACTGAGGTAGGCAGGTTAAATGACTTGCCCAGGGTGACATGCAGCTAGTGAATATCTTAGGCTGGATTTGAACTCAGGTCTTCCTGACTCCAGGCCCAGCACTTTCCACTGAACCAGTTTTTTTTTTTTTTCCTATTTCCAAATAGTGAGTTTCAAACTAATACTTCAGGACTCACGTGCATTTCTGCGACCATCTCCAGTGAATGGCTCTCAAAGCCCTTCCCTTTCTCATCTGTTCAGTTCTTGTCTGAACTTTGCCCAGCATCCTCTCAGGGCTTCTCACTAGCTGTGTATAACCCTAGGCAATTTACTTAACCTCTGCCTGCCTCAGTTTTCTCATCTGAAAAGTGGGGATGATAATTGTACCTCCCTTCCAGGGCTGGTGTGAGGATCCAGTTAAGTGTTAAAATAACTAGAGTTGACTTGGTCCTGCTTGGAGTCTCAGCTTTGCCTGTTGCTTCTCAAAACTTAGATTCCTTAGGGATGGTGGTGTTTCAGGGTACTCTCTCATATGGTATTACCAGGAGAGCATTTGTGTTGAAAAGATCTTTTCTTTTTCTTTTGGACAAAATGTGTGGGGAGGTACCTTAGGATCTTAAAAGTATCCCGGCATCCTGGGTACCCTAGGCAAGACACTCAATCCCTCCCAGCCTTGATTTCTTTAAAAAAAAAAAATCTTTTATTTATTTATTTTTAGTTTTCAACATTCATTTCCACAAGATTTTGAGTTACATTTTTCCTCCCTGTCTTTCCCCTACCACCCACCCCAAGATAGCAAGCCTACTGAATACCCTTTCCCCCAATCTGTTCTCTCTTATATTGTCCCCCATAGCTCCTAACTTTCTAGTAGGGCAAGATGGATTTCTACACCCCAGTGCCTGTCTAATCTTATTTCCCAGTTACATGTAAAAGCCAATTTTTTTAAATATTTGTTTTTAAAACTTTGATTTCCAGATTCTTTCCCTTCCTCCCTTCTCACCCACCCCCACTGAGAAGATAAACAATTCAATATAGGTTATACGTGTGTAGTTATACAAAACGTTCCCATAGTAGTTATATTGTGAAATACTAGCTATATTTTCCTCCATCCTATCCTGTCCCCAACTTATTCTGTTTTCGATTTTGACCCTGACCCTTTTCAAAAGTGTTTGCTTCTAACTACCCTTCCCCCCAGTCTGCCCTCCCTTCTATCATCCCCCCTCTTATCCCCTTCCCCCCTATTTTCCTGTACAGTAAGATATTCAATTGAGTGTGTATATTATTCCCTCCTTAAGCCAAATCCAATGAGAGTAAGGTTGACCAATCCCCTCTCACCTTCTTGTTCTTCTTCATTGTAAGTTTTCTCTTGCCTCTTTTTTATGAGATAATTTACCCCATTCTATCTCTCCCGATCTCCTCTCATTATATTCCTCTCTAACCTCTCAATTTCACCTTTTAAGTATCATGCCTTCCTATTCAATTGGTCCTGTGCCGTCTGTCTATGTATACCTGTACACATATATACACACACTCACATGTGTATTTATACACACATACACCCTCTTATACACACATATGCATACACACATGTATACACACATATATGCATACATACACATATGTATACATATATACACATATATGTATGTATACATATATATACACATCTTCCCTTCAACTATCTTCATACTGAGAAAAGTCTCATGAGTTACAGTTATTGTCTTTCCACATAGGAATGCAAATAGTTCAACTTTAATAAGTTCCTTAAGGTTTCTTTTTCCTGTTTACCTTCTCATGCTTCTCTTGCTTCTTGTATTTGAAAGTCATATTTTCTGTTCAGCTCTGGTTTTTTCATCAAGAATACTTTAAAGTTCTCTTTTTCATTGAATGACCATATTTTCCCCCTGAAGCATTATACTCAGTTTTGCTGGGTAGGTGATTCTTGGTTTTAATCCTAGTTGCTTTGACCCTCTGGGATAGCATATTCCAAGCCCTTGGATCCCTTAATGTAGAAGCTGCTAGATCTTGTGTTATCCTGATTGTGTTTCCACAATGCTCAAATTGTTTCTTCCAGACTGCTTGTAATATTTTCTCCTTGACCTGGGAACTCTGGAATTTGGGTATGATATTTCTAGGAGTTTTCTTTTTGGCATCCTTTTCAAGAGGCAATCAGTGAATTCTTTCAATTTCTTTTTTGCCCTCTGGTTCTAGAATATTAGGGCAATTATCTCTCCTGGATCTATTTTTCAGGTCAGTGGTTTTTCCAATGAGATATTTCACATTGCCTTCTATTTTTTTCATTTGTTTGGATCTGTTTTATAATATCTTGATTTTTCATAAAGTCATTTACTTTCATTTGCTCCAATTTAATTTTGAAGGAATTATTCTCTTCAGTGAGTTTCTGAAATTCCTTTTCTGTCTGCCAATTTAGCTTTTTAAGGCATTCTTCTCCTCATTGGCTTTTTGGGCCTCTTTTGCCATTTGGGTTAGTCTATTTTCTAAGGTGTTATTTTCTTCAGTATTTTTTTGTGTCTCCTTTAGCAGGCTGTTGACTCACTTTTCATGATTTTCCTGCATCATTCTCATTTCTTTTCCCAGTTTTTCCTCCACTTCTCTTACTTGATTTTAAAATTCTTCTTGAGCTCCTCTATGGCCTGTAACCAATTCATATTTTTCTTGGAAGCTTTTGATGTAGGAGCTCTGACTTTGTTGTCTTCTTCCCGTTCCATGCTTTGTTCCTTTTTGTCCCCCAAAAAAGACTCTGTGGTCTGATTGCGCTTCCTCTGCTTGCTCATCTTGCCAGCCAGTGACTTGACTTTTAAGCTCTTTGCCATGGCAGAACTCTGCTTCCAGAGTGGAGAGAGCTGTGTCCCAAGTTACTGGGGTTTTCACAGTTGTCAGAACTATGAGGAGGGTGCCCCCTTTACAGCCACCACACTCTCTGGCACACTCACCGTAGGACCTCCCCCAAGACTGTGACCCAGATCCAAGCTGGTCCAAGCAAGAGCAATTATCCTCTAAATGGTTGCTTGGTCTCCCTCCGATCTGTAGGCCAGGAGCTCCAGAGGTAGCCAAGCGGCTGCTGCTGTCACCACCTCTCACCCCTGGGGCAGGGGCCAGACTGCACTCTTCTGTAACGGGGTTCCAGCAGAGTTCCCTACTGACCTTTTACTTTCCCTTTGGTGTTAAGTCTGGAAACTGCCACAGCTGCTGGAGATTAACTCTCCTGAAGTCTGCTCTGACTGGTCTGTGCTGCTGGTCAGGGCCGCCCTGGGTCTGGGACCACACAGCTTGCAGCTTATGCTGGACTGTGCTCGGCTCCCAGACTGGTGCGATAGACCCTTCCTGGTGGCCTGCTAGGTTGCCTTCAGCAGCAGATTTGTTTTCCTCTGTCACTTTGTGGATTTTGTAGCTCTAACATTTGATTAGAGTCCTATTTTACAGGTTTTGGAGGTGGTTGGAGCAGGAGATCAGACAAGTTCCTGCTTTTACTCTGCCATCTTGGCTCTGCCTCTCTCTTGCTTTCCTCATCTTTAAAATGGGTTACCTCACAGTGCAGGTAGGTGGTGAAGTGGATAGAGCACTGGACTTGGAATCAGGAAGATTCATCTTCATGAGTTCAAATCTGACCTTAGACTCTTGCTAGCTGTTTATGACCCTTGGCAAGTCATCTAACCTGTCTGCCTCAGTTTCCTTATCTGTAAAATGGGGACACACTGGAGAAGGAAATGGCAAAACACTTCAGTATCTTTGCCTAGAAAATCCCAAGTAGGCTCATGAAGAGTTGGGCATGACCAAACAGCAAAGGTTGTTAGGAGGCTCAAGTGGAATAGCGTATGTATCGTCCTTGCCAGCCTTAAGCTGCCATGTGAGGCAGCAGCAGGAAAGGCCCCAGCTGAGACCTCGGGGCTGGTAACTTGCCCAAGGTCTCATGGGTAAGAAGCAGAGCCAGGATTTGAACCCAGTATTTGGCTTCAAATACTGCCCTCCACTGCCTTCCATGTTAGAAATGTTCAGTTCTTTGTGTTTATTCCCAGCATCTAGTGCAGTGCCTGGTAAATAGTAGGTATTTAATAAATGCTCGGTGGTTGATTAAGGAAGGAAAAAAAAACATTTTTTTGGGGGGTGGGTTCTGGACCTGCGCTTGCCTTGGTGTAGAAAGTCCCTGGGAGATGGCCCAGATTATCAACTGTTGTCCTTTGGGGGCATCAAGAGCTGGAGGGACTTGGTCAGGGTCATGTGACAGGTTGCACTCCAACTCCCATTTGCCTGACCCAGGTCAGCTTTCTTTTACATTGGGAATCCTTCACCTGTAGTTCATGAATTTGTTGTAAAAATATTTAGCAACCATATTTCAGTAGAATTGATTTCCTTGGTCATCTCATGCATTTTATTTTTGTGCATTTAGAAACAGGATTCTGAGAAGGGGGTGCATAGACTTGGCCACTGACTGCCAGAGGTGTCAATGACCCCTTAATTCAAAAGGTTAGGAACCCTAGCACTCCCCCATGCTGCTCTCAGACAAAGTATCTTTGAAAAGGTTGTTCTAACAAGAAATCACTTAATCCTGTTTGCCTCAGTTTCCTCATCTGTAAAATAGGGACACACTGGAGAAGGAAATGGCATGTCCAGTATCTTTGTCAAGAAAACCTCAACTGGGGTCATGAGTCAGACATCACTGAACAATGACAGTATGGGTAACAAGGAGCCCTGTGTTTTTGGACCACCTGAATGGCAGTTTCTGTGATTATTTCTGCTTGCATCCTCCATGCCTAGTATATAGTAGGGGCTTAATCAATGCTTGTTCAGTTGGATTGAGTTGCATAAAATAATGAATCCTCAGGGAGTAACAGCTGTCTGCTGGTGGGGCTTCTGGTGACCTTGGAGAGAGCCTCTAGTCCCTGAAAATCTTGGGGCTCATGTGGGCAGGGCTAATATAGATGGGTGGACAGATGGCAGATTTTACCTGGGAAATGATCTTTCTTTTTTTGCTGAGTGCCTCCCATAATTCTTAGGATATCATCATCTGATAATAATTCCAGCCCTTTCCTTGTCTGAAAAGGGTGTGTGTGTGTGTGCAGACAGACAGAGGTTGAGGGAGGGTAGGAAGAACAGAATGCCCCCTGCAGATAGTTTGGAGGCTGGTGTTGTCTTTCCTGAAGGGTTGACCCTTAAGTAGGAAGTCTCCCTGTTAATCAATTAACAAACCTTTTATGTGCCCTGAGGAAGCTTATTATTGCTTGGGGAAAGTGACTTTAAATGTGCTCCAATTGAGGAAAACTCGCTCAACACATAGCCTGCCGTTGCCGAATCTATCAGTTCACTAGGTACCACGGCATACAGCTTTGAAGAAGTCTCTGCAGGCTCCCCTAGCCATTTATGTTCTAACGGTGGGCAGCGGGGCTTTGGAGTAGATACAGGAGTCAGGACACCTGGGTTCCAATTCTAGCTTTGATACGTAGTGGCTGTGTGACCATAGGTAGGTATTTTTCACGACACCTAGTTTCAGTTTCCCTGTCTGTAAAATGGGAATAATACTCTTACTACCTATTTCAAATGTGTATCCAGTCTATGCAGACCTTAGAGTATTATTAATTTAAAGCCAGCCTGATCTAGTGGCTAGAGATCTGGGTTCATGTCTATTCTCTAACATTTCCTAGCTGGGTCACTTGACCTCTCCCTGCCCCTGGTAGCTGTCTGAGACCACCAGCTGAATGGATAGAGGGACTTTCTTCCCTAAGAGCTCTCCATGCCAGTAAAATGCCAGGCCTAGTCCAATGCCAGTAATTATTAATAAAATATTTAAAAATATTGATGTGGATAAGAAAAGTTATCTGCTAAGTAAGATTTGTAATTATTGACAGACCTGGTAAATACATACAAAAGTTTCTAGGCATTGAGACAAAGATGATTTAGAGACAAGTGGGCGACCTAGTGGGTAGAGCACTGGGCCTGGCTGCAGGAAGACCTGAGTCCAAATTTGTCCTCAGGCGCTAATTGTGTGACTCAGGGCAAGTCCTAAACTGGTTTCCTCATCTGCAAAATGGGCTAATAACAGCATCTACTTCCAGGGTTGTTGTGAGGAGGGTGCTTAGCAAATCTTAACGTGCTATCTGGCTGCTAGCTGGTTAGCATTCTTTCTTGTCTCTTATTCCATCTTCCTGTTTTCTTCCCCAGTTTCCTCCTTCCCCCTGCTTCATCCTAGAATCACTGAGTTTACAAAGACCTTAGAGGTGATTTTTATTTTTAAAGAGATTGTTTCTGGTGGGACTGAGAAGCCTGAAGTTCCTTCTAGCTAATGAATCCATGATGCTGGTTTTCTCTGTGTGGTCAGTTTGGGACCTTCCCCCCCATGGCTGCCTATTGCCTTTTCCACACACAGAGTATTCCTAGTGAGGAAAGTCAGAGGGTTGTGACATGTACACAGAACATGTGCTTTCTCAGTTGTTCATTCAACAAGGTAGCTCTGGAGGCACAAAGAAAGGCAAAAACCTCATTCCTGCCTTCTAGGATCTTATGTGCTAATGGAGACAGAATGCAAACAGCCGGGAACATACAAGATTTATACTGAGGAAACAGAAGGGAATCTGAGATGTGAAAGCAATCCGGGCAGGCACTGGGAAAAGTTTCCTTGTGAAAGGTGGGACTTGAGGTTGTTCTTGAAGTCCACCAGGGAAACTTACAAGGGCCTGAATTATTAGGGTTTCAATTAGATGACTGTGCAAGTGTCACTAAGGGTTCTTATACCACAGATGAGAAAGTAACCACAAAATTCAGCAACAGACCGGATATGGGGGTGGCAGTAGGTGAGTGAGAGTGGTGAGCAGAGAGGATGGTACTGAGGTTCTCAGCAGGGAGAAGGAACAAGCTATATTAATCACCTGCTGTGTACCAAGCGTCTGGAGTACTGTATTATCAGTGAAATCATCAGTCTGGTCTGGTACTTGTATAGATATGTTGTTTACCCCGATAGAAGATAAGCTTTCTGAGAGCAGGGCCTACTTGTTTCTTTGCTGTGTGTCCTTAGTGCCTTCCACTGTGATTTAACCCAGAATTGTCCCTGAGTAAATTGTCACCGGACAGTTAGGTGGTGCAGTCAATAGAGCATTGTCTAGAGTCAGGAAGCCTCATTCCCAAGTTCAAACCAAAGCCTCAGACACTTCCTAGCTGTGTGACCCCGGGCAAGTCACTTAACCCTGTTTGCCTCAGTTTCTTCATTTGTAAGATGAACTGGAGAAGGAAATAGCAAACCACCCCAGTATCTTTGCCAAGAAAATCCCAAAGGAGGTCAGTCACTAAGAGCTGGACATGGCAGAAGTTACTAAACAACAACAACAACCATTCATTGATTGATCCCTGCCGTCTCTCTTTTTTTTTTTTATTAAGCAGTCGGGGTTAAATAACTTGCTCAAGGTTACACGGCCAGGTGTTTCTGGGTGGGTGCTAAATGTCTGAGCCCGGGATTCGATCTCCAGGTCAGTCTGACACTGGAGCCAGTGCTCTTACTCACTGTGCTACCTGGCTGCCCCTGATCCCTGCCGTCTCTTGCACCCTCATTCTCTCCCTCTGTTCTGGCTTCTTCCCCTCAGTTCACCCCTCTTCGCCCTGGGCCCTCCCCTCCTGCCTTTAGTGACTTCCAGTTTGCTAAATCCAATTCTGACCCCCTCTCCCCTCCTTGATTCTCTTCTCTTCCTTGGCTCTCTGAAGACCTCTCCCAAGGTTCACCTCCTCCCTCTCCAACCCACCTTTTCCTCTGCTTTGCTGCTTTTCCTCCTGGCGTCCCACAGGCTGCATTTAGGAGGAGGTATTACACTTCACTTCAGACAGTAATGGTCTTGATTTCTTGCCCGGCCCCTTAATGGGTCATCCTCGGTGGAAGAGGTGAGTTGTTGCAGAGATGCAAGCCTCTAACAAACCTAGCACTCTCCGGGCCAGCTTGTAGCATTCATTCTGGGCTCTTTGATTCTGTCTTCCTATTGGCTTCCTCAGCCCCTGTGTGCCTCTAGAAGCACAGAGTTTGGAAGGACCTTAGAGATGGAGGTGTGTAGCAATAGGCAGGTGCATTTCGGTTCTTAGGAGACATTCAGAAGGGAGAGGATGGAGTAGAAAGAATGCTACGTTATAGACCACGTCCCGGGTTCAGATTCCCAGCATTGCTGCTTATGTGCTGTGTGGCCTTGGACAATTCTCTTAACTGGGTTTGCCTTCTCACTGCATGATGGTCTCTGAGGTTCCTCGCAGTGTAAAAGCCTAGGACTCCACCAATCATTCGGTAGAGTGGGAGTTTCTTGAGGGTAAGGACTGTCCATTTTGGAGCTATCGAAGTTGGCTGTTCTTTGCTGCTGGCGTGACTTTGGTGGACCTTGATTTTTGGGTCTTTAAGGATGGGCGGGTCTAAGATTGTTTACAGGTCAGAGTCCCTGATCTGGGGATCCCCAGTGCCTAGCAGGAGTCTTCATACATAGGAAGTGCTTAATAAGTGGGTGTTGGGTTGAAGTGAAAAGCATGGACGGTCCTCCCTAGGCATGGCAAAACTAAGAACCTTTCCCTTTTTCGAGGGGACGGTATTCGGTGGTTAGCTTAAATCATAACAATTCCAGGAGAATTTCAGAAAATGCTTTGTATTAAAAGTTCCAGATTTTCTGGTGAGAGCCAAGCTTGAGTGATTTGATGGCTCGGTGGGCTCATGATCATCCCCTTCAGTAATGCAGATAGCAGCCCAGCCCTGCCTTCCATCCCTATCAGCTGCTCATATCTGGGCCCTTTTGTAAATCCTTTCTGGGGCTCACCCAGTGCACCGGATGCCTCTTCTCGATTTCCTGAGCTTGTTGCATGACTGCCCACCCCTGCACCCCCCTTCCAGCCCTGCATATGTTCCATGTGGCTTTTCCTCATGGTTCCTCTCTTGGGCTGAGTCGGACCTGCCATGCACCTCTCTCGTAACCTGGATTAGTGGAAGGAGCTCTGTCCCTCGAGTTAGCACCTGGATTCAGATCCTGTCCCCAGCAGCAGCAGCAGTAATAATTGCTATCATCTATATAGTATTTTAAGGTTTGCAAAGTAGTTTATAAGTGCATCTCATTGGATTCTCATGATTACCCTGGGAAGTAGGTATCATTTTCTGTTCATTTTATAGATGGGGACACTGAGGCACTGAGCATATCTTGCCCAGGGTCACACAGCTAGTAAGCTCCCAAAGCTGAATTTGAACTCAGGGCTTCTTGACTCTGAGTCCAGTGTTCCACACACTGGGACATCTGCCTGCTTCCTTACTTGGGTCGCTTTGTAACCCTCGGCTGGCCCAGTTCTCCCGGACTCTTTATTCCTATGTAGAACGAGTGGGCTGGGTTCCTCCCAGTTCCGATCTGTCATCCCACGGCCCCAAGTCATTTAACCTCTTGGGGTTCCCTCCATGTACAGTTTGGCGGTCCTCTGAGGGCAACTCAGGGACAGCAGGCTGCATTGGCAGTCTGTGATTTGCAGGCCTATAGTATGTCCAGGTGGAGAAAGACAAGAGTTGGGCCCAGGATTGACTAGGAAGGCAAGAGGGGGGGATGGAGGATGAAGGACAGTGGCTTGTGGCCTGTGGCCTGGATTGGGACGTGATGCTGGGCTTTAAGTGACCCCCTCCTGCTTCTCCTTAACAAAATCCACATCCTTTGTGAAGTCTAGAAGGGGTATGGTTGACCTGGGGTTCAGCCTGAGAGCTTTACTGACTTAAGAAATCGCCCAATCATAAGGCAGGCTTACTTCAGACCAGCTCTGGCCAGGGGGAGCAGAGTCAGGGTTAGGGACAGAGGTGGAGGCCGTAGGTGGGTGACCACAGAGCTGTGTTGGAGTGGGCTGGGCTGGAAGAACAGAATGCTGATTGGAAGGTGAGGCTGAGGCCCCGGCATCAGTGGCCCCCCACCTCTCTTTCTAGGGCTGGTGTTGCCTGTAAGTATTAAGGCACAAGGAAAGGGGAGCTTTTAGATAGAAGAGTGGCCCCCAGGCTCTAGGTCACTCCCAGCTGGTCCGTGGCACCCTAGGGGCAGCAGCATCAGGAACATTAAGAATGGGGCAGGGGTGTGGTCAAGGCTATGGTGGCCGTGAGGACTTTTGGCCAAGGTGAAGGGTTTATTTTGGTGCTTGACATTTAACAGTGAGAGAAGTAAGAGATGCTGTTCTCATTGTCCCCCACTCCCTGTTAAAAAAGCCTCTCATTTCCCAAACACCCTGTGAGACAGGCACTAACAGTATCATGAGCTCCATTTTACAGATGGGGAAACTGAGGCGGGGACTGCTTTGCCTCAGTCGGGCCAGCTGGATTTCAGCTCTTCGAGGCTGAGCTCCTGAGTGAGGGGAGGGGGAATGAGGACTTGCTGTGGACCCAGGAAACCCACCCAGGAAGGGCTCCTGATGCCTGAGTCCCTGAGCCCTGAATGGCCCCCAGCTTCACAGGCTTGTGAAGCACTCACTTCAGATGCACAGCCCCCACCACACAGTAAGGACTCATAACGGCTCCTTGACTGACTGTCCAGGCGTCTAGTACCAGGCCCTGGTATGCAGAGGGAAAGGAGGCTGCCCCTGCCTCCAAGGAGGAGGCTTCAGTTGGTACAAAATGTTCCCAGATTAGAATACAAAGAAAACACAAAGTATTTTTTTTGGGGGGGGGAGGGGAAGGAGATCAGCCTAAATCTGAGGGCATTCATTGCCTCCTTAAGTAAGGGAACAATGAAGAAAGGGGGTGGGGGGCAGGAAAGAACTTTTAGTTACAACTAGAAACTTGAAAGAAACATAAGTCTTCCCCTTGATCCACCCCCCCATCCTCTGGAAGGGGGTGGAACTTTGGTCCAAAGTTGGGGTGATTCAGGGTCGGGTGGGGCTGAATGGAGAGAACCTGGGGTGGTAGGTCTCTAGGGACAGAAAGAGGTCCCCACCAACCTGAGTCTGGCCCATCTGGTTAGCTTGTATCCATGTGTATTAGCCAAGGCCTTGAAGGATGAGTAGATGTGGAAGTAATATAAGTTAGGGCCTTAACATTTACTAGTCCTCCACTGTATACTTAGTTCTCTACTGTGATTCGAGCCAGGAGACAATTCTTGAGCCCCTACTGTGGACTTGTGTTACCAGGAACATTGAAGATGTTTACCCCTGGCCTTTAAGGCATTTAGGGTGTTCTGATGGACAGACAGCCTTTGTGACCTTTGGGTCATAGCACCTGCGTTTAGGTCTCAGAGGAGCCTTAAATTAAGTCCAACCTCATCTAATATATGAGGAAAGGAAGCGATCTGACAGCTTAAAACCACTTCAGACTTGCCTGGGTGCTAGGTCTGCTAACTCTCGGGTTTCATGGCTTTACTGGCCAACAGCCTCATGCCTCCCCTCCCCCTTCATCAGCATCCCTGTGAAGCTGGAGCCCCGGGGTGGTGTGCTCAGTCCCTCTTGCCCCTCCCTGGGGAGCTGTCATGGGGGGGGGGAGTCCCCCGTGTCATGGATGCTGCTGTTCCCAGTGCCTGCCAGCCCGGTGGGCTCCGGTTTGGATGGAGACTGTTTAAATACCTTCTAAGCCCGTGAGAGCAGAAGAGCCACGTGATCTTGGGTATCTAGGGCAGCAGAGAAGTAATCTCTGGCAGCAGGTCCTGGAGTGGAGCTAGGATTCTCAGGGGCGCCCTTCTGGCCTTGACCAGCATCAGAGAAGGTGGAGAGAGTGATGTCAGCCAGGTTCATGGGCAACCTGCTACAGGAGAGCGGGTGTGGCTGGCCACCTCTGTGAAGCCTCGCCTTCCTTCTGGGCCCAGGAGGAGGGCCAGTAACTGCAGTGCTGGGCCTGGAGCCAGGAAGACCCAAGTTCAAGTGTGGCCTCCGACACCTCCTAGCTGTGTGACACTGGCCTGCAGCCTGCCTCGGTTTCCTCTTCTGTAAAACGGGGGTCATACTGGCACCTAGCTCTCAGGGTTGTGGGAAGGATCTGTAAAAAGCACTTTGCAGAGTTGAGGCTCTGTGAGGACTAGCTCTTGTCATGGCTCTTGCTCTTTCCTCCCTCTGACCTTGTTCTGATCCTGGCCAGCCTCCGGGGCCTTCCCACTGGTTCTGTGAGTTTGTGGGCTGGGGGTTTGTGAGGAGCACAGAGAGCTTCCTGGCTCTCAGCTCATTGATTTCCTTCCTGGGAAGCTTTCGGTCCAGAGAGAGGAAGCCTTGGTATCCAGGCCTGGAGTCAGGCGCCGGGATCCCAGTGTGTGGGGCTGGGAGGGTCCTCAGGCATCCTCAGTCCAGCTCCCGGATCCAGAAGGAGTCATCTGGTTTGGCAAGGTCATGCAGTAGGAAATTGACTGGGTTGGGGATGTGTCTGGATAAACTGAGGCTGGCTTCCCCTTTGCCCGTTGGCTGGAATTCTGGAGGGGTTATCCCATGGAACCAAAGTGACGACCCCATTTTTATAGACTTTGGGTGGCAATCTAAGCCCTGTTTCATTAATGGTGTAGTTGAGAAGCCATCACTGTTAAGGATGAAAGGACAAGTCACTTACTCTCCTTCTACCTCTGCTTCTTCATGTGGAAAGTGTTGGAGCAGGTGGCCTCTGAGGGGCTGGTGGAACAAGGGAAACATGTGGTGCATAAGGGGTGTGGAGCCAGACACCCAGTGACCCCGCCGTCCTTGGGGAGAACCCACCCAGCACTGGGTAACCGGTGTCTTTCAGCTGTGCCACGCCTCCAATCAGTCAGTCAGTCATCACTGTTGCTTTTAGAAAGGGTGGCCTTGTGGCTCCTTCACCCTCCCTAAATGCTAGGGCCTCCTGGCCACCACTTCCCTACCCAAAGAGTTGTTTCCCTCGATTAGAATGTAACCCTTTTGAGGGCAGGTATTTGTTTCCCTGTTTGGTTTTTATTCTTTCAATCCAATAAGTGTTGATTAAGCCTTGACCTTGGTCCAAGCCCTGGGCTGGGTTCTAATTTTAAAGAGACAAAAGGAAAGATTGTTTTTACCCTCCAGGAGGGTAATTTGAGGTGGATGGCATCCACAGCCTTAAGCATCAGGAAGGGCCACCCAGCAGAGTTGGCACCTGAGCTGAGCCTCAGAGGTGAGGAAGGAGTGGGTTCCATGTCTAGGGCACAGTCTGGGGAGAGGGGGGAGGTGGCATGATGAATTTGGAAAAATGCAAGTAAAGAGCTTTCTATGGAATGGGGCTTTAAATTCCAGACTGAGGAGTTCATATTCTATAGGAGAGGTGCTAGTGAATGATCAAAGGTTCTTGAGGGGGTGAGTAACGCAGTCAGAGCTGGGCTTATGAAGATTATTTTAGTAGCTGTGTGAAGCATGGAGACCTAGGACGGATGAGGCTGGGACACTGATCTGAGAGGTTGTTGCAGTAGTCAGGGAAAAAGTGGGATGGTGGGCGTGGGAGTCAGGTGTGAGGTTGTATGTGAGAAGCTAGACAGGGCTTGGTTACTTCTTGGTTGTGGGACTTGAGGGACAAGCTGCAGTGTTTGGTGTAGACCTTGGCTTCTGACTCCCGTGTGACCTAGGATAAGCCATTTCCTCTCCTCCAGTCTCAGTTTCCTTATCTGTAAGTTGAGGGTCTTGGAACAGCTGGCCTTTGGTGTTCTTTTCAGCTCTAGATTTGAGTTGATAATAAACCTTGGTTATGGGAAGGATAATGGTGCTCTGGACCCCAGGGAGCCGGTTGGATGGTTCTTGGTGGCCGGCTGAAGCTGGTGGGGGGCATGTGTGGACCGGAGCTAATGGGTTGGTATCTGGCTGTCAGAGAAAGTGCCCACATCGATGAAATCATGGCTCTCCAAGTATTTATAGGATTTTTAACTATTTATAGCAGAAGCATTTTACTTTCGGAACAAAAAATAGTAGAAAGCAATACTGCTGGATTGTTAATAATGGAGCAAAGTCCAGAAATAACATTGTCTGAAGACATTTTTCATTTTTCTTTCATCCTGGTCCCTGGGAAAAGGCCGGGAAGATGAAAGAAAGTTGGTGGAATCCAGGGCATTCGGGTGGGGGGGGGCCTCCAAGCCCTGCGGAGTTCTGTTCCCCATTGTCCTTTCCCTCTATCCAACCACTTAGGAGCTGGGATTAGAGGAGTGAGAGCTGGGAAAGACCCTAGACACCTGCTAGTCCAGGTCCTTTCTTTTACAGATGGGGAAACTGAGTCTCACAAGTGGAAAGTCACCCAGATGAGGTCAGAAGATCCTAGCTCTAACCTGGAAGGGGATCCTGGAGGCTATCTGGGATAACCCTCTCCTCTGATAGAGAAAGAGACTGAAGGAGGAGGGACTCACAGGAGGAACTTAATGAAGCCTTCCTGATGAATTGAGGCCAAGGAGGGGAGGTGACTTGACCAGGGTCACACCAGATGCCAGTGACCAAGGAAGGTCTTGAACCCAGAGTCCCCTAATTCCTTTCTCCTGGTCCATGCTGCCCATGGGGCTCAGACCCAAATCATCTAACTGCAAGGCCAGGGTTCTCAGAAATGAATGACTTAACAGGGTGAAGTCAGTCAGTCAACAAGCATTCATTAAGCACCTTCTGTGTACCAGGTACTAGGCTACATGCTGGGGATACAAAGAAAGATAGAAACTGAGCCCCTGCCCTCAAGGACCTTACACTCTAATGAGGGAGAAGATGTGCAAACAGCTGCAAAGAGCCCAGATGCATCTGGCACAGTGAAAACGGCTTTCGGAGGGAGGCGGGGGGCAGGGGAAGAGACGTTTATGTTGTTACTGGGTTAGGGAAGAGAGGCCAGATTGGGGTAGAGGGCCAGGGAGTGGCATGATAAGGGAGAAAGATTTGGAGTTCAGAGATCTGGGTTCAAATCCTGACTTTCCAGGTCATAAGCTGTGTGACCTTGGGCAAGTCCATTAACCCCCTTTTGGGGGGCAGTTTCCTCATTAGTAAGGTGATGGAGTTGGGGGAGCTGGGTGGTGCCATAGTGCACAGGGCTCCAAGCAGGAAGACTTCCTCTTCCCCAATTCAAATCTGGCCACAGACACTGGCTAGCTGGGTGACCCCAGGCAAGTCAGTTCGCCCTGCTTGCCTCAGTTTCCCCATTGTAAAATGAGCTGGAGAAGAAAGTGTCTTTGCCAAGAAAACACCAGATGGGGCCATGAAGAGTCAACACAAATGAAGTGATTGAACAATGAACCCAGTGATAATAACAGCAACTAATTATATGTCACAAGTCAGGTAAGATAGAGAAATAGCCGAGTGGGAGTGGGGCCGGTGCCCTTCTGGCTCTTCAGGGCTGAGCGGTGAGGCAGGATCCGAACTCAGGCCCTTCGCGTCCCACGGTGGCGTCTTTCCCGCTCCTCAGTCTCTGCGGCCAGGATCTGGCTGCAGTCTCCTGGGGGGGCTTCTCTCCAGGGTCCCCAACCAGCCTGTGAACCTGGGGGCAGCGACCACTGGCCTTTCCTTTGCTTATCTCCTCGGTGCCCTCACCGCAGTGAGAAGTGCTGCCAGTGGGAAGTGCTCAAGGCATGAAAGATATAAGGGGAAGAGTGACCCTGGGAAAGTCCCTTAACCACTGCCTGCCTCAGTTTCCTTAGCTGTCAAAGGGGAATAACAGCAGCATCCAGCTCTCGGGATTGCTGTGGCAATCCGGCAAGGTTATACTTGCACAGCACTTAGCATAGTGCCTGGTACACAGTAGGGGCTAAATATGTGCTTGTTCCCTCCTCCTCTCCTCCCCCCCTTGGAGACACTGAGGGGCCCCTCCTCTAGAGTGGGGAGGATGTCTGGCAGACTCCAAGGCGTTCAGGAGAGGTGCTGCTTGCCAGGCTTCAGCAGGCCACCGATGGCCGCTTGTTGTTCTGTGACCCACGCTCCATCAGGGACTCGCTGGCTCCCCTTCTAAAGAAGCCCCCACTGTCGGCTTTCTAGGGACCGCTATCAGGGCTGCGCAGTAGGGCAGCCCCTTCTTTCCAAACAGGCCTTGCTTCTCCTCTCCCTGCTCTGGCCATGTCCAAATCCTACTTTGGTTCTGCTCTCCCAGGCTCAGGTTTCAGCTCTAACCTGTTCCTAATACCCTGCTCTGGCCTTTGGCCAAACATTCAGGGGCCGGACTGGCTAATGAAGGCTGTCTGGGGACTTGGGGAGGTGAGGGGGTGGGGGATTCACTTGGCCCCAGGCCCCAGGCCCCAACCCCAGGTTCCAGGCCTCAGCCCAGCTAGCTTCCTCCTCTGGGCCTCATGCTCTGTTGACTTAGTGGATGGGGACACGCAGAGAGTGGCTGGGGTCCTTAGACACCAGCCAGCCCATTTTGCAGATGTGAAACTAGCCTGTGTGGGCTTGATGGGGGTAGACATTTAGAGGCCTTAGGCCTGAAGGACCTGGAGAGATGGTCTTGCAGGAGCTCACCTTCAGATCTCACCTCCTTGGCTGGGCACTTAAAGGTCACCATGAGCTGGCTCTTTGGGATCCACCCATAGCAGCCGGCTTGCTGTCCTCCCCTGGGCCCTCTTTCTCCCCCCTCCCTGCCTTTGCCCTGGCTGTTCCCAGGCCTGGCTTGCCCTCTCTCCCTCCTTTCCTCCTCCCCCTCTCTAGTTACACCTTCTGTATTTCTCTTATACCTTCTGATCTGTGTATGTCCTCTCCCCCTTTAGAATGGAAAGCCCTTAAGGGCAGGGAGGGTTTTTGCTTTTTCTTTGTCTCTCCTTTGCTCAGTGTGCCTGACCCAGAGAAATGCTTAACACAAACTTATTGATTAATTGAGAGCTGGGTTTGAATCCCAGGTGACATTTATTTAACTGTGAGACCTTGGTCAAGTCAAATGACCTGGGGCTTCTCTGAACCTCAGTTTCCTCCTCTGTAAAGTAGAGTAATACTTCCAACATCTATCTGAAAGGGTTGATGTGACGGAATCTCCTTGTAAACCTTACATCCCTTTAGAAACCAGCCATTCTTGGTGGCAGAGTGAATAGAGCACCGTCCCTAGAGTCAGGAGGACCTGGGTTTGGATCCAGTCTCAGACACTTAACACAAAAAATAGCCATGTGATATTGGGCGAGTCACAACCCCAGTTGCCCTCCAAAAAGAAACAAAAAAACAACACAAAAAGAAACGAGTCATTCTTCTTATTGTTGTCATGTTGTTAGGGGGAGCCTGAAGCTGAGTCTTCAGGACTGTTTTCCGGTCGTGGTGTGCAAATATGACTATTGATTCAGGGGGACCTGCCGGATGAGAAGGTACAGGTGCTGGTGTAGCAGCAAGCACCCCAAGCACATCCTCAGGTTTTGCTGCCCATACAGGTTCTTGGATCTGCTTTGTTAAAGGAAAGCAACTCAAAATGGGTTAACAAGCTTCCTTTAATCAGTCAGATGTATATCGTTTACCTTGTTCAGGGGAAAAAGGTCAGCACCCCAAACTTCAAAATATACAGACAGAATTATCAAGACATTAACAGATCAAGTAGACAGCTTTCCAAACTGTCCAACCATTACATCCATACCCAGTCAACATCTGGGTTTCCACATCTGGGTTTTTCAAAGCCAGGGGACTCTCAACAACGGCTTCCCAGAATTCAGATCAAATCACAGAACACTTCTCTAAGTGAGTCCCAAAACAGAGCTACACATCAGGGCTTATATAGCCTTCTCCTGGCTCAGAGAATGTAACAACCTTATTGACCCACTGGCCAATCAAAAAGTATCTACTGAAAAACAAGCCTCCCACCCCAGGCTCCAGGTGCATGTTAGCCTAGGGGCAGGGAAGATCTTAAAATCTGCATTTCCATTACATTCGCCCCCAAGATCTTTCATGCCCATAGCACAGACAATTTACTTTTGAATTAGCACTGAACATTTCTTAGGTCACATTTTCAAGATACAGAACTGAAGTTACCAAAGAGGCCACTGGCCCTTAAAAAAACACAAAGTAAGTACATTGTATTATCACTTCAATTCAAAACAAGAGTTCAAATAAAGTTCTCTGGGGGGGAGGGGTAACCTTCCCCTCACACAGCTCCAGCCCCTGCCTCCAAGCACAGAGAGGAGGCTGGGCAACAAAACCAACAAGGTGGGGTCCCTGGGGATCCAAGGCACTTCATTCCACCCACCATAGTCACAAGTCCATCCTCCCCCTGGGTCCCAAACTGTGGGATGCAGCCAGGAAACACACTCAGTGCCCCTTTGCTGCTCAGTTCTTATCTTTTCCTGTGGCTGAATTCTGAACTCCTGGGCTCCTTCTCCTCCCGCAGGCGGCAGCCGCTCCTGGCTTCTGCCCAGGTCCCGATGCAGGCAGCTCACCATTCCTGCTCTCAGCTCAGTGAAGTCTGCATGCAGGCCATTCTTCTCTCCTGGTCCATGGCTCCACAGAGTCACAGCTACCACAACTGGGAAACAAACGATTATCCCAGTCCCCATACTTTCCTTTTACTATGCAGATCCTGTTCTTGATGCCATTTTGTAGCAGCAAGCACCCCAAGCAAGTCCTCAGGGTTTGCTGCCCATACAGGTTCTTGGATCTGCTTTGTTAAAGAAAAGCAACTCAAAATGGGTTAACAAGCTTACTTTAATCAGTCAGATGTATATCGTTTGCCTTGTTCAGGGGAAAAAGGTCAGCACCCCAAACTTCAAAATATACAGACAGAATTATCAAGACATTAACAGATCAAGTAGACAGCTTTCCAAACTGTCCAACCATTACATCCATACCCAGTCAACATCTGGGTTTCCACATCTGGGTTTTTCAAAGCCGGGGGACTCTCAACAACGGCTTCCCAGAATTCAGATCAAATCACAGAACACTTCTCAAAGTGAGTCCCAAAACAAAGCTACACATCAGGGCTTATATAGCCTTCTCCTGGCTCAGAGAATGTAACAACCTTATTGACTCACTGGCCAATCAAAAAGTATCTACTGAAAAACAAGCCTCCCTCCCCAGGCTTCAGGTGCACGTTAAGCCTAGGGGCAGGGAAGATCTTTAAATCTGCATTTCCATTACAGCTGGCAGCCAGATGTGTAAGGGGGGGGGTGCTGTGGGTGCCCCTGTCCAGCTCGACTGTCCTGGGTCTCAAGACTGTTCATGTCTGAGATCCCAGACCTCATCTTTGGCCTGTAGTTGTGGGGCGCTTCCTGGTGAGTAAACTTGAACCAGCCTTCCAACTCCTGAATGGGCAGTGTCTGATATGGGGGTGGGGGATGGAGATAGGCTCCTGGGGAAGGGGAGGAGGAGGGTATTGGGGGAGGGGGTGGAAATGGGCTGCGGGGGGAGAAGAGGAGGGGGGGGGGGGGAGAGGAGGTAGAGATGGGCTCCTGGGGGAGTGGGGGTCCTGGTCCTGCCACCATCCCAGGTCGGTTGCAGTCTTGGCCCAAGGCAGACTAGAAGGCTATTTATTGATGTTTTTGGGGAATGGTGGCAGCTCAGCCCTCTGTATAACAAAGAAAAAAACATTGAGCAAAGATAGCTGGTCTAAGACCTCCTCTGTTAAAGGCAGTGTCCCAGAAGCCCCTGGTCCCTGCCAAGCAGAGGGGTAGCTGCTTCTCATGCCCTTTGGGGCTGGATGCTGTGGTTCCTAGGGTGTGGGAAGGCCTGCCTGCCATCTCTGTTCCATAACTTGGGCAGGCATTTCACTCTCCACAAAATGCTGCTGTCAGTATTTTGGGGATAAACGGGGCCTTTCGTTTGGTCATTGACCTGCTTGGCACGCTTCCTTCTTTACAAAATGTTTCTGCTTTCGAGTTAGCTATTTCAGGCATTCTTCACTGGGAAACAGTGGCGGCGACTTAGCCAAAGTCCCCTGGTGTCTGAAATGGGCCTCAAACCCAACTCTCTTCCCATGCCAGATTCTTTATTTAGCTAGCCATCATAGTCATTTATTATGCCAGGCATACTTCCCTTGGCACAGATAAGCATAGCTAGGCAGCACAAATATATACCTTGACCAGGTCTGAAAATGTTTGCCCCATTCTGCCCCATTGAGCACCACCTCCCTATGCGTCTCCCATCACCAGTCCTCTGAAATCAGACTTGGTTGCTCCATCGATCAGCTCCAGGTTGTGTTGGAAGGAGATTTTAAAAAATATTTTAAAAAAATTATTAATTTTTAGTTTTCAACGTTCGCTTCTATAAGATTTTGAGTTCTAAATGTTCTCCCCCTCTTTCTCCTCCCCTCTCCCCAAGATGTCTTGCAGGCTGATACAGGCTGTATATGTTGGAAGGGAATTTTTGAGGAAAGGGAAGAGAGTCCCATGGAAGATTGAGGCCACATTGGGGGTTGGAGAGCCAAGGTCTTTGGTGGCTGAGGGGGAAGGAGGGCAGGCAGGAGCCAGAGGTCAGGATGCAGAAGGAGGTGAGCAGGCTTGCTTGAAGCAGAGTAAATGACATTGTCAGTAATGGTGGGAGAAGGAGGCGAGGCAGGAGCAATGTTGGCCACGGATGGGGGGGTATTAGACCAGGGAAGGAGAGGGGCCTGAATTCCACGCAAGACAAAAACGAGTCATTGTAAATAATTTGGGGCTCATGGTATTATGAACTGGATTGCAGAAGTGATTTTAAGGTCATTGATTTCTTTGGCCATGGGTCCGCCCTACACTCATGGAGCTTGCCGTTCCTTTGGGCTTTAAGTAGACAGTTCAGATGGCCCTGGATTCAGTGACTCCTTCCAAGGGTATAGTTCCTCAGTGCTGGTCCTTCCTTTGGGCCTGACCAGCAGCCTGACCCCCTCCCCCCAAGACCACCAGGCTCTGCCATCTAGCCCTTCCAGACATGCTCCATGCTCCTTCCAGACCACCAAGCCTTGACATGCGCCCTGCTGCTGCGTCTGAAGGACCCCTGGTCCATGCCACCTTCCCTGCCACAGTCCCCCGAGGACTGCCAGGTTTTTATGGTTGCTCTGAAACTAAAGCCTCCTGTGTGTGTCGTCTCCCCCAGTTAGAATGTGAACTCCCTGAGAGCAGAGACTGTCACTTATGGATCTGTATCTCCAGGGCTCAGAAGGGTTCACTTAGGGCACAGAGTAAGCTTGTAAATGCTTTTTATCGGTACTGTCTGTCTGCTCATCCCAGGCCTGTCTTGCTCATGTCCTTCTATGCCTTCTGCCCAGGGGCTCCCCCCAAGTCACTGAGCCTGCCTTGGGTGGTCCTGCTGTGGCCGGGCCCCCTGGGGGGTTCCCTGGAGTCCACACTCCTTCCTTGCTCCTTCTGTTCCATCCTTCTCTCCCCCTCCCCTTTGGCCATTGTCTCCTGCAGTCCTTGCTTGCTGATATATAATGGCCCATTTGTGTTCACAGTGCATCACCGCAGCTAAATTAGTGCAGGATGTGGTACCCAGCAGGTGCTTAATAAATGCATGCCAAGTGAATGGGGCACCTCTCCAATGGAGGGAGGCTTTGGGGGATGGCCTGGATTTAGGATTCTCCAGAGCTGGGTTCAATGCCCCATGGGGGAGGTATCTGAGGGTGGCCACAAGGCTTGTTTGCTCAACCGTTTGCTTTTGATGGTAATTACTGAGTCTTCTGTCTTTCAAAGACTTAAAACCGACAAGGTTGGAGCTTATTTCCCATGACCTAGAACGAGGAGACCTGAGAGGGGAAGAGTGGGAGAACCTGGCCTTAGGGTCTGAGCCTGGAAAAGAGGCCTGGGGACTGGACGGGCTTGTCTGGGGCCTTAAACCTGAGCCAGACCCACTGAGTCTTGGGTGACCTGCTGTGAATCTCATGCCACCTGTGTGCGCTTTGTGGCCTCAAACCCCCGTCTCCCAAGCAGTGGCCTGTGTGTGTTCACTTGAACTGTCTGTGTAGGTGAAAGGGGATGCCTTAGGTCTGGGATTCTTAACCTGGAGCATCACAGAGATTTCACAGGGTAGGAGAGATTGGATGAGAAAAAATACATCTTTATTTTCACCAAAATTGGGTTCTTTTGTCATTCAAAGCATTTGATTTTATGTATTTCAGAATCTGTTTGCCTCAGTTTCCTCATCTGTAAAACAGGAGCAGTGACATCACCTCTCTCCCAGGGTGGTCGTGAGGACCGAAGGCCATTGTAATTATAACCGGCCATAGTACGGTGCCTGGCACGTAGTGGGCAACATGTAAGTATTGATTCCCTTCTCCTTCCTTGTGTCTCAGGGTACCTGGCTTCCTTTGTCTTCTTATGTATTTATTTAATGAGTTTAACCATATGGTTTTGAGAAGACTTTGCCAGACTGAGGCCCAAGGGGACCCGGACACACCAGAGGGTTTGGAGAAGCCAAAGGATCTTGGGTCTGTGACCCCCAGGGCAGGAAGGTGGTAGCTATGGCCTCTAGCCCTAAGGAGGGCACCTGCCTCTCAGAGGAGACAGTGCTGAGTAGTGAGACCGACCCCTTAGGAGGGCTGACGTAGAAGCTGTTCTAAGCCAAGCAGACTAACGAGGGCCTCTGAGGACCCTGCCAGCGCTGAGCAGACTGCCCGCACATAGTAGGTGCTTAACTAATGCTCATGGACTTGACTAGTTCTGAGATTGCAGAAAGCCACACCACATGAGAAAATCCTGAACCTCTGGGTGAGTGGTTTGTCTGGTCCTTTAGGTGTGGTTCAACTGAGTTTTAGAAGGAGGGTAGCTAGGATAGCAGGGCAGCCAGGTCTTCATGTCCGAATGGTCTGGCCTCAGGGAGCCTGGGTACCTGGGAACCTTCCTCTGTGTGCCAGGTTAGACCAAGTACACCAGTGCATTGGGCGTTTATGGTCTTGGCCTTTGGTCAGTCACTGCTGAATCCTAGAAAGCACTTTTAGGTCCCTTCTGTCTTTTCCCTTGTACCTGTTTCAAAGTGGACCTTGGCAAAAGTAGTTGTGGGACCCTCTTTGGCAGTTGGTGGTTAGGCCACCTGCCTTGGTAATCAGTGATTATGGGACCCACCTTTGTAATCCGTGGTTTTGGAACCTTCCCTGGCAGTCAGTGATTGGGGGACCCTCCTTGGCGATCAGTCCTTGGGGACCCTCCTTGGAGATGAGTCCTTGGGGACCTTCCCTGGCAGTCAGTGATTGTGGCCCTTAGGGTCGGGGTCCTTGCTGTGGAAGTGTGCCCTTTGGTAGCTGGTGAGAGCTTTTACCTTGTTCTCTACAGGATCGTAAGAGCAGTTTTCTTAACTGTGAAATATTAGGAGGTTGGACAGGATGGGCTGGAGGTCTCTCTGGGCTCTCACATTCTGTTATTCTATGACATTTAAAATCACTGGAACGAGTAACTTCATCTTGAGATAAGGAAAGCAGAACTCCAGCTCAAATAAAAACCAGTTTTGCTGCCCTTTCCTGCATTCCTGAGCTGTTTCCGACTCGCTTAATGAGCTCGCTGTTTTTTGTCAGGGTTGGCTTTTCAGAGAGTCAAAGGCCTTCCCTTGTCTTTGGTATTGGGAGCTTGGCTAAACAGATCCTCGACTTTGCAGAAAGGCCATTTCAAGGCTTTGTTTTGCTCTCTCCCCACCAGGGGTTGGGGTCTCTTCCCTTCCAGACTGTGGAGCTGGGGAAGGGGCTTCTCTTGGGGCCCAAGAGTCTGCCTTGTCCGTGGGCCATCTTCCCTCCCTGTTGTGTGCATTCATGGGGGGTTCCTGATGCTTTATGAGCAGAGGCAGGAGTAGGGTGGGTTTGCTTGCCTCTTACAGACTAAGTCCATGGAGGGGAATTGTTTTGCTTCCTCAGGGGGAGGATGACTGTCAGGTTGTCTGCTCTCATCCCATAATTTGGGGGCCTGCTGCTTATCTCTGAGAATTAGCTCAGTGTGAGGAAAGACAGGATTTCTGACAGCCGCCCCTTGTCTGATTTCTGGCTGGGAGGACCCGAGGATTCACTCTGGTAGCCCCGGGGTCTGCAGTTGCATATTATTGATAGTAATGCATTTATATGGCATTGTAAGGTTTGAAAAGTACATTCTATATTTCTCATTTGATCCTCAGGACAAACCTTGGGGCAGCTAGGTGGCTGTGTGGCCCACAGTCAGCAAGACTCATCTTCCTGAGTTGAAATCTAGCCTCAGACTTACTGTGTGACCCTGGCAAGTCACTTAGCCTGTTTGCCTCAGTTTCCTTATCTGTAAAAATAAACTGGAGAAGGAAATGGCAAAGCCCTCTGGTATCTCTGCCAGTGAAACCCCCAAATGGGGTCAGAGCAAGGGGGCCTGGCCTGAGAGGAAAGAGCCCCAAGTCCACCTGGGAGGAAGGTGTTATCCCACACTGTCTTCCCCATTAGAGGCTCGCTTCTTGAAGGCAGGGGGCATGGTGGGCTTTTTCTTGGTAGCCCCAGTGGTTAGGACAGTGCCTATGAGACTTTGTATGCTTGTTCATCAGCAGACTCTGCTTCCGCTGTGTGGGGGTTGGTGTTGGCTATTGGGTGATTTTTATTTGAAAAAAATTTTGTTATTATGTACTTACCAAGTGATGTTTTATTTGTTTATTTTTGGCCTCGGTGACTGTAGAAGACCATCGAGGGTGGCGGTATGGTTCACAGGAAAGAGTACCATCTATGGAGTTGTAGGACCTGGCTTTGGATCCTGACTCTACCTGAGTCTGTCTGACTTTGAGGGGGCTCACTTTAACTTTGCCGAGAGCATTAGACTAGATGACTTTATAGGAGAGGAGGGCTGGCATCTCCTTACCCTCTTTGACAAAATTGTTGAAGTCTTGTTAATACTTTTTGACATAGGATATCCAGTCCTAAAACCAAAACTAGACCGAACTAATTGAGATGAGCCTTTGATGGGATTAAGGGCCCTTAATCTTCGGTCCCCAGATAGCCCCGCTTCCTACCTCCCCAGCCTATGGATAGGCTTCACGGGGGCCATGAACTTGGATGGGAAAAAGAAAGATGACATCTTTATTTTCATTCACGTGGAACTGAAAATGTCCCATTTCCTTCAGTTATTGAGAAGCTTTATTCGGAGGAGCTGGCCAGACTGCCAGAGGGGCCTTGGGTGCCTGTCGCTGGGATAGGTGCCCTGTCCCAAGGCCACTCTGGAGGCTCTTGGGCATGGCCCTCCGTGGGGAAGGGGCCCCTGGCCTGAGTTGTTTTTGCTGCCCAGCCTCTAGGGAGGCCTGGTCTGTGATCTTGTGATGTCTAGGGTTCAAGCTTCCCAAGGGCAGGCCTGTCCCATTTATCCTGGTTACCCTAGCTCCATACGCAATGCCTTGAGCCTGTGGGACCTGGCCAGTGATTGCTGAATCAGTGAATCAGCCAGCATTTATTAACACCTTTAGGGTTAGCCAGGCCTTGTTTTCATGGAGTGATGGGGGGAGAGTTTGTATGTATGTGTACATACATAATGATAATGATATGGTGTAGAGTGCAGTGACTGAGCATTGGGCCTGGAGTCAGGAAAACCTCGGGCACGTGTTAGCTGTGTGACCTTGGGTAGGTCATTTCATTGCTGTCTGCTTCCCTTTCCTCATTAATGAAATTGGGATAACAATAATGCCTGCCCCCCAGGGCTGTTGTGAGGATCTGGTACATAGTAGGTGCTTAATAAATGCTTAGTCCCTTCCCCTTGTACGTAAAAATAAATATGAGAAAAGTGGCCGCCAAGGGAGGGGTCTAGGAAGACTTCATGGAGAAGATGGTGCTGGGGCTGAACTGAATTCTGGTCTTGCTTCAGTGAGACTATACATGGCGGAGATTATGGTAAAAATAGAGATTCTGTGAGATCACAGTTAGGAGAGTCCCGGGTTCAAGTCCAGCCTCTGCTGCTTCCTCTAGTGATTTCCCGGAATGTGGGCTCTTCTTCTGTAAATGAGGTGCTGTATTCTCAGGCCCCTCCCGGCTCTGGGCTCCCCTTGAGAGGGAGCCGCAGCCCCTCGGGGTCTGATCTGGGTGACTTCCAAAGCCAGACCTTCGCCGGGGTGGGGGGCGTCCTCCTGCTGAAGGATGGGCAGTGCCCCTGCTTCCTCTGGCTCTGAGGCTTTCCCGGCTCTGGCCCGGGCTTGTTTCTGCTCCTTGGCCAGAAGGTGACTCTCCTCGTGAATCGCAGGTTTACTTCCCAAGTCTTTCTGTAGAAGATGCTCCTGACAAAGAATGGGACTTGTTCTGGGGGCCCTTCCTTCCTTGCTCTGGCCCTTCTGAGCAGGGAGGCAGGAACTGCTGCCCCTTCAGACGTGGCCACAAACGCCTTTCCCTGGTGGACACAATGGCCTAATGAGCCGTTGCCTGTGAAGACATTCCGTGTCTTCAGGTGGACATTTCTACTTGAAATGAAACTGATTTCATTGGTCTGCGGAATTCCTGGTGAGGAAACTCTCTCCTTCAGGAGAGATAGTTGCCTTCTCTGTAACTTAAAGCCTGAGGGCCTTTCATCATCACTGAGAAGTAAGTGACTTGTCCAGGGACACTCAGCTAGAATGGGTCAGAGGTGGAGGGGATTTCTATATCATATTTATAGATAAGGGGACCCAAACCCAGGTTGTTCTGTCTGCATGGCCAATTCAGGCTCTTACTATGTGATCTTGCCTTGCTGGCACTTTTAATAATAACAACAATTGATAATTATTAATGTAACAGTATTTATATAATTAACATAAATTATATAATACTATATTTTCTGTGTGTGTGTATATATATATGTATATATATATATAGTATGATAGTATTTATATCAATGGCAGCTAGCTCTGTGACCCTGGATAAGTCACTTAACCTCTGTTTGCCTCAGTCTCTCCATCTGTAAAATTGTGGCAATGATGATACCCCCCTCCCAAGGCTATTGTGAGGATCCAGAAAATCCTTGTAAAGTGCTTGGCACGAGGCCTGACACAGAGCACCATAAAATGCTAGCTAATAATAAGTTAATTAACATATTAATGCTTTTGTGTGTTGTCCAAGTGCACAGCCTCTTTGCAGATAATCCAAATATTGCTGTCCCCTTTTTTATAGATGGTGACCTGAACAGGGTCATGCTGCTAATAACATCATAGGCAAGAGTTGAATCCAGGATGTTCTGATCACGAACGCTTTCTAGGCATTATTTTCTCTGAGCCTCCTAGGAATCTTGTGATGGAGATACAATAGTTGTTTTATTATCCCCATTTTACAGGTGAGGAAACTGAGGGTCAGAGAGGGGTAGGGACTTGCTTGTTGTGATATAGTTAATAAATATCAGGGGTGGGATTTGAACTCAAGCCTTCCTGTCAGATCCTGCCCTCTGCCAAGACCCTGTGCCTCCAAGAGGAGCCTTCAGGAGAATGACTTATTGGCAAAGTCTGATTACAATGTAGCTAACTGGGACAGAAGACCTAATTAAAATGCAAATCAGTTGCAAATAAACAGGTTGATTAAAGCTGCAGATCTCTGGGACTTGGAATCTCTCCACATGGAGGCTGTGGTCGCTGGCCTGGGCCTTTGGTTGGGGAATGGAGTTTGAATGCCAGGCATTTTCTTTCTGGCTCCAGGGAGATCAGGAGGGTGGAGGCAGACCCGGGATGGTGGCTGGCATGAGTTGTCTGGGATTTTGGCAGAAATGATCTAAGCACCGAAGTAAGACCTTGCCTCCATGTTGCAGTGAGGAATCTTGTCTGTTGGCTTTCTGAAGACCCTTTGCTATGTCCTAACCTTGTAGCAGCAAGGAGGGGCTTAGAGGTCACAGCCTTGGGTGGAAAAGTCATCCAGATCAGTCTCTGCCCTCATCAACCCTTCCTTCCCGCAGCAAACAAAACTGTTTTGCCAAAGCTCAGCTCTGACGATGTCACTTTCCTGCTGGACAGCCTTCAGTGGTCGCCGTCTCCTTGCCAGGTATGGAGATGATGAATGCGTCCCATGACAGTTCGCTGCTTTGGGAGGGATTTTATCTCATTTATCCCATTTCTTCTTTCACAAACGTGTATGTTTATGAACATTGAAGTTTTCCTCCTGAAACTTGGCTCTCCATCCCAGCAGTCTTGTCAGAATGCGATGAATGATTGATTCCTTTGTAGAGTTATGGGCCTTTCTCCTAAACTGAGGTAGGAAAGTCTAGGAGCAGGTGGGGGATGTTGCCTTGATGCCAAGAAAACCTTCAACACTAGTGTTGTCCCACAGTGGGATGGTGTAGCAGCAAGCACCCCAAGCGTCCTCAGGGTTTGCAGCTACCACAGGTTCTTGGATCTGCTTTGTTAAAGGAAAGCAACTCAAAATGGGTTAACAAGCTTACTTTAATCAGTCAGACATATATCGTTTACCTTGTTCAGGAGAAAAGGTCAGCACCCTGAACCTCAAAGTATACAGGCATAATTATCAAGACAGAAACATCAAGTAGACAGATTTCCAAACTGTCCAACCATTACATCCATACCCAGTCAACATCTGGGTTTCCACATTCTGGGTTTTTCAAAGCCGGGGGACTCTCAACAACGGCTTCCCAGAATTCAGATCAAATCACAGAACACTTCTCAAAGTGAGTCCCAAAACAAAGCTACACATCAGGGCTTATATAGCCTTCTCCTGGCTCAGAGAATGTAACAACCTTATTGACTCACTAGCCAATCAAGAAGTATCTACTGAAAAACAAGCCTCCCACCCCAGGCTTCAGGTGCACATTAGCCTAGGGGCAGGGAAGATCTTTAAAATTTACATTCGCATTACAGATGGGCTGCCTCGGGAGGTGGTGGCTTCCCCTCCTTGGCTTGCTGAGCCCTTCTGGTGTGTGCGAGTGGCCATTCTTGTTCAGGTATGGGTAGGTCCAGATGCTGCTGGGGTCTCTTCCACCTCCACCCTTTTGAGATTGACTCATCAGTGACCTTCAGATACATTTGTCCCTTTCAAGGAATTATTTTGTACTGAAAACAGTTATTTAAAACTTAAATGGATGGGTTATGCTACAAGGAAAGAATTGCAAACACCAAAATCCACTGGAGAGAGGAGAGACAGAGACAGAGACAGACAGTGAGGGGAGAGAGAGACAGTGAGGGGGGAGACACACACAGAGGAAGGGGAGGAGAAGGAGACAGACAGAGGGACAGAAGGAGAAGGAGACAAACAGAGGGACAGAAGGAGGAGGAGACAGACAGACAGAGGGAGGGAAGGAGGAGGAGACAGACCAACAGACAGACGGAAGGGAGGGAGCGGGAGCGTGCCCAGCCTTAGTCTCTGCATGCAGGGCCTCTCCTCCACTCCCATCAGATTACTTTCATGAAGGCCTGTGGTGGGTGACACTAGAAATGTCAGTTCCTGGGGTGTCTTAGGCCACAAGAATTGGGCCTGCATTGTCAGGAAGCTGTTTCTTAAATCTCTCCTCATGTCACCTTGGCCTTGTGGCTCTGTGTGTCTGTGTGTGTGTGTGTGTGTGGGGGGGCATCCCCAGGAGAATGTGTGTGTGTGTGTGTGTGTGTGTGTGTTATTTTGAGTTTTGTCTTTGTATTCCTTCCCCCTCCCCCCCCATTTTTTTGTCAAGGCAGTTGGTGCTAAGTGACTTACCCGGGGTCACACAGCTAGTAAGTGTCAAGTGTCTCAGGCTGAATTTGAACTCAGGTCCTCCTGACTCCAGGGCCAGTACTCTAAACACTGCGCCAACTAACTGTCCCCCTGTCTTTCTATTCCTTAACACAGTTCCTGAAGCCAGTGGATAGGGAGGCCCAGAGGATGGAGCTGTGGGCCTGGAGTCTGGAAGGCCTATGTTCAAATCCAGCCTCAGATACTCGCTAACTGGGTGATCCTGGGAAAGTCACATCCCTTTTTGCCTCAGTTCCCTCAGCTGTAGTGTGGGGATAGTCACAGCTTCTAGCTGGCAGGGTTGTTGAGAGGGTCAAATGAGAAGATCATTATAGAGTGCTCGGCACAGTGTCCAGCACAGAGGGTGCTGAGTAAGTGCTTCCCCCTCCTCCTTCCCCTCAAGTCACCCTGGTTCACAAGAGAAGGGCTTTCCAGACCTGGTGGGTGGGGGAGGAGCCAAGGCCAAGAAGCCGGTTTGGGGACAACAGGCTGGGAAGGGAAGTCAGAGGAAATGAATCTGGAAAGGTGGGTGGCAGTCACATTGTGAAGGAGATGGGTGTCCTTGGCCCTCAAGGTCATAGGGAGCCCGTAGAGTCCTTTGGGCAGAGGAGGGACCTGGTAGACCTGCTGTGCTTCAGGACCATCACTTTGGTGGCTGTGAAGAGGATGGGCTGGAGGTGGAGGCTAGACCGTGGTCTAGGCCAGAGGTGATGAGGGTCTCAGCGCCTCTCTTCCAAAAGCACAGGTCCTCCCACAGCCCTGGGGACAGGTCTGTGCTCACTCTCCAGAGCTCCAGCCTGGCTGCTTCCTGCGCTGATTCCCAGCTTGACGTTTTCTAAGTTGACGTGTACGTGAAATACAAGACGGCGTAGCGAGGGGAGCGGTGCATCTTCCTTCAAATGCCAGGTGGCTACTTAGGGCTGCTGGCATTTGGGAGCTGACATTTACTCGTGACTTAATTGGATTTCCGCCTTCATTGGCCAGATTACTTGGCAACATTTCAAGGAGATTGTAAATATGTAGAAGTGCCGTTGCTAGCAAGGGCAGAGATGTAAATGTGTGGCGTGTGGGCAAGATTTTCTGAAGCCACCAACCAACATGCAAAGTAAATGGGCCAGGCCTTCTCCTCTGGGGCTGAGCCCGCCTCTTCCCCTCCTGTGGATGGGTTTGTACTTGGGGCTTTGGTTAAGTCACAGATCAAGGCTTGGCAGGGGAGACAGCAAAAGGAGCCCCACCCTCCCCTTACTCCTCCTTGAGAAGGCAAGCAGTTCAATATAGACATGTACAGTCATGTAAAACGTATTTCCAAAATATGAAGAAATTGAATAGAGGCAAATGTCATGAGATGGGGAGGCAGGACCAGACAACAAATCATTCCTGTAAAATTGATTCTGGTTTAGTGGGCCTGCAAGTGCTAAGTATAACAGCTACAAAGGCCGCTGGGGTCTTGGGTTGTGTGGAGGGCGTGGTGTCCAGATGTGATGTGCCCTGCCCACATCACAGCTGGAATTATAGTGTGTGAAAGGTTGGATGCCACCTTTTAAGAAGGATGAGGACTGGAGCGGCTGAGTGCAGAGTCAGCCAGCCAGTATGGTGACTGGCCAGGTGAATATCCTGTATGAGTTCTGGGCATTAGCCTGCAGAGGAGAAGGGAGACCTTGGTGGTGGTTTAAAAGTGATTGTCCTGCAGGAGAAGGATTGGGCTTGTTCTTCTTGGTCTCAGGGGGCAGTGGGTTCTTGAGAGTCAGGCTTAGACTGATAGACCTATTCCACTGAAGTTTGGGCTGCCTTGAAGAGGAGTGAGCTCCTTGTCCCTGGAGGTATTCAAGCTAAAGGTGGGTGGTCCCCTGTTAGGGAGATGGGAGAAGTGATTCCTGCTCAGTTCTGCCTTAGACTAGATAATAATAGCTGATGGCAGATGGCCTTTGAGATGCCTTCCTCTTCTGAGACTGTAATTCTGTGAGGCTGAGTTAACCCCAGGCAAGGGAGACCAATTTTTTATTTAACATTGCATGGAAACCTTTAAGCCTTTATTAGAGAATTTCTACAAATACCAACATTTGGGCCATAATTGGTATAACTCATAATGGATGAAAATGAAAAATTTACCATGCCCTTAATAAATAATAGTAGCATTTAAAAATCATAAGGCCTTAGTTAATAAATGTTTGAATAGATGTATGAAATTCATTTCAGTAGCATAATTTACCATGAGAGAGGTGGATAGAGGGCTGGCTGTAGAGTCAAGTTGTTCTGGGTTCAAGCCCTGTCACGTGACCATCGGAAAGCTCTGGGGAGCTGTTGATCTGCCTTGGTGGATGGCATTTCCACAGTGGAAGTTCTGAACCCTGGTGAGAACACAGATCCCGGCCAAGGCCATTTAAAATTTCACTTGGTCAGGTTATAGGTGTATGAAAATGACACAAAACAGCCTATTTCCTCAAAGATGACCTGAACAGCTTAAAGGCAAGTGTGTATAGTATTTTGTTGGGCAAAGGCGTTTCTTCACTCTCTGACTTCCCAGTGCCCTGGAGCTCACCTTCCCACTGGGTTCACTTCAACAAGCTCTCCCACTGAGTCCGTCTGACTTGTCCTAGGCTCTAGGCTCTAGGCTGTCGCTGTGGGGCAGGTACTGCCCGCATGAGCTCCTGGTGTTCTCTCTCACTGGGGAGTATCCCGGAGGTCAGGAGTGACAGCCACTCATCATTCCAAGGGATGAGGCTTCCGGGAGCCTGGGTCACTTCTGGCCCTCTCCTGGAGGTTCTGGAGACACGGGAGGCCCAGGCACACTGGACAGCAGGGCTAGATCTGCCCTTTTATCTGAGAACTGTTATTTCACTGCAGTCTTTTGGAAGGGGCTGTGCCTGGGTCAGTCCTGGGTCACTGGGGAGGCCAGGGGAGGCCTGCTATGATCTGAGTCCTGGAGTGGGTGAGGTCAGGGGTCAAAGTCCCATTGTCTCTGTTTTCTGCTGGATTCCACCTTGTGTTTGTGAGTTTTTCTCCCACGTTGGCAAAATGTAGAGATCAAATCTGACTGTGTACTCCACAACTGAAGAAGGTTCAGTGCCTCCCTGTGCTGCTCATTGAAATTTAACCTGGCTCCAGCTTTCTTATCCCAGATTTCATTCTTCATCCTTCATGCCCTCTATGTTCCAGCCAAACCGAACTCATGGTGGTCATTCCCTGGACTTGGCGTTTTGTCGATCACCTCTTTGCTTTTGCCCAGGCTGTGCCCTCTGCCTGGTGTGTGCTGCCTTCTGAGCTCAGCTTGTGGATTGCCTCGGGTGCAGCGTGACTTTCCTTCATCAAAATAGTCACGTGTCTGCTTCTCTGTTTTCAAGTTCTCTTCTCTAGTAGGACCCAAGACTGGCATCGTTCTTTGTTTTCATCTTTGCATTGCCAACAAGTCGCCAAGCAGTAAGTGGCTGCTTGTGCCAGGCCCCGGGCCCTAGGATAGAAGGAAAGGCAACAGTCGCTTCTCTCAAGGAGCTCACAGCCCAATGGTTGGCACATAACGCTCCATCACCTGCATACAGTTGGCACTTAATAAATGCTTGTTTCATTAGCCTTTAATTCACTGTATATAATGAATAATTTCTTAACCGAAGTAGAATTAGCCCTAATGATAACAAATACTGTTTCGTGCCCCCAAACCTTCCTGCTCACCCATCTGGATGGTTCTCAGTTTTGCTTCCAGAGTGTAGACAGCTCGGTCTCTCCCTTCCTGGGCCATGCTCCCCAGGAGCTACTTGTGGAATGTTGGTAGCCAGTAGTTTTCCATCAAGAGAAAGAAAGGAACCTCCCTCGAGTGTGAGTAAAGATTTCTGAGAGAGGACCTTGCATGGGATTGCCTGTTACTTGGTGTCTTTTTCAGATACAACATTTGAAATTCCTTGTTTGATAGAAGTCTGAATATGCACATCCATGGGGCTGCTCTCCCTACAATGGACGTGACTAATGTGCAACGTCCATGCTTAGGGAACAGCGTAAAGCATTTTGTGTTGGTGGTTTTGTACTCAGGGCTTGGTGGGGTGGGGGGGTGTGCGTACCCCTCCTTGGGCAGCCCCCTCCCTGTCACATTTCTACACCTTTGTTTTCTGTGTGGATTGTGGCCATGGGCCTTTCTTGCTGTTTCATGCTTCAGGATGTCCAAGGATGGGTGATACCATCAGTAGGGGTGCCTCCTCCCTAGATAGCCTAACTCTTCAGTGGAGTTCATAGTCTTTCTGTGAAAGTTTCTGAGATGGAAAAATTCATTAGTCTATAGCCCAACTGGGAGATGAACTTTCTTCTTTCTAAAATAAGTTTTATTGATGTATTTTTTGCTTTTATAATGTAATCATATTTAGATGTTTTCCCCCATGACTATCATATCTGGAACTGAGCTTTTCCCTTGTAACAGAGAAAAACAGTTAAGCGAAGATAAGGGAAACAGCAGTCTCATATGATGATGTATGTACCATTCTGTTCCTGTAGTCTCTCACCTTCCTGAAGAGAGGAAGGAGACATGGATTTCATTATCTGTTCTCTTGAACCAAAATGTATTATTATTTAATCAAATAATTATTTTATTATGATTATTTTTTAATCAAATTATTTTATTATGATTATTTTTATTAATAAAATAATTATTTATTATAATTATTTTAATTAACATTTGTTATAACTACTAAAAAACTGACTTCCTTTTAGGGGTGTGTGTGTGTGTATGTGTGTATGTTTTTGAGAGAGAGAGAAAGAGGGAGAGGGAGAGAGAGAGAGGGAGGAGGGAGACAGAGAGACATACACACAAATGTTCATGAACATAGGGGAACTGGTCATTAGGTGAGAAGTGGGTAGCCGTGACTAGTCCTGAGCCAATAATAATGATATGGCCAACAACGACCATGAGCATTTTACGGTTTAAACAATGCTTCTTTGATAACAGCCCTGTGAGCGAGGTGTTACTTTTATTCTCACTTTACAGAAATGGAAACCGAGGCATAGAGAGATAAGGTGACTTCCTCATACCGCTAGAGGGTGTTTGGGGCAAGATCCCACCTCAGGTCTTCCTGACTGGAGGTCCTGTGCTCTCTCCACTGGGCTCCCTTTGGGGAGGACCTTGGGGGCACCGGAGGGGACCTGCGGTCGGTGTTCCTCCCTGTGAGAAGCAGCCAGAGCGGCTGAGGACAGACTTCCCTGGCAGGCTAGGAGAGGGCAGGAGTGGCCTCTACTCTCTTCTTCCTTGTGGCTTCTCCTCCCTGCGTAAGCAGCTCGTGTTCTTGGTTTCTTCCCACACCATCAGAAGGTGCATCTGTTTATGGGCTCGCAGGAGGAGCTGCCCCGAGTTATTCGGCTTCTTTGGGAGAAAGGGAGGGGGTGGAGACAGGGCAGCCTTGGCCAGAGAGTTGAAAACAACCCAGAAACCAAAGGCAAAGTTGGGGTCAGTGTATGCAAATCAACACTGGAGACCTCAGAGTGATGGCAAAGCCACTGTAACCAGAGGACCCGACAGAGGAAGCCTCCCTACAGGGTGCTACCCCCCCCCCCCCCCCAGTAATAGCTGGCATTTCTACAGCTCTCTAAGGTGTGCAAAGAGCACTTTACAATCATGATAGCATTTTATCCTGGCGGGAGTCCTGGCAGGTGGGTGCTGTGATTAGCTCTGTTTCATAAATGGGGAGACTGAGGCACAGAAAAATTGAGTGACTTAGGCTCACAGAGCCAGGAAGCACCAGGGACAGGATCCAAGCTTGGGCTTTCCTGATGCCTGGGTTAGGATTCTCTCTGCCTCAGCACTCTGCTGTCTGTGAGGTCAGAGGTGTGCAGGCAACTCCCTATTTCTGAAGTCAGCTTATTTCTGGCACCTCTGGAGAGGTTGGGAAACAGCTGCAGACAGACCTTTGTGCTTTGCAGGGCAGGGCCGTGCCTTGTGTGGGAGTCGAGGGGAGTGGGGAGGGTTCTCAAGAGACCTTTTTGGTTCTGTGTCTCTCGTATGATGGGTGGTAGTCACTGGTGGTTGGCTGGCTCAAGACCAAAGGTGGGGGTGGGGGAGGCAATTGAATTTTCCAGGAAAGGCTACGCAGATTAGAGGAAGTAACTGTAGGCAATATTGTGCACATCTCATGGGTGAAGAAACTAAGTTTTGGAGAAGTTTGTAGGGTTATCAGTCTAGACTCGGAAGGAAGCTCAGAGACCATGTAGTCTAACCCCCTCCTCTCATTTTATGGGTGAGGAGACTGAAACCTAGGGAGGGTGAGAAAGCCAAAGGTCTCATAGGTAGTAAGCCATTGAAACCCCACCCTCAGAAGTCAGAGCCAGTGGTTAAGTGACTTGCCCAGGGTCACACAATCAAGAAGTGGCCAAGATTCAGAATTTTTTTTTTTTTAAAGCAATAGGGGTTAAGTAACTTGCTCAAGGTTACACAGCCAGTTGTTTCTGGGTGTGGTGCTGAGTATCTGAGCCCAGATTTGATCCAGGTCATCCCGACACTGGAGAGCCACCTGGCTGCCCCTAAGCAATTGGGGTTAAGTAACTTGCTCAAGGTTACCGGGCCAGGTGTTTCTGGGTGGGTGCTAAGTGTCTGAGCCCGGGATTTGATCTCCAGGTCTTCTCAACACTGGAGCCGGTGCTCTTACTCACTGTGCTACCTGGTCGCTCCTCAGAATTTTCTTAATCTAGGAACGGATGGACACATGGATAGTCTTTTGATGGATGTAGGATTAGTGACCTAAGGTTAATTAGTGACCTAAATAGTTAATAAGTAAAATAAACTGTTGTGCTAGATTCTAGATTCCATAAGGGTAAGGGCTATATTTTTCTTTAAAGTTTTTTTTATTGTTTTCTTCTTTTATTTTCATATCACCAATGTTTCTTCGTATACTCCTCTCTTCTACCAGTGTTGAATACTCCTGTCATTCCAGTAGCAGTTAATTAAAACCAGCTCATGGAATGATCATGTCTGCATATGCCACATTCTTCACCTGTAGTCCCCTACCTCTCTCCTTAGAAGATGGTTTGTTTTCTGGTCATTGCAGTAATTCAGAGTGTGGCTTCCCCATACTGTCCTTTCCCCTGCTTTTTCTCTCTAGCGTTCTCCTGGTTCTGCTTCCTTCACCCCAAATCTGTTCATCCCAATCTTCTGGGACTATCTCTTCTTGTTTTAATCCTCTGTCACACTTGGCCTGGGCCTCACATGTAGCAGGTTCTCAGTTACTATTTATTGAATGGATGAATGAAGTTTACTGAGGGACCTTGTGAAGACATTTCTAAAGGGCCCTTGGAGACCATGCCTGATAGCATCCAATGGTACTCTGAGGTGCCATCCCTTTCCAGGGGGATGATGCCACAAAAGGCATACTTGAAATTCTAATTAACTTCTGCCCCTAGGGTTCTTTCCTTTTTGGTGTTATAGATCTCTTTGGCTAACTGGTAAAGCCTGGGGAGCACTTCTTGGAATACTATTTTAAATGCATAAAATAAAATATATTGAATTACCAAGGAAAGTGATTATTTTGAAATACAGTTATCAAAATACTCTTTTTCCCCTTTTTAAAAAATTAAATTATTTTTCGTTTTCAACATTCACTGCCATAAGTTTTAAATTTTCTCCCCCTCCTTCCTCCGTCTCTCCCAAAGACAGCTTGCAATCTGATATGGGCTTTACAGATATATTCCTATTATGCACATTTTCACATTAGTCATGTTGCATAGAACAATTACGATGAATGGGAAAAACCACGAGACAGGAAAAAAAATAAAATAAAGAAAATAGTCTACTTCACTCTGCATTCAGACTCCATATTTCTTTCTCTGGATGTGACTGGCGTTTTCCATCGTGAGTCCTTTGGAATTGTTTTAGGTCCTTGCATTGCTGAGAAGGGCTAAGTCTATTAAAATCAGTCATCACACACTATGGCCGTTACTGTAAAATGTTCTCCAGATTCTGCTCCCCTCATTCAACATCAGTTCATATAAGTCTTTCCAGGTTTCTCTGAAGTCCGTCTGCTCCTCATGTCTTGTAGCACAATGGTCTTCCATTACATTCATAGACCACAACTTGTTTAGCCATCCCCCAGTGGATGGGCCTTCCCTCAATTCCGGTTCTTGGCCACCACAAAAAAAAAACCAAACCTGCTATCAATATTCTTGTATATGTGGGTCCTTCCCTATATTGATGATCTCCTTGGGATACAGTCTAGCAGTGGTGTTGCTGGGTCAAAGGGGATGCACATTTTTATAGCCCTTTGGGCATAGTTCCAGATTGCTCTCCAGGATGACTGGATCAGCTCACAGCTCCACCAACAATGCATTTGTGTTGCAATTTTCCCACATCTTCTCCAGCATTTATCATTTTCCTGTTTTGCCATGTTAGCCAATCGGATAGGTATGATGTGGTACGTCAGAGTTGTTTTAATTAGCATTTCTCTAATCAATAGTGATTTAGAGCATTTTTTCATATGACTTTATATGGTGTTAATTTCTTCCTCCGAAAACTGCCTCTTCATATCCTTTATGAAAATACTTTTTGAGAAAGCCCAGCCAAATTGATTCACCCAAGGTTAGGAACTTCTGGTCCAGGCCAATTGATGGGACCTAGGTCTGGCCAAGGACTTTGGAGCTTCATGGTGGATATGAAGCCTGGTCAAACCAACCTCAAATTTTATTGGTCTTAAATAAGAATTGGCCCAACAGCAAGAGCAGGTCATTGATCATAAAGTTTGGCGTGAAGTAGACTAGCTCTGGCACCTTCCTTGGGGTCCTTATCCCTCCATCTGCTTACTCACAATTGGTGAAAGCTTAGCCTGGTTCCATGATTTCAGCATGTGCCCTGTCCGAGGTAGTTAGGCATGGGATTTTCTACTCAGAACCAAGCAGGTCGCTTGTTGTAGTTTGGAGGTGACCCTGGGCTCTCCAAAGGCATGCCTTGGATTGCAAGAGCTGACAGGTCCTTACCAAGCTGGTATTTTTTCGTTAGGCACTGGGGCTGTTGTCTCTGTTGTTTGAGGACCAGCCCAGCTAAGCTGGGAGAGACTCCTCCTGGGGAGGGGGTGTGGTCTACACAGTAAGGGATGATATCAGAGGCTGAGGATGCCAGTGCTGGGCTGGGCCATCCTCCCTCCAGCCCAGGCCCCAATTAGAAGGGGAGCTCCTTGAGGTCAGGGATTGTCTGACTTGTTCTGTTTGAGTGAATGGAAAAATAAATACTTGCTACTTCTGGCCCTTCACTGTGAGGGCAGGATGGAGTCAATCCTCAGGGAATGATTTCCATCCCAAGGAGAAAGCCTCTGAAAGCTCCTTCTGAGTGGTGACTGAATATGCAGACAGAGCTTGTTTTTGGGTGACTTTTTTGAAAATGAAAGTAAGAAAAACTGATTGCGGCCATTGCTCACGTAGGCGGTGGTTATCACACACAGAGAGGGAAGGATGATAGAGTTTGCACTGAATACAATTTATCCTACAAGGTTGCTTTGGCTGCTGTTAGAAATCCCTTTGGGAGTTTGTACATCTGGAGGGAAGAGGAAATTCAGTATTTGGGAGCAAAGGAGGGCGTGTGTGTGTGTGTGTGTGTGTGTGTAAGAGAGAGATGGAGGTGGGGGTGGAGGAAGGGAAAGAGGGGATGGGGAGGACAGAAATGGAGGAGGGAGAAGGAAAGAGAGATAGTTGGAGGGAGGAAGGGAGAGAGAGAGTATCCAAAAATTAATATTTCTTTCCTCCAACCTCCCTTGACAATCCATAGCTCTAATAGAATCGACATTTTTAAAAAAGCAATTTTTATTTTCTTTTCAGTTCCAAATACTTTCCCCATCCGCCTTGCACACTCTCTCCCCAGGCAAGAAAGGCAAAGCCATTCAAATATTTGGTCGTGGCATATTGTTTCTTTTTAAACAAATTTTTTATTGGTATCTTTGGCTCTTGTCATATCTAGATTTCCCTCCGTATCACTCCTCTCTCCCCCACCCTGAGCATCCCTGGTGTATTGCTTTAAAAAAAAATTGAAACATGAATTGTTATTGATCTCTTGGTGCTTTTTTAAAATTTGGAGTCGAGGGTTCTGACAGTTACATTGAGTGCTGGCTTTTTCTACTGTCTAGGAGACATGGTACTCGAGCCCGGACCTCACTGCCTTATACCATCTCAAGTGGGAAATTAAACTAAGAGGGCAGGCTGGATAGTTGGTCTCATGGCTTTCCAAGCGTGTTTCCCGTTTTGTGATTACATGCAGTGTCCCTGGATGTGTGGGGGCTGCGTGTCCATGCCTCAGGTGGATGTGATGCTTGCTTTTATCTGGCTGGAATGACTAAAGAGGCAAGCGTGTTTTAGCTTGCCTTCGTTATTCCCTGGTGATGCCTCCCAAAGGCAGAACTCAGAACCTGGAGCCCTCCCTCTCTCCCCAGAGCTCTCCTCCCACCTGGCCAAAGCTTTGTAGGATGCCTCTGTCTATAGCTGCTGCGGCATCAGCGTCAGGCATTTGGGTCTCTGCTTTGTATTGAGGACGTTCAGCCTTCTAGTGCAGACCTATCCGGCCACCCTGGTCACTGCAGTGGCTGCTGGAGGGGGGAACGGGGTCTACCTGCCTCAAGTCGCCGCTGCAGTCCTTCCTCCATTGATTTTCCTAGAGGTCCAACCTTGTCCCACCCCTACTGGATAAACTCCAGGCCCTCTGTGTCGCCTCCAGGAGCAAATACAACATTCTCAGTTTGACATTTGAAACTCCTCCTGACCAGCCCCCTCTCGTCTTTCCAGTTATCTGCCGCTTTACTCCCGCCATACCCACTTTGATCCAGTGCTTCCGGACTCCTGGCTGGTCCATGAACAAGCCCCTCCATCTCTCAGCTCTGGACATTCCCTTTGGCCGTCCCCTGTGCCTGGAGTGCTCTCCCTCCTCTGTGATTGCTGACCTCCCTGGCTCCCTTTAAGTCCCCCTTTCATACTGGCAGCCTTTGCTCCCAGTGCCTCCCCTCTGAATCATTCCTCTCTATCATGTCTGGAGCTGTGTGTATGTGTTGGCATGTTCTCTCCCTTAGGTGTAAGCTTCTGGAGGACAGGGGTGTTCTCTGGCCTCCTAGTATCTTGTGCCTGGAATATAGTGGGTACTCCTGAAATCTTTCTGACTGATTGGACAAAGTTCTTTGTGGGCACAGACATTGTCTGGTTTCCTCCTCCTATCCTCAGCCAGGAGCAACATCCCATGGGTAGGCTCTCTCAGTAGTAATTGAAGGCAGAATGACATAGGGAAAAGAGTGATAGATGTGGAGTTAGGGGACCTGGGTTCAAATCCTGCCTTTGTTACTTAGTGTGCAACAGTCTCCTTATCTCTGAGAGCCTTGGTTTCTTCCTTAGTGAAAGGGCAGAGATGCTGCTTGTGGTCTCTGCCTCCCATGTTGCCGTATGAGGCGCTTTCTAATCTGAGTTACTGGCACTGTGATTATGGTGATGGGTGACCGGTCAGTCTGGATGCCCCCTTTGGACTTCATCGAGTGCTCCTTCGGGAAAGGACAGAACATACCCAGAAAAAAACATTGACTCACTCCTTACATTGGCAAATTCCATTCTGAAGAGGGTCATAGCTAACTCACCACATCGTCCTCCTTCCCCTTCTGCAGCTTGGAGTGAGGAAGGACCCGAGTTCAGAATCCGCCTCTGGCCCTCCCTGGCTACATTAAGATGGGCACATTGCTTTGGCTCTCTGCCCTGTGGGCATCATGCCTGCAGCACTTACCTCAGCTGGGCTCAGCCTCTGTGATGCAGGGAAAACATTTTGTAAACCATAAAATATTACATAAATGTCAAATTAAATTGATAATGCCGAATGACAGTGGAGTCTGATTGAACCAAGCTGCAGAGGGAGAAGGGAAGATGGAGCGTTGACCCTTGGGGCCAGTGGGTTGCTCTCCAGAATGGAATGCAGTGTTTCTGGCAATGCTCTGTTGTTTCCTGGTGGACCACGCACTGAATGACCATTCCTACTGAGGCCCATGAGAAGATGGACCCCAAAAGTAGGCTGACCCACCTCCTTGGGTTCAATAAGTTGAGTACCCTAGATTTGCACGTAGGTAATTTAACCTGGGTCTGGTGCTTTGGTCTCTTATCCAAAAAAAGAATTCTCTAGATTTGTTCTAAAACACGTTGCTATGGGGAAACTCATGCTGTTTTTTGAGAAGCCTTTGGTTTCCAAGGCCTGGTGCTGCTTCACACAGGGAGCTATTTTTGGAGAAGCAACCATTGGCACTGAGTAGCCCTGCTCCAAGGAAGGCAGAACCATGGGGCGCCTGCTGGCTGCTTTCACTCAGGGGTCCCTTCTCTGTCCCTGTCCCCGACCCTTCAGTGGGCCAGATTTGGGCCTTTGCTTGTGGTGCCTTGGAACTGGACAGTTTACTCCTCCTCCTCATGGGAGAGGGAGCGTGATGTAGTGGGAAGCATGGTTAGGAGAGAGACGTGGGTTCAGATCCTGCTTTTGAGACTTATTATCTGTGTCCTCTTGGGCGAATTTGAGATTTAGTTTCTCCTTGGTGAAATGAGGATAAGAATAGCCCTATCTCTCAGACCCATCTGTTGGGAGGCTCCAATGAGAAGAGAGCACGAAATGCTTTGGAAATCTTAGTCTCTGTCAGCGTTAGCAGTAGGAGGGGCTTAGTGACTGGGAGAGTGGGTGATTAGGGAGGTGCTGGGGGGATAATGACCAAGGTGAAAGTTTCTGCTGTCAGGAAGAGCTTCCGGGAGAGGGAGCCCACCGCCATGGCAGCTCTGCCTGCCTTGGGAGTATTCCTGGTCTGAGCAGCCCCCTGGGTCCCTGGCCCTCTCGTTGGCAGCTGACGAACCTTTGTCTGAGCAGGTTTCACCGGGATCTTGTGTCCCTCCAACACCTGAGTTTGCTCCGTGAGCCAAAAAAGGGGCGAGCTATGAATCCTTTACCAAATGCTTGTGGGATTGGGCAGGGCCTTGTCTTGGTGTGAGCAGTCAGTCAGCAAGCTCTTACTTATTAAGAGTCCTCAATGTGGAAATCTGTTTGGAGTGCCTTCTTAAGGGGTGGGAGGGGCAGAATTCGGCCTTAGGATTTAAAAAAATGAATGTTAAAACTTTTTTACATGTAATTTGGAAATATTTAACAAAGTAAATAAAAATTTCAAAAAGGGGCTATTACATGCTGGTACTGGAGATAAAATGAAAGGCAGAAACCCATAGTGCATTGAATGAAAGAGACAGTCTACAGCCATGTTATTAGTTTTGACAGGCCGGTAGCACACTAACAAAGTAGATTTGATTCTAACATCGTTCTTGACTGCCTTTTAACAGAATCCCTCCCTCCCTCCCTCCCTCCTTCCTCCTTCCCTTCCTTCCTTCCTTCCTTCCTTCCTTCCTTCCTTCCTTCCTTCCTTCCTTCCTCTCTCTCTTTCTTTCTCTCTCCTTCTGAAAACATTGTAGAGTGTAATTTTTCTTTATAGAGGCCCGGAAGACCCTGCCTGATAAATAAAATAAAAGAAAGTTCCTATTTCCCAACAATGAGTGGAGTATGATTAGTATACCCAGCATTCCCTTGTTGAAAGTTAGTTTAACTGCGTCCCTGAAAAGGCTCCCAGCAGGCAGATTCACACAGATCACACACAAGGTGTGACCACTGTGAGATTCTCCCCTCCTCATCCAGTGCGTCTTCCATTTCTTTGGACAGGCTGTTGCTAAGCCCAGAACACTCTCCTGCCTCATCTGAGTCCTTGGAATATCTTCCTTCTCTTCTCAGCTAAGTTCCCACCTCCTAGAGGCACCTTTCCTGGACTGCCCCTTTCCTCCTAACCCTGAAAATATTTGTATTTACTTTGCATTGAGCTGCTAGGTGGTGCCACAGTGCCCAGAGCGCCAGGCCTGGAGTCAGGAAGACTCATCTTCTTGAGTTCAAATATGATCTCAAGTACTTCCTGGCTGGGTGACCCTGGGTAAGTCACTTCACCCTGCTTGCCTCAGTTTCCATGGAGTCATGCAGAGTTAGACGCAACTGAAACTACTGAGCAGTGACAATATTTTGTTTCATCTTCTTGGTGTAATCATTGTGTCTTTCTAGGAAGGAGAATGTACACCCCTTGAGGGTGTGGGCTATTTTATTTTCATCTTCATGTTTCCAGCATCGTCTCTGATACCTAGTAGGCTCCAAACAAATATTGGTTGCATTGAATTGATGCATGCATGAATGAGAAGAATTAATTAAGTTTTTGCTACAGTGTAGACAAGTCCAGTGTTGAGACCTTGCTGAAAGGAGGAGGGAAGCCCTCTCTTGGACACAGCCAGAGTGGGACTTCTCTGGCCTCGTTGTGGTCACCCAGGGCTGACTTTGACTGAGAGATTTCAGATCTCTTTCTCTGCCTTTTGGAAGGTCACCCAGGCCTATGAAGCCACTCGGGGGTCGTTCCACACTCGAGAGGCATTTGCTAATTGCCCTGGGCACTCAGCTTTTGAGACTGGTCCTTCATCATCGTCATTGCTGCTCTATGTGCCTGGCTAACCTTGAGATGTAGCTGCCTGCTTTGGCAAAAACTGTCAGAGTGAGTTGAGATGAAAGCAGCGTCTTTCCACAGGTATGGGTAAATATTTTGTCAGGATTATAATAATACATTTTAAAGAAAGATTTATTTATTTTTAGTGTTCAGCATTCACTTTTATGAGATTTTTCTCCCTTTCCTTCCCTTTCCCCGCAAGATCTCATATAGGCCATACATGTATGATCTGTAGTAAACCTATTTCCACATTAGTCATGTTGTGAAGAAGAATTAGAACCAAAGGGAAAAACCTTGAGAAAGAAACAACCAAAAAAAAGAAAAATAGTATAGTATGCTTTGATCTGTATTCTCTCTCCAGAGTTCTTTCTCTGTATGGAGAACATTTCCCAGCACGAGTTTTGGGATTGTCTTAGGTCCTTGCATTGCTGAGAAGAGCTAAGTCTATCAAAGCTGTCATTGCACGGTGTTGCTGTTACTGTGTACGATGTTTTCCTGGTTCTGCCCACTTCACTCAGCATCAGTTCATGTAAGTCTTTTCAGGTTTTTCTGAAGTCTGCCTGCTCAGCATTTCTTGTAGCACAATAGTATCCATTACATTCATCTACCACAATTTCTTCAGCCATTCCCCAATGGATGGGCATCCCCTCCATTTCCAGTTCTTGGCCACCACAAAAAGAACTGCTATACATATTTTTGTTCATGTGTGTCTTTTTCTCATTTTTATGAACTCTTTGGGATATAGCCCTTGAAGTGGTAATTCTGGATCAAGTAATAAGTTTTAAAAAATGAGTTGTACTAATTCTCACTGGATTATTTGCTGTGATCCTGGAGTGCTGGGTAAATGGTTTAGCTGTAAAACTGTTCTTGGGCTCATGGATTTAAAATCACAAGGGATCTTGTGTAGCCACTTATTCAAACTTCTTATTTTACAGATGGGGAAACTGAGGACAAGGGCTGTAGTGTGACTTGGCCAAGGCGACACAGCTAGTTAAGTGTTTGGGGATGAGCTAAAGTCTGAGAGCCAGGATGTGAGTGGGCCTCTGATTCTGCTTTCCCTTTAATGTCTTGTGAGCTGTTAAGGTTTTCTTCTGGGCAGAATGAAGATGGCATTTGTACTGGGCACCACCTCTCAGTATTACCATGGCCCTCAAGGGCCCAAGAGAAGGCTTCAGTCAGCCTCCGTCAGGTTTGGTAGCTTTCTCATTGAGATTAGCTGGTTTCTTTCTCGGTCTCCTCTCTTGCCATGCATGTCCGCCATGTTGTTTCTCCCTTCTCCTTGATTGGGCTTCTCGAGGGAAGGAGCCATCTTTGTATTTCCTGCCCCTGGCACAGTGCCTGGCACAGAGGAAGTACTCAGTAGATGCTTGCTGAATGCATGTTGTCTATTAAGGTATATATATTGTGGGTGTTTGATGGGGGACGTGGGGACAGGGCTGGGAGGGCCTACATTGATGATTTCATTCAAGTAATTTTTTTTATTATTGTCTTAGATACTACTTGGAACTCTAGGTTAAGCAGTGGGACATCTGTGGGTCTGTGTGACCTTGCCCAAGTCATGTACCTTCTCCAGGCCTTAGTTTCTTCATCTATATAAAACAAGGCTGGACTAAATGATCCTCTTAAAACTTTAAAGCCCTGTTCAAAAGTCACTTATTATTGTATTATGTCTATATCAATTATATTGTATGTAATATTATTATTATAAATATATGATTCTGACGTGTGATTGGGAACACACTGAATAAGAAGGAATGATATTTTTCTTCAACTATTTTTCCCTATTTATAAATATGGATTTTTAAAAATCCCCCTTGACAAGTACAAATATTTATAAGTTCGTCAGGTGACAGGTTTAGAACTGAAAGAGACCTGGGAGACCCCAACAGGGAAGTGATTGGCCCAAGGTCACCCCGGCAGTCTGGGATTTGAATCCAAGTCCTCAGCCCCCGAGTTCAGCTCCTCTCCCCTCAGCCTACAATGCAGATGAGGAAGGCATAATAAGATAAATCTCCAAACCTGCAGAGATTGTGAATGATGGTCCATGTACCTGTGTCATGGCAGCCCTGACCCAGAGGATGCTTCTGTTGACTTGCACACATCAGTCCCCTCATCACCCTTGTCTTTCTGGCCCCTTTTGACCTTTTTCTGTCTAAAAAATAGCAGCTTGTTTCAGCAGTTGTTTCTGTAAAGGAAGGACTCGCTGTCACCATGACTCCACAGATCTCCATGCTGATATGGCATGAAAAGAGCTGGGCGATTAGGCCCCTTAATGTGAGATGGTGAAAAATAGGTTTTAATATCCTTTGTCCCTGAGCCTGCATGGGCGTAGCTCCCAGCAAAGTCTCAGTCTAATCAGCCTGAGATGAGAAAGGCGAGCATTGAAGGGGTGTGTGGCATCTTGGGCAGCCTGCCGGACTTGGCATGGGCTCAGGTTTGCAGCCCACCTCAGGCACTGAAAACTCTCTACAAGGGAGAGCTTTTACTGTGATTATGATTCTTCAGTCCAGCCCCATGCCCCCATTTTACAGATGAGTACACTGTGGTCTAGGGACCAGAACCTGCGACGAGGCCACACCGGCTCCCCACTCCTGGTAGGCAGCTGAAGTGACTTGCTCAGAATCTCCAGGCTAGTAAGTGGCAGAGCCAGGATTTGGTCCCAGGCCCTCTGACTGAATCCGTTCCTTTTATGCTTTATCTCATTACCACCATTCTGTTCTTGGTGAAATGCCCCAGTGGGCTTTGGGAGTTTGGTTAAAAACTCTTTAATGAAAGAGAGAATTTCAATTACTTGGAATTGAGAAGCTTTTATACTTTAAAAAAGCCAATGCTGTAAGGAGAAGAAGGGAAGGTGCTGATTGTGGGAAAATGTTTTCCATCGGTCATTGTTCAGTTGATTTAGTCATGTCTGACTCTCCATGGCCCCATTTGGGGTTTTCTTGGTTTGCCATTTCCTATTCCAGATCATTTGATAGATGAGGAAACTGAGGCAAACAAGGTGAAGTGACTTGCCCAGGGTCACACAGCTAGTCAGTGTGTGAGGCTTGATTTGAACTCATGAAGATTAATTTTCCTGATTCCAGGATGAGTGCTCCGTCCACTGTGCCACCTGGCTGATTTTCCCAGGTGTTCCACATCAGTTAATTGTGTTAATAAATAAGCATTTATTAAGCTTCTCTGTTCTGTGCCAGGCACTGTGCCAAATGCTGAGATTATAAACCCCTGAAGGAAATAATCCCTGTATTTCTGATAAAAAAACTGATGTTTGATGTGTGTGTGTGTGTGTGTACGTACACACACATCTGTATAATGGAATTAACACAAATAGAGGCAAGCAAGAGTCATTCCCTAGTAGATCTTTGGTCAAAGGATATAAATAAACAGTTCATGGGATTTAGAGCTGGAAGGAATCTTAGAAGTCTAAAGATGAATTGAATATCATGAATAGCTATCTGAAAGATTGCTCCAAGTCACTGATTGTAAGAGAAGCACAAACAAAAATAGCTCGAGGGCTTCTTCTCACATCTAGGAACAGTCCCTGCTGCAGGACTTTGGGAAGACACTCATACCCTGTTGGTGGACTAGAGTTGGTGGAGCCAGTCTGAAAAACACTTTGGAATTATAAAGGGACTAAAATGTCCATCTATTTGGACTCAGAGATGGCACTGCCAGGCATATACCCCGAGAAGATCTGGGACAAAAGCCGGGTCCTACTTTTTCCAGATCATTTATAGAGGCAGTTTTTATGGTAGCAAAGAATGGGAGACAAAGTATATGCCTGTTGAATGTTGGGGAATGACTAGCCAGGCTGCAGTGCCTGAAGGCAAAGGTGTGTTACTCGGCCATAAGCAATGACCAATAGGAGAATTTGAAGAAACCTAGGAAAATTTGCATCAACTGATGTAGACTGAAGTTAGCAGAAAGAGGAAAACGGTGTCACACAGTGATTACAATAATGGAACCACAACCGAATGGCTTGTGATTAAAATGAATAGGAGAGCAGATGAGGAAACAACCGTCCCCTGACTATTGTAGCAGACGTGGTGGACAGTGGGTGTGGAGTGTTGGCCCAGTGGTGGCTTTGCTTAGTTTTTTTTTCCCTCTTTGCCAATAGGAGACGGCTTAATGGGGAGGGAAGCACATATCTGCAAATAGCTAATATTAAAAGGTATAAAAACTTAGAAAAAGCCCCTCGTTAATGATGCTTTTGCTGTAAGACATTTTTTTCCCCTTCATGCTGTCAGGAAGCTTGAATGTTTGTTTTAATGGGGGATGACTAATCTGGAATAATTTTGTGAAGAATTCCTTAATTGTTTCAGTCGTGTCTGACTCTCCATGGCCCCATTTGAGGTTTTCTTGGAAAAGATACTGGAGTGGTTTCTTCTGCAGCTCATTTTACAGATGAGGAAATTGAGGCAAGCAGGGTTACATGACTTGACCAGGCTCACACAGCTAAGAGGTGTCTGAGGTCGGATTTGAACTCAGAAGATTCCTGACTTTAGGCCTGGCACTCTGTCTACTGTGGTACCACCTAGTTGCCCCAAAGAGTTCCTTAAGATGAAAAATTCAGTTACTTGGAAGCATCTTCACTTTAGGAGAAATCTAAGAGTTTTATGTTATATCTGAAAGTGTGTGTATGATGGAAGCAGCTTGGGCCAGTAGGAAGAGGCTGACCTTGAAAGCTGGAAGCCTAGGACTGAGTCCTATCTCTTGCCATTTAACTGTCTTTGGGTTTCATGATGATGTTTGACCCTGGGCATCTCATGGGACTCACTGAGCTGATAAGCTGTAGAGGAGATGTCAGTCTACTTTGGAGAAGAGAATTTCCATAATGGAAGTTCCCCATACTGATGATGACACAGGTCAGAAAATACCCTCTCCCTCCACCTGAGGATTCCTCCCTCCCTCGTGTGTTTTTAGGTTCAAACGAGATGGTGGGTATAAAATGCTTTACAAACTTCTACAAATGTCAGTTATAATTATTATTCAATTATTTCCTCTTCACAGGACCATAGATTGAGAAGTAGAAGGAAACTTAGAGGTCATTTTGTACCAGAAGTCATCTGTCTAGCCCCCTTGTTTTACAGATTAGGTAACTGAGGCCCGGAGAGGTTATGGATGTTAAGTGACTTTTCCAAGGTCACAGGATGTACTCCTTTGACAAAGGAGGAAACTGAGACCTAGAAAGACACATGACTTGCCCAGTACCCCTCAGGTAGGAGCTGGGATTCAAACTCAGAACCTCAAGTTCTATTTTTTTTCTTTTTGGAGGGCAAGTGGGGTTAAGTGACTTGCCCAAAGTCACATGGCTAGTTTTTGTGTTAAGTGTCTGAGGCCGAATTTGAACTCAGGTCTTCCTGAATCCAGGGCCGGTGCTGTATTCACTGAGCCACCTAGCTGCCCCACCTCCAGTTCTAAATTCAGTGCGCTCAAAGGCTCAAGTGGGAGCTTCCGTGATCCAAGGCTGACTCTGATGGCCACGGGGCTCCTCCTCGGCACGGGGAGGCATCTGATTTGCAGGAGCCCCATGGCCACTGGCGAGTAGCCTAGCTTGCCATGCCAAGGCAGCAGTTTTAATTAGATAACAAGCATCTATTGAACGCTAGGTCCTCCCCTGCTCTCTGATGCTCTGCTCCTCTCCGGTGGCTCTGGGAACCTCTCCCTAATTATATTCTGACTAACCGGCGGGAACTTTGCCCACAACACTCCCACCCTCCTGTGAATTGCTGTGTACTAAATTGGGAAATTGGATTCCCCTTAGAAAGATGTATGGCCTGTTATTAACACATGGAAAGGAACAGACAGTGGGGAAGAAAGCAGGAATCCCTAGTTCGGTCTGTCCAGTTCCCACCGCCATCATCTAGCTTTGGGACCTCGGAAGAGACATGGAATCATTTGAGTCTTAATTGCAAACACTGGAGGCATGGAGATCTCAGGGAATCCTCTTGGGTCTAGTGCTCTGGGGACCTTGCCTGTCAGCCTGTTCCAGGCTCATGGGATCATACATCTGGAATCAAAGGGGTCTTAGAGCCTCATCCATCCCATGTATCTTGCGGGGGGCAAAATGGTGTCCCACAGAAATAAAGCAACTTGTCCAAGGTCAAACATCTAGGAGAAGAGGCAGCATTAGGGGGATTTCAGGCTAATTTAGCATTTTCCCCATGGTACCACGTGGTCTTTCTTGTTTTACAAATGGGGAAACCAAGGCATAGAGAAAAAAGGGAAAGTGACGGAGTCAGGGTCTGGATCCAAGTCTTCTGACTCCAAATCCAGGCTTTGTTTTCATTCTACTAAGCTTCTCTCAGGACAATTTCTTTCATCATGGGATTTCATTTATATTGTAAAGCACCCGTAATAATAGTGATTAAATATTGTAGTGAGAAGTTTCCAGGTGCTTTAGGTATGTTAGGGTTGACCCTCATAAAAACTTTGTGAGGGAGGGGCTATTATTGTTTCCATTTTACAGATAAAGAAACAGTGACTGGGAGATTTGCCCACAGTCACACAGCAGATCGGTGTCTGAGGCAGGCTGTCTACACCTGTCTTCCTGACCCCTAAGTCAAGGTCAGTCTGCCTTCCTAGTTAGCTTGATGGCTTCAAAGAACCAAGGAAAAGAACCCGGTATTTATAGTTTACATCTCCTATGACACCATCAACAGGAGAGTATAGTATAAACAGTGACAGCACAGTAACAATAATAAGAGTAACGGCAGGCATTTAGGAAACACTTTCCATTCGGTGGAACACTTCTGTGTGTTCCGTTTGATCCTTGTAACAGGCCTGCGTGGTATGTGCTATATAGGTGGAATTACTCCATTTTACAGATAGAGAAACTGAGGCTTCCAGACTTTAGGGACCTGCCTGTGTTCTCACATGGTTTGTAAGTGGGTTTGAGCTCGCCTCTTCCTGGCTCCGACTCAGCACCAGACACCCTCTGCCCAACCGCCTCTGTTGGAAGAAAAGGGTTTGAAGTCAGAGCAGCTGAGCTCGGGTCCTGACCGTGTTATTACTGCTACCCCTTTGGGTTCCATTTTGATCCTCTCTGTGCAGTGATGGGGTTGGACAGGGTGCATGTGCTTTTAAGTCTCTGAGACCTGGGGATCCCCTCTTGTCCATAACACTTTGTTGTTATAACGGTCATGCTCCGAGATACCAGCATCCTTCAGGAAAATGTGGTGACCTGAGACTTCTGTGTTAATATGAGCTGTCTGTCAGGGTGGCCAGGTGGATGGAGAACCAGCCTCTGATCTATTAGTTTTATGAACATAAATTCTAGCCCTAAATCTGTGTCCTTTGACCATTCCGTGGCCCAGATGACTGTTATTTGACTGTCTGTAACAAATGAGATGATGGTCTGCCTCGATAGAGGGCATTGCCACAGTAGGTGTTACCATTCTTCTCTAGACCTCTTTCCTTCCCCTTTGCCCCATAAAAAAATAAATTTATATTGGTCTGATGTCCAAAGTATAGTTAGGAAATGGGATTGGAAAAGCATTGGTCTTTGTTGTGTCTGAAATGCATTAAGAACTAATGAATCTGGCTGTTGCTGTGGGACAGAAGGCATCTTTGTCCACATGCTGGATGCAGTGAATAGGGCCCTCGTCTGCCAGTCACTGGTGGAGAATACATCTGCTCAGTTTCTCTGTGCAGAAAAATGGCCTGGATGAAATGTTACATCATGTGTGTGGGGGGATTTTTTTCCTCCTGGGGGAGATGGGAAGAAAGGGGGTCATCTGTGGGACTTGGGCCTAGGCTCTGTGGTGGTTTGGCTCTACCCTGTCTTGGTGTGGTGGTGTTGGTAATGATGGCAGGACGTCCCAGCTTGGCGTGGCCATGTTGGGGTGCCGGGCCTTGAATGAGACTTCCAGAGAGTCTCAGTCCAGGACGCAGGCGCCCTTGAGAACCCATCCCCCATGGGTGGCTGTGCAGGGAGGGGGACCCACCCCCTCCCAAGGCAAGGCCAGTTGGAGGCCGTGCTTGTCCATCCCCAGTGTCTGTGTTTCAGTCCCAAGTTTGCTTCTTGGCATCTTCTTGCTGCTTTTGGTTTGGTTCTTGAGGGCCGGACAGAATGCTCCGGATCCCTCAGGAGAGCCGAGGCAGCTTTGTGGAGCCCCCTGGGTGTTTGCTGCTCATGAGGCCCTTCCTAGATTCGCCTGTGCCCCTCTGAGGCAGTGAGGAGTGGCACAGAACAACAGCCACAACCATAAAGAGGGGGCATTTCTTAAACACTTTGCAAAGTACTTTACAAATTGCTTCTCATTTGACGCTCACAACAGCCCTGGGAGGCGAGGCAGCGGTGATTATTATTCCCATTTTACAGAGGAGGGAACTGAGGCTGGGGCTTGGCCAGAATCACAGGTAGTAGTATCTGAGCAGGATTCAAACACAGACCTTCCCATCTCCACCTCTATCACTGTTACCTACCACATTAATCTGCCTCTGTCTCTGTTGAGAGATCGGGGCTTCATGGCCAAGTTGAGATTGTCCTTCAGGCATTTGCTTGCTGGTTGTATGACCAAGACCCTTGGCCTCTCAGACTCAGTTTCCACATCTGTAAAATAGCGATGCCTCTGTTTGGACTCTCCTTCACAGAGGAGCCTGCATATTTATTTGGAGGGGGTCAGAAGCCATCCCTCGGTGCAGCCTCCTTTTGTATGTGAGGAATGGGTGACTTCGTTTCTGGTATCTGTTTCCAAATTCAGCACTTGTTCTGGCTGAAGCAAACCACTGCTGGGAGCAAAGTGCTTTGTGAACCCTGCAAGTGTGAGCTGGGATTATTACCCAGCCTCTCCATGCTCATTCATCACACAAAGGGCAAGAGATTCTCAGCACAGTGCCTGGTATACAGTAGGTGCTTAATACATGTTGATTGACTGACTCTTGGCCTACTCCTCAAAGGCAAGGGCTATTTGGTTTTTGTCTTGGCATTGTTAGCATCCAGCCTAGAGGGTGGTATACAGTAGGTGCTTAAGGAGTGCATTTATGGATCTATTGATGATCAAGTTGGCACCAGGTACATAGTATTTACCTGGGGGATATGGCCTGGCTAGGAGGAGCTGGCACTGGCCGAGCTGCCACTTGCCCCCAAGACCAGATCTCGGCTGCCTCCTGGGCAGTCTGCGGCAGCCCCTTGCCAGCTCAGTGACCTCGGGAGTGGCTGGGGGTGGCAGAGTCTCTCCCTCTGTGCCCCAAGCTTGGCCTGGGCTTCTGTTCAGTTTCGAGGCAGCAGCCACCGAGTGTTGGGAATACAGGCAAAAACAAGGCAGCTCCTGCCTGCAGGGAACTTCCATTTCTCCTGGGCCACAGCTTGTGTTCACATAAACCACTGCAAAATTAGTACAGAGCCATTTCAGGAGGGAGGGTTGGAGGGAGGTGTTGGGAAAGACCTAGCACAGGGACTGGCCCCTGAGCCTTGCCTTGAAGGAAGCAAGGTGGTAGAGGTGTAGAGGAAGTGCCTTCCAGAAGTGGGGTGCCCCACATGCAAAAGCATGGAGAGGGGAGATGGGGTCTTCTCTGTGGGGAGCATTTTCCAGATCTGTTTGTCTAGAAGGGAGTCAGATCTCAGAAGGCCCCAGATGCCAGACTGAGGATTGTGCCTTTTGTCTTTCAGGCCCTAAGGAGTCATCCAAGATTTATCAGTGGGAAGGGAGTGGGGTTGGATTGTGGGGAGGGTGAAACAGACTGTCTCAGGACTCTTTTTTGGCAGTTATATAGGGGAATGGACTGGAGTCTGGGAGACCAGTACGCTGGTTTGGGTGAGGTATGATGAGAGAGAAGGTGTGGTGACCTGGTGGTGAGCGGAGAGCAGGGCATGAATATGGGAGAGAAGCTGTGGATAGGGCCTTGGGAAGGCATGGCTACTGATGGGAGGCCTGGATAACTCTCCAGTTGCTGAGAGCAGAGACTCTGGCCAGACCCGAGAAGATGCTTTGACATGGTGCTGTCCTTGATGCCCTAACATTGAGGACCATGGAATGGGGGGAGGTTCACGTTCATGGCTTGCGTTCAACACCCTCCTCTTCCTTTACCCCTTCACCCTCTGAGCTGTGTCTCCTCTCAGATCTTCCTGCTCCTGGTCCTCATTCCTGCCCCTTTGGCTGAATTTCTGAAGTATAGTAAGGAGCAGGTGGTTGCCACCTTTGGTCCATACATCTGGGAGTCTGTCACCAAGGTTCCCAGGCTATGCTGCATCGTTCCTCTCCAGGCTGCTGTAAAGTCAAGCACAAGCAGCTTTCCAGAGGACTGCTGCTATGAACAGCTTTTAAGGTTCTGATTACACAGTATAGTGGACTCTCCATTTACTCAATAACAAACTAAGACAAAACATTCACAGAAAACAAAGTACAGCATTCAGAATGTTTTAACTTCACACCTTATCACTAAAATTTCACAAAAGTACTCACACTTAATTGGCACAAAGTACAAAGGTCAAAGTCCTTCACCCATGGGGTGCAATTAAGTTACAATATCATCAATTACTTCTAAGTACCCTCTTAAGTGGTAGTGGAAAGTACAAAGGCCATCCACCCCTGGTCACAAGTAAGTTACTTGTAATCATCAGTCAGCATTAAATACCCAAGGAGAGGTATTTTCATCTTGTTTTGAGGCAGGCTCTCAGCTTCCATGGTTCCTCTTCCATGGTTCGAGCTCCTGCCCAAATCTAACCAACTGCCACCTGAGTTCAAAGGCAGAGAGCTCTCAGTTCCTTGTCCAGCTCTCCGTGCAGCTCTTGTTTCATGTTGAAGCTCACAGTGTCTAATCTACCTCAAGTCCTTCACAGTTTCTGTTCCTGGGAAGACAAAGCTTAACCAAGCCACGATAACATTCATATACTTTGCCAGCATCCTCATCAACTCACTTTCTGCCTGTGAAATCAACATAGACCCAAAACAGACAAAGTAACGGCCCCACAGTCATCCTTCCTCGGTCAGGCAGTTCTGGCTGGCCCTCGGAAGTCTTCGGCACCTCCCACAAGAAGCTGGTAGCTCCTCAGCCTGCTTCTCGGAAGCTCTTAGCAGAAGGTCCCAGGAGAAAGGTCTCGGCAGAAGCTCCAGCTGGCTCTCAGAAGAAACTCTGCCACTATGAGCTCTGTTCTCAAAGTCAAAGTCACTTTCTCCAGCCTGGACCTCTCCTCCTCAGCCTCCATGATACTTGCTCCAAGGAGTTCTGACTCCCCAGCTGGTGCTTTTCCTTATATAAGGTATTAGCTCCTTCCTGTTACAGCAGGAAGTCCATCCCACTGTGGGATTCACATGTTCTGGGTTTTAATGCTTGACATAATTGTGAGCTTGGAACCTTAAGTGCTAAGTAGCTGTTAGCTTGCCAATACAAGGCAATCTTCAAATTCCATTACTGTTACAGCTGCCCAGCAGACAGCCCTACCCCCGGGTGGGGACCTTTGTATCTTCCTTCCCCTTCAGCATTCTTCATGTATTCTCTCCCCCGTTAGATGGAAGCTCTTTGAGAGCAGGGCCTGGATTTCTTTTTCCTTGCTCTGGTTTTCCCAGTACTTAACTGCATCTGAACATGGCAAACACTTAACCAATGGTTGGTGACTGCGCGCATGGATTGGGGTGCCAAGGCCTCCCCTCACCTTGCTGGGACTCTCTTCTGAAGGACTTCATACATAATGTCGTGGAAATGCTTTTATTCATTAAGGCCCAAGGCCTGTTTCTTTCTTTCCAAGTTAAAGAACAGCTTAGTGCAGTGTGTCAGCCCCAGTAGCTGACCCCTTCATCTGGCTCCTCGACACTCCAGGCAGGACATCGATCGACTGGGAATGAGGTTATCTTATATAATAGAGGTGTAACACTGTCACCTGGGAAGTTTGTTATTAAAAGAGCAGAAGAAATCCAGCCCTGCTCTTTTCCCCCATTTTGGCACGGAGAGGGTCAATTTTAGCACAGATGTCCTAATGCCCTCTTGTTCCTCTGAGCCCTGGACTGTGGCCTTACTAATCCTCATGGCACCCTTCCATGGCAGGCTGCATTATTAGCCTTGCTTTATAGATGAAAAGATAATATTTTAAGAGGACTATTCATGAATTCATAGACATTCAGGGGAGGATTGAGGAGCAGCTCTCAGAGACCGGGCTGGAGCCGATTAATGAGTGACCCAGCTGGGACCAGTGGTCTTCAGTCAGGGCCAGCCCCTGATGACTGGACCTTTGCTAGAGAGATGCCTTCCCATGCCCCCCCTGACTTCTCAGTTTATTGAGAATTCTCTTGTACTCATTTTGGGTGAGTGATATCCTTGATGATTCCTAGCATTATGGATTCTAGAGCTGATGGAGCCTTAGAGGTCATCTCTTCTAACTTCCTTTGTTTATAGTAAAGGAAACTGAGGCCCACAGAAAAACCTTGTGGCACAAGTAGTGAGTGTGGTTTCCAGCCGAGCTCATAGGATGCTGGCTTCTCCAAGGCCCACCTTCAGCCTGCGCATGGTGACAGATGGGGAAACTGAGGCCCTCAGATTCCTCGTGCTTCTGCCACTTAGTCTGGGCCAAGTCTAACTCAGAATGGAAATGGAACGAGATCCTGGTGGTCCATCTAACATTTGGTGAAAAGGAGTTTACTTCACAATGGGAAGGCTAACGTTGGTTCTGTCGGACATGGCTCCCTGTGACTGCTTGAAGATGGGTCCAGGCCGGTGTGTTGGCTCCCATGATGACAGCAATCTCCAA